>NW_026250019.1:3330013-3977366 GCF_022578975.1 Hypoxylon trugodes | reverse complement strand
CTAACCCTAACCCTAACCCTAACCCTAACCCTAACCCTAACCCTAACCCTAACCCTAACCCTAACCCTAACCCTAACCCTAACCCTAACCCTAAAATTGATGGCCAAATGGAACAACTAAACCAGACATTGGAGCAATATTTGCAAAATTATGTTAACTATGAACAAAATAATTGGGTAAAATTCCTATTATTTGTCATATCCTTATATAATATTTTAATAAATGACATCACCAGGATGTCACCATAAGAAGCACTATATGGATAAAAAGCAGATATAGAACATAAACCATTAATAAATAAAATTACCCCAGAATTAGAAATAATATTATCTAAAATAAAGACATTTATTATCAGAATCCTAACATTATAAACTAAATTTAGGCAATATTTTGAATTTCTATAATATAAAATGGTAATATATTATAATAAGAAAAGAATTAAAAGATTAATTTTATAAAGGGGAGATAAGGTTTATCTTTTATAAGATAAATAATATTCTACATTAAAAACATCTTAGATTTGGATTAAAAAGCTAAATAAAAAATTAGATTTTAGGAAGTTAGGATTTTTCTTAATTAAAAAGGTCTTTTTAAGAACAAACTATTAATTATAATTATTAACAAATATAAAATTAAAAACTAATATATTTTATATTACTATATTTAAACTAGTATCTAAGGATGCTAAAATTAAAGGAAATATCAAATTAGAAAAAAACCTAGAAGAATATAATATTGAAGCCATCTATGATTTTAGGATTATTAATGATCAGATTAAATACTTTATTAAATAATTTGATTATTCTAAGGAGAATAATATCTAAGAACCATAAGAATACCTTATAAATGATAGGGTTCAGAAGTTAATTAAGGATTTTCATTGTTAGAACCCTAATTAACTAAGATTAGAAAGGCCTTAATTGATGGTGATATTGGATCAAGACTAAGGTTTACCTCAAACTAGTTAAAGGTGGGGGAAATCTTAGAAGTTTCAACAAAAAGAACAATAATTGCTTATTAAATTACCTCTATATATTTAATATTTTCTAATTCCTTAATATTAATAAGTTTTTTCTGGATTATCTTTATACCTTTTTTATTTAGTAAATAATATATTTTTTGGAAATGTTATAAACAAAATAATAATTCTTAGAGATAAAGCTCCTTAGCTTCCTCCTTTAATTCTAGATGATGCTTTTCCTTCCTAATCCAAGTTATAAAGTTTATAAAGATTTCTTTTTTATTATATGAGATGTTGGTAATCTAATATTTATGATATTTATAGGCATTGGAAATGCTTTTATAAATTAAATTCCTATTAAAACAATAAGAACATAGCATTATTTTAAAACCAGCCTCCTTAATTTTAAAGACTAAATATTTACAACAATCAATAGAAAAAAATTTAAGAAAACTATTATATTTTCTTTTATTAATGGATAATATCTTGATAAGATAACAAAAGGAAGAACTTATTAGAGAACTTTTAGGATAAAAGGTTCAGAAAAAAAAAGAATAATATCATAACCTAATAATTTATAATTACATCCTTTTAATTAGGTAGGGTATCAAATACCTAATCATGGAGAAACTATGGTAAACCAATCTGTTCTATTAATTAATAAAATATAATACTCTATCTTACTCTAGAACAGAATAGAATAAAAGAGATGTTATTCTGCCTTACTCCAGAGTAGAATAGAGTAAAAAAGATGTTGCTCTGCCTTGCTCCAGAGCAGAACAGAGTAAAACAAGATGAAAAGAAGAATATTAGATTATATAACCATAAATATTTCCTTTATATCTAATTATTTTTTCCATAGTTTTTTAATTATTAATCTAAGATTATTCTTTTAAATATAATAAAAGGATTTCAAGCCTCTCTGATAAACAGAATATATTTAACCATTTAACCTATTATTAATATTATTATCTTTAAATTAAGACATCCTGGATTAGCCAATCCAGCAATGATTATACCTCTGAAGCATAGATTCGTCACAGGTCAAAATATTACATAAGAGTTATTATTCAGTTGGGGAAATAATTTATTAATTCTTATAACTCATCTATATTCTCTAGTTTAATTGGGTTGATTTCTATGGCATATATTTGCATCTATATTAAGCTTTCTTTTTATAATATTATAATATATATAGAAACTAGGGGTAATAAATCTAAAAATATAAAAGATAAGGAATCTAAATTGTAATATGCAAATAGAAGTTTAAAGGGGTTATATAATAAGGTAAAACAATATTCTATCATAAATGAAATAATAGAAAAATGATTTAGATGGAAATAGATATGCTGGTATTACTTATATTACTATAATGAAATCTTCTAAATTATTATAGTAATAACTCTTCTAATCTTATTAATCTGTGTTGCTAATTGTCTAACAACATTGATCAATATTGATAGGTATATATATAAATAAAAGAATAATATAACAAGTAAAATAAAGTAATAAGGATGAGATAATGTATATTATGATATTTAAAGAAGAAAGGTCTATCTACATGAGTAGACAAGTAAGGTAACCTATTTAAATGTAGAGATGCTGACTAAGTAGGTCACGTGTTCTTCATTATGCAACCATCACATCTACTAATATAATTATATTCCATCAAAATATGTTAAAATAATATTTTTATTTAATAATAATATAATAAAGATATTTTGATTATTAACCTATATTAAAAATATCACTTTTCTTTCCATTTTTCCTTCCATATTCCAATCCATATCCTATAATGATCTTTGTTTCTCCAAAGAAGAACTGGATTCCTCCAAAAAGACTCTCATTTCTTCCTTCTTAAAATCCCTTATACCTATCGTACCAAGATTCCATAATTAATTCATTTGATCCATAAAACTTTCCATTTTTATTTATTAGATAGCTTTATTATAATCTAATAATAGGCTTTTTTATTCTTCTTTTTTTTTGATAATATTAAATATTCCCAAGGTTAAGGATCTTAATATCATCATTATTATATTAATTAATCTTCTTTTTAAAATTTATAATTATTTCTTAGATTTCTTATATTAATTCTTATAATATCCTATTTCTTAATAATTATAGTATTTGACCTTATTTAAATCCTTTTTAGATTTCTTATCATTATTAATTATATTTAAACTCTAAATCTTGGTTAATTCCCTTTTTCCCTAATTCTTTATTATTTTAAAATCTTTCTTTTTCTTATTATATCTTTTATATAACTTATTATTATAAAGAATTACCCTGGTTATATATTTATTAATAATAATAGATTATTCTTCCTTAAAAAATTCATCCTTCACCCAGATAATCATTTCTTTATAAAAATAATTAAATTATATATCTTTAAATAATTACCCTATAATCACAAATTATTTAAATTTTATCACATAAAATATAACTCACCCTTTCTATCTGAGATAACAGATGGCCTTCCATACTTCCTCCTTTTTAAATAATTTATCAAACATCATCCACATTTTACTTTCAAAATGTTCATATAGTTCAAAGATATATTAAGATTCCTCTGATTCTTCCTCAATAATATTAAAATGATTTTCCAGAATGGATTAAAATCATATAAAGATAATTTCATTTAAAAACTAAATAATAACAAATACCTATTATTCCTTTTATAATAAACTTTCCCTATAAAAAAATAAATAAAATTTTATATATATAAACCAATCTTTAACATCTAAAATTCTATCATAAATTAATAAATCTATTAATTTATATCCCTTAATAAGTAGAAAAGGAATTACTATTTGTTGGTAGGTACGTACATAAATGAAAGAACAATATAACAAGTAAAGCAAAGTAATGGGGGTGAGACAATATGTATTATGATGTCTAAAGAAGAAAGGTCTATCTATCTGAATAAGCAAGAAGATAACCTACTTAAAGGGAATTATAATAACTAAATAGATCATATATCTTTCACTTATGTAACCATTATTTATTCTATTTTCTTTTTACAATTAATTAACTATAAATTTATTATTAACCATGTATTTTATCCATCTTTCCAATTATAAATCAATTTGATTATCTTCTATTAGCTTCTTTATAGCCTCATTTAGGGATGTCTTTGTCATGGTGTCTATAAGGTTATAATTATTATAAATCCAATAGATGTCATCTATCTCTCAGTTCTTATACAATTGCCTTAAAGCTATCAAATCGATTATCAGTCTCTTTTCGTTGATATTGCCCATTTGTACCAAATATTGGTATAGGGAGAAAGAATTGATATATAAAATAAAGGGAATCTTAGTGAATAATAGGCATTTTAAAATTGTGTTAATGATATGATAGATAATGTAACTGATATTAAAGCCCTGGACCATTCTGTATATTTTGTTGGCAAAGATATTATGAGTGATGCGTTTATATTTGATGGATAATTAATAAATAATATTTCTAGTGATCCAGATCTTATTATCTTAGCTGGTAAGCCCTTTGTTACCTAGGATGATGATATAATCAATTTGTAAACTTAAGTCTTTATTGTTTATGAATAATTTGTCAATAAAGGTGTATAGGTATAGGTCTTGTGGGTCTAATTTGATATAGTTAAATTCTTGTATTTGATTGTCCATTTATTACTATATCCTAATATTAAAAGCCTTTATTTTTTTAGGGCCTGATTTGAGGTATTAAATTGCTGTAGAGTAATTAAAAATAGTTTTGGGTTAACAGATAGAGGCAATATATATACTTTTTATCTTTTATTCCATGAATCTCTTGATTATGTCGGGGCTTTTTATATCTAAGAGTTTAAGCTTTTTAGCTTAGCTTTTTTAAATGGTAGAGATCCTAAAATCTCTGTTGTGGACAGTGATACATGAATTATTAAAGTCTTTGGATCTTAAGTCTATTATTTTTTAAAGGTATACCTTGATTCCTGCCTTGGCAAGTGTTGTATTTTCAGCAGCAAGAAAATCCATAATGCTTATGTTAAGAATATTATCTATCTAAAATCCTATGATTCTAAAAGGACCTAAATCTATTATTAATAAATAAAGGTTAAAAGCTAATGGTTTTATATGTAATTTTTGTTAATAATAATATGAATAAATCTTAATGTCACAACCTAACAACTTACAGTCATATCCTTCTAATCAAGTGGGGCATCAGGCACCTAATCACAGAGAAACTACAGCAAGCCAGTCTGCTCTGTCAGCTGACAGAGCATAGTGCTCTGTTCTATTCCAGAACAGAACAGAATAAAGGAAGTGCTGCTCTGCCTTACTCCAGAGCAGAACAGAGCAAAGGAGGTGCTGCTCTGCCTTACTCCAGAGCAGAACAGAGCAAAGAAGATGCTGCTCTACCTTATTCCAGAACAGAACAGAGCAAAGCAGGATGGAAAAAAGGATATTAAATTATATAACCATAAATATTTCCTCTATATTTAGTTATTTTTTTTATAAGTTCTTTAATTATTAATCTAAGATTATTCTTTTGAATATAGTGAGAAGATTTTAAGCCTCTCTGATAAATAGAATGTATATAATTACTTAATTTATTATTAATATTGTTACCTTTAAATCAAGAAAATCCCGGATTAATTAATCTAGTAATAACTATACCTCTCTGAGGCATAGGTTTGTCATATTTTGATAACTTTTTAATTAGTATTAATATTAGGTTAAAAAATGATATAAACCATCTATAAGATATCTTTTTATCATCATTAATTAAACCTTCTCTTATTTCATTAATTTTTGAAAATAGAATAGAAAATTTCCATATCTTCTAAGAATTACCTTTTAAGGGATATTATGATTGGATATGGGATAAATTAATAGACCCTAATCTGGAAAGTAAAGAAGAATTAGATAAAGAGAAATTCCAGAGTGAAGACCTAGATAATTTATAATAGCCTAATTTATCACTGTCTAAAATATCTATACCTATTTATAATATTTAGGACTTGCCATCAATAGAAAAGATATTCCAATTTATTGACAAGATGGTGCCTCCTAAGATACACTTACAGATCCCAGAATCGGAAGCATAGGAGAAAATCAATGTCAGAACAGGAGAAGATGACCAAGAGGAGGAAGAGGCCCTTGACTAGCAAGCCAGAACAATAGCTGTCCTTAAGGAGGTTAAAAAGCTTGAAAAAGAATTGGCCCTAAAAGAGGCCAGACTTGGGAAAGCCCCTGAAGGATCCCCATTAGGAACCTCTCAATAACCAGCACCTCCCTAACCTTCAGTACCCCCTGGACCTTTAAATAATGATAACAATAATAATGGAAAAAATAGGAAAGAAAAAGAAGGCAAAGATCCCCAACCAAGGAAGGAAAGAATAATAATCCTTTTCTTATTTATTAAAGGATATAAACCAGTGAACCTATTAATCTATAATAGAACTTTAGATATTAAGGATTAGCTTATATATACAAAACTCTATCTATTTTTCTATAGGGAAAATCTGCCATAAGAGGAATAATAGGTATTTATTGTTGCTTAATTCTTGAGTAGAACTATCCTTATATGGTTTTAACCTATCCTGGAAAACCATTTTAATATTACCAAAAAGGAGTTAAAGGAATCTCAATATATTTTTGAATTATATGAACATTTTGAGAATAAAATGTGAATGATATTTGGTAAGCCACTTAAAAAAGAAGAAGTACGGAAAGCCATCTGTCATTTCAGACAGAAAGGATGAGCTGCACTCTATATGGCAGAATTTAAATAATTTATGGCTATAGGGTAATTACCCGAAGATACACAATTCGATTACCTCTATGAGGGAATGGCTATCTAGGTAAAAAATGAATTCTCTAAGGAAGAATAACCTGCCATCATCAACAAGTATATAACCAGGGTAATTCTTTATAATAATAAGTTATATAAAAGATATAATGAAAAAAAAAGAGGCTTTAAAATAACAAAAAATTAGGGAAAAAAGGAACCAACTAAGATTTAGAGCCTAAACATAATCAGTAATAATAAGAAACCCAAAAAAGACTTAAATAAGGTCAAATATTATAATTACCAGAAAATGGGATATTATAAGAGCCAATATAAGAAACCCAAGAAACAACCACAAATCCCAAAAGGAAGATCAGCTAATACAACAATAACAACATTGGGATCCTTAACCTTAAGAATATTCAACATTGTCGAAAAAAAAGAAGAATAGGAAAACCCATTACCAAACTATGATAAAACCACCTAACAAACAGAAGTAAAGAACTTTATGGATTAAATAAATCAATTATAGAATCTTGATATAATAAGTATAAGGGACTCCAAAAAAGAAGAAATAAATATCTTTTTGAAAAAATCCAATTCTTTTTCAAATAAATAAAGGCCATTATGAGATATGGATTAGAACATGAAAGGAGAAATGGAAAGAGAAATAATATTTTCAATATAGGTTAATAATCAAAACATCTCTATCATACTACTACCAGATAAAAATATTATTCTGATACACTTTGATAGAACATAACTACACTAATAAATAATATGGGACTAATGGGATTCTAATAATAAAGAAAGATGAAATCAAACCCCCAAACTGGAATTGATATACCATACATAACTAATTAAACAAATAAACTATTATTATTACAATCTTGATGACCTAATAGACCCAAGATATACATCTA
This sequence comes from Hypoxylon trugodes, assembly GCF_022578975.1. NCBI lineage: Eukaryota > Fungi > Ascomycota > Sordariomycetes > Xylariales > Hypoxylaceae > Hypoxylon > Hypoxylon trugodes. The sequence goes on along the minus strand of NW_026250019.1, from coordinate 3,969,731 downwards.
AGAGTAATAAAGTATGAACCCAAAAATATAGGAAATGGAATTACAGGAGAACCCATAGAACCATCACTAGAAGAATATTTAAAAGATAAAGAATATTAGAACTGTTTACCCTGAATACACTTGAAGATTTGGATTATAAAGGGGTAATCAGAAATGGATAAGATTAAGAATTTATATAACAATATTACAAGAACATATATAGGATCTCTTATATAATACTTTATAAGGAAAAACAAAATATAATCACCCTAATTAAGCCTATTTACAAATATTTAAAACAAATAGCCTAATATCTAAATGCTATCCTAAATAGATATTATAAATAAATATTATTATAATACAAAGAAATAATCAACCAATCTTAAAAAGAAATATAACATTTAGAAAACAAGACTACAATTCTTTAAGGAAAAATTGAATAATTAATAAACCTATTATAAAAAATGATCAATATAATTAATAAATAATAGGATATAATAGAAAAACTATTAAAAATCTTATAAACAATATTAAATAAGATCAAGCCAACATATTTAATAAGAATAACCAAGGGATCCCATTTAATCATAAAGATAATATAAAAAAAATATAAATTTAATACCCTAATTAACTCAGGATATATAATTAATTTAATCCATCCAAGATTAATCAATACATATGGAATACCATATTAAAAAAAGAAAATGCTTTACTAAATTAACAACATTGATAAAAGCCTTATTACCTATAATAAAAGAAAAATCAAAAGAGAAATTACAGCTCTCTTTATCTTAATCTAAAGATATTAGGAACTGGTATCTTTCAATCTTATTGACACAAATTACAAATTAATTTTAGGGAAAATATAGCTTAAAATTAGCAACCTAAGAATCGATTGGATACAGGATCAACTCTATTAGAACAAGCCAAAAAAAGATTCAACCCTTGAATATTGGAAAAAAACCAACTTAAGCAAATTGAAATAACAATTACAACAAATGTAAATAAGCAACCTCACAAAGGAACATTCCATATCTCTATGCCTTATAATATAACATACAAATATTAAAGAATTAAATAATTAAAAATAAATCAAAATCAAAGAAAAATATATAAAAATATTTCCCAAATTATTCCAGGATAATCCAGATATGGATACAGGCATACCAGAATATAATCAATATAACCATAAGATAATATTAAAGGAAGGAAAATATCCAAAACTATACCAAATTTATAAATTAAGCCAGAATAAATCCAAAACCTTACACATTATACTCTAAGACAAAGAGGCAAGAGGGTTTATACAAAAATCAAAATCATTAATAGGATATCCAATCTTCTTAATACCCAAAAAGAACAAAGATGAAATATTTAAGCTAAACAAGGAAGAAGAAATAATATGGAGGGATATCTATGATTATTAATAATTAAATGAGATTATAATTAAAGATGGGCATCTTCTACCATATATTAAGAACCTAAAAAAAAAAATAAATAATAATAAATGGTTCATATCATTAAATCTGAAATTTATTTTCAACCTTATATGAATTATTAAAGAAGATAAATGGAAGATAATTATCAGAATACCATATAATTATTTTAAATGCCTGATAATGCCATTTGGACTTACAAATATACTAGCTACCTTTCAATGAATAATCTAGGATATTCTATAATAATTCCTTGGAAAAAGCATTTTCATATACTTAAATAACATTCTAATCCATTTAAGAACCAAAAAACAATATAAAAAAGATATATATAAGATATTTAAAGCCCTAGGAGAAACTAAGCTTCTTATGGATCTAAATAAGAATAACTTCTTTATCCAAAAACTTAACTACCTTGGATATATAATCTCTCCAAGAAAAATCAAAATCCAGAAATCCAAAATATCTATAATAAGGAAATAACTAACCCCAGAAATCATCATAGGAGTACAAGCCTTTTATAATTTTTATAATTATAGTAGAACCTTAATTAAAGACTTTAAAAAAATTATGGAATTAATAATGGCTATAATATATATTAAAAATCCAAAAGATTTTAAATAAATATAAGAAACAGAAAAAACATTCCAAGAAATAAAAAAAATTATAACAAAAGATCCAGTAATAAGACTACCCAACCTAAACAAAAAGAAATAATTATATATTAATGCCTCAAATGGAATAATAGGAGTAACATTGGAATAATTGGAAGATAATGGAAAATAATATTTAATTATCTATTTTTCCAAAATCTTTAAAGGATTAAAAATAAGATATAAAATATATAACCAAAAACTTATAATCATTTATTAAATATTAAAGGAATGGAAACCATAGGTATCAAGAATTATTAAACCTTTAGAAATCTATTTAGATTATTATAATCTTAAGTTTCTCATAATCATTAAGGTTTTTAATAATAAATAATTATAATAGGTAAATAATCTTATATATTTTAATTTTAAGATTCATTATATTAGGGAAAAAGAAAATATTCAAATAGATATTCTTAATAGATCAAAGGATCTTAATATTAAAGAGGTTAGAAAAGAAAGGATAATGTTCTAGAAAATATTGTTACGTTCCAAACTGCGGGGTAATATATATAATATAGAATTGGGGAACAGTGACTAATTGGTCATTGGGAAGTTTTTGCTTTATGGTTCAATTGGTTGTCCCTAAATTAGTTTGTGATATAGTGATCAATTTCACTTGCTGAAGTAGGAGATGTGGGTTTAATTCCCACAGTTGTTAGATAAAAGCTTTATTACTTTCCGAACTTTTAGGTAATATTGATAGTAGGCAGGTAAGGGATCCTAGCTAGCGGGGGTGTCACTAGTTTGGAACTTTGGAGTTTCTTTATATTATATTCTTAGTGTGTAGGTATAAGGCTTTATCCACTTTATAGCATGATATATATACCAGGAGGTATAAGGCTTGGTTCTTTTCATATAGTATGACATAGGGACATACCTTACAGAGAAAAGGTATGATATTATGTTCTAAGTTATGGGGTAACATATATAATATAGAATTGGGGAACAGTGACTAATTGGTCATTGGGAAGCTTTTGCTTTATGGTTTAATTAGTTATCCCCAAACTAGTTCGTGATAAATATCTAATAACATCTTAATATTATTAGTGATATATCTAATTAAATCATAACATAAATAGGAATAAAAGATCAAAAAAGAAGCTTTATAAATCAAAGATATTTTATTGATACAGGATTTTATCATTAGGGATATGGTATTATATAATAGGAAAATCTATATATTACTAATATTATAGGAAGAATTTATATAAGAAATATATGAACATCTTCTACATGGACATTTGGGAATCTTTAAGATGGTTACATAACTATAAGAAATATATGATTTTCTAGGAATCAAGGGAATGGTCAAAAAGGTTATCTTAAATTATAACATTTATAACAAAGTTAAAGAAACTAAATATAAACCATATAGATTTTTATAACCCATTAAGGTTCTAGATAAACCATGGGATACTATTGTATAGGATTTCATTATTAAGCTATCTAAATCATAATATCTAATAATCAAGAAAGAATATAATAGCATATGGGTTATCACTGATAAATTCATGAAATATGGGTATTTTATGCCATTTAAAAAAATTTATACAACCAAAAATTTAGCTTTTAAATTTATCAAAAAAGTCTTTAACAGATACAGATTACCAAAAAGAATTATTTCAAATAAAAACAGGTTTTTTATCTTGAAATTTTAGATTAGCCTAATAAAGAGGCTAAGGATCAAATAGAAGTTTTCTATAATAACTTACCTTTAAATTAATGACCAAATGGAATAACTAAACCAAACACTAGAATAATATCTGTAAAGTTATATTAATTATAAATAAGATAATTAAATAAAATTCCTACCATTTATTATATCCTTATACAATATTTCAATAAGTGATACCACTGGGATGTCATTATAGGAAGCATTATATAAATAATAAACAAACATAAAACATAAACTATTAATAAATAAAACTACCCTAAAATTAAAAATAATACTATCTAGAACAGAAACATTTATTATTAGAACCCTGATATTATAAATTAAACTCAGGTAATATCTTAAATTTTTATAACATAGAATGGTAATATATTATAATAAAAAGAAAATTAAAAAACCAATTTTATAAAAGGGAGATAAGGTTTATTTCTTATAAGATAAGTAATATTCTATATTAAAAATATTTTAGATTTAAATTAAAAAGCCAAATAAAAAACTAGATTTTAAGAAATTAAGATCTTTTTTAATTAAAAAAATCCTTTTAAAAACAAATTATCAATTATAATTATTAATAAATATGAAATTAAAAACTAATATATTTTATATTATTATATTTAAATTAGTATTTAAAGATACCAAAATTAAAAGAAATGTCAAATTAAAAGAAGATCTAAAAGAATATAATATTAAAATCATCTATAATTCTAGGATTATTAATGATTAAATTAAATATTTTATTAAATGATTTGATTATTCCGAAGAGAATAATACCTGGGAACTATAAGAATATCTTATAAATAATAAGATCTAGGAGTTGATTAAGGGTTTCTATTACTAGAACCTTGACCAACCAAGGTTAGAAAGGCTTTAATTAATGGTAATATCAGGCCAAAACCAAGGTTTACCTTAGATTAATTAAAGGCAGGGGAGATTTTGGAAGTTTCAATGGAGGAAGTAGTAATTGCTTGTTGAATTGCCTCTGTATGCTTGGCATTTTCTAATTCCTTAATATTAATAAATTCCTTCTAAATCATCTTTATACCCTTTTTATTTAGCAGATAATACATTTTTTGGAAATGCTATAAACAGGATAACAATTCTTGGAGATAAAGTTCTTCAGCTTTTTCTTCTAATTCTAAATAATAATTTTTCTTTCCAATCTAAACTATAAAATTTATGAAAACTTCTTTCCCATTATATAAAATATTGATAATTTGGCATTTATAATACCTATAGATATTGGAAATGCTCTTATAAACCAAACCCTTATCAAAATAATAAAAATATAACATTATTTCAAAACCAACCTTCTTAATTTTAAAGATTAGGCATTTATAGTAATCAATAAAGGAAAATTTAGGAGAATTATTACATTTTCTTTTATTAACAGATAATATCTTAATAAAATAACAAAGGGAAGAATTTACTAAAAAACTTTTAAAATAAAAGGTTTAGGAAAGAAAAGAATAATATTATAACCTAATAATTTATAATCATATCTTTCTAATCAAATAAGATATCAAATACCTAATCATAGAAAAACTATGGTAAACCAATCTGTTCTATTAGCTAATAGAATATAATATTCTATTCTGCTCCAGAGCAAAACAGAGTAAAAAAAATGCTACTCTGCTTTACTCCAGAGCAGAACAGAGTCAAGGAGATGCTACTCTACCTTACTCCAGAGTAGAACAGAATAAAAGAAGTGTTGCTCTATTTTATTCTAGAATAGAATAGAATAAAACAAAATAGAAAAAAAGATATTAAACTATATAACCATAAATATTTCCTTTATATCTAATTATTCTTTCTATAAGTTCTTTAATTATTAATCTAAGACTATTCTTTTAAGCATAATAAAAAGACTTTAAGCCTCTCTGACAAACAGAATGTACATAATTATTTAATCTATTATTGATATTATTACTTTTAAATCAAGAAAATCCCAGATTAGCCAATCCAACAACAACTATACCTCTCTGAGGCATAGGTTTGTCACACTTAAATTAATAAATACCTAATTCTATAAGGCCATATAATGGTTTAATAACTTATAATAATATTCCTTTAAGGTATTTATCTTTTAGTTTAGCTAATAATCATATAAAAATCATCCTTTGTATTGATATTTTAGATTGAATATATATTATGATTATATCCCATATCATAATCTTTATTCCTTAATAATATAATATGAAGGTAAGAATTAATATTAATTATTAATTTGCCCTTTAAATAATAGATATGTATGTTATAATGAATTCTTTATTAAGGTTGCTATATCCTTGGATCACAAGTCATAACTTTTTATAGGGAAAGAGGATATTCTTGGCCTTAATTTTATGAATCATCTTTAATTTGAAGATCGTTATGTCTTGGTGAACTATCTTATCATATATTTCAGGTTATAAGATGCCTTCTTTGAATAATGTATTTATCTCCTTTATATTTAATATTTCATATGATTTACTTAAGGTAATTATTTTTCTGTCCACTTGTAATTTGAATATGAAGATGAGGTTATCTTATTCTTTGATAATAAGGTATAGAATAATAATATGGAAGAAATTATCAATATATATGAGATCTTTTTCGGGGATAATTTTAAAATCATTGGGGTTGAACAAGGGTAGAGATAATTAGATCTTCAGTTTCTTTGTTGATTCTGGAATTTCCTTAGGTTAGATATATAATTTGACATGGGAGCTCCTGAATATCGATATGCCATCCGAAATATTAGAAACTATAATTACATTCTTATTAATAACTATAATAACTTTATATAAGCCTTTCCATCCATTCTTTTTACAATACATCAAGACTTTATTATTAATAGGTAATAATATAGATAATATCTTCTATATGTTAGGACCATTTTATATATTCAAAAAGTCTTTAATAGAATATTGAATCTTGATTTTTTTGATTTCCATCATGGCCTTCTAAATTACCTAAGCCTTTTGGATCTATAATAGAATAGATGAAAAGTCTATATTAATCTTAAGGTAAGCATTAAAAACCAGTAAAGTTAGGATAAATCCATCGGGATTAACTATGTCGTTAATTGCTTTAATGGCTATCTAAAGTTTAATTACTTTGGAACCAATGTCTTGCATTTTTTCCATGATAATTTTATAAGCTTTATAGATGGGGCTATAGTATTCCTTGACCTTGCTAATAAATCAATGCACTTCTACTAATACCTGGTAATAGGTAACTCTGGTAAAACATGCCTCATTTCAGAATTTAATGTTATTAAAGTTGATATTAACATCATAAATAATAATGTCTGGGAATCCCAGGTAAATATTAATCTAATATTACTTTAATATTTCCTAGGTTTCTTTAATAGATATATTTTTCAAAAATTATATTACCTAGAAATTAATGGCTACATTAACAATATAAAGGATAAGTTATTTATTTAAATATATAATATCAATAATTATCTTATAATTGAAATCTATATCTAGATCCCTTATTATAAATTTAAACTGTTACATTCCAAGCTGCGGGGTAACATATATAATATAGAATTGGAGAACAGTGACTAATTGGTTATTGGAAAGCTTTTACTTTATGGCTTAATTGGTTATCCCTAAACTAGTTCATGACATAGTAACCAATTTTACTTGCTGAAGTAGGAGATGTGGGTTCAATTCTTATAGTTATTAAATAAAAACTTCGTTGCTTTCCGAGCTTTTAGGCAACATCAATAATAGGTAGGCAAGGGGTCCTAGTTGACAGGGATGTTATCAGCTTGGAACCTTGGAATTTCCCTATATTATATTTTTAATATATAAGTATAAGGTTTTGTCCATCTTATAGCACGATATGTGTATCAGGAGGTATGAGGCTTAGTTCCCCTCATATAATATGGCATAGGGATATACCTTATAGAAAGAAGGTATGATGTTATGTTCCAAACTATAGGGTAACATATATAATATAGAATTGGAGAACAATAACTAATTGGTTATTGGGAAGCTTTTGCTTTATGGCTTAACTGGTTGTCCCCAAATTAGTTCGTGATATAAACCTTTATAAAAATTTTTTTTTAATTTGATAATAATGGTAGAATTTATTAATTTCTTTAATATCATTAATATCAATATTATAATTAGCTTTGTCCAATAGGTTATATAATTTATTAACTAATGAATAACTAAATTAGATATAAATGTGCTGTAGCTCAATCTCAGTAAAGAATGTTATATCTTCTAATTAAAACTATAGGTGTCCCCATTTTTGGATGACATTAATAATTATATTGTTTTTATAAATTAATTAATTAATAATATTATTAAAATATACCCTAAATTAATCTATATCTTTGATTAAGAATAAGAATGGGGTATCTGTGTCCATAATGTGGAAATCCATACAACTGAAAAGGGTATTTACCACGGTGGTTCCCAGGGATCTAATAGGTGATCTATTTCCAAACCTAATGTTGACTTTTTTAATGTGGTTGTCATCCAGTCCTAGTTGGTGATTTGGATGTTCCCTGATAAGGGTTAAGTATTGGTCTTTTCTGGTTATTAATATGTGGATGGTTTTGATATCTAATATAACTCCTTGGAAAATATCCTTGCTATATTAATTCAAAAAGAAAACAATATTAAACTAAAGATTAACTTTGGGAAGTAGGGTAGCGATGCAGTGTTGAAAAGCTTGATTAAACAGGTATGTAATAGTTATATATTATTAATCTATAAATTCCTTATTATCCAAGGTTAAGCTATTTATTTCTTTTTATTCAGACTCTATATCTGAGCTTTTAAATCTCTTATAATCTACCAAAAATACAATATAATTGTTTTTAAAAAGACATCTTTTAACTTTCTATTAGATATAGGCTTCTTTACATTCCTGTTCTAAATGTTTAATAAATTAATATCTTTCTTTCTTATAAACCCAGTATTAACATTTCCATACCCTTGGTAATTATTATTTGAAAAAGAATTTATCATCTTTATTACTATAGTAATATTTGTAGTCAATATAATAGGTGTTGGTGTTGTTATTATTGTTGCTGTCGATAAACAGGTATTATCATATTCCCTTCATAACCTTATAAATGCCAATAGATGTTTGGAACTTATTTATCAAATTTTCAAAATGGGTAGTAGGTTTAAAAAAAGTATATTGTAGTTGAAGAACAAGATAATAAATATAGTATACTATTATAATTAGCTATTATTCCCTTTTGAAATCTGGTTTTAATATTTTTTAATATAAAGAAAACTTGTCTAACATAATTTAAAATATTTCTAGGTTATTCTTTCTTTTATTCTGCTTTTCTACTTTAATATTAAAAAACATAATGACTATTTAATTATGATAATATTAGATCTTGTTTTATTCTATATTAAAATATTATTATATAGTAAAATATATATTAGTAAATATCTAGTATTAAGGGATGTTATATAAGAAATAAATAATTATTTATCCTAATAGAATTGTTAAGAATATTATATGGAATTATGATTATTTAATCTTATTGATATAATAGATATTTAAAAAGAACCTGAATTTATTTTCTAAAATGTTATATATTTTATTTATATAATTGTTCTCTTTGTTCTAAGCCTTTTTAAACTATCCTATAATAATTGATAGGTATATTTTATTGGATATTTTGACTAATGGAATAATATAGAATATAAGTTTTTATTGATTACTAACAGATATGATAACTTGATTAGATAATGAATTAAGTTTTGGGATAGGCCTTAGAACCATTTAGGAGAAGGAAATGTAGCCTTCTAAAGCACCTGTAGGCCCTGGTTCCTCAGTTGGAGATATTGTTGGAAAAGGTTATTATCCAGGGAATTGTCTAGATCCTAAAGGAATATTAATTTAAATATCTGGAAGGGATATAGATTATACATTCCCTTCAATTATTGGATATAATGGTAATAATTATCACTAATTATACCCTAGATAATAAAGATAAAGGTTAGGGAAAGGAAGGTAATTAAGGTAGTTAATATAGGGTAGATAACCAGGGAGGTAAGGATATTAATATAGATATTCTATATTAATATTATTTAGGAGGTTTGGTATAATTTATATAAAAGATATAGGCTGTCCTAGGTAAGGAGGGAATTAGGTGTTAAGGAGAGGTAAAGGCTGGATGTCAGAAAGGGATAGGACCTTTTCAAGAGGTGAAAGGTTGTTAGGTATTGTTAGTACATTATGTATTGGCTAAGGCCCAGGGGTTTGGCTATGATTGGCCAGAGTTGGTTACTGAGGCATGAGGTGGGGGGAAAGGGATTGGTTAATACTGTAACCAAAGAACTGGCACGAGGGATCAGGTGGTAGATCAATTGAAGTCATGTTTTTAATAATTTGTCCTATTAATATTATAGGTTGGTTAATACCTGGTAAAAATACTGGCAATTTTGTTAACCCAAATTGAATTGAATAGATCGACATTTTTTAAGGGTAGACCGGCCCTTATTCCATGTTATAAATCGATGTTTTCTATGTTAATATATTAGGCCATCTGGTTTTAGCCATTTCTAATTTGATTAAGTCTTATATTGGTAATTAAGATTGTATAATGAGATTAATTAAGGCTATTATAAAGTTAATATTATATTTTCTAACATAAATGTCTCTTTATATTAATATAATCTTAAGGATTATATAAAATATTTTAAGTATAACCTTGAAATCTATTTTTATAAATCCTTGGAAATATTTTTGGTATTATTTAAATATCTTTTTTATTATCTGGTATATCTCTGGCCTGCTATCTATTTTACTAAAGTCTTTAAAGATAAAGAATATCTAAGTTGTTTTTTAGGTATTTATGGCCATTAATAGGGTAATTTCCATCCAGTCTATAATTATATAATTAAATGACTAAATAAGAATAATTCTTTATTTTTAAAAATAATTAAAGAATTATATAAAGGTAATTATATTTTCTTTTCCAATATTTTATTATATAGTTGTTTATTATGATATGTTATATGGTTGTTGTGTAGTGGCTTGTATAGAACTTTCCGTTTGGTCATTAAATATGTTTAAAAATTAATGGAGTAAGGTAAGTGGAAGAAGGAAGCTAATATTATTTGTATTATTATAATGGAGTCTTTTAGTTATTATAATAATGACTTTTTTAACCTTATTAATCTATGTTACTAATTATTTAACAATATTGATTAATGTTAATAGGTATATATATAAATAAAAGAATAATATAATAAATAAAGCAAAGTAATGGGGGTGAGATGATGTATATTATGATATCTAAGGAAGAAAGGTCTATCTACCTGAGTAGGCAAGAAGGTAACCTACTTAAAGGGAATTATGATGACTAAGTAGATCACGTGTCCTTCACCTATGCAACCATCACTATTCTTTTCCTCTTTGGTTAAAGATCTTTACCTTCCTTTTCCTTCCTATCTTTTCCATCATCATCATTATCATTATCTGGAGATCCAGGAGATATCAATTATTAAAAGATTTCTAATAGAGATCTTTTAGGGGTTTTTCTTAGTCTAGCCTCCTTCAAAGCCAACTTTTTTTTAAGCCTTTTAATTTCTTTAAGGGCAGCCACTGTTCTAGCTTGTTAATCAGAGATTTCTTCTTCTTCCTGGTCATCCCCTCCTGTTCTGACATTAATTTCCTCCTATATTTCCAATTCTGGGACTTATAAATATATCTTAAGAGACACCATTTTATCAATAAATTGGAATACCTTTTCTATTAGTAATAGGTTCTAAATAATATAAATAAATATAAATATTCTGGGTAATAATAGATTAGGTTATTATAAATCATCTAAGTTTTCATTTTAGAATTCTTTTTTATTTAATTTTTCTTTATTTTTTAGGTCAGGATCTACCAGTTTATCCCATATCTAATCATAATATCCTTTAAAAGGTAATTTTTAAAAGGTATAAAAATTTTCTATTTTATCTTTAAAGGTTAATGAAATAAAAAAAGATTTGATTAATAATAATAAAGGGATATTCTATAGATAATTCATATCATTTCTTAACCTAATATTAATATTAATTAAAAAATTATCAAAATATAACAAACCTATGTCTCAAAAAGGTATAGTTATTACTAAATTAATTAATCCAGGATTTTCTTAATTTAAAAATAACAATATCAGTAATAGGTTAAGTAATTAAATATATTCTATTCATCAAAAAAGCTTAAAATCCTTTTATTATACTCAAAAGAATAATCTTAAATTAATAATTAAAGAATTATAAAAGAATAATTAAATATATAAGAGAATTATAATAATTATATAAACATCCTTTATTATTACCTTTCTTATAGATAAGATTAGATCTCTTCATCTATATTCATCCCCTATTACACCCACTGGATAAGACTGGATATACTCATCTATATTCATCTATATCACATTTCACTGGATAAGACTGGATACCCTCATCCATATTCATCCATATCACATATTATGCACTCCTGCCCCACTTCAGCAAGGAAAAAGATTTCCTCCAGGGTCTTACACCCCTGTAGGCCTGTATGGTTTGTGACATGCTGCTCTGGTTGACTCCAAAACAAAAAAGGGTAAAGCAGGATGGAAGGAAGGATATTAAACTATATAATCATAAATATTTCCTTTATATCTAGTTATTTTTTTTATAATTCTTTAGTTATTAATCTAAGATTATTCTTTTGAGTATAGTGAGAGGATTCTAAACCTCTCTGACAAATAGAATGTATTTAATTATTTGATTTATTATTAATACTATTACCTTTAAATTAAGAAAAACCCTGGATTAGCCAATCCAGCAATAATTATACCTCTCTGAGGCATAGGTTTGTCACTGTGAGGGCTCGTGGCCCAATAAAACTGAAGCTCAAGACATAGGCCTTGAGTGAGCCAGCATCATAAAGGAATATATAACTTTAAGGATTTCTTTGAAAGACTTAGACTAATAATTGCTCTTTAGTCCTTTTAATTTAAAGATTCATTACCATATAATATACTTAACCTTCTGATATATTGTTATAATTTTAAAAGGATTTTATAATCATAATAAAGATCCAGGAATTTCATTAATTAATTAAAACTACTATTAAGATCTCAATATTTGTTACTAAGATTCAACTAGTACAAAGAAAAATACCAATGATTATACCTAGATTTGTTTAGTTATCCCTAATCACATTCTTGATCCATATTGTTAACTTCTATAATATCATGGCATAGTGGATCAGGATTATCTATGGAAATATAAATAAAACCAGGATTTTTATTAAGAATATTATTGAACTGGCACGTTGCCAACACTGTATTAGGATATTGATATAGAACGGGTATTGTGAATACCATCAGATGTATGTTAATTGTTCTTTATGATGAAAAACTTATTCTTAAACCGCCTTTAGGTTAATGTAGATTACCTTAGAATAATAACTAAGATCATTAATGGAGAAGCCATTCAATTATTTCGATAAGAATAACCATGGGTAAAAAAGGGATGGTATTATTTCTCCTTCTTTAAGAAATCTGTCTGAATTGAAGCAACCCATAAACTTGGTTTCTTTTTAGGAGGGGTATCTATTTGGACCCTTCGAAAACAATTTTACTACAATCTAAGATATATGATCACTAATAATTAAACTATAGGTCATTTTAATCCCCAAATATTAAGATAATTAAGTGAAGACCAGGTTTAGGAACTTCTAAAATGCCTCCTTTTAAAGGGATTAACTATGTTTGGAGGATCAAGCAGCATAGAAATAAACATGATGAATGAAGAAGAATTAGCCAAACTTAAAAAACTGGTAGAATGATGAAAGGTTATAGCCTTGGTAATGGCTAAATTACATATATTAGAATAATTGGAGAAACCCTGGCTTTGTTTTAAAATAGAACTTTAAATATTCAATGGAAAATAAATAAATTATTCCATTTGGAAATTAGTGGTAAAAAAAAAAGTGTGAATAGATAAAGATGCCTTAAGATCTAATAGCAAAGCCACTGTATATCTATTTAGGAAATTAGGAATTACTATTTAATGAATGATTATTAATTGGTATGCAAAGCAAAATAATTTAATACCCGAACAACTCATGGAACACCTAAATAAACTCTTTATTGACCCAAACATGGCAGGGAAAGCCTTATCAAAGTTATAAGATCTTTATTAGGGATCAGAGGAATTATTTACCACATTCATACCCAAGTTCAAACACCTGTATATAGATGTAAAGTTCATAAACAAAAGAGCAATTATAGGAATCCTTAAGAAGATGGTTAATAAGGAATTAATTAGGGTAGTTATTCATTATTGGTATAAATCAAATGTAATAATTTTCATTTGGAACCTATATATGGTTAGTTTAATAATTAAGGGATTCCATTATAAATGAAAAACATAAAATAAAAACTAAAACATAATTCCAACCATTATTTAACTAACAAATATAGACTTGATGGAATGGAAATCAATATTAATTATCTGGGGAGCCAAACTATCCCGATTAACTGACAAAGAAAGAAAAAGGTTATGTAATATGGGAGCCTGCTTTCGCTATCGTAAAATTGGATATATGACAAAGGATTATAACAGCTAACAAAGTAGTGTAATCATTAGATAAGCAAAACTAAACTGGGCTAACAAAATTAAATTATTTAAGATCCAACTAGCTGAACTTAAAGCCACTAAGGCCTAACCAAATTAATAACCTATTAAACCATTAATAAAAGAATTAGACTAAGAAAAACAGGGTTTTCTATAAGCCAGGAAAAACCATAACCTAGCAAAGGAAGATTAAGGGATGATCAAATTATATAAGAAAAGATAAATAACAAAAGATAATATATAGAAATATCAATAGGAAATATTATGATCTAAGCTTTTATCAATTTAGGATGTTTGATTATTACCATAATCTCTTTACATATAAAAACATTAACCATTTAGACACTAGATATTACCCCTAAGCCCTTAAAGTAAATCATAGAATAAATGGAACCTATTATAATAAATAAAATAATTGAATTTGATATTACTTACAGAGAATTTAAAGAAAGATTATAGGCTTATATAATTCCAGGATAAAGTAATAATTTTATACTTAAAAGGAAGTGACTAGACAACCATAATATATCCCTAAAAAAAGCCAATAGGCAGGAGGCTATCCTAAAACCTAAGGAAATAAATTTTAAAACCTTCTAGACAGATCTTGGTAAAGAAATCTTAGTCTTTATAATAACATTTAAAGATATTACTATAGCCCTAAAAGAAAAGACTAAAGCCATTCTAGAAATGCCTAATTGACTAGACCTAGTAATTAATATATTCGATCCCAAGAAGGCTACAGAATTACCTCCTTACCGACTAGATATGGACCTAGAAATAAGGCTCAAGGAAGGACAGAAACCACTAACAAAACCCATCTATAATATAAGCAAAGGAGAATTATTGGTCTTCTAAAAAATGCTGAAAGATTTAATGGACGCCAGCTATATCTAAAACATCAAATCAAATATAGGATTGCCAGTCTTGTTTGTTAAAAAACCTGGAAAAGGGTTTCGCTTTTGTATAAACTATAGGGAATTAAATAAATATATAGAAAGAGATGCTTACCTTTTATTTCTGATTAGAAATACCTTAGCTAGAATCTCAGAAATTAAATATATATCCAAAGTGGATATTATTACAGTTTTCTATAGGATCAAATTAATATTAGGTTTAGAATTATTAATGGCATTTAGAACACCACTAGGAATGTTTAAGTATATTGTGATATCATTTGGCTTAACCAATGCCCTTATAACATTCCAGAGATATATTAACCAAATCTTAAAGAAATAGATTGGATAAAAGATATTAACTTATATAAATAATATCAAGATCCATAAAGGGAATATCCCTAAAGAATACTAGGTCCTAATACTGGAGGTATTAAGGATTTTAGATGACATAGGGCTCTAATATAACCTCAGAAAATGTCAATTCATGGCCGATAAAATTAAGTTCCTAGGCTTCATAGTAGGGCCAGGAATTGGCATAGAAGTAAACCTAAAGAAGATGTAAATTATCCTTAATTGGCAAACCCCAACAAACTTATATAACCTATAAGGATTTTTGGGATTTGCTAATTTCTATAGGGACTTTATGGATGGATATTCTAATATAATAGCGTCCTTAATAGTGTTAATAAAGAAAAATACTCCTTTTACTTGGGATACTAATGTACAAAAAGTTTTCAACAAACTTAAGGAAGCTTTTGTTAATCTATTAACACTGGTATCCTTTAACCTAGAGGTGGAAACTGCATTGTTATATGATTCCTCTGGTTATGCCTCAGGAGTAAAATATTCACAGAAGGGATTAAATAAACTATAACATTTAGTAACCTTTTGGTTAAGAAAATTTTCCAAGGAGGAAATTAATTATCTGATCTATGACAAGGAAATATTGGCCATTTATTAAATAATTAAAAAATGGGGATATTTCCTTAGGGGAATATCTTTTATAATCTGGTTAGATCATTGGAACCTTATGTATTTCTAGGAAAGACAAGAATTCTTTCAGAAATAGGTAAATTAATTTTAGGATCTAGGGGAGTATTAATTTTTAATTAAATATAAATTAAGAATTTAAATGGTAATGGCAGATATTTTCTCCTGAAGAAGTCAGGATATACCTATTAACATCTTTAATAAACATCTGGTATATAAGATAAAAAAGGTTCTGTCCCTATAAGGAAAAGATTTTTTAATGGTTTTAGGAACATCTCTAGATTCCTTAGAATTAGATAAAGAAATAAGGTTATTAATTACATCCTTAATTATGAAAGAAGCATGGCAGGCCAACCCTAATCAGGATAACCTAAAAGATAAGACTATGGTAATTAAGGAACTATCTTCACCATTTAAAAACAATAAACTAAGTCTACTCTAAGACCAAGCCTTAAAGAATAATAATTATTAACATCTGATTAAGAAATTAATTATTAATAATATTTATTTATTTCCTAATAATTAGGGTTTTCCATGGCAAATCTTAGAATGCTCTATAGATGATTAAGGAAGACCCCTTTAATATAATCAATTATGGATTCCTAGATATAAACCTTTACAAACTAAGCTTATCTAAAGAATCTATAATTCTAAATTTATAAGGCATCCAAGATGGATTATTATTAGGGATTTAATTTTAAAGAATTATACCTAGTTTGGGTTTATTAAGGATGTTAAGAGGTTTATAGTAAATTATCTTATTTATAATAAGGGTAAAATCTGGAGAGAAGTGAAGAAGGGATTGTTAAAATTATTATTAATATCTTAAAGATTATGGGCAGAATTTATGATGGATTTTATTAGGTCCTTCCCACTGTCGGGAGGCTTAGACTATATATTAGCCGTTATTGACTGGTTGATAAAGGTATAAATATTAATTTTAATAAAGGATCTCATTATATTATTAATAGTTGAACAACTATTAATACATGTATTTTTATATTATGGATTATCAATAATAATAATTTTAGATTAGGGATCACAGTTTATATAACTTTATTGGGAAGAAATCTATTGGAGATTTAATATCAAGTGACAATTCTTAACTATCTACTACTTTGAGACTGATAGAGCCTGAGAAAGAGTCTATACTGAAATGAAAGCATATATTAAGAACTTCTGCTCTTATGTATAAGATGATTAGGCTTAATTATTATCATAGGTTTAACTAATCTTAAATGGGAGAACCATAGGGAACATTGGAATATTATCATTTTTTTTTAATTATAGATATTATAAAAATGTAATAATATTTGTTAAGGAAATTATAGGAGTTTCTTTAAGATTACTAATATTTAATGTTTAGAAATGGTTTAAGAAATTAGAGGAGGTTATGGGGTTTATTAGGGCTTTTATGGTATTAGTTAATAAAAACCAAAAAAAGGTAGTTAATAGGAGAAGATAACTTGTAAAGGATTTTAAAAAGGGGAATATAGTTTATTTATAAATAAAAAACCTCCAAATTAGAAGATCCTTAAGAAAGTTAGATTGGCTAGCTAGACCTTATAAAGTCCTGGGATAAGTAGGTAGCCATACAGTCTGACTAAATGTACCAAGAAGAATACACCTAATCTTCCATGTAAGCCTATTATGTTGGGTATTAACGAATCCATTATTTTTATAAGAATTCCCAAAGGAAGAACCTGGATTAGTTACAGAAGTAGAATGTTACGGTAATCCTAAAGTTACAGAAGGTGAATATTTTGTTAAATCAATAGTGGATATAATCACAGATAAAAAAGGCCAAAGATTAGTTAAGATTAAATGGACAGGATAGGAAGATCTCATATGGGAACCAATAGAATACATATAAGATACCCTTGTTTGGGATGAGTACGTCAACAAAAATGGGTAATCATAATCAAAAGATGAAGAAAATTTAATGGAGGGGGGGCTTAATTGTGAGGGCTTATGGCCTAATAAAACTGAAGTTTAAGATATAGGCCTTGAGTGAACCAGTATTGTGGAGGAGTATATAACTTTGAGGATTCCCTTGAAAGACTCAGACTGATATGTCACGAACTAGTTTGGGGATAACCAGTTGAGCCATAAAGCAAAAGCTTCCCAGTAACCAATTAATCATTAGGAAGCTTTTACTTTATGATTCAACTAGTTATCCCTAAATTAGTTCATGATATAATGATTAATTTTATCTGTTGAAATAAAAGATGTAGGTTTAATTCCCATAATTATTAGATAAAAGCTTTGTTATTTTCTAAGCTTTTAGGCAATATTAATAGTAGGCAGGTAAGGGGTCCTAGCTAGTAGGGGTATTACCAGCTTGGAATCTTGGAGTTTCCCTATATTATATTCTCAATGTGTAGGTATAAGGCTTTGTCCATTTTATAACATGATATATATACCAGGAGGTATGAGGTTTAATTCCCCTTATATAGTATGGCATAAGGATATACCTTATAGAAAAAAGGTATGATATTATATTCTAAATTATGGGGTAATATATATAATATAGAATTAAGGAATAGTAACTAATTGGTTACTAGGAAACTTTTGCTTTATGGCTTAATTAGTTGTCCCCAAATTAGTTTGTGATATGATAATTATTCTCTAATCCTTTTAATTTAAAGATTCATTACCATATAGTGTACTTGACCTTCTGGTATATCGTCATAGTCACAGGAATATCTTATAAATGATTTATATCATTTTTTAATTTAGTATTAATATTGATTAAAAAATTATTAAAATATAATAAACTTATTTTATCACAAACTAATTTAGGGATAATTAGTTAAACCATAAAGCAAAAACTTCCCAATGATCAATTAGTTATTATTCCCCAATTCTATATTATATATATTATCCCATAATTTGGAATATAATATCATACCTTTTTTCTATAAGGTATATCCCTATGCCATATCATATAAAGGGAACTAAGCCTCATACCTCCTGGTATACATATCATGCCATATAAGATAGATAAAACCTTATACCTATATACTAAGAATATAATATAAGGAAATTCCAAGGTTCTAAGCTGGTGACACCCCTGTTAACTAAGATCCCTTACCTATCTATTATCAATGTTACCTAAAAGCTCAGAAAATGATAAAGCTTTTATCTAATAATTATAGGAATTGAATCCATATCTTCTATTTTAACAGGTGAAATTGATTATTATATCATAAACTAATTTGGGGATAACTAATTAAACCATAAAGCAAAAGCTTCTCAATGATCAATTAATCACTGGGAAGCTTTTACTTTATGGCTCAACTGGTTGTCCCCAAACTAGTTCATGACATATTTCTTAAAGAGGTATAATTATTATTAAATTAATTAATCTAAGGTTTCTTAATTTTAAAAATAACAATATTAATAATAGGTTAAATAATTAAATATATTCTATTTATTAAAGAAACTTAAAATCTTCTTATTATATTTAAAAAAATAATCTTAAATTAATAATTAAAAAATTTATAAAAAGAATAATTAAATATAAAAGAAATATTTATGATTATATAATTTAATATTTTTTTTTCTATTTTGCTTTATTTTCTTCTATTCTGGAGCCAGCTAGAGCAATATCTTTTCTACTCTGTTCTATTCTGGAACAAGATAGAGCATTATGCTCTGTTAATTAACAGAATAGACTGCTTACTGTAGTTTTTCCATAATTAGATACCTGATACCCTATCTAGTTAGAAAGATATAATTGTAAGTTATTGGGTTATGATAAAAGGCTTAAAATCCTCTCATTATATTTAAAAAAATAATCTTAGATTAATAATTAGAAAACTTTTAAAAAGAATAATTAAATATATAAGAAATTCTAATAGTTCATATAATCCAATATCTTCCTCTTCTACTCTATCTTATTTCATTTTATTCTGACTTATTCTATTCTGCTTTCTTCTACTCTATTCTGCTCCATCGCCCCACAAGAACAGAAATCCCATCCAGGGTTTTACGATAATTGGTCCTTCTCTACTCCTCATAATGCAAAGGTTGGTTACAGAACATTAGTTCGTGACAATTTATCATAGATAATTAATTATCTTAAATTTTATTCATCTTTTAAAAATAGATATAAATTCTTAAGTTATAATAAATAATAACAGTAATAAATTCATTACAAATTTATATTCATTTTTTATTAATAATTTATAATTTATATATATTATTATAAACTTTTATTTATTTCTTATTTAATTTCCTATGTTTCAAAGGGGATGGAAAGGGCCGTTCGCCATTACTATCGTTTCTATTATCTTTACTGAAGTCAGATTCTTTAAGATCTAATACCCTGGCGTTCGCTGCCTGAACAGCATCTTCTCGGTTCCGCCACGCTAGCTCTCTTAAGTTGCGGAAGGCTGTGGCTCCGCTAACAAAAGCCCGTCGATGTGATTTCATGCTGTACGCATCAAGGAGAGTCATCCAGTACTCAGGCAATCCACCCGGGGAGTCTGACTTAGGACAAGTGACATGATGAGCATACAATGACAAGATGCCGCCAATATATGTTGCACTAAAAGTATAGGCCTTGTTATCAAACGAAGGTTCCACTGCCATGAAGTTCTGAAGAGAATTCACTGAAAAAAAGTTAGCTAAAGGTTCTTATATTAAGAAGACTTTAGAAAATACTTACTAGCTCGAGCACCATATGCTCCGTCGTTAAGGACTTGTCTCTCAGCAATGATAAGTGAACCTTGCGGGCCTTTCACTTCAATAAAGAAGTTGGGTGCGACCAACGCATGTTGAGCTGATGTTTTCGGTGTGATAAACATGCCCAATGCATCTTTTACTGTTGTATGAACCGCAATAGCACGAGTGCCGTCCCAGATATCAGGTTTAGGTTTGACTACACCCTTATAACCTATCGCCTGCATATTGTTAAAAAGGTCGTTATATCTGCTTGAGATCTTCGAGTGTGCTTCACATTCTTGTATGTGTGGAATAATGGTGTGCGTGACACAGGCTTCTGACACATCTCGAAATTTCGCCTTTACAGATTGAAAGTCTTCTTCGGTAAAAACCCCTAGGTCCAGGGATTGCCTCCTCTCGGTCATCACCTGATAGATATCATCCATATTCTCTGGAGTGGGGAGTTCACGTTCTTCAAACGGCTGATGCGGCATATAAATCCCATACTTGGCCATCATCTGTTCAAAGTTTGCATCATAGGCTGACACACGTTTAGCATCTGGATTTTTTATTCTAGCTATTGTCGATTCCGATAGATATTCAGCCATTGTCGGTAAAGACATCACGATTTCGCTAATATCAGGGTTGTCTTCGGGCTCAGGGCACTAGACTGTATGTGAATAATCACGACTTTATGGTGCGATTTGGCAAGGCTTACTCCTCGAAGATCCGTTGTATCTGGGCCGCCTTGTCTTGAAAAGCGGGCTAGGGATGGTAGTGGTTCGGAATATTGCTCCTTGCGCCCAGCCGGGTTTAACGTATTCCTACGATCGAACTCGCGGAGGGCGCGCTCTGTAAGAAATATTTTATCAAGGCTGTCGTAGAACTCGGGTGGGAAATTGTCGGGTTCGAGGTTGGAGTCGGAAGATATATTCTGTCGTTTATATGATAACATATCTATTTATTTATAGTTGGCTTACTTTAAGGGTTTTTTAAATAGGAAAATAGTTTTAAAACACGGTTATAAACTAATAGATGAAACATATGCGTTATTGTGAAACAGGAAAAAAAAAACAAGATCTATAAAGTGTTACATAAAGGGACGCTTTGTGTAATGTTTTATACTAGGTGACCGACCTACCTTTTAAAGGGCGGAGGAGAGAAGGGAAGGGAAGGGAAGGTATATACCATAGTTAAATATGGACTTGAGACAGCTGTGAGACGAAATTCGAATCTAAGTGCCGTTTGCAGATGTCGCCCTTTGTCAGAGGTTAAATCTTGCCTATATCATGAAACTGCTATTCTTTCAAGTTCTTAGGGCCTCATACGAAGCTGTAGGTCTTGATTCTCAAAGAAATATTTACGACTACTAGTTCAAAATCTACAAGAAAAAGCGGAAGACAACACTGTAAATGTTTATAATGGCATCATGAATTCTTTACGAGGGCATATAAAGAAGCTTGTCTCGAAGTCACGACTGGCGTATCATTTAACAAGGATCGAGCTACTATCTTTTTCCAAAATTGGGGCGCGCTTTTAAGATGATCCTTGAGGAATAACCAGGTCGGAGATTTCATGTTCATTGCACTCATTTATCTTGTACCTGCTAGTAACTCTGTCCATCCGTCTACCCATCTGTTAGGTCATCACCGCACGTCGAGGAGGATTCGTCCCGAGTAGCCGGCTGTGCATCAAATCTCGCCGTCCTCTAATTCGTCGTATAGGTAGTGAGAGGTAAGTTGGCGACGGGCACCATCTCCGGTCTGGACGTGAGCCTCCTTTGCAACGGGCGCATTGGCTTTATTTCGTTTTCAAGGACTCTCCGTATCGCCGGGCTGAAGGAGTGCTCCGTAGTGGTCTCTGGCTGTGGCAGCGTCCTTGAAGCCGGCTTTGGCGGCCAGCTTCTCCCAGTTGATCTAGACCTAGCTTAGCTCGTACCATAATGCAAGCAGGCTGAAGGCACAAGGCGAAATAATAATAAAAAAGAAAAAAAGGCGCGTACCTCTGGCTTCATGTCGACCCATTCCTATACTTTGACGACAGCCATTATGTCACTTGCGGTGATGGGGTCAGAAATCGCTGCTTTAGAGGCCATCTTGGTTCTTCCGTCAGTCTGGATTGTTTGGTTAGGCGATAGGTTGTGTTGGTGAATATACGCGTAAGATGGGGGGGACTGCCGCCGGTTTGTGGAATACTGGTGAGGACGAGTGTGTTTGTGGTAGAAGGTACGGTCCGCTCTACCGACAAGTGCCCGGTAGTCCCTTATTCGTTTCCGGGTCTCTACCAACTCACACTGCTCAGAAATTCTTTGCTTCTCCTTATCATGAGCCACTGGTTGAGCGTTGAGTTATTACAGGTTCCTGGTTTGAGTATCCAGATCTGTATATTTCTGCACATGGCTATCACATCTGCAGATATTTAGGTGATGATGGAAACCAAAGTTCAGCCGCTCTACTCAATCCTCACTTGGTGGCGGACTTTTAGGTCGCTAAGCGTAGTGCTCCTGCATATCTTTGTCGCTAGCATCGCTGGCAAGCAGCGACACCGTGTCATAGAAGAAATCAGGACCAGATTGGGAGCCTGTATTAGGTTCCAGGCATATGAAAATGACACAATATATGCTCAAGATGAAGTCACTAGACGTGAGGGGTCGAACTTTGGAAAACTAAGGATTTGTCTCCGAGTGAGTATTTGCTTGATAATTGTTAAAAGACAAATTGTTGATGACTTCTTCGTATCATCAGGTCAAACAGCAATGTAGAAGGATTTTTTATTCATTCCAACTGGATGTGCCCCAAGTGAATTATCCTCAAGGTGCATTCACTCGAAAAGGGTGAATATAGATAAGGTATAACAAAGTTCCATTCGGATTAAGGAAGTAATAAATATATGTATGTCCGTTTCGACCATCATAAGCAATCCCTTTATAGTAACTTTTTATTTGGTATTATACTTTTATGATCTACTTTGAACTTACCTCGCCCCAGAAGAAGTTATGAATGTACCCAGGTGGCCATGTCGTCAACCGCAAACAGATAACACTACCGTTTTATGTTTTCTTTATAAGGTTTAAACTTGATGCATGATTTCGGTAATTTTTTAGGTACGATATTAATACTATCCTTTGTCGTCTCATTCCTATTATATATGATAAAGGAACAATAACAGCTTTTTTGCCGATATTTATGGTATGGGCCGTAAAACTAAATAGAATTTAACCGAATATATGTCACGTACTTAGACTTGGATCGGATTATCAATAATTCAGTATCGTCTTTAGTTTAATATAATAACACCATGGATGCTGTCGCCTACCTTCAGGATGCGCAGGATCAGAGTTGGGTATTTAGAAGATATAGGGAGGAGGGATTGGACTATCAGTCTTCGGTAAAACAACTATTTGGATTCAGGCACATTGTTGGGCACATACAACTTCCAGCTCAAGGCAGTCCACAAATTTTTTTTGGCAATCGACCTAAAATGAAAAAACATCTCGCCAACTTCATGGAACGTACACCCTTGGCACTTGGTCAATTAAACAATTTAGACTTTTCAGGAACGAGAAACATTCAAGAACGATTTGAAGAGTTCACGGATTGGTTTGGACAGGATGTGAGTGTCCATTTTACGATGTTCCAATGCACCACCCGAAACAACTACTCGAATGGAGGCTAAATTATGAAACTATAGCATCTTAACGAGTTTAAGAGGTCGCTAGGGTGGGGAGGGAACGGTATAACATGTCTCTATTCACGGAACACTTACGGGTCGATAGACACGGCGCCGCGGGAGTTTATTGTCAAATTCCCAGTACATCATAGAACATCTAGAGCCCTTGTACTGGAAGTGCATAATACAAAGGTATTTATTTATGTCCAATTACATAGTTTACTTTGACAATAGCTGAGCACAAAATAGAAACTCAAAGGCTCGGCACATTGCATCAAGCTAATCGAACCAGAAGACATTGGCAAGTTCGTAGACACGAGTCCTCCATTGGTACTTTCAGATGATTTAAGTTCCCAAGAGAGTTCAAGTGGGGACGAAAGCACTGTTGAAGGGACCGATAGATATAATCCGGAATACTGGCGAAATGTGCGGGAGGAGCGACGAAAGAAAAGAATAGGGACTACCAGTAATCCACCTCAAGGGGTGAAAAGAAAACGACAAGCGGGTAAAGAGCCGATTTGGGATTTTATGATCCTTGAGTACATGGAACATGGGGATTTACAAGGGCTCATTTCTAAGCTGGCGCATGAAAAGAATAAAGGCACAGGGTCTTTGGGGAAGGTCCCTAATACTGTTCTCTGGTCTTTTTGGCTCTGTCGTACGTTGAATTGTGTAGCTTCAGATCAAAGGAGTAAACTAATCAGGATATGTAGTTATACGGGCTTGCATTGCGATGGAGTATCCTCCACGGAAATTCCATCCCAACCGAGACAGATCCGGAACGAGGCTCGGATTATTTCAGCGCATCTCTAATGGCGCGTCTGGAATACGGAATCTGCTGAGCCTTAAATCCAGTGGACGCTCCCCTACACACGAAGAGCTTGCCGATAACATAAGATCGCGGGGGAAAGGCGACCTTACCGAAACTATCCCGACCGGCTTCAGGGCCTCTAGACGACAGAATTTCGTCCATTTCGATATTGATCCGACAGACGGTAAGGCATCTCCCCGTATGAGAGGGCATTATACTTACAACTCTCTCGTTAGTGTTAATTGGTGGGCTTGAATTGGATGCCGATGGGGTTGACTCCTGGGAAGAGGCCCGTCGAGAATCACAAGCGAATAGGGGCTCTGCGGGAGAACCGATTCCAATATCAGATGTTCAATACTTGGAAAGAAGAATGGACAGAGTACACTTTGAGCACGAACTAGTCCCAAAACTTAAAGTAAGGTCCCATTAACCAGCAGAGTCGTCGGGTTCATAGGCTAAAAATGTTTCGTATAATAGATGGCAGACTTTGGATTATCGGATAAGGTCAAAACGTAAGTTACCTTTATCACCCCTTACTTGTTTGTATATAGCCCCTTTTTAATTATTTCGCTAACATTTCTATTTCGATAGTTTTAAGCGCAAGTAAATACTTCTCTTAAGTATAGTATCCTCTGCTTTGATATATAACTTACCCTATTCTCTTTGAGTAAATACTACAGTGATCGACGGCATAGGTGCAAACATGGTTTCTATGCACCAGTAAGTAATGCTGGCGAAGAGTGCATACAGACCTTGAATATTAACGAAAAACTTCTAGGAACAATTCGGCGAAGAGTGGGATCATAGTACGTTACCTACTTAGTTACGCGCGTTTATTGCTTGGAGTCAATTACTGATCGGAAAATAACATAGTACCCCCTTTGAAAGACGGACTCCATCTCGCGAATTCAAAAGTTGCCGGAAACTATGGTCCTCATACGAATGTCTGGGGCATCGCATGGGTAAGAAGGTTTGAAATGTCTTGTTTAATGACTTAACTGATGTGTTGAAGGTTATGTGGATGCTCATTACTAAATATACTCCACCCACTCCCCCAGAAGCCCAAATACCCTACGATCTAGATGTCAACATTAATATTGACGACGACTCCGACGTTGATAATCCCTTTGACCCGCATGAGCGCCACGAAAACATCCATTCTCAGTTACCAGAAGGTGCGCGGATATCTTATTGCCCATATATTATGGACCCGGCATCTGCGGACTCCTATGCCTGGGCCGATAAGGACCTCCGAGAAAGGGTATATCAATGTATGTACCATCGCCCTCAAGATCGCCCCACTTTAGAAGTCCTATTGAAAGAGGCCGAAGAGAAAGTCCAGAATGGTGTAGGCGAAGACCACCAGTTTGTACGGCGATGGGTTCAGCATTGGATCTATAACCCCCCAGAAGACGTGGAGAAAAAGGCCCCCAGTTTTGCCTCCATCTGTCCCTCCAGGTTCCCCTCCAGCTCAGGGAGGTCTTTTTGAAATACAGAATATCATGAGCGGTCTCTTGCTCGGCAGCGTGCCAACGGAAGCCCCCGGTGGAATTCCAAACAAGGCCGGCCAGGATAAAGACAAAATTGATAAGGATGAAGAGGAAGACCCCATGCAAGCACTAGGTCTATACGACCGGGTGCCCGAAGACGCCGCTAAGAGGCGGTTCCAAAGAAAATTCCCTGGCCAGTTGTGGAGAATAGGTTACAATGGAGAAGGTGTACCACCGTCTAGGCGAGGTTTCATGGCGATGATTTATAGCTTAAGAGCTCAATTCGGGTTACCAAGCCATATAAGACGGCCAAACTCCACCGACCTACTCGGCATATATCAAGAACTATGGGATAGGGGGGACTTTAACCGTGTAATGAACACAATCACGGCAAACGGAGAGACGAGAGAAAATGGCCCCAGGGAGCCGGAGCTTTTAGCTGCGGTTTTGAGTGAATGGGCACGGCGCAACGGGCTACGGGTGAATTTAGGGGTCCTGTATAGATTCAATCGAGAGCCGCCCAAACAGAAGACATCGAGTCAAGGGAATCTAGGAACAATTATATACGACGGCAAGTTTCAGCACCCTAAGGTGCTGTGGATATATAACCAAGGCAATAACCATTGGACGAGCGTCGAAGAAGAAACAGGCGAGGCTTAGTAGCTGGGTAAAATTACATAACCCGGACGATGTATAGATATTGTATAGAAATTGTATAGTACAAGTTAATATTTTAAACAGGAGATACAGGTATTTTATCTACGTATATATCCTCTATTTACAGAGTCTCCACCCACATGTTAACATCGGTAGTTATATGAGTGAGTGTCAACACAATGAAAGGTATCTAGGTAGACGAAAGGTAAGCGATCTCGATTTTATATGAGAAGCTGGAGTCTTAATGTAACACCCTTTATCCGATTGTACCTAGGTAAGCTACTCGGTTTCATGGAGCCTGTCATTTCAATCCCATAGCCAGAGAGTACTAGGTTCCCCAATAATACAAGCGGTATCTCATAGAAGTCATCGATTTGAGTTTTGAAGTACACTTCAGGAGTTTCAACCACCAACATCACGTCAGTGCAATCGCAGGATGGGCATATATCACAATATTTACATGAAACGGATTAGCGATTCAAGGGCATAGATGATCAATGTACTGAGTGATTTCTTGTTGAAGCCGATCTTCACCTCGTGACGAAGCCCAAGCCGTGGGAATCACCATATCCATATTACTTATTGCATATTGTTTTAGACTCGCCAAACCCTAGATTCTGTCATCCATCACAATAAAATAATTTAAAGAAATTGCTACGGGAGGTCCTCAGGAGCCAGAGAATTCGTTTTATAACTAATCTAGGCTTACCCAGATAGGAGCGAGTATCTCGGTATCGACATCCCGGTTTGCTCTTATGTGACGACAGGTGGATCATATACGATAATTTCTGTTACGCTGCTAGATAATTTTATATATCTACTCGGAAGAGAGCCAGTCGCTAAAGCGAGTTTAACGTGCGGTCTATACATATGGGGTTCAATAGGGGCATCCTCTTACAGTGAAGGGGTAGTTAATTTACTGTGATACCGATTCCCGACATTAATTCAAAACCATCAAAAGATATGACTAGGCAGGCTGTCAACTCTATTTACAACATAAGTATCATACCGATTGTCCTGTTTCTTCTTCTTTTTCTTCCCCCCCCTTTTTTTTTACTGGGCCGATGCATTCGAACCTTGACTATCCATCAAACCGAACTCGACATAACCCGGCTCGTTCCAGCGGAAGCGTATGAAAGCCGGGGCACCTTTTAGGCGCGCTTCTTGCTGTTGCATGGCTCGGGTTGGGGCGCGATCTCCCGCCTTGTTAATGATCGTAGGACGACGTCACTTGGGCTGGCTCGGGACCGGGATATCATCTAAGATATCACCATCCATACTAGCAAATCGGGCCTTCGGTCGCGACGTAGGCAAATCTTCCTTCCAAGCCCCCACTACAAGTGCGAAGTCGCGAAGGGGGCGGTCCAGCCCTCGAATACGAGGAACGGGTACGTCGTATTGGGCGTCCCAGCCCCTAAAAACCTCCTCCTATACCCAGGCCTTATAGCCATCAAGGCTTCCCTCGGCAGGGGAAAGCTTGTCCCAGGCTGCCTCCATGTACCCCTCGCAAATTTCGCGGGACTCCCAAGTCAAGGTGTCCTTGGGAAGAACAACACGTTCCTGCTGGTCAACCTCGTCAACCTCCTGCTTAGATTCCTCCCCAGACTCTTTCTCGGGCGCCGCTTTGGCCTCGCGGGCACGTTGCTTGCGGTTACGCTTGCTCTTGCTCTCGCGATAACGTTTTTTGCCACGAGGAGTCGGTCACTTTGCCGTGCACTGCAATCCACTTCCGGGATCATGTCTAGCTTGATATCGCGGCCATGTGACTGCCACTCATGGAAGCGATCATAATCACCCCATCCGAACCCAGCTCTCGACGGTCATTTGTACGAGTGGACAAAGGATTCCGAAGTTTGAGTTCCAAAATCCGTGGTAGAGCCGCCCGTTCGGAAAGGCGGAAGTGGCTTGCCCTGGGTGGTAGACTCTTTGGGCGAGTTGGACGCTAGCAGGGGTCCGTTGAGACCAACCCGAAGCATCACAGAGTCGAGCGGACTAATGCGTATTCCTGGCTCGTTTGACTTTGGCATCATTTTCAATGCCTCTTCCGTGTATAACCTGTAGCACGTGCCAGGCTGCGTACGTCCTGCCCGTCCTGCGCGTTGAAATGCGGCAGCTTGGGGTATAGGACCTAAGACTAGCATATTGGCATCGGGTCTTCGCGAATGTGAACCCTGTTTCATCAAACCGCAGTCCACTACATACACAATGCCATCTATGGTCAAGCCAGTTTCGGCAATGTTAGTAGATACAACACATTTTCGCGAGTTAAGCCTTTCGAATGTGCGCTGCTTGACATCTTCGGACAGTGCTGCGTATAACGGTACTGCATGCAACGATTTGATTTCCGTTCGGAGCATCTTGCAAGCTTTTTCAATCTCATCTTCTCTGGGGAGGAAGACCAGAATGTCGCAGATGTGTTTCAGAACGCTCAGAGAAGAATATAGGAAGTCCGGGGTCCCCCTCGCTGCAAGATGGAATATGTCGACAGGAAAAGTACGACCCGGTATTTGGACGACGGGCGCTTGATCGAGATAGCGAGAAACCACCAGTAACTAAAGTTGCCGAAGGGCAACTTTAAGCGGCCCCATCAACATGTCGGTACCTGGGAATCTTTCGTGGGCTTCGTTGAGGATGATACAAGAATACGACGAGAAGGTAGGATCTCTTATGCTCTGTTGAAGTAGAGTTCCTTCAGCCGTGAACTGTAGACAACTATCCTTCCCGATTCGGTCCTCGAAATGTACTTTGTATTTGGCGCTGGAAGTATGTAGGCGTGTCTTTGGAAGGATCAGACGTAAATTTCCATGCGCCAAGGAGGGTGGAAAGACTTGTAGGTAGGGTTGTAATTCTAGAATATGAAGGCAGGGTGAATAATGTTGATGTGAGGGAAGATGCTGTATTGGTGTAGGTGGAGGTCGGAGTTCTTAAATACAAGTTCTGAAACGCTAAAGTGGGCTGTACCTTCTAACTGGCATGACGGTGAGAAGGTTTTGAAGCGGGGAAGTAACGTTCGGTATGCTTGTATGTGAACTGAAAGACAAAGTACCTAGGTGGCTCTTACCGTGAAAATAGAGGAACCTGGTGGTAGAAAGGTGGCCATGCTTACCTACATGTATGTATGATTCCATAGAACCTTTCATAGCACTTAAAGGTTTGTCCCATTCGATAATATTAATGTCTCATATCAACTCAATGTAGGTCATCTACTATAGACTTGAGTATGCTCCTAATAAGCTCTGAAAGGGATATGAGTAATAAATGCCGCAGGGGTACAAGATACCAGAAAGGTACAAAATACCTTCAAGACATGAAAGGTGGCAAAGAGATGAAGGGCGGTAAAGGTATGACATAGTGCAAGGCTGAGAAATGCCATAAAGGTGTAAAATATACAGGATGCCTTGGATACCCTAAACTGCGGTTTCAAGCAAGCGACTGACATGATGTCTTAGACCATTCCATCTTCTATTTGAAAAGAGCCTGTGTTGTCGTTTGAAAATATAAATGCGAGGTCTGCCAGTCCTTCTATACTGAGGTTATGGAAAGCTTCGCGATTTTCGAGGTCCTGTATAGTCAACGATTCACCTGCATTATCATAGGTATCGGGCTGACCAGTGAAGCTACAATCTTGTGGTATATGGACATTGGGCTCGGTGGCTATTGCGTGAAATTCCTGAGATGAGACGGGTCCGTCACTTGTCGCGGATGCGATGGCCCGCGCACCCAAATCGGTATTTGAGGTAAGTCTAAGTGCTGAGGATGGTTGTCCATATAACGACTCGCCTCCATTTATGGGTACCGCCGCTCGCCCTTCGTCTTCAATCGATTTCATAGCCTCTTCCTGAAGTTCCGTAAGAACCACAACATATCTTTGCGCGTACGATGTGTCAGTGGAACAGGCGGCCAGGTCGCGGAGACCTTGCTGTGCGAGATCCAAATATTGCTCCCAGTCATAAGCAGCTTTCAAACGGCTCTGCACCACATACAAGTAGAGCGCAACAAGCGCAGAGAACACATAATAATGCGTAAACTACGCAGAAATAAGTAACCTTTCGGCGTGCGATGCAAGAAGGACACATACCCAAAACGCAGAGTACATCTGCTGTTTCTCGACAAGCTCCCTCAATTTCATCACAATTATGTTCGCGGCATCCAAGCACCTCCGGACGCTATATTGTGGACCCATTTGAACGGCGTGTTCATGGCGCATTGCGGAGGCGGAAGGTCTCACCAACAAAGCTTGGCGATGGAGTAAGATTATGGCATGCGAGTATGCCATGTGTAAAACGCTGTGTTGTCGGCGGAAGATCGGCATCATAATTTCGGTATTCGTGATGTCAAGAAAAGCACCCAGTTCCTCACGCCATTGGACTAGGCGGGCATCGTATAATTGCGTAACTTCCTCTTGCTTTTCGTGAGACGGGCGCCTTATGCCGTAAAGATCGCGTAGAATACCGCTTATTATTTTCAATAGCCTAGGAATTTTAACTTAAATCCTTGGAAAACTATGATCGCGTACTTACTTCGCGTGGTAGATAGATGCTTGTGTCAAGCTTTGTCTAGCTTCGTGACGAGGTAATATCTTCGTCGGCGTGATTTGCCAATCGTCAACGCACAATGGCATTTCCTAAAAGCACTGTCAATTAGGGGCGACTCGTCATTCGAGTAAATTGAGCGATGCTTACCTGATCTAGATCCTCCTCGTGAAAGCTACGAGGCCGGCCCAGCCCGGCTGTAAGATAGCTGTCAAGAATATACGCACTCCAAAAGACTCGCTTCCTACACTCGTGTTCGATAAGGTCTATCCCAACCGTTGCGTCACGTTTCCTGCGTCGGTGTAGTCCGATGGCTAGAACAAGATTTGCGATGGTTCCGAACAAACCCCAGGCGCTGTTCACCCTAGATCGCGATAGCAGATAGTAGCATTGAACTAGTCGTGCTTGGATGCTTGTAAGGCGAATCCCTCCAGACTCCAACTGCAGGTGATGCTCTGACGCGGCGAAAAATGCGGTACTAAACCTAAGTCAGTGTGCCTCCTTCTACGCCAAAGACGTACAGACCTATTGACAGTGTCATATGATGTTGGATCTTGGGAAGAACTATATTGTTTAGCTACAGCGAGCACCGCAAGTATGATGGCCCGTATTTCGTGGGCTCCAGGTGCGAGTGGCCCAGGGTTTTGGATGCTATTATAAAATTCTTCGCACCACCCTTCCACCGTGGGCTGGTGCAGATATCGATGAGTTGGCGAGGCGAAATCAAAATAACGGCGAATCAAAGCTTCTGCTTCTACTTGGCTGGGCAAGATTAGGAAATAGGGGTCATATTGAGGTACGGGAGCATCCGCGAAGTTAAAGACGGAAGTTTGTTGCCCTGTTGAAACAGAGTGACTGGTCTCGTGAAGTTTCTTCAGGGCACGCGACAAGAACGAGACACCAGAAGCTGGTCCAACATAATGGCCCTCTTGATCGGTTTGTGCTGGTTCTGGTGAGTTGCGAGACGATCGCCCAGCATCTCGAACGTCTGGGTGAACCTGAATCTCAGGCAAGGTAGTCTCAGGCACGGCAGCGGTATGAACCAAATTGCCTTGTATTCGGCTTTGAGGTGAGACCTGACTAGCCTCGTCTTCCTGATCATGAGAACCCCGTGACTCATCATCACCTAATGCATTCGCTTCCGCCATCGAAGAGAGAGTACTCTCCTGCTGATGTAGTGTGGGCTCTAGATCAGCATGACCCCTGCCTGGATCGGTATTTGCGGTTCGGTTTGTGTTGATGTGTTTCGTAGGCGTAGTAGAGATGCAAGGAACTTTGCCCCTATTGTACTCGGACATAAACGTACAATCCTGTTTGAGTTGTACACATAGCGTACAAGGCTGGGTTCCAGTACATCTCAATTTTTTCCTTCGATTCATTAGCGCTGTCATGTAGATATAGCATTTATTTAAGATATATATTAGGATGATTCGGCACTCACTTTTTACACAAGTCACACGCGCGAGTCACCCGGACTCTTGCACCAAGCCGACGCCGCTTCTTCACGGATGGTTGCTCTTCAACATCCATATCACCGATCTTGTTGCGACTGTGCCGGTTAATGTACGCCGGGCAACACGGTCAAAGTATCAAAAGAATTAGGTAGTGTCGCCAAAAATGGCGGGGAACGCGATGGTAAAATACCCCAGGTAATGGAGTGACACGAAGATAGGTAGTCCTTCAGTGCGGGGATGCTGGGGTTAGCGAGCTACCTAGGTAGATAAATAGCGCTGGAGGCGTATCGTGCAGCTAGAATGCGGGGCAAGCCTCTTATATGTTAGTTGCGAACTAAATGCTAATGTGCTAATGACTAAGCAGTAGCTCGGGATGCACAAGCTATTTAGGTACGAAAGAATAATTTCTAGCCTAAGTTTCGTTGCAGAAAAAACATCAATTACACCAACCACCAAACCAAATGTCAATTGACCGCGACAGGTGATAACGACGCTCTTTTTGCACATGAGATTCGTCCTTTCTTACAGCCAAAGAGTACCAAGTTAGAAAACACCAGAGTCCAGGTACCTAGGTATGTAACACTACAGGTAACGAAATAGGGTATTATCTCTACAGTCCTCATATCATCACCTCTAGACATAGACTACTTTAGATACTGTTGACCTATCGTGATACTGAAAAGTCATATTTATTAGCCTTCTTAGATGTCGCTTACGTCGTATTAATCTTCATCCGCCAGTAGCAACCGATTTAAAATGCCCAAGAAGTAAAGCCAGACAGATCGCTACGAAAACTGATCCAAATAGTTTTGCCAGACGCCTGACGCTTCGATAAGTTAGTGACCATGGTATCCATTGCCGCCGGACGGGGTACGCACCTTGTATTTGATTTCCGATCTTTGAGGTTCGTCATTTGGTCAAGATTTTGCGTCTGCGACAGATCCTACGTAAATGAGGACCGATAGCATTAGCTTGTATGACAACCACCGCCTTCGATCGGATACGAGACATTCTTCTGGAACTTACCTCCGAGCAATACCCAACCAAATAGTCCTCCATTAATTCTTTCGCCTCGTCGCTATGTTGTACATCTTCGAACGCTTTCGTCGCATCCTTTCCACCTTCCCCAAGCAAGACTAAATCTCCTCCGGGGTGCTGAAAACATACCACCTGTTACCATACACGACACCAAGCGGGGCGATCGTTACTCGAGGATTAGATTTCGATTTAAACCACATACCTCATGCACGAATTCATGTACATCATAGACTAGTAAGAAGCAGACAACGACCATTAGCAATGACTTGGGTTGAGTGAGATGGGCAAGAAAAGGCCTTACCTTTCCCTAATATCAACAGATGGAGGTTTTTCTTGCCAGCCAGGTCCGAAAGCTCAGCCTTCGAAAACGCCCTACTTTTCTCGCCCATCGTGAGAGTTTATCTCGATACCAATATGCGCTTTTTTCCTACAGCAAATGCAGGTACCTATTTTATTTGATTTTATTTTACTTCATTTTTATTTTGCCCACATCTTCTACGCTAACGTATTCATACAAACTCCAAATAAAATCATGGAAAGGGCCATGTTATCCGGACTCGGCTAGTGGACTGGTTGGATTTTTGCGGGTGGGCTTCGGATAAGACATCTCGACCACGCCTGACCACTGTTTGAACAAGGCAACGATGCAACCCGGAACCCCGCTACTCCCCACTACCCCGGGTGCAGAGGATTCGTATCTGATATCTCTTCAATTGACAAACACTACGTCACTTATTAAGACGCACGGTTATTCACTATCGCTAATGGTACCGACTAACCGTCCCGCATTGTAAACCAATAACTCATTAAGATGGGATACGGTACCTGGGCATGGGGTTGCCGTCATGCGAACCCTCCCGACAGCTGTTGACACGTACCTAAGCACCTTACCCATTCGAAATACAATGCGATAATTTGTATGATGTTTCAGTCAAATTTGAATACTATTCTACTCATATTATAATCCCTACTCCTAAGAAGGATTCTTTTCAAACTCCAAAAATTCCACGTAATCCCTTACCGCATTTTCGAAGCTAGTATCCGGTCGAAACCCTAGACTGAGGGCGAGTTTGTTGTTGAATTTCCAAGCGAATGAATGGAGGATCTTTCCCAGCTCAGGATCTTCTACTTCCTTAATATGAAGCAACTTGTCCTCCCCACACACCTTCGCTAACGCGTCCATCATATCCTGAATGGTCACCAAAAGACCTGGTGCATTGATCGCTCTCTTGTGACTCGGTAGGGCATCCGAAGGCAACGCCAGAGCATGAATCAGGTTCACGATCAAGGTTTTGGGGGAGCATACCCACGAAGGAAAGCTCCGATCTTTTATAGGAACCACACATTCTTTGCCTTGCACTGGTTCGCGAATGATACCGCTCACGAAACTGGTTGCCGCCGCCGTGGGGCTGCCTGGGCGGACGGAAATGGTTGGTAACCGTAGGCTCAAGCCGTCGATGAATCCCTTACGCGTCATGTCGTTAATGAGGACCTCACACATCAGTTTCTGTGCGCCGTACGAGCCTTCTGGGGTTGGGATAATATCCTCGGTAATTATTTCGGGGTATGGACGACCATACACTGCTTCGCTACTAGCGTAGATAACTCGTATCCCTGGGGCGACTTGTCGGATGGCTTCAAGAATACGCAGTGTTGTGAAAAGGTTGACTCTTAGGCCTAAGTCGAAATTGCTTTCCGACCCGCTTGACATTATACCATGAAATAGGTAGACGGCGCTGAGGTCTTTGGTAATCACGGACTGATCTTGTGATAGGTCGGCTTTCACAAGTTTGGCATTTTGCGGGTTCAAACTGCCCTTAGGCACGGCGAGGTTAACGATGTCGGTCAGAACAAGTTGATTGGAGGGATCTTTCAAAAATTCTCTTGCAAGAAATTGACCGATGAAACCGCCGGCGCCCGTGATAAGAATCTTCATTTTTTACTGTTTTAGGAAGGATGCGTTGTGTGTGTGCTACCCCTCAGATCATGGAATGGGATGTTGGACGATAATTGAGAATTCTTACTTCGAACTCCTCAATATTTACACGATACCAACACCTTTTCAACTTTGACGATAAATGTATTTCTTAAACGCGATATTATTCCGACGCTGAAATAGTAGGATCCCTAGCGCCGCATGGGATCAGCTGGTCAACACATCTCCGTTGATGATTGAGGGGAGATCGAATTGGGCACCCATTTCGACCCGCACCGGCCAGCAGAAACTGGATCAGAGTCTTTTCCGGGAGTTCCCCCCCAAATCCCTGTAAGAATGCTTTTCCGCGGTACTAAAGGCTTTTCCAGATCGGTGCCTTGGGGAGGTTTCACGGACCCCACATGTTATCACAAGGGGTAACAACGCTAAGCAACGCTGAGCAGATAGTTACGAAGGCGGCAGATTTCTCCTAATCACATCAATATCAAAATATGTGCAATTTCTACCCTATGGGGCACATTGGATCTTCCGTTTCTTGACCTATTGTTTAGCCAGAGGCTGCCCCCATCACCACACCACTATACACAAAAGTTTCCCCCACCACGTCCAGCAGAATACTCATGATGGTCGACCTGAAACAAAACAAGGCATATCGCATCGTATCACATGCGGCTACCAACAAATATGCCGTCCCAGCCATGTGTTGTTACAATCTAGAGGGAATTATCGCTTCCGTTCGTGCCGCCGAAGCCAAAAAATCACCCGTCATAATTCAACTCTTTCCTTGGGCTGTTGAATACGCAGACAGCCTGTTGGTTCATGCCGCAGCCGAAGCGGCGGCCAACGCAAGTGTCCCTGTCGCTGTGCACATGGACCACGCTCAATCGCCCGAGATGATCAGGCGAGCAGCGGATCTAGGCGGCTTCGATGGCATCATGGTGGACATGTCTCACTACGCGCGGGAGGAGAATCTAGCAAAAACCGCAGAGTTAGTCGCGTACTGTGCAGAAAGGGGTATTATCACAGAAGCAGAGCCCGGGAGGATAGAGGGTGGTGAAGATGGAGTGGCCGATACTTCTGGGTTACAAGGTGTATTGACAACACCAGAGCAGGCCGAAGAATTCGTGGCAACCGGTATTCAATGGCTTGCCCCATCATTCGGCAATGTACACGGGAAATATGGCCCAAAAGGCCCACAGTTGGAATTCGACCGCCTAAAAGGCATTGTTAACCAGGTTTCTGATCGAGTGTGCTTCGTTTTGCATGGCGCCGGCACCGAATGGTTTGGCGAGGAGCTATTCCATAAGGTTATTAACGCGGGGATGGCCAAGTGCAATGTGAATGATGGATTTAACACTTCATATTTGAGAATCATGAGCGAGAAGGCAGGAAATACCCCATTAACCACATTGTTAGAAATGATTACGGATGCTATGCAGAAGGATGTCGAGAAGCATATGGATTGGATGAAAAGTACTGGCAAGGCATGGTAGATGAATAATTATCATTGAAACGTTCTATGCTACTTAAGTACCCAGGTATATAACGGCATTGCCTTTGATACCCGATAAAAGCAGAATTTGATTTCATTATACCTAGACATCTTACCTACATGCCACCTTCTGTTTTAGTTGCATAAAGGCCTAGGTGTCCATGCGCAATCCTCTGGCCCAACTTTACCCCTTTTTAAAGATTTAGCCTAGACATTTCACAACCCACGGCTACCTACGCATATTATATCATACTACATACAGGATCATCGACATGAACAATGACATTACTATAATCTGCTAAAATAGTCATTGAATCTGCTAACTAACAATCTTACACCTTATCAATTATCGACCATTGAGTACCATCGCTAAGAAACGAAGACCACTACAGCAAAGGAAAAACAGTAAGAGATAGCAGATAGCTCGAGGGGTTAGTCCATATACATAAGTTTACTTTTGCCCGCTTGGAACCGGCCCTTTATGTGCAAATTCGACATGTTCACTTGACTCGGACTTTGCAATCTCCTTAGGAGCAGCTTGCCCACCATCACCATCCACGTCTCCTAAGCTCTTTACCACCGGCTCTGATACCACGTCGCCAAATTTCGCAGCTATTTCCTCGAGTGTCAACTGGTTGGTCTCCGGCAGCCAGATATAATACACGGTGAGGGCGAAAACGTTCATGGCAATGAACACGAAATAGAACCGCCATTGGATCCGGTCAAAGGCGATACTAGCAGCAAAGCTTAACCAAATTGCCGTCACAGATTGGGTGAACATGGCGAAGCCAACCCCAGTAGCCCGAAGTTCCAATGGATAGATTTCGGACACGATAACCCAGATGGCAGAGTTAAAGAAGAGCGCCCAGAAAAAGGCGTAGAGGAATATAAACGCGACACCTGCGCGGCTTCCTGATAGGTTGTGATCGTCCGGAAACTCTTTTGATAGTGGCGTAAGAATGGAAAGGGTTAAAATAATAACGGCTTCACCCCAGATGACTGTCCGGCGACGCGGCCAATGATCTGACAACGTGAAGATGCTGATTAATTGCCCCAACATACCCATCAATCCGTAAAGTGCAGTGATGAGGAGGACTTCGCGGCCCTGAAATCCCAGCGACTTGTACATGATAGACTGATAGTTTTGAATGACATTGCTTCCAGACAGTTTGGCCATGTTGACTATGAGGCAACCAAGAAGTGTGCGCAGTATATAACGTCTTGTGAATAGGGTTACGAAAGGCGATTTTGATTTTCGGGTAGTTTCCAGACGGATTTGCGAAGACATTTCGGCGTATTCATGTTCGATGAATTCGGGCCCGCGGTGCTCATGCAGGTAGTACATGACTTTTCTAGCATCTTCATATCGCTCTTTCATCAACACTGCGAAAATTGTTAACCCAACACTTATAGAATTGTAGCGGACATATTGGGGGCGCTCGCCAGGGGAGAAATGAATAAGCTTACACCAACGTGGCGAATATGGCAGGGCGAATGTAAGTAGAGCCAGTAGGGCTGCTGGCGGAGCTTGCATAGCGAGAGGTATGCGCCATTGCAAATCACCCTGGGCAAACGAACCAGCATAGCCAATCCAGCCAGCGACCAAGTAGCCGGCAGTATTCATTAAACCTTTTAGACCAACCAAAAAACCTCGATTTTCTGGCGGCGCGAGCTCCGAGAGATAGACCGGGGCCACAGAATACACCATTCCCGTTGAGAAACCTGAGAAGGCACGTCCCACAATGATCATGGGTATATTCTGAGACGTAGCTTGAATGATGGCGCCGACGATAGAAACAAACGCTCCGAGAAGAACCGACCAACGACGTGAGATAGTATCCATGGACCATGTAGAAATTGCGCTTCCAACGCAGCATCCTGCGTAATAGCCGCAGATTATACCGCCATTGATGATAGAATTGTCCTTGGAGCCGCGAAAGAAGTATTTCGTAAAGCTATCTTGGGCTATGGTGGAGGCTATGATGCCAGTGTCAAGGCCATATAGAAGACTGTTCATAAAGTGTTAATTCTAATCGGCTCGTAATAAAAGTGTGGATGGCGAGTAAACTCGAAAGTACGAACCCGGCCAACGAAATGCTCATAGCGATAGTGAGGGAGCGGAAGGAGTTGCCCAGATGGCCTCTCTGTTGAGCCATCTTGATGAGGATCCTGCTAACGCAGCTTTGTTCCTGAGATCTACAATAGGGGTAAGAAGTACGGCAAGAGAGAAGGTAGAAAGTGGAATTCAACCGTTTCTACCTAGATACTATTTACCGAATATCAAGGGGCTATTTGTACGCGATCTGGGCCTACCTAGATATTGGAGACCCCGGAAAATGGAGCCCCCGGAATACGCAATCCCCAGATTATGGAAACCCCACGAAATAGGGGCCCCGCGAAATGGAGTCGCCAATAATAGTGTAGAATTGGTCACTTGAACTAGGATTAGATCCCAACCAAGCTGCCGGAAATGACAATGCTATGGCAAATTGAACCCTAGCGAACCCTCTATCAGTGGAGATACTTCCCTATAGCGCGTAGTGGTTAAGCGGTTATGTCCCACTGAGAATAACTGAATCTAGCTTAGGTTTTTCCTTCCTTGCCAATGACTAGCAGCAATAAGTCTACACCGCAATTATGGAGCGTTAGGATCTTTTTCCTAGCATAAGCTAATTAAAGCTACAAGCGATAATATCCAGCATGATAATAAGGCAACCAACTACTATTATACAGTATTGAAAACCGACAAGATATAGCACCTAGATAGAGCAATATTGAGAGAGGAAAAGGAATGTATCTATGGAATTCTTAGGTACCGAGGTAGATTCGACACTCCAGACACTGAAGGGGGTAAAGGATATTCTCTAAGTCTTATAGACTACGGCTACGCAGCTAAATTATATGGTACCCTTTACAAAGCGGCTTCGATGGGAGACACAAGTTACGAAGTTTCCGGAAAGGGACATATTGTCAATTTATTGACAAATCGGATTCATTCTAAGCCGTAGCGATCTTCGCCAAACAATTTGAAGCTCTAATATTTCGACATGGGCCTTATCCGGCTCGGATAACCATGCCGTGTATCGGATAAGTTCTCAATCATACATCGGAGGTATCGTGCCCAATTCACCCCACCATGACGCTTGAATGGATAGTGGTGCTGCCCAGTCAACGTCCTCCTACGCATACATCATAAAAACCAGTCTCACGAGAGTTCTACTTAAAAGAAGGATACTTGCAAATCATCTATTCCGTCGTATGACGCGTATTCTGACAGCTATCTAGTAACCAGATGATAGACTCGTACATCTATTGACATACCTCAGAAAGATGGACATTCTTTTCACGGAATCTGGGCCATCATGCGGGGCTTTACTAATAGCGGGGGCCAAAATTGTATCGTTGGTTGTTCTATTAACAATTGCCTGTAAGTTTCCTTCGCAGCGCTAGCAAGCCAAATTTAAGAATAGGAGATCCTTACCGCTGTCTAAGGTATTTGCTTCACGTATCGCAACAGAGGCTTTTGGTCGTCTTCCTCCGCCAATTCGAAATGGATCGCCGGCCCTAAAAGCAAAGCTTTTAAAGGAAGTGTCGAGGAGCTTCGAACCGATGGTGCTGCCAGTTGTAAGGCCTGGTTCTCCCTATATCAACGATATGGGCCTGCCTACGAAATGACAATCCCTTTTTTCCGCTTACATATCATTAACCATCCCACGTATCTCGAGCACATTCAAAAACACAACAGCAAGAACTATATCCGCGGTGCATTTGCTCGCAATGTCTTCCAGACCCTCCACAGATCTAGCATCTTCATCTCGGACGGCCAAGCTTGGCAACTACAGCGTAAAGCTGCGACAAAGGCATTCAGCAAGCAAAATTTTGAGCAGCACATCACACGATCCCTCCACTATTGGCTTGACGTCTTAATGCGTCTTCTATCGAATCTGGCCAAGGAACAGCAAGAGTTTGACTTTCAAGAGTTAATGGGCCGTATGATGTTTTGCCTCTTTCTTCGGATTGCATTCCACGAAGAGAAGATGGCCCTAGAAATCTTGTCCGAGAATCCACAGTGCCTTAAGTCAATGCCAGCCTATGTTAAAGCATTTGACGAAGCCAACTATTGTATGTGATTGTCGCCCTACTCTACATCACCGCTTGACCTCATCTAATATTTTTTTTTTTTTTCGTCTTGTAGTGTTCGATCGAAGACGGCGTGATCCTCTATGGAAGATTAGCGAAAGGTTATCCGGAGAAGACAAAATAAGCCAGAGAGCAGTGGACCTTTTCTACGGACAGATTGATGGTCTGATTAAGAGACGCCTTGACGCAATGGAGCAGGGTTACAAGCCTAACCCAGAAGCTGGTGTCGATCTTCTAGACCTCTTCTTACAATCGACCAAAGACCTGTATACTCTTGGAGGCATGGTATTTGCGTTCCTCTCGGCTGGCCGTAAGTTTCAACTCCAGATATTCAAGTCTCTCGGCTAACGTTGTGGCGCGACTAGGTGATACGACTGCTTACTCTATTTCGTGGCTCATGAAGGAAATACATCATAAAGATAACAAACATTTAGATGCTGCGAATAAGATCCGAGCTGAAGCTGAAGAGCTCGGTTTCACAAATGACTTCCTCAGTTATGGAGACGCCCCGGTACGTCTAATCTTAAGCTCAACCCTCCACTATTTTGATCTAATGCGAACATAGAGGTTGCGATTCGCAAATGCCATGTGGGATGAAACCGCTCGACTTAACACTGTTTCCCCGGCTGGTCAAATGGAGGCGGCGGGAGACGACACTCTTCCTGCAGTGCCTGAGCTTAACATGCCTCCCCGACACATTAAGAAGTAGGTTTCTAAAGGCATGTTCATTTAGTATCGGCTTAATTAACTCGTGTTTAATCTTATGCAGAGGAGATATTGTTAGTTATCAGAACTATGTACTTTCTCGAATGCCGCAAGTCTGGGGAGATGATGCCGCTGTCTTTAACCCTTCGAGATGGTTCAAAGACAATGGGGAGAGCATCTCATACAGCGCTTTCAGT
This sequence comes from Hypoxylon trugodes, assembly GCF_022578975.1. Classification (NCBI taxonomy): domain Eukaryota; kingdom Fungi; phylum Ascomycota; class Sordariomycetes; order Xylariales; family Hypoxylaceae; genus Hypoxylon; species Hypoxylon trugodes. Next base: position 3,926,721 of record NW_026250019.1, on the reverse strand, counting down.
AAGTTATCCATAATCTTTCGGATAATTCTAGTGGACTAATGGAATGTTGCTTAGAATATCACTCGTGGAACGCTGGGCCACGTAGCTGTCTTGGGCGCGCATTAGCTACATACGAAGGTATCGCCATTAGTACCGCGATTCTTCAACGTTTCGACGTCATACTCTCCGATACCACTAAAACATATGAACCGCTCGCCGCTCTAAATATGGTATAGTTCTCTTGTGTCATGCTACGTATGTGGGTGCTGACATTATATCTCTGTAGGGAATAAAAGGCGGGCTTCCTATGAGGGTAAGGGTGAGAGCTTCGGTCAGATCTTAATAGGCATATCAACGATACCATTTCCTCTTCGACGCGGTGTCCGAGGAGGTTTACTACCACGAATATTTAATATCCATAGTTGCCCACACAGTCTTGTTAGTATAGCTATTCGCGAACCATCGACACTCAGAATGCAAGGTTGGTATGATGGATTTAGGCCAATGATCAGATTAGGTACTGAACTGTATGGCATATACTTGTCTGGATTTCTTCACCATTAGCACTTCTTAAATATGAAAATCATCGGTTTTTTTCATGGTTCACGCGTGTTGAAATGAGGAAGCTTCGTCGATCCTGACGGGGGTACCGAAACGGGGCATGAATTCAGCTCACATTCCATAGCCTCGAAGCTCGTGGTCGCCTCTGTTTCACTTATGTTACACCGTATACCTAAATGCCACCATAAGGTAAATGTAAGATTATACGAATAGAAAAGATTGCGTTCGGAGACGATGTCAGCGACGATTTCGCCAAGCCCCCGCACGAGGATTATGTCCTATGCGTTTTATGTACCGCGAGGCAAAAATTACGTGTCGCTGGCCGAATACATCTACCGATGGTTTCGTAAGATGTATGTGTGCCCCCCAAAACGAGAACTCCTTTCAATTCCAATACTCATCCGGCTTGTATGATTTTGAGAAGGGCCAATTTGGTATCGGCCCCGCGAACTTTTCGGAAAAGGGCTCATAGAATTCACCACATCAAATCCTTCGGAAAAGTTAATGGGCGGAGATCGTATTGTATACCCGATTAAATTAGTTCTCGTGTCACTATTCAAATCGGAAGTGAAGAAGCTGGACCCAAGATGATGCTACGGTGGGGCGTAAATAATGAAGTAAATAAATTTTACCCCATGGAACATCGCGGCGATACGTTGTAAATGCGACCATAAATTAGCATGTTTACAATATAAACGCTATTCTTGATAAAATGGCTTCTCAAAGGTTCCTCACTCTGAACACTGGCTATCGGATGCCTGCAGTCGGCCTAGGCACTTGGGTACGTAGACTACGTGATGTTTTAATGACAATCCTATCAAAAAACGAAAAGGCACTAACCATTGCACGACAGTTATCTCAGCCCGACGAAGTAAAGCGAGCGGTAACCGCAGCTCTAAAGACTGGTTACAGGCACGTTGACTCGGCTGCAGCCTATGGCAACGAAAAGCAGGTAGGTGAAGGGATTAAGGCTTCCGGAGTACCTCGGAAGGAAATATTCATTACGAGCAAGCTTTGGAATACACATCATGCTCCTGAAGATGTTGAAGAGGCGGTTGATAAGAGTCTCAGCGACCTGCAGTTGGATTACTTGGACCTTTACCTGGTACGCACACCCAATATCATAGATCTTTCTATCTTTCTCATCCCCGCCACGTCCCTATGGTAGCGTCTCCTGCTGAGTTTTCGCCTGCAGATCCATTGGCCAGTTGCGTACCGGAAGTCAAATGTCGTGATCCAGCCATTGCGGTCTGACGGCTATATTGACATAGTTGATTCCTCGCTCAACGAGACCTGGTCGGCGATGGAGAAACTTGTTCAGAAAGGGAAAGTTCGATCCATCGGAGTTAGCAATTTTACTGTATCCAAGATCCAGGACTTGATGAAGACGTTAGTGGCATGCCTTTTAGTACTATTACGACGCAGTTCTTGGCTAACGATAGCCTTCTTGTTGAATGCAGAGCAACTATCAAGCCCGCGGTCAACCAAATCGAAGCGCATCCATATCTACAGCAGCGTGATCTACTTGGGTGGTGCAAAAAAGAGGTAAGCTCTCGACTGATTGAGGTACACCCTTGTACTAATTTTTTGCGTATCAAGGGCATCGTGATCACTGCTTATTCTCCACTTGGAAATAACATCTACAACTTTCCACGGTAAGGATAAGCGAATACATAGTATTTTGCGGTACTAACGTGCAGAAAATAGCGTTGTCGATGATCCATTAGTAATCTCAATTGCGGAAAAATTAGGGAAGTCTCCTGCTCAAGTGCTGATCAGCTGGGCCGTTCAACGAGGCACCTCTGTTCTACCAAAGTCTGTGACACCGGCAAGAATAGAAAATAATTACCAAGGTAAGCATGTTATCGTATCAGTTTGAATGATTCGAGGTTTAAATGCTAATCATTTGAGAAAGATTTCGAATTATCTCAAGATGATTTTGATGCTATTCAGAGCTTAGAACGACATCAAAGGAACAACTTCCCGACAAAGATAGGTCTCGATATTTTCGGGGAGCTTGGTGATGAGGTTGCGAAAGCGAAAGCTGATGAATGGGTGAAAGAACAAAAGGCATTAAACCAACAATAACCTGCATCGGATATCAATTAAATTGCTAAGTACAATATGGGCAATTGATGTTGTTTTTCTTAGGTTTAGAATTACGGTCGGAGATCATGAGAATCCAGATTATTTTCCTTAGTCATCAAAAATCCCCCAAATTTATGGGGGTATTAAGGTTTTGCTGACTAATCTTAAAAAACAATCATCGTCTTAGTCTTAGTAATAAGCTTTTTCCTTCTCTCTTTTCATTACCAAGTTCACTGGGGATGGTGATATTGTTTCGCAGGCAAGTCAACTTCCACGCGTATTGAACATTTTTGGAAAATTTATTCAAAGATTTTGGCTATCTCGCATTATGCCGTGCGTCTCTCATTCGTCGTAAAATATAGCAACCAGCCACTAAAAATCAGCGCGCTTCCGCCGAATAGGCGCGAATGCTTTTTCCCAATCTCCTTTGAGTGGATGAGTCGTGCGGAATTATCGGCACGAGGTCCCCTCAACTTTCAAAGTTCGTATCCGATTTTCAAGATGCCTACCGAAAATGTCGGTGCTTGTCTCCTCGACCCGAAACCCGTACAGTTCTGGATATTCGGCTAGAAAGCGGTGGTCTAGTCCTGCTCGGATAAGCGACCAAGCGAGCGGAGACATTTTGCCCCTCTATTGGTAGTTTTCCGGTGAGAGGCCATCTACCAACTTACAGGCGATATCCGAGACCTTACTCGGTACACCAATACCCCAGAATCCCTTCAGATCTACACCTAGGTAAGATGTTGGCCCGCTCGACTCGCGGATATCCCCCGCGGCATGTAAGGTCCGCAGGGGATCAGGGTCACGATACATAAAATCCTTAGCCCGCATTTCCCCAGGTCTTTCGCATTCGTTGGATATGATTACGTAGGTACACAGGTCCAGCTTTGAAAATCGTTGAAAACCGCGAGATATCCTCCTTACCAATCGATATTTTCATTTCTATTCATCTTCCCCACGTGAGAACCACGTGGCAGGTGAGAATACTTCCGGTGCTAGCAGCGATTTGGTTTTCCCCGTATCCATCTTGCGAAGATGGCTGCAACGATCTCACATCTGCCACATGCTGGCGCCGAACTAGGCTTGCTAAGGAAGAAATCATCACCTCTACCGATAACCACCGTCCTTCCGACATCTACACAAGTAGTGAACAACACATTCTATAGGTTAGAGGAAATTCTGATTGAAAGATGCCGCTCCACCCCGGATATTCCCATGATCGGATACCCTGCCAATCCCCATACTGCGGAGGAATATATCTATTATACGGCGAGACAATTTGATCGTTTCGTGAACGGAGCGATCCAAGATCTGCGACGTCAAGGACTAGGGCGACCTGAAGAGGAAGCACCGTCGAAAGACAGTCCAGTGGTTGCGCTGCTGGGTCCGGCCAATCTCGATTACGTCGTGGCCGTCTTCGCTCTAGCTCGCATGGGCTACGCAGTCTTCTATCTTTCGACACGCCTCAGTATAGAAGCCTACATGAGTCTCCTCAACCAAACGGATTGTCACCATATTATACACGCAGAGATACCAGCCTTAGTCAAGTCGGTTTCCGAGCTACATACTCAGTGCAACAGCCTGAAGTCATTCGTCTTCACAACGCAACCCACGTATACGCGCTGCACAGAATCTTCTGAATACAAATTCAAGAGCGCCGTGGAGGATGGCACAAAAACAGCGTACATCATTCATTCTTCCGGGTCAACAGGATATCCCAAAGCAATACCTAGCATACACAAATCCGGCATCTCGAACTACACATTCAGCAGAGGGTTTGAGTCCTATTTCGTGACGCTGCCGTTCTACCACGGCCACGGTGTTAGCATGTTCTTCAGAGCCCTCTTCAAGGGTAAGCCTATTGCGCTGTATAACGCTTCCTTGCCATTGACAGGCGGGTATCTGGTCAAGGGACTACGGAGTACCAAACCCGAGAGTCTTCATTGTGTACCCTACGCGCTGAAGCTCATTGCGGAGACAGACGGTGGGATTGAGGCGTTGGCAGGACCTAAGCAGGTCCTATTTGGAGGAAGTAGCTGTCCAGATGATTTAGGCGATAAACTGGTCGCAGGTGGTGTCCATCTAATTAGCCACTACGGCGCCACAGAGTTTGGCCAGCTCATGACTTCAGATCGCCCACCAGACGACAAAGCATGGAATTATCTACACCCTCTGCCAACCGCCGCGCCATACTTATTTTTCGATCCCCTAGACGACGGTTCATTCGAGTGTGTTGTTCTAGATGGCTTACCCTCGAAAAATGTGAGCAATTCAGACGACCCGCCCAATTCATTTCGAACTAGTGATCGCTTCGTGAAACATCCTAGCCTTCCGAATCGTTGGAAATATGTTGGACGCCTCGACGATCGAGTCACCCTCATGAACGGCGAAAAAGTTCTTCCCATTCCGATAGAGCATCGCATAAGACAAAATAGACTCGTCAAAGAAGTTCTCGTAGTTGGTGTTGGCAGGCTTTTGCCTGGACTGCTCATTATGCCCAGCGAAAATGCGCGAGGCCTCGAAAAGGGTCAGATACTAGACAGCGTATGGCCCGACATCGCTGCGGCAAATTCAAATGCTGAGGCTTTTAGCCAGATCTCGAAAGATATGGTCGAGGTACTTCCTGTCGATGTATGGTATCCTCAAACGGAAAAGGGTACTCTGATTCGAAAAGCATGTTACAAACACTTTGAAGGGGTAATTGACGAGCTGTTTGATCGTGCTAGCGGTTCAAGCGATTCTACCGAAGTACAGTCATCCGCGATTAAGCTAGCTTTGAGTGTGGCCGGCATAGAGGACTTTTTAGTCGGGATTGTCCAACGAGATCTAGGCTTCGATCATATAGAGCCCGACACAGATTTCTTCACGGCCGGTATGGACAGCTTGCAAGCGATCAAGGCTTACGGCATCATTAAGAGACATTTAGACCTTGGAAATGGCAACCTCAATCAAAACGCTTTGTACGAATTTGGTAACATAAAGAGATTGGCGGTTCATTTGCACAGCCTAAGAACAGGAGAGCAAAAGGAAGCAGAGAACGAACTTGATATTATGGCTGAACTAATCAAGAAGTACGCCGTCTTTCAGAAACCTGTACTTGACGACCAAGAAGTAGTGGTTAGTATTGACTCCCTTCCTATGGCGTTGCTCATGACTAACTTACTTAGCTCCTCACCGGCGTCACTGGCTCGCTTGGCTGTTATATACTGTCGAAGCTTCTTTTAAAGCAATCCGTCCGAAGAGTTTACTGTTTAGTACGAGCCTCGTCGGCCGACGCTGCCCTAGACAGAGTCATCTCTACCTTGTCAGCGAGGGAACTACCAATCACGAACATATCGAAGATTCGAGCTTTGCCCTCAAATCTCTCCAGGCCGGACCTTGGTCTTGGTTCAGACGTGATCCATGAACTTCGCAACACACTGACTAAGGTCATTCACAGCGCTTGGGCGGTGAACTTTAATATCGGAGTCCGTAGCTTCGAGGAGCATCATATTGCTGGCGTGCACAACCTGATAAATCTATGTCTCTCCTCCCGTCGCCAGTCCCCAGCGGAATTCTATTTCTGTTCCTCAATTTCGGTGGCTACCCGCACCCCACGACCAGCCACCATCGCTGAGGGACCAATTCCAGAGTTATCGCACGCTCATAATATGGGTTATGCTAGATCGAAACTCGTCGCTGAGCGCATAGTGCAAGCGGCGGCCGAGCAGACCGGGATGATCTCCAAGGTGCTTCGAGTGGGACAAATCGTGGGGGACACTGTGTTTGGCCGATGGAATCCCGACGAAGGTATCCCCTTGATGATCCGAAGCGCCACGACCCTAGGCGCCCTGCCTGCCCTTGACGAAACACCATCGTGGACTCCGGTAGATGTCGTCGCCCAGGCCGTGTTAGAATTGAGTGCCTTGGAAGCTCCAGAGGATGATAGTGCCATTTTAGCAAAGCAATATGGCGATGACCCAAAGGTTATCTATCACCTTGTAAATTCTTCTGTTTTTCATTGGACGAAGGATCTCCTTCCAGCTCTTCACGGCGCGGGTCTCGAATTTGAGATTGTCGGACAGAGAGAATGGATCAAGCGCCTAAGGGAAGGTGAACAGGACCCTACGAAAAATCCTACCGTCAAGTTAACCGAATTCTTTGCCGGAAAGTACGACAATGAGGAAAGCCGAGCAGGTTTGGTCTACAGCACCAAACTTACGGAACAGGCTAGTCCCTCTCTAAAGGGTGGAATAGATTTAGTTTCTAGTGGTATTGTCAAGAAGTTTGTTGACTCATGGCGACGCGACTGGGCAACAACGGTATAGTAGAGTTATACATTGGAGCATAGACAACTATATATTCACTATCATATATTTCGTAAGTACAAACGGCCAGCAGGTATAACGACGAACAATCAATCTTTTTACCATTTAATCAGTACAATTGTGTGCCTATTGTAGCGATGCTTACATCGTGGGTTCTTAATGGCTTGCCTAGAATCATAACCCTTTGTGCTGCCACTTCATTGAAGGTCTTGGTACTCTTCCTATGCCTCTTTTCATTAAACCCAAAATTGTTGTTGATGGTCGTTTCGTTTTCAAACTACCTATAGATAAGTTCTATTCTTTACGGATTTAGCTTCTGGCCCATACAGGGGAAAAAAAGCAGCGTGATGGTCCATGAGACTGTTTCTGTGCAGGTCCTATGGAAGCTTGATCCAGAGCCGACCCCAGAGAGGATCATTAACTTGGGAAAAAGATTTGAGGTATACAGTACCTACTTTGAGCTTGGTATCTGAATGAAGTTGCCCTAATATAGAAATTAAATGCTCTATGCAGAGGGTGAGGTCATTAGCGGGAATAGTTTCGGGGCATTACCACTCGGACAATTTTATACGACAATGTTGTGTCATAAAATCTGCTTTGCCACGTTGCATCACTGCGTATACTCGGGATTTCAATACATGTATTAATGGGAAACGCATTTACTAAAGCATAGCTAATTCGCAAGGGGTATGTGGTTCCGCGATCTACCTCATGAGCATGTTCCGCCCTAACTCAACCAGTCTTCCCAAGGATGCACTCCATTCAGGAACTCCTCTCGGAGAGTTCATCCAGCCTGCAATCCCTAGAGACACATTCCGATTGGCAATTTCTTTGGGGGTGTATCCCGCCTTAGAGAGTGTAAATTAGCTCAAATTCGCGACTCGTCGCATCATTCAACACAGCATTTGCAACGTCTCTCCAGAAGGAAGGAAAAGCGCCGATGAGATTGGGCATTTCCTCCCAAAACTCAAGAGAAGGCGAAAGCTTTTCGGTAATGAGGTCATAGGACTTAAGATCTGAGATACTCCATCCTGCTAGGTATGCTTGCATTGCAGGTGTAGCCCTTGCGCAGATGTGAGCGCGGATGAGGTTAATGATGAGGCCGTTGTTGTACGAAGTTACCCAGCGGGGTTGGGAGTTATCCCAGTTCTTGATGGCAGTGGCGTACTGCCGTCGTGTACAAACCGGTAGGGTACCAGCAGGGACGGCCGAATTGCGTAAGAACTCCTCAGAAGCAATTGATCCATTGGAGTCTACAATGGAAAATCGCGGACAGCCATGAGCTCGGTCCCAATAAGGACGCATGTAAGCCACTGCGCCAGCTCGGCGAGCGACCTGTTGTTGCGACGTGGGGTGAGCGACGGGCAGGTCTTCGCTCCAAGTCCCTACTACAGTAGCAAAACTGGAGAGCGGGCGGTCTGGGTCTCGCGTTCTAAGGGCAGGAATGACAACCGGGTCCCAGTTGACGTAGATCTGGTCCCAGAACCAGGTTTTGGTAGCGCCTTCGATGTCGCGATCAGGGAAGAGCTTCTTCCATGCGGCCTCCATAAACCCTTCGCAGAGTTCGCGCGACTCCTGGCTCATACCATGCTCGGGGCGCGAGGAGGGAGTGTTGTTGTCAGCATTGAAACTTGCGGAAGACATTGTAAAAATGTTGGCGGATGCTGCATATCCGGGTTAGAACACAATATTAACCATAAAACACATGATTAGACACTTACTTCTAGTCCTTGAAAGGTACGGAACAAGATGGTGGCAAGATGATTTCGACCAGGCCTAATGGATTGCACGTAATAAAATATAGGTGAAGATTGAAAAGTAGATGGATGAGTTCAATTCATGGGGAGAAATAAATCCACGCTCGGAATGGTTTGCTATGGCAGTTTAATTACCTACCTAGGTAGGTATGGGATTTGGTCGCTACTTCCGTCTCGAGGTCTACACTCTTGATTTTCAATTGTAGAACACCGTCCAGCAACCACGGTCAAAACCCTGGTCAAACCCTGGTCAAAGCATGGCCATTGGATGAAGCCTTTTCTGTGCTTAATATTAAGAGTGGAAATGATTTATTCCTCAATTCGGACCCGGATGCCTTCAGTCGGAACAACATCAAGTGGATCTCCATCCGATGTATTCCACGCACAAGGCATTAGCTCTTCTTTCCTTCCTCGGCGCCAGGTCCCAATCTGTAAACCTGGGCGCGCACTAATTAGATACTCGTCCCCAGGTTCTAGCCAGTTCATGCCCAGCCGCAAAAACTTGTACCCGCGATACTTATTATTATCATCCTCAGGCGCCAACGCCGCCTTCTGGCTGTTTCTCTCGGAGCCAAGAGGCCGGAAACTGAAGTTATGAATCTCGCATGGTATGCCAGGCTCTAGAGTCAAGAACCGATCAGCATGCTCAGCGTCGAGGTGCAATGGTGGCCCAAGGCGATGATTTATATCGACAAATAAAGTGTAGATCTTCCGACCACTGGGCACCCCACTAATTATGAAGGCATTACTCGGTGTGAATAGTTGGTAGTACTCTTTGCTAATAGTGATGGGTTGTTGCGCGCCTACTAGAGTAAGTGTCAGCTTGAGTTGCGGCTCAGGTCCCGATGTGAATGATAGGATAGTAGCTGAGATGTGCGTTTCCGCTAGGATGTAGGGCTTAGGTTGCATGATCGCTAGGATCGAAGCTGATTAATCGTAGATAGTTAGAGATACAGAATGGAAACAATCAGGCACTTTGAAGAAGACAGCGAACACCATGAATGTTTAGGTTTGTTGAACTGCGAGAGGTCATGGTTACGTTACATGAACGCGGGACTTCTCCGATTGTGATCGATGGCGTTGCCTCTTATATTTGAGTATGTTGATTAACGTAGAGGGAGCGAAGTGTTCGTGGCATAACGAGAGGAGTATCTGTTAGCTGAACCCCGCCTAGAGAATCGAAGGCCCTGGATGATATATCATTATCTCAATGATTGTCGCTGGGTATGCTCTATAACCATCTCAACGTTGGCATAAAATTACCTGGGTAATAGAAACCATTACATGCGTTGGGAGGGAATTTAAAAAAGGAAGAAACAATTAATCGTGCTCCCTTCAAGGATTTAAGGATTCCCCATCACTGGCATAAGCCAACCTGATTGGTTGAATTTACACTAGTGCAAATTTCAGGTGCATAAACCACTACATCGGAGGTCCGAAGGTGCTAATGAGCTTGAATTCAATTCTACCATAATTCTACCTGCCCGCCTACCTACCCCATACTACAATCATCTTCTTCATTATCTACCTACTATCAACGTCAATTGGCTTCTTTGCAAAATGAAAGATAAAAATGCGATAAAATCAATCTGTCGCATTTTATAAGACAGAATATATCTATTTTTAACACCACCATTTCAACATGCAAGCGTATCCTATCACGTTTTCGCAAACCAAAGAACGCGTCGCGGACTCGGGGGCTATTATCCCCGCTTCTAGCGACATCCATGAACGCTTCTAGGGCGTAGTGTACCTAAGCAGAAGCCCATCCAGGCATCTCCCATGGAGGCTGTTAGTCCGCTAACGTATCTGAAATAATCGACCAAAAAGGTATTGTTATTGCTCATAGCGATGTATCTATATCACTAACATCACTACATTTGCGATTGCAATGCGACCGTCACAATTTAGATACTTCACCAATCGTCAATGTTACAGTCTTCGAAATGAGATACTCCTCGATCGCAACGTCTTTTCCTGCTTCCTTACCATAACCCGACTCCTTAATGCCTCCGAAAGGCGATTCAGCAGATGAAGAATTCCCTAGAAAACAAGTTAACAAGAGCTTACAAGCCAAGAAGGTCGACAAATACGAACCAGTGTTCATGCCAATCATGTCTGCTTCCAAACTGAGCAACCTCTCACATCCCTGGTGAAGAAATATGATGCAAGACCCATTGATGTGCCATTGGCAAGTTTGACAACTTCATCTTCCGTTTCAAACTTGTATAGACCCAGAAGGGGGCCAAAGATCTTTTCTTGTGTGGTTAACTGCCAGGGTCCATAGTCAGTTATTGCTACCCTCTGGGATATTTAGGAGCTATGAACAATGCTTTATGGTGACAAGATACGCAGTGGCCTTGGAAGAAATTGAAACTAACCATAGAAGATTTCATATCGGAGATGATGGTAGGCTCGAAGAAATAAAATAGCCTTGGCCTTGGATCTTTCCGCCACATAAAACTCCGCCACCTTTCGCAACAGCATCCGAGACGTGCCTCAAGTTTCTCTATCCCTCAAGATGTAGTAAGTGCGCCCATGGTAGTTGATAGATCGGCGCCATAGCCAACTCGAAGACTTCTCGTAGCCGCGAGCATCTTTTCGGCGAATTTGTCATACACGCCACTCTAGACGTACACTCTATTAGCATAGGTGCATGCCTATCCAGCGGTACGCCATTTCAAAATCATCAACGCGGCTACTGCCTGGTCCAAATCTCCGTCATCGAAGACTATCAGCGGACAATCGCCGCCTAATTCCATCGTCACCTTCTTTGGCCCATAACTACAATGTCGTGCGATAAGGCTCCCAACAGCAGTGCTTCCTGTAAAGGTGGCCTTACGAACAAGACGGTGCTTACAGAGGGCTTCGCTCACAGCCGGCGTGTTTTTATTGTCGGCAATGATGATATTGAGTACACCAGGAGCAAATCCAGCCCGCAAAGCCAAGTCGGCTAGAGCTAGTGTACTCAAAAGTGTTTCTGGAGAAGGCTTCATAACCATAGTACATCCCGCAGCTAGAGCTGCAGCGACCTTACGAATAATGATCATGGTCACCGGGAAGTTCCAATGTACAATAGCAATGCTGACACCAATAGGCTGCTTGATGACAAGTGTACGACGGTTGGAAACCGAGGGAATTGCGATGTTGCCGCGAATCCGAGAGCATAATCGACCTCGCCGAGAGCCTCGTTGGTAGGTTTGCCGGTTTCATGCACTACAAGTTTAGCGATATCTTCTCGAGCGTTGGTGATGGGGTCATGCCACTTCAGGAGCATCTTCGCTCGCTGGCGGGGGTTCACCTCTCGGTATTGGAGGAACGCTTTGTGGGAGGTTTTGACATAGTCGTCTACGTCAGGGGTTTTATTGATCGGGCAGGATGCGAACACTTTTCCAGTGCCAGGATTTGATAACTACGTTAACATGGTTACAGCGACGAACGGTAATACAAGGTTGAGAACTCACCTTCAATATTGAAGGTGTCTCTTGACTGCGATTGCACCCATTCGCCATTTCGTAGCGCGCTCTGGTGGAAAAGGCCCGCATTATTCAGCTGATAGCATATAAGCACCTAAACACTGCACCTAACAGAAAAGATAGCCTACCTGGAAGGGTAGTTGGGTCGCCGTTGTTTTTTTACTTGTAAGTCTATAATGAGGGTGAGAACTAGGATCGGGATAAGTGATTACGGTACTCGGTGGCGGCATGGTGATCAAGCGAAAAGGTTATAATTGAAATTTTATATCAATCTGATTCCTATGATAGCCTGTAGGTACCTTTTCTATATGGTGTGTTATGATGAAGCCTGTGGAAGAATCCTAACATCAGTTCCCCTTTCTACTCCGTATTGGGTCTTCGACATGGAATGTAGAAAACACAGGCCGGCCCAAGGGAAGATTGACTCCAACCAGGTTTTCCCCATCTTTGAAACGAGCGGGTTTCGCCCATAAATTTCCTTTAGAGGTCACTGCACGAGCCCGGGGCACGCAATTATCGATCTACCTATTCGGTCTTTCCTTTAGAGGTTATCAGCGCGTAGTCACATTATCGGTAATGATGGTTCACATGACAAGGAGCAAGGAAGCGAGAATGAGTGGGTCGATGTTGCAGGCCGTCTTCGCCGTTCCTAAAAGGATCGGAGCTCCGCGCTAAACCTTTAGAAGCGAAGCCTTTCATCAACTCCCCAACTCACAATCGCTAAGGGGAGTTGTACGCGAAGAAGTACCGGCCTCGTCGTCATCAAGCGGATCGGGTCCCAACACTAAACCTCTGGAGTTGAACACCTCCGACGCAACTTACCGCCACCATCCCGAGTTCCAAGGAAGCGCAAAACGCCTTGGCTCTAGATGGAGAACTCGTAAAGGATATCGAATGTTTTCGTAGAGTCTAGCAAGAGCACTCTGCAAGAGTGTCGCCGTAAACCTTCCTACCTTTACTATTTCCTACCTTGCTAAGCATCATGGCGACCATGATTCACCCCTTTGATCCTCTGCGGCCCGAGGAGATCACTAAGGTATGTTTACTAAACGTATGTTTCCATGATTGATGTTGACAATTATGTAACTACAGGCTGTGGAGTGCGTGCGGTCCGTGTTTCATTTGCAGGGTATGAATTTTCGAGTTGTCACCCTCAAAGAACCACCGAAAAATATCATGATGGAATTTCTCGATCGCGAACACCGAAAGCAACCTATAGGCCAAGCTCCTATTCGTTGCGCGCGCGTGGAGGTTATCGTGAGGAACCGGTCTGGCAAGAATAAGCTCTGGGAGCTTCTTGTTGACCTCGACCATGATAAGGTAATGGGGAAGAAACAGCTCGAAGGCAAACATTCCTATATTGATTCTGGTTATATGAGAGAAGTCGAAGCTGCCTGTCTCGCCGATGAACAGGTACAGGATGAAATTCGTAAATTGCGTCTTCCTCCGGGATCGACTGCCATCGTCGAACCTTGGGCATATGCTACAGATGGAATGAATGACATGACAGAGCGGGTCACCATGGTAAAAAAATCCATTCTAATCAGTACCTAACTTTAGCAATGCTAATATCTCGGAAGTGTTGGTTCTATTGTCGCCATATAGACCACCCAGATGCTAACTACTATGCCTATCCGCTCGATGTTTGCGCAGAAGTGTCTGAACAGCTCAAGGTTACCCGAGTCTACCGCCTTCCCGGTGCCGCAGAGGAAAGAATCAATAACGAAGATCGCTCTTATGATCGCCGAAAGATACACGAAACGTCCGCCAGCGAATATCACCCAGACTTAAGACCGAACCCTCGAACTACAACCAAGCCTTATCAGGTGGTTCAGCCTGAGGGTCCGTCCTTTAAAACAAGGGGAAATCATCTGACATGGGAGAAATGGAGTTTTCGCGTCGGGTTTAACTATCGAGAGGGACTGACCCTTCATGACATCCGTTATGATGGTCGGAGCCTATTCTACCGTCTCTCGCTTGCGGAAATGTTTGTTCCTTATGGTGACCCACGTGCTCCATATCCACGCAAGGCCGCCTTCGATCTTGGCAACGATGGTGCTGGAATCAATGCCAATAACCTCAAGTTAGGTTGTGATTGCCTCGGTAAGCTTGAATAAGGCACCTTTCATCCTCTAAAACTCACAGGGCTAACATTTCGTCGTAACTAGGAACCATTAAATATTTCGACGCTTGGCACAACACTCAATTTGGAGAGCCCCTGAAATTACCTAATATCATTTGCTGCCATGAACAAGATGATGGCATTTTATGGAAGCACGCCAATTTCCGTACGCGTAACGCGGTGGTTACCCGATCCCGAATTCTCGTTTTACAAACAATCATCACCGTCAGCAACTACGAGTATATCTTCGCTTTCCAATTTTGCCAGGACGCATCCATCTTCTATGAGATTCGCGCTACGGGTATCTTATCTACTGTACCCCATAATATTGATCAAAAGGGCGATATTCCTTATGGTACTGTGGTTGCGCCTGGTGTTATGGCACCGTACCATCAACATCTTTTCAGTCTCCGAATCGACCCAGCTATTGATGGGAGAAACAATACCCTCGCGATAGAAGAGTCGAAATCTATGCCAATTGGGGATCCTGCGATTCATAACCCGTTCGGCGTAGGATACTACACAGAGCACCGTTTTGTAGAGCAAGAAGGAGGGCTCGACCTTGATGTCAGCAAGGCACGGGTCTTTAAATTCTTGAACGAAAACAAAATCAACCCCATCACTGGAACACCTGTTGGATATAAACTTCTTGCTCACCCTAGTCAAATGTTGCTGTCCCATCCAGACTCGTTCCATGCGAAACGGTCTGAGTTTTGCCAACATGCTGTCTGGGTTACTCGATACGAAGACGATGACCACTTCCCTGCGGGTCGATATACAATGCAGTCTACAGGGGGCGACGGAATTGCTTCAGCAATCCAGAAGCGCGACGCATATGGAGCTGCGCAGTCAGTTAGGAACTCGGACATCGTCGTTTGGCACACATTTGGAATGACACACAATCCCCGTATTGAAGATTGGCCAGTTATGCCTAATGAAAAGATTACGGTTGGTCTCAAACCCGTAAACTTCTTCACGGGTAACCCTGGCATAGATGTTCCTGTGTCTACCCAAGAAAATAACAAGAGCGTCTTATACAATGGAGAGGCAGAAGATATCGGAGGTGTATGCTGCGGGTCTTGCCTCTAATTGATAGGTACACTTATAGACTTCCAAATAAATAATCAACTCAATGCGATTTGTTGCAATCTCTATAGGATCGTGATTGATTAGTTGTCCATTAACCATCACCAAGCCGAAATGTACCAATATCTACCTAGGTAGGCACCTGGGATTGATGAATCTATTCCAATTGAAGCATGGGATGAACTGCCTCAAAATGATGGAACATCTAGTAGCTAACATCTATTTTGTTAATTAAGGGGACATAACCATCTAGAGAATGACAACATTATAGTGTCAAACGTTTAGAAAATTCCAAGAGGAGATTCTGTTCCATGGTACTACGGATTGGCGTGACTTGGACGTCGTGGCACGGCCAGGAATGGTATTCTTCATTCATATCTTGATGGATAGGGTTACCGATACGGCGAGCTCTATTGGCCAGACCGTGGAAGCAACAAAAGATGGATGCGTTCCGCTTTCCAAGTTGCCTTTTGCCCTGGCTCGAAAGCAAACCATTGCTGCTTGGAAGAAGATTCGAAAGGAAGACTATGATTTCAGCGATTATAAGCCGGCAATTGTCTAGTTCTAAGTAGGTAGTTTGAATGGAGATAATATTTCCATCTAACAAATGAAGAAATATTCCAACCATGAATGGTAAATTTGAACAAATACAAATATCCACCATCTGCTGTAGGTGTTATCTTTGAGGGTGTCCATGGGCAAAGGACATAGTGGGGGAATTGGGGGAAAACATAGGGTACCTAGGTAGAAGGGTAGAAAGGTTGAAAGGAGAATAATGTTGCTTTTTCACCACATCCCCCCACTTTACGCCAGCCCCCTCACTCCTCCACGCATGAAAGTTCTCGCATTTGATTGGTTAAATTCTCTAAATTATTTCCAAACTGGGCTGGACAGATCTGATCTAATCCGACTCAAGCAAAGCCTACCCCAATTTTGACTGAAGCACTTTTAATTAATCGAGTCGAGTAACAATATAGGGGTGGAGTAATATGGGGGCCAAATGGATATGGATTGCTTTCGAAGACAGAATGGGTCTAAGTCGAATCAATTCGTCAACTGGTAGAAGCATACATAACCATCGCAGCCGACTTTTGCAATTGAAATGATATTATGATGAGAGTTCTAGATGAGGCTCTAGCTTTAAATTTGAAAGGACGAGGATTTATTTATTACAAGGTTGACTCGGCTATACTAGAAGAGGGTTAGCGTCGGATATCTGCGTGTTACGAGCTCAAAAGTATACCTACATCTAGCCCAGTCGGATGACCCTAGAGATCTTGGAACGAACAACAACCTTACTCATTGATTCTTAACCGGAGCATTTCGTACATTTGAATCTGCAAGGCTTTTCGTAGCGGCAAGAACTATCCTGTATATTGGGGTGAATAAAACGATAACGAGAAATAAGCAATATCACAAAAGGAACTTACCTAGGTAGTATCCACAGGCAATAGAAAAGAAAGAACAAGATCCCGGGAGTTGGTTAACAATACGTACGCGCTTCGGTCCGTTCCCTGTCCCACTCAATTGGTAATACCTGCCAGCCTTAGATGGTACTTTAAGTACCTAGGTGATACATATGTATTGGCTACTCTTCAGTTGACAAGCCATGCCACGTATTTCACTGCTTGAGCTTCCACGATTCGTATCTAGGCAGACTATATGCAATGCGTGGTTACGCACTTCCTGCTTAGGTACCATATGCGAAAATCATTGCGGCTGAAGCACCGATATCCTACAATGTCCGGGGGCTATCCGATCTGGGATGCCTATCACCCCCCAATGTGCTGCGGCCGTTTATTTTTTATATTTTTATATTTTTTATTTATTTAATTTTTTTTAAAAAAAAAAAATTCCGAGGCAGACTTCTTCTTCCTCTCTCTCTCTCTCTCTCTCTCTCTCAATACTTTCCCACCGCATCGTGTCAATCTACCGTTAGTAGGGAGCTACGTGTTCAAGGCATTTTTGCTTAGGCACTCAGCCTTGAACCATCCTGCCCGTGCGTACGTGTATTCTGATGATGTAACTGTCTTGACCGAACGCTACCATGAAGATAAAAGGAGGCTCAAGCCTCATTCACACCCTACAAAATCATTCGCTTTTTTCGTAACGTTCGTTGCTAGTTGGGAGACAATAACGAGTGCGAAAAAATCAGTATGAAGGTCTTACGAAACGATCAATAAGTTCGTATATAACGTCAGCTGCGCCATGTTCCAGTCCATGAAACCAAAGGATCCGTGGTTCAGGCCGGAACTGCGAACAAAATACTACGACTTCCTTGGTGATGTGTATGATGACAATAGGCAGGAATCCCTTAGGAAATCATGGAAAGTGAATAATCCGTCAGTCTCTCTTTGATTTGATAGCTTGTCTCCATATTAACGACCACCGTGTATTGTTTGACTAACCAGTTGATTGGCCCATTTTGCTAGGAAACCATATCTTAAATATGTACAAAACATCTCTAAGGGCTGGATACACTGCAGACTTTTACGAGACTTCATGGAAATCGGAGCCGATCCTTTGAAACGGGGAGATCTAGGTGATAAATCTGAGCGCATCCAACGAACCAAGGTCCGCGTGCTAGACTATTTTGATAATAACGTTATTGAACCAGCGCCTCCTATTGAATCCGCCCATGAACTACGAAAATTCCTAAATGAAGAACGCATCATAGAAACTATCGGCAGCACCATCTCCGCTTATACGTGGTCGAAGATCTGTCTCGAGATGTCATTGAAGTTCTAGGGCATGAACTCAACATCGAAGCTGATGTCTTCCGGAGTCACATTGTAGACTACGCCTGGTATAACGTCCGCGACCGGTGGAGAGACCCTCCTGTCCTCGACATTGTGGGTCGACTCTAGAACTGGATCTAATTGCGCTACGTCACAGTCAGATATTTCCGACCCGAAGAATTTGACAAAGGGAACAATCAGGCTAAGCAGTTTAATATCAAGAGGAGAGTAGATGACGATCTATGCAATAAGGCCTGGTGGGATGAAGAGGGTGCGACGGTAGGTTTGACGAGGTCGAGAGCCACATATTGGGTGTCACCCGAACGTCATATGAAGTCTAAAAGTCGTATTGGTGAGTAGGTGCATTCTAATCTCTACCGGAGGGGTAACTGTTGTAATGCTTTCTAGTATTCTAAATGCTAGGTTATTATAGGAGTATTGCTTCTTGACCCGACAGTGCAAGCAGGCGTCCCACTTTGGCGAGGGCGACGAAATTGCCAACCAGTTCCGAAACCTAACGAGTACGCCGACCACCCAAACCAGAACCATGCAGAGCAAGAGACCATCTTCAAAGATTTCCTCTATTGGGCCTACCATCCCGAGATATTCCGCAATCTCGTCTTGGAACCAACAACCGACGATGACCAGGAGCCGATCCAGATCCTGCTCCATTTTATCTGCTCTGAGTGGCTGGCAATACTTGATTACATCAAAACGAGGCTATGCCAAATCGACCTGGAAATTGTAAAACCTGAGAGTTTCTCAACGGGCCAGGATGCCAAAGCCACGCTCGAAGGGTTGCATATGTGGGGACGCTTCATCCCAATATATCGCGAGATGGTAGCAGAGACGCTTCGGTGTGTGTTTGACTGTTCATCTGTTAAAACAGAGGCGAATAGAGCCAGACGTAACGACGGGAGAACCACAATCAGTGCCTTTGACAAAGAGGCACCGGGAGATTCATGGAGGAACCGCCCCCTATCTACGACACACCCTCTGACCTCATCTAGTCAAAAGAGTTCCCTCGGGTTACTGAGAATGCCACGGCTTCAGCGGGGCGCTATCTCGTCTTATGAGAAAGACTTATTAATCATCATGGAGCAACTAGATGAATACCAGCAGCGGTTAGATCGGCTGACGTCGGTCGTCACAGCCGTAATGTCAATTGAGGACTCACGGCGGGGCCTAACAGACAACCAAAACATTGGCCGGCTGACGGTCTTAGCAACGGGCTTCATCCCCTTTAGCTTGATGGCGGGGATATTCTCCATGCAGGAGGACCTCGGCGATTTGCTCCGACAGGGTACGCTTCAGGTCAGTATCTGCTGCCGTTCATTGCCGATTTACGAATGTTCCATAGGAAGAAATAACTTCCCGTCACATACGTCTTTGCCGTCCAAAACCACGTGTGGTTTACTTCCGCCAACAATGACCGACTCTTAAACATTGAGTAGATATTTTTCGAAACGGCGATCCCATTATTGATTATCGTTATCTTTGTGGCTACGGTTTTGCAAAACCTTAGTATCAGGCAAGAGTTGTTACGGATAGCGACCGATCTCGTTACGGGCGCATACTTTGGTAAGAGGGAGAAAATTTCTACTTCGGCGGTATAAAAATGGCTTATGATAACGCGCGATAGAGACATTGTTCATATACGTAATATCATCGTACCTGCCAACACACTCCCTTATCTTGTCAAGTACCTACCGTAATTCAACCATGAGACAACCTAAGCAAGTTACTTAACCTTTTTAAAGCCGAACCTCGGTCACATAAAGTTTGGCCGTGGTCATCAGATCAAGCTCCATGGCATAGAGAAGGAAGGAACGGACAACCAGGGCCCATAATAAATTTTCTATATAACCTAGAGTCTTCTCGCCGTGGATTTCTTATTTCTTACAACTAACTCGACCACCACACTTCTTTTCACCTTAATCATATTCCTCCTACCAGCTCGCTACCTACAGCAGTTCATTACCGATTTGAATGAGCGATATCCAATAACGGCCGCCGACCAACTATAATGCAGAAGACAGGCCCGCAAGTAGCAGCAACACCTACCTAGGTAGCTCGCAAGAAGAGGGCACCCGCTTTCTTCCGACCCCGGTACAAGGTAGAGCACAATGTTCTCGACTTTATCTTGGTGAATGGCTTAGGTTCTGCGGCTCTCGACGGCTTCCTTGAGGACCACCAAGCCCTCGCCCACCCCCCAGTGTGCTCTCAGGCACAATACTTGATATCCGTCACCAGATGGGACGCTGCCCAAACCCATTGGGTATGCCCGTACAACAATGCCCTGGTGATCAGCCTTATCCGTCGCTACATCTACGGAATGATAAATGGCATCGCTACCAGCGACCAAGCTAGGTTGGCCACCCAAACCATCGCCGGGTTAAAGCCCTCCAATCTGATCATTCCCCAGATAAAGGGCAAGAAAACGTAGCTCTCTAGGGGGGCGCGCAGATGAGTTTATATGGCGAGTCTTTGCTCCTTAGAAGGCTTCACACTAGCGCTTACATACTGTACGTACAATGAGTACATATGTAGTTAATCAGTGTAGATCAATATAAGTGTACGCCATGGGCTTAGAGAACAACACTTAATATGAATTCCCCACCCAGACGGGTGTCCGATGGGGCACCTACAGAAAAGAACACCCAGGTAATTTCTTATTCCCATGGCTTTTTTCTTTCTTTTTTTCCTTTTATTTCTCTTTCTCTTTCATTTCTTGTTCTTCTTTTTCTTCTTACCTATCATTTTATTCATCTTACGCTTTCAACTCAATCAACTACAATTCTCCATATTATCGGTTTGATATCTAGTTGGATATAACTATTAGCTGCGTAGTAGCCCGATAATGGCCCAGTATTCAATGAGCAACAGTCGTAGTCGAATGTGATGATTTATCCTAATGTTGCTTATTTACTCGGGTGGGCATTCAAAATCTCATTACGTCATCGCATCCTCCCGCCGCCGCCAATATCTTCTTTCCTATTCCAGTATAATAAACGCCGACGTGAATCCTGGGGTGCTCGGGTCGGATGCAACGTCAAATTCGGCCCTAGACTACCTAGGTATCTTCAGGGTATCTTCCCCTCATAAAAACATTTAAGGAAGTAGAAGGAGTCGAGAAAGAGGAGTAATGGAACTTTGACCACATAAATCAATAAAAATCTTCATCATGGAGCATTACCTTACACGCTTCGCTCTTGTTGTCGCAACTTGCAACTTGTTAGTTGCACCTGCTTCAGGCAAAACCTGTACCGTGAAATCTAGTGGGATCAATACGACCGACGATGCCCCAGCAATACTTGATGCGTTCAAAGAATGTGGGAAAAATGGAAGAGTGGTATTTGAACCTACCACTTACTATATTTCATCTGTCTTGAACATTACCTGGCTTGAGAATGTGACGGTTGACATATATGGGACGCTATTGGTACGTTTGACCTAAGAACGGCCATCATATCCGGTATTCTAATAATATTCCCTTTTAGTGGAGTACCGACATCCAGTACTGGCTGAACCACTCCTTGGATGTAGGATATCAGAATCAATCAACTGCATTTATCTTAGGCGGGGATCGAGTACAGTTGGATGGACATAACGAAGGAACTTTCGATGGTAATGGCGACTATTGGTACGAATGGATTGCACAGCAAGAGAACACATCCAATTATCCCGGTAGACCACACGCAATTACTTTTAATGGGCTTCGAAACTCTGTGGTGAAGGGTCTTCGTTTCTTACGGAGTCAAATGTGGTAAGTGGCGACATCATTCCCTTTAAGTGTACCTAGGTATGTGTAGCGAGTGGGATGTACTAAGTTCTTAGGACAATGTCTATCATTTATTCGGATCACGTCGTCCTTGACAGTATCTTCGTTAATAATACCGGGAATCGATCGCAAAGCTGTAAGTATCCCCTGATTGCTATGTACTCATACCAGGTAGTTAACAAGATCATATTCTCAGCAAATACTGACGGGGCGGACACAATACGATCATCTTATATCATATTTAACAACTGGACAGTTTATAATGGTGATGACAGTATTTCACTCAAAGCGGATAGTTACAATGTTAGCGTCACGAACTCGTATTTCTACAATGGTAGTGGCATTGCGTTAGGGAGTATCGGGCAATATTATGGCGTTGAGGAGCACATTACGGGATTTAGCGTTGAAAATGTCACCTTTGACAATACTCTCCACGCAGTAAGTGCCAACACATGGTAGTTGTGGATATCTCGGGTGTACCAGCATCGCTAACGACATAATCGAATGTAGGTATACTTTAAAACTTGGACCGCCGACCAGAATGGGTATCCACCGAATGGGGGAGGCGGGGGTTTAGGAGGTAAACATTTATTACTTCATCTTGATTAACTAAAGGGCCACGCTAACAAGTTCCATTCATTTTTATAGATGCTTCAGATATGAATTTCACCAATGTTTTTGTCACAGGAATTCGCGGCGCGGCATTTTCCATTTCCCAGTGTACCAGGTTCGACGGGGCTCCTGGGGAAGGTAACTGCACAAATTCCCAGTTCCAAATTCGAGATGTTGCCGTATATAACCTGCTAGGGACGACGAAATCGAATAGGATAGCCAGTTTGCAGTGCAGTGCTGTTGAGCCCTGTACTGATATTGGGCTTTTCGACGTCGATTTGAAATTCGACAATGGCACTGCGGCGACGGACTATCTATGTGGGAATGTCAAGTCACCACAAGGTTTCAACTGTACAGGAGAGCCGTGTGTTGGTGGCAGCGCCTCGGGGGAGTGTTGAATTCAAATCTGCATCGAACACAAAGTAGTAGCATGAGGGTAGTGTTGGAGTATATTAGCCAACCCAATGCTCAGATCATTACCATTCCTATCATGATCATCATGATTATGTGCTACAATGCTCAGAGAAAGTCATACATGAGCCTCTAAATATTTTCAACCCCATTGAACTAAGACTTTCTTCCTGCCTTTATTCCCCTTTTTACCCTTTCCAGCTCCATCGCCGGTGTCCTCCTCGGCGTTATCTTCCGTAGAAGCAGAAGCACCTCCATTCGTACCACCCCATGAAAAACCAGTGCCTCTTGGACCCCCAGCATCTCTACGTACACTCCCAGTTCCGTACCCAAATATTGTAGTTGTAGGTTTGGGCGCTGTGGGGAGGGCTGGGAAAGCTTCATCTCGGTTCGTAGATCTCGCCGCCCTAGCCGGAGTTGGTGTTCCTCCACTGGAACCCCAAAGAGCCGTAGCTGGGGAACGCGTCGCACTTCTGTTGCTATTGCTAGGAGGTGGTAACGCGGGGAAGGAGGCGGCTGCTGGCGGTGGTGGACGTCGGGACTGGCCCGCGTTGGAAAAGAGGGATGAGGATTGCTCTACGCTAGATCGTCGAGACTGCTGCGTAGAACTCTTAAGCTTAAGCACCCTTGTGGTATGTCTCTGAGATGGTGCCACAGCTGCCGCTGTGGGAGAGCTAGCAGCAGCAGCCGCCCAACCAGTACTAGAGGTTGTCGCGCCATGCATACCGCCCAAACCAGGAAGCGTTGGGTAATCCTCATTTACAGCCCTCCAGTCGTTCCATGCCTTTCGCAATCTGTCGCCTTTGCTCTTGTCTTCGAAAAGATCGATAGTCTCGCGAATCAAGGTCCCCAGAGCAGAAGATGATGTATCGGAGAATAATGAGAATAGAGCATCTAGGAGTGCTGCCGCGGAAATCTTGTCTTGTCTATAGGATGATATATGACTTCGGAAGGCGGCGATCTTATCGCGATCGTTTTGAAGGAGGTTTGAGGCTCGTTCTATCACGGCAGAATGTCGTAATAGGCGCGCGCGATCCTCTGGTGTGAGGTTCGGATCAGTCAAATTTAGGCCTTCCATATTGGAAGTTGGCGGCGCAGGAGTCGAAGTGACTGTAGAATCCACGGGAGGGCGTTGGCTTGTCTGACCAGATGAGCCCGCATTGCTTGTTGAAGGTGTTGATAGCTGACCGCCAAAGGATCGGTTGGTTACGGACTGCGAGGAATGTATGGCCATCTGTCGCTGGAAAGCGAGTTCGTCACGTCGAAGTGGTTGCGCCGAACTAGCAGGAATTGGCTCGGCATTTGGATCGCGACCCCTTCCTCGTCTCTCACGATCCCTATCCCTATCCCCATCCCTATCTCGACCGGAACCGCCACCGCGTCTCTGTGGTTGATATGGCTGCCGATAGTCAAAGCTTGAAATGTCAACTTGGCGGGCATCACGCCTCACATCTTTGGACAAGGAGTTCGCGTGTTCGTCAAGTTGATGCGCCTTCAAGTCTATCTCCGATCCAAAAACAACGAATTTCTTCTCCAAGCATTCACGGTCGAGGCACAAGAAATGATCCTTCTTAAAATGTTCCTCTAAGGCATTATAATCGCGGTAGTAATGGGGTTGTCGAGGGTCGGCGCGGTCGCATAGAAAGCAGCGCTCATGCTTATTTCGGCAATGTTCATAGAGCTTGTCATCGTCGTAGAATCGTTGGCCGCAGAAGGCGCATAGCGGATGGCCCTTGAATCCAGTCTGGTCGACGGCGCCTGGTTGATCGTCCCCGTGCCGCATATGTCTCTCCAACTCCTTGTCGGTAAATAACTCGTGTTCGTGGGTGAATACTTTCTTATTTCTGGTGCATAAGTCGCACATCTTCTTATGGTGTATGGCACGAACATGTCGATGCAGGTCGGGCCAACCAAGGCCGGCGAAGTCGCAGGAATCATCGGGACAGTTGTAACGTAGAAGTAGGACGGTATCCCCAACTATGTCTTCGTTTGAATATCGGATACCAATATTCTCGTCAGTACTGGTGACATCGGCGTCGGAATAGTCTTGGTATCGTTTCGTAGCGTCATCCGTAAAGAGAACGAAAGGGGCCAGTGTCTAAGAAACGGCAGAAATTAGTATTCAATATACTCGGTACCTACGATGCTTATGAGCCAGACATACCCGACAATGTGCGCATTCCTTGTTCTTGTACAATGCTCTCATACGTAGAGCACATATATGGCAGGTCCTATGATTGCAAGGAGCCACGGATTGGTGGATGACGGGACTAGCACAGATGAAGCACACTTCGGCCTCTACATCCTCTTCACCTCCTTCAGCCTCGGTGGACTTGTTTCGTATGTGAGGTTGTGGGAGGATCTGTGTTGCCTTGTTTGCCTCTGGCTGCAGGATAGATGTCGTGGAAGGGGTGGCCGACGTAGCTGGTGCGTTACCTCCTCTTCCTCTTCCACGTTGCGATCTACCTCGTCCTCCACCCCTTGCGCTAGAGTCGCCTCGACCTCGTCCTCTACCTCTACCTCTGCCACCGCGCTCGCCTCTCCCGCGACCTAGAGTAGAGGTTAAAGCATCCATCGACCCCCCAGCGGATATATCCATGCCTTATCGGGAACTAGTACAATTGTTCGGTAGAGTTGGAATGGACGAGCGGTAAAAGAGTCGAGGAATGGGACCTAGGATGACGATGATGGTCGATTTCAAGTATATGCGCCGTTTCCGCTGGAAAATATAATAGGTGGATTTCCAGCTCAGATAAAAGTAGCAGAGAAAATTGGCGATGGAGGTATAACACAGGTAAAAGCTATTCCCAGCTTCGTCCCAAATACCTTGTAAAAGTCAAAGAAAGAGTAGTGTAGATAGTAAATGAGTATTTACCAATTACCTGAAAAATGGTATGAATCAGTATGAGTACAGTATGAGTGTATCTTGGTTGGTAGGGGACACGACGCCCACTAAATTAGCAATTAGCAATTAGCTAAGGTGGCCTGGCAAACAGAAAAAAAATACCCCACCATCCCGATTGAATAATCACTAAACCTTAGTACCTAGGTAAGTTAGAGCCCTAGAAATAATAATTCTATCGATGACACATGCGGCCAACAATTAGCCACACAACGGCGGGGCAAATATATATGTACTGCTAACTTCTAAGCCACTCTTTGTACAGGGATGTATTAACAATGTTCAGTGCTGTTTAGCACAAAGATGCCACCAGCTTATTCACCACATATCATTTATCCAACCATACTTAAATAAATTGAACAATTACTTAGTTACGACTTAGACTCATTTAGCATTACGCTGCTTCTTTTCAATCCAATCGTATCGAGTTAGCTAATCTGAGACGTTACCTCGAGGTGTATTGCCCCTTAAATATGCCCAAGGTACCTATATTGATGTAGGTAGCCCACGTTCAAATACACATAGGTCAAGCCATCCATGGATGTGGTAATGCCTGCATCCGCCTCGCCCTCGCGCTAATCTTGTCCAGCGCCAATGGTCCGAACCAAGTTGTGCCTTGAGTGATGTATGTATGAGTGCCCGGTAGGAATAAAGAGAATAACCACGAAAGCACGCTACACCCGTAACGAGAATGTGTAGCCGCAAAACCCACGGATACCCGACCACACTCTCCCAGCCACTCCCACCCCCAGATAGCCGTATTGTGTTCGCTGGCTGCCGAAGAACAGCGCAATATAATCATGTTCGTGTTGCAAATTTCCTACCCAAACCGCTACTCCTCGTCCACCGGATAGAGATGATTACCCACTAGTTTGTTCATTTGAAACATGTCTACTCTTGCTTGTTTAAAAACAGCTTGCATTCTCTCGTCGCATCGGATCTGTCGTTTATCGTTTGGGTCTTGGAGTTGGTTGCCTTTGATGTGTTCCCATAACTTCTTCACAACCTGTGGTCGGGATAGCTATAATTCAGTGTCAGAGAAGCAATGTTATAGTATGACCATGACCGCTCGCCAAGTCAATGACTAGGCTAAACGAGCATATATGCTTACCTGGGGCTCGCCACAAAGCTCTGCAAGTGGGTAACTGAGATTGAAAGGTTTCTGAAACCCACCCCCGGCCTTTCGAGGTCGGGTACTTGATTCTTCACTTCCCTCCACTTCACTATCGTCTTCGGGGCCAACCTTTTTGTCGCCCTTCTTCCTTGGCGTGGCCTTTTTCTTCTTCTTCACAGGCGCTTTCGGCTTACCACCTCCTCGTGTTGCCCGAGTCCGTTGGTTTTCCTGAGCCTGAAGAAGCGCCGCCAACTTAGCATCGGCATCCTCTGTGTCCTCGCTTTTCTCTTTGCGCTGCTTCTTCCTCGGCGGCTGCACTGACACCTTAATCTCGTCTCCGTTGGCATCTTCATCGGCGTCTTGGTTATGGTCACCATAACCGTTGGCCTGTCGTTTGGGTGATGGGCGTGGAGATTCTATATCGGGTTGGGGAACTGCTGAAGATGGTGGCGGAACAGCAGAAGATATGGCATCAAAACGCTCTTCTATGAGAGCTTTGATTGCATTCTACAAGAAATAAACGCAGAAGTCAGCGAGGAACAAGTAGCATGTGCGCGTATGCGGCGTACAGTGAAGGGGGATTCTCGTGCGTAGCAGACAATCATGGTGGGAGAGGGGGGGTTATCACACACCTTCTGGTCGCTCAGATCTTTACCGCCTAAAGCAGCCTCAAGACCCATGCGGATCTTTTTGCGCGTAACGGTTTCAAGGTCGGCCGTTGCCAAGATACCGTCGATGATTTCCGTATAGCGAGCCTCATCTTCTGCATTCACTGTTCTTATTAGTCAGATATTACGTGCCGAAGCGAATTTTGTGCGCCAAGCGAATATCATACGGCCAACGTTGTCAGCCATAGAGGAAACGGAGGTAGAACTCACAAGGTGTAGCCATGGTGTTCGAGTTAAATGTCCGACTCTTTGTTACCAGATACCGATCAAATTGGGACCTCGGCGACGAAAGGTGAAGTAGGGCGGTTTGTGACGGCTAGAATAGGTTTGCAGACGGAAAACGGACGAATATCAAGTAGGCGCAATAATTTATTTCGAAATCGCCTCGGCGGTCAAAGCATATCGGCAGTGCAATTCTCAGAAGGTACGATCCTTGTGAACGACTCTCAAGTGCGCAAACGTGGGCTGGAATACCACCAACTGCGAATGCCGGGAGTAAACAAGTGGCAGCAGATAAACGGATAAAAATGCCCTAGATATTATATAAAGATCGTCAGTAATTATTTCGGGGCAAATAACCTGATTACGCAAATGCTAGCTCAAGAAAGATGCATACGGAATTCACACCTATGCCTGGTGGCAGTGGTAGATCGTACTAAGAATGCGGCGATGACGCCCTTATTTCGACGTTTTACCAAGGGAATCTTCTACCATAGGCGAACGCGACTCCACAAGATATCACCCCGTTTCGTCGATGCGAAGTTGGTTATCGTCGACCGGTGACGTCTACTTCGGTAATGCGCGGCGCGTAGGCTCGGGGAAGATTGGAGACACGCTTTGATTGATAATATTAAAATTCCAGAGGTCGTATGTTTAGGTAAGGGGCTAATTGATAATCCGCTTGTGGGAAGTGAGATGTTAGGTGTTATGCCAGTTGCCGTGGGTTGGGATTATTTTTGTCGTAGTCTGCGCTGGAAGTGCTGGAGGTGGATTTTGAGATATCGGAGCAACACAAAGACTTGTCGTTGACGAACCCGCCGATGAGAGAAAAGGTCACTGGACCAATAGGACCCTAATAGTGCCGTAACTTTTTGTTTAGCTGCATGTAGTATGCGCATTTATGTACCTAGTTACTTAGATGCGTAGTACCTACCTCGGGGACAGTAGGTACTGCTAACAACTAGCACCATGCCTATTTGGCCATACACATAATTATTGATGTACATGAGATGTATAAGTAAATACATAAAATTCGTATACAGGCCAAACATCATCTATTCTAATTACCTAGGTAAATATCTTTAGTTTTCGTTCTAAAATATCCCACGATTACATATGCATCTTAGTAATACCTAAGCAAATTGAACCTTAAGGAACGACAAACCAACGTGACTACCCAAATAGAATAGATACTTCCGTTTATACACGGGATGCCCAAATCTACAAGGAACCACTGTACCCTCGTCTCCACACCGTCGGCAAAAAAAAGAGGAGTGACCGACCAGAACTTGGTATTTGACCTTACCCAGCGGCTACGCTAGACCCTAAATGGAAAGGGCGCGGGACGATTGGGAGATCATAGGGTGCGGCTAAATCTGACCAATCATAGAGATAGATATGGAGGTTACCGCATTAGGTGTAGTCATCTGTACCTACCTAGGTACAAGACTTATATGTACGTGCCCGATCTCAATTGTCGTTTTCATCTCCACTACAAATTTAATTTGTTTCACTTCTTTGTGTCTTCTTATCCTTCCGAAGTAGCTCAGCTTATTAATATTCCACATGCAGAATCTTCTAAAGCATAATAACATCAAAACATGGGAGAGTCCGGAATGACGCCGTAAGAGGCTCGCTACTTTAACTGTCCAGGTACCATGTTCACTATATCAAATGCATCATAACCCTACCAAAACAGGACGGATAAAAACATATAACCACCCATCCATCTCGCTCATCGTCAAAGCTACAAGATCGAGAATAACCCAACTTGATCAGGATTAGTCATCAGCGTAGATACTTGTGCGATGGTTAGCAATCTTTTTTTTTTTTTAGAAGAGCCAGCAATGTCCCTTATTTCATCCTGACCTCATACGTCAATCGATAGCCAACGTACGGTGTCAACACCACAATTGAGCAAACCTTACCGCATGTTACCATTCTTACTTAGATTTATAACCTGAAAGCCCTACGAGGCTACATGCTTGAACACTAGAGTGCTATGCCAGCGCCATAGTCGTTTTTCATACTGCAGCGCAACTGTATAGGGAGTCGTGGGCAAACAAGATACGGGCGTGGCGATGTATATTGTATAAAAGGTAAGTCCGTACTCAGTGCTTGTTTATAATCTCCTACAAAGATGAGGCTCCTCATATTGTATAGGAATACTTACGATCTTTCGCTATTTGTTGTAGGTAGTTTGCTTGAACTTTCGTAGGTTCTATTGGGACTTGGCGGGTTCACTTATTATCTACCTACCTACCTATGTAGGCCTCATCATGTCTCGATTATAGGTTCAGATGATCATATATGATAGCTCACTATCTATTACGATAACCTATGTCCGTAAATCATAATGACATAACTACAGGGCCGCCCAGAGCACTGTCGCGAGACGCACAAAAGTAAATGTCTTTACAGTATGTACCCGCGTACATTCTCGCGCATTGCCTTCACTGCACAAAACAAGACACTACGGCGCACTGCGACCCTATATATGCTAGGAAAGTGATAGTTAAGTTCCATTTCGCTCCTTAAGTTCTTGGTGGCACTACCTTTGGTGTGTGTGATGAGGAAGTTCTATCCCCATTTATTAAAAGAGACGCAATATGAGAAAAAAATAAGAAGAGGAATAGGAACCAGCATCTGATCGTGACCCATATGTTTCAGATTGTGATGCAATGCGATATCCATGCCGTAGAGCTTAGCTTGGTAAGTTTGCATTTCCATCTCGCTTGACGAAGTCCGTCATGCAAACCTATACCAACATTAATCAACTGACACTGATTAAAGTGATGTTAAATAGACTAAGCGTCATACGAGGGCAGTTATACGTTACATCGGTCAACACCGCAGGGAAAAATGATTCACTATCAGGTTTGAAGTTGCGGAACAGTTCCGCTAGTATTAGTACAGGTAGAATGCGTCACCCAGCTTCCCATCACTACATGTATAAACCTGCTATTTTATATACATCACATCAAAGTGAGAGGTTCAACCCGCAATCTCTACCTAATGTTCATATATCAGTGATCACTTCAATTACTCAAGAACCCCAGATAGTCGTCTTTCATCAAGCCAAGTAGCTACATACATCTTGCTACGAACAACGTGCAGCATGCCTACCTAGGTAGGTAGGTTCCTATATATACCTCCTATCGCGACGGAGCATTTGCATACCCACAAAGTATATGGGAAATCCTACCACCTTGTTGTAGGGTTGGTTAAACCTGGGATCATGTCAGATCGGTACTGATCATCGAATCCTTCTCACCAATCTACCTATCATACAGGGGCGCCCTGTTGCCCAGACTGCCGGAATCCTGAATATCGACTACATTTTAAGCTGGTTTGGGGAGTTGGTTGCAGAAAATGGCTCCATGTTGTAATCCGCATATAGAAGCACATACTTAGTAGAACAAATTCATGCCTCGTCGTATAAGCAGCATCAAACATGAATAGTTCAAGTTTACCTGAGTATGACATATTCCAAAGTTATCGCTGGAGGCTGTTATAGTTATTATATTCTTTATGCCGGCACTTTGGGATCCCGAGAACGCATCGAGTTAGCCACCTAGAATGCTGCTAGAAGCTCACCTTGCGTTTACCTAGGTAGGTATTAATTTCCTTTTCGCCGAATCGCTACGAAAGTGGATTATTTTATGTTATACATGAAATAAGTACTAGGCTCATTGAATTCCGTACATCCGTTAAAAACCCCTAGGGTAACTATTCCCAATTCTCTAATAGCGTCATCATATCTAGACGATGTATTGGCTCGGAGACAAAGCTGCTCAGGGGGCGCGGCACAACCTAAGATGCAGCCAAGGCCCTATATTAAGATGCTTAATGAACCAAAAGGGAGTTCGTGTCTAGCCCACGTTACCCATATGATAATCAATACAAGCAAACATGTCTCTCCTATACCCAGTTAAATATAACGTATCATACTTTTCCCAACGTGCTGCTCATCTTTAGACTCTCGAGTCATAAAGGTGGAAATGTATACATAAATACTTAGATATAATTATCTGCATACTTAGGCAGTGCTGATATGTTGCGATGAACCGAGTGAGGCCTTTACTTACATTCATCGTAGTTACTAGTGTGAGGTCAAAGCGACATATTCTCCACGCGCTGAAACTCCTGGTCCCAAGATCACTTTATAATATCGTAGAGGATGATAGCGAAGTCTTGGCTAGCATGGCACCGTCCTTTTGTAGTACCCACCCAGTATAATAAGAGTGATCGAGCTTACCGAAGTTTGCTTCCCACCACGTGGCTGGAATAAGAGAAGTTGTACTAGAATGCTAGTGCCCCCGAAATTGATTCTTTGTACTTTTCCATTGCTAGCTTGACGTTTCGAAATATAGTTCGCGATGTTGTTGGGCGAGTCTTTGTACGACCCCTAGGCTGAAGCGAAGACTAGCATGGAGAATTCTTCTTCAATGGTGGCGCTAACACCAGCTAGTAAATCTAGGCCATGCCATCGCCGGTAAAGCTATCCCATAAAAGGGTAAGGTGCATGAATAAACGAAGACCCGGCTTCTTGGACTCAGCCTAGGATTCTAGACAAGAATTAGTTGACAGGTCCCTAGGTCAGTACGGTGTACGAACCGTCAATATCGCCCACAGGAGAACTGTTCGTTACTAGCCCCAAAAGTTCAAAGTAGGGCTCAGAACACTCTAACGCATCATCACAACCTCGGCGAGGGATCCACGCTGAGCATTGGCCGGTTTTTATACCTTTCCATTCCCCTTGAAGTAAAACTGATCGGAAAATAAATCTTGACGGAACCGTCACTTACACGGGAGTGGCTTTTAACTAGCTGTGCTGCCTTTTCGTTAGCCCCCTCTTCTACGAAGCTTCCTAACCGTTAGGTTTGAGGGAAAGGGACGTCGAGAGGGACATGACCTATACCGACGACTATGGTCCATTGGACCCTATCAGCGATACGCTGTCGCCTCTGGCAGCAAGTCATCGTAATGGTCTCATAGCTGTTGCTGTTTGTGGCATGATATCGTTCGTCACGACATCCACATTATTCTTATATTTGACGTACAAGTTGATTACCTGGCACGTACGGACCCCGAAGGCAGAGGATGACGGACACCAAACCCCGGCGAATGACCTGTCATTAGGCCTAGCTCAAAGGAATTTCGGATTAACCAAGAAGACAATCTTGCAAGAGCAAGAAGGAAATGCACCGAGAAAACAGAGACATGGACGAGGGCCACCTAACCAATTTCTTGTCCTTGTATACAATTTGTTTTTTGCCGATATGCACCAATCGACGGCTTTCATGCTGAATATACCGTGGATACAAAGGAATGAAATTACTGTTAGTAATCCGACATGCTGGGCTCAAGGTTGGTTCGTGTCTACTGGAGATCTATCAGCAAGTTGTTTCATCTGTGCCATCGCCATTCACACGTACCTCACTGTGGTGAAGGGTTATAAGCCCCCTCACTGGGCGCTGTATCTCGCGATTACCGGGCTTTGGGTGTTCATCTACGTTATGGCTATCGTCGGAGTAGCCGCAACCAACAATGGAAGAGGAGCGGGTGGATTTTATGTTAGGGCAGCAGCCTGGTAAGTAGACCGTTCATCAATATCTCCATATTCTTCGATATGATTTTCCTCCATTGCCCTTCCAAATTAGAGATACGAAGGGGCTAACATGACGATAGGTGCTGGGTAAATGTTAGGTTCGAAAATCTCCGTCTCTGGCTTCACTATTTCTGGATCTTCCTCTCGTTCCTGGTAACCAGTGTGTTATATCTCCTCATCTTCATGTTTCTCCAAAAGCAGAAGACTTTCTCCCAACCACTTTCGCACAGCCGGTCGTCGGCGTCGGCACGACCGGACGCAAACGGCAAATCCGGTCGAAATACCTCTGGCCATCACCCGGCGTTCCTTATCTACCCCGTCATATACATACTATGCACGGCACCATTGGCTTTGGGGCGTGTGGTGACCATGTCGGGACGAGACGTCAGTATAGCATATTTCTGTTTGGCTGGTGCGATGATTGCTTCCAATGGTTGGTTGGATGTGCTCTTATTTTCCACGACAAGGCATTCCATTATCTTCAACGCGTCTCCCGACTCCGAGAACACAGGCCTGGAGACATTCGCGTTTATGAGGACACCACATTGGAGACAATACGGAAACATGGTTTGGGTACAGGGTGGAGCACAGACTAGCAATGGCGAAGATGAAGGCCGAACTAGGGAGAGGAGGAGAGCTGCAGGGGGATTAGACAGGATTGGTCAACTGATAGGATGGGGTGGAAGAGATGGCCGCTCTATTACCGGTCGCTGGATGGGAGGCCAGGGAAGTGGTAGCCAGGAATCCTTGAGGGGTACAACGGCGGCGGCGGAGACGGGAATCCAGATGGATACAGTCACGACAGTAGTGGTCGAGATTGAACAGGGCAATGCTAAAACGAGGTCGCGGGAGCCGTCTGCCCACTCGATTGATAGTTCGGAGAAGGTCCTCGCCCATAGAGCGGGGAGTTTACGGTTATGAATGAAGCTGCAATTGCTTCTGTACGATGCTGGATAGAGAAAAAAAAGGAAATGAAGGAAATAGTTAGAGTATCTCAACTAAAACTAAGATAAAGTGAAATTAGGTATACAATACCGTCGTAGATACCCAGTTACCCACATTTTAGGTGTATATAGAGCGGACAACCTGGATACCTATATGTGCCTGGGCTGGAATTTGATTGAATTGTAAGGCAGATTTGAATGCTTTTAGGGGGAGAATGGGGTAAACAATAAGAGTGATAATTTTGCCAGCTGTCAAAGAGGTGGCAGCAGTTGGTATATCAAAAACATAATACTGCGTCCACAAATATTGTACCTGCGTACTTCAATGTTCTTACCCCGATGTCCGAAAATGTATTAGCGCAAGCAAGTGCTCACCATCTGACCAATTAACCAGTCATACATAATGTACCAATCAAGCAACCTACTCCACCCCTAATAAGTCACCTAATCCGACTCTTCCTCTCCCTCATCCCCACGCCCCTCCCCAGGCGCCCCCCTGCTCACAACATGGACACGTACAATAATAACAATAATAACCATTTTATCCGTGGCGTGTGGGTTCCTCACAAGATTCCACCCAATCTGACGATTAAGAGGGCTGGTCTTTTCCTGTCCGCCTATCTCACGAAGCCGATCGAAACAAGATGTACGAAACCAAAAGAGTCTAACCGCTTATGCTGGCCACTCATCTCACCACATCGCATTACGAATAAAAGAGAAAAAAAAAAAAAGGAATCCTTCATATGGTACACGGCAGAACCACACACATACCTACTAGCCTATCTTGCTCATCAACGCAACACCTATTATTAGCTACTAAATAACCAATATCGTTTTCCACGGCATCTATCATCTTTTACCATCTTTCATCCATGTGCCGTTCCTCGATGTCAGCGGGGTATAGAAAACGATTACCTTAGCTACCTAGGTATCTAGGCACACGATATTATACGGGTTATGTTCTGAATCCGAATCCGAATCTATAAAAGGCGCTGTTCCATTTAGTTAGACATTTAGCGACAAAATTACGTGGAACCTCTGTCCTTGTTGGTTGTTCATTGGACCAAGACAGCTTCGGTTTGCCCACCAATTCGTTTGTCGATACCATACTCCTCTACGTCCGTTCCGTTGGCGACTTGGGTTTAGTTTCCCCAGCTGGGAGCGAGGTTACGTACTACTCGTTGACGATCGTAAAATCATCCATTACGAGCCTTGCCAGTCAACCCAGACTATTTTCCTCGATCTACGCCACGGCAGGAAGCACAACGATAATCTTTCGAGTCCTCTCTCGGGTGCCTTCTTACATCCCACCTCACGCCCGACATTGTCTTTTTCTCCCTTACGGCCGTCGAGTTGGGTTGTCACCTATCACTATCGTCATATTGTGCTGTGGATACTGTTCCATCTTGGTATCCCTTTTCATCGGTCGGTTTAGCCAGCAGATACCCAAGTCCTTCCTTTCCCTCGCCCGACTCGCCTTAATGTGATCCGACAATTGTCCCCATCGCTTCCTCTTCTTTCTCTACCCTCGAGCTTCCGCCACTTCCGACCGACTCCACGTTGACGTCTTCAATATGCTGCGACGGCCTCCTGGCGAGGGACGGCTCGTCGCTCAACAGCGCAAGGTCCTACTCGCGTTAGTCGTCATCTTTCTACCATGGCTTCACCTTGTCGATGCTCAGCAGCAGCAACACCGGCAACAATCACCTCCCGAACGAGCCCCTGTTCCTAACCTCCTTAACGAATACAATCATGAAAATATAGCTTTAAATAAACATGATATTCATAGCCGCGACATCCCAAGTCCCCGACACGAGTCCGCTTTTGGCGCCGAGCAAGTCGTAGGGAACATTGCGGCCGCCGTTCCCTCCTCCGCGGCACGTAACGCTCACGAGAACTCGGCCGCTGATCGCATGGACACTATCACTGCTAATAAGCAACAACTCGGACATGTACCCTTTCCTAACGATGCGAGCGCCCTCGCAACTTTGGCTCCGGCTCCGCCCGTTCGAGCACCAAATTCTCCAAGACACTTGCCTAGCATACTTGCCGGTGCTGGGCTCTCCTCGCCGCAGACTGCGCGGAGTCTGGAGAAATGGGAAGTAGAAGACTACATTCTTCTGGCGACCGTCGATGGACATCTTTATGCTGTCAACCGCGAATCTGGTGATGAGCGTTGGCACCTTCAAGTCGAACAGCCTATCGTCGAGACTATCCATCACCGCCCTAACAGTTCCCTGGGCGGCAGCCGGGATGCCCAAGATCGTCATCCCCTTGACGATTATATCTGGGCTGTTGAGCCTACTCAAAATGGCGCCCTTTATGCTTGGACGCCCTCTGGCTTCGGCAGTGGTTTGATGAGCACAGGCTTGACTATGAAACAATTAGTCGAGGAATTCGGCTCTTATGCAGTTCAGAATCCACCTGTGGTCTATACCGGCCATAAGAGGACGACCATGATAACTCTAGACGCCGCTACTGGTCGCGTATTAAAATGGTTTGGTCAGGCTGGCTCCCAGGTCGACCAGAGCGCCACCTGTTTCCCTCCGAATGGACGCTTTGCCGACTCGGACAGTGAAGAATGTAGCGATAGCGGCACTATTACTCTTAGTCGGACAGAGTATATAGTAACTATTCATCGATCCGACGACGGCAGGGAGATAGCTACCCTTAAATACGCGGAATGGGGCCCGAACAATTTTGATAACGACCTCCACCAGCAATACCGAGCGACTCATGACAATCGATACTTCACTAGTCAACATGACGGTAAGGTCTATGCACTTGTTCACCCCAGCGGGATCACATCCTTCGCCTTGCAATTTTCCGTCCCCGTTGCACGCGTCTTTGACATCGCCCGACCCGAAGATGCTCCCCCTGGCAGCAACCCGGAGCTTGTCCTACTTCCTCAACCGATCCCCCCTGCTCGAGATGAAGATTCTGCCCGTGCTAGAAGCCATAGTGTCTTCCTCAACCAAACCGAATCTGGGAGCTGGTATGCTATGTCGGGCTGGTTATACCCGTTGATTGTCGATGCTCCCGCAGCACAGTCGAGCCATAGAAATAGATGGAACAACGAGAACCCTTGGAACACGCTTGACAATATCTGGGCAAACAAGGCACTGATTGGTACTCACGTCCTTGGGAATGCAAGGAGTGTGGCACGGTGGTCACCAACCCTACCTCCAAGCTTGCCTTCTCGTCCCTTTCCACCGGAGTCTGATAACGACGACAACGAATCTACTATGCCGAGTCCGTTCCCCGACCCTGACCCTGACCCTGACCCTCCCAGTATCGTTGGCAAAGTCATCACTCTTCCTCAATATGCTGCAGATAAGACGCTGGACTTTTTGATGAACCCAATTCTAGTTCCTGTCCTCGTGTACTTACTTATCCGTTATCGTAAGGACATAATTAGATGGATAAGAGGGCGGCTTGGACCAAAGGAATACCTTGATACACTAACATACGTGTTCTCCACCGACACCGTCCCAGAACCTTCCCAGGAATCCGTTACTGATGAGGTTCATCCGCCGGGCGTTGATGCGATCAGGAAACACGAGCCAGCAGTAGCTGAACTAGGGAGCGAAGAAAATGCTGTTCCAGCAACGGTAACAATTGTGGAACCCGAGCCAATAGAAGGTGACGGCGACCGTGAACAGCAACAGACTGAAAGCGAGTCCCCCGAGAAAAAGAAGAAAGCTCATCGCGGCCGAAGGGGAGGAGTTAAGCACCGGAAAGGAGCCAAGAAGCAGCGCGACACGTCCGAGAACCCTGACGGAAGAACCACTGTAGATGCTGGAGAGGGCATACCGGGCCTTCAGAACATTGG
This sequence comes from Hypoxylon trugodes, assembly GCF_022578975.1. NCBI lineage: Eukaryota > Fungi > Ascomycota > Sordariomycetes > Xylariales > Hypoxylaceae > Hypoxylon > Hypoxylon trugodes. Next base: position 3,888,513 of record NW_026250019.1, on the reverse strand, counting down.
CATGCCTACCAAACTGGAACCGAATGTGATGACAATGAACAATGACCCTGAGGACGTGAGTGGGCCAATCGTCAAAATTGGTGGTATCGAGGTCAATCAAGATGAGCAACTTGGCATGGGCAGCAATGGCACTATTGTGTTCGCAGGGAAATTCCACGGTCGAGATGTCGCGGTTAAACGTATGCTCACTCAATTCTGGGACATCGCTACACAAGAGACCCAGTTACTATTGGAAAGTGATCATCACCCTAACGGTACAACCCAATTATCGCCGCCATTCCGTTTACGCTTGCTAATTTGTGTATACAGTTATACGATATTTCGCCATGTCGAAGAATGACAGTTTCTTATATATTGCGCTAGAGCTGTGTCAAGCTTCCCTGTCGGATATCGTTGAGAAGCCTATGATGTATCGAGATCTTGCGCAGGCGGGTGAAATGGATTTGCCCCGAGTTCTACTACAAATTGCGCATGGGCTAGGATTCCTCCACGACCTCCGCATCGTACATCGTGATCTGAAGCCACAGAACATTCTTGTGACTATGGGTAGAGATGGAAAACCTCGGCTGCTTGTGTCGGACTTCGGACTATGCAAGAAGCTCGAGGGTGGCCAATCCTCTTTCGGTGCCACCACGGCCCATGCTGCTGGCACTTCGGGCTGGCGCGCACCCGAGCTCCTCCTAGATGACGATGCCCGCGAATCCTCTACGATGTCCATGGCCAGTACGCACAGCGACTCGAGTCAGTTAGTCAGTGCTGATGTCATGCCCAATCGTCGTGCCACGCGAGCAATTGATATCTTCAGTCTTGGCCTTGTCTTTTTCTATGTGCTTACCAAAGGTCTACACCCATTCGATTGTGGCGATCGGTACATGAGAGAAGTCAACATTCGAAAGGGCCAGTTTAATCTTAAGCCGTTGGATGTACTCGGGGACTTCGCGCACGAAGCCAAAGCGCTAGTTGAGACAATGCTACGATCCGACCCTAGAGCACGGCCATCGGCTAGGGATGTAATGTCGCACCCGTTCTTCTGGTCGGCAAAAGAGCGACTTGCTTTCCTCTGCGATGTGTCGGATCACTTCGAACTGGAGCCTCGCGATCCGCCATCCAAGGCTTTGGTGGAGTTGGAGGCATGCGCTCCTCAAGTCTGCCGAGGCGACTTTCTCAAATCACTGCCCAAGGAATTCGTGGACAGTTTAGGCAAACAACGCAAGTACACAGGTTCGAGACTCTTGGATCTACTGCGAGCGCTTAGAAACAAGCGATTCCACTACGGAGATATGAGCGAACCTTTGAAAAAGATGGTAGGACCTTTGCCAGATGGTTACCTAGGTTTTTGGACTAGGCGCTTCCCGAATTTGCTTATTATATGCTGTACGGTCGTTTACAAGCTGGATCTTGAGGAGTTGGATACATTTAAGGAATACTTCATGCCAAGGGCACCTCTATGATCGCCAAGTACATGTCTATTTAAGAAGTCGGATCAATATATCAATTGTTGCGCAACCTAAAAGCCTCATGGCCTCTCGCTGTGATATTTCTTAGGTATGATGAGTTATAAATGAATGGTTGGGACATTGAACCCGGAAATATCTCCAAGCCACCTACATGTGGGTACATACGTACGTGTAAATATCATTGATACTATTTTGTAGGTACATCATAGAGCCCCAGATATTGGAGGTTGTGCTAATTACAGGGATGTCCTTAGGTACGTACATAAGTACTTTAAAGGTACTATTACGATATGCGTATTGTGTTTAATAGACCTTGTCCATTTAAAGGGCACATCTGGAATACTTCAACTTTACTTAAACGCGTCTCTAAATGAAGCTCATACATGTACAAATAAATACGCGTTTCTTTTCCCAAGCTACGATTTTACCTCATGCTTCTTATAGGTTGGTACAATACCTCGTACCTTCATCATAAGTAATTGTCGGTAGGTATCCTATGAGCTATGGCTACATGTATCTGGATACAAAGGTATAAGCTGATATGACCTGTCATTCTCTAGGAGTTGTCTACGTCTTTTTTAGACTGCACCGCATACTGTGCATTATCCCATTATCCCAGCCCGGGAGAGTGCGTGAATTTGTACTTTTGCATTTCACATTGTCTACGCGTTTTCGAATGGACTAGAATATCTGCCCCAGGTACCCAGGAAACAGGTACCCAAGCGGAAGGTTGTTCGTGCTATCACCGTCTCCTACCAACCTTGGTAGACAGACATCTTGCTTTTTTCAGGACTACCTGCTGGGATAGGTACACGATAAGTAAAGCTCTGTATGCCAGGAGAGTAGAGTGTTAATTAAATAACAACGCCACTGGGAACCCATCTACTACTCACTGTTATCATCTGCGAGACTGTCTATCACAGTCCCTTCTCGCGTTCACGTCACCACCGTCACCACCAACAATTCCACTGCCTCTAGTAATCCTTATTTCTATCTCTTCTCCCTTTTCATTTCCCTTCGAACTATCACCTATCTTAGTCCGATTAATTAGAGGACGCGATAGTTGATCTACTGGCCCAACCATCAATCAACACACACTCCACCTCATGAGGTTATCGCATTCGTTCTACTTTTTCAGTTCCCGAATATTGAGATGCATGGTTTCCTCATATCTTCTTAATCTTCTCCTCACCAATTCTCCCGAGAACTACTCAGTATACTCTCCTTTCCACTCACAACCTTGTCATCTACACCTCTTTTGATCCTATATGAGGCTCGCTTCATTCAATGCTACGCATACAGCATCATCACTCCGGAACGCATGTCTGATATGATCCCATCACTATGTCCATGGACCTTACGAAGTTGGGGAGAGCAGGAGACTGCGCGCGAAAACGCACCACTCCAACTTCAACTGGATCCCTCCCAGCTAATGCTAGGACTCATGTAAAATCATACAAAGTGGAAAAGTCCCAAACGCCAAACTCCAAGGACTTGCCTGCTGTAAAAGACCTGGATAAGTTCCGACCCAAGCGTGGGCCGGCCGTTAAAGAGTCACCTAAGTTACGCTCCCAACCTCTCGGCTCCTCAAAAGCAAAACTGAATAGCACAGCTCGAGTCATAAAATCTGGTTGTACAAACAGCGTCAAAAAGCCAAATCCAGGCCAAGTTGGCAGCGTTCTCGGAGTTTCTAAGATACCTAGTGGAGAAACAAAAGCAAAATATGTGACTGCTATGTCAGATAGCCATCGCAAGGTAACTAGCTCGGGCCGACAAGATCCGTATGATATCCCCTCTGGCAGCGAAGTCGATGATGCTTCGGGGGGAAAACGAGTATCTATTACTACTAGCCAAAGGATCCACTCGTCTCCAAGTAAGGCGAGAGCGAATACCATTTCTTTGAGGAATCCTATATATACGCTACCATTGACACCCACACCAACGTCTCGTACTCGCCCGGCTACCTCTAATAGCCTTGGTTCATCTCGAAACACCCCAATCGAGATCCCGGCAGACAACGCGATCATACCATCATCACCCCCATCTCACGATGTAGGATCTAGTCAAATATCGACTTCCGTACGTCCACCCGTCAAATCGTTTGGGAAGCGTTTCTCCCGTGCGACTAATGATCACCTAAATACGACAGACGGGCTTCAAAACACGGCCCCGGTTTTAATGTCTAATAATCCAAAGTCGAAGTCGACTCTTGGTCAACATCGAAGTTCGCCGATTTCACTCGATAGTGATATCACTTCGTCTAAAAAGAAGCACGAAGACCGTAAAAAGCCTGTGGAATATGGACAACCCAGAAAAAACGGCCAGGCTGGGAGCTCGCCCAATCAGCCTCATATCTCCGATGCGCCCAACGGCCCAAAGCAGCAGCGATGTCAAGGCAATGAGGATAAGGTTAGGAAGGCAAAAAAGACCATCGCACTCCCGAAGATCATAAAGTCATCGCCTGAGACGACCATTCGTAGCGAAAGGAAGGCCGCGAAGGTCCATTTCGATCACGAAGGTTCGTCTTCACCTTTCATAAGCAACGCTAACATATTTGCTAAAATTTACCAGATGATGAGCCTGCCCCAAAAGTCTCCGTCGAGGAGCCCGACCACTCTGATGACGAATACCTTCCGCCTTCTAACGATGAGCAACAATCAATCGCAAGCTCGGATAATGGTGCCATCTCGTCGCGAACGCCAAAACCCGGAACCCCAACATGCGCTGTTGAAAACACACAACCGTCGGAATCTAGCCCTACTCGATGTCTCCGCAGTGATTCGTACCCCGAACCCACAACTTCATTCACCCCAATCAACAAACCACCATCGAAGCCAGCCAAGCGTGAATCAACCACCAGATCTCCAACATCTAGATCAAGTCACGATCATCCAGCATCAGCATGTAACGCTGTTCTTAGCAAGTCAAGCTCGCGCAAACGCGAAGTCAAGACAAATAGAAAAGATACCAGAAAGGACCGTCAAATTGATAGTGAAAACATAAATGGAAACGGACCAAAGAATAGAGCAAAGGCACAATGGACCCCGTATACGTGGATGGAAAAGTACGAAGTCATGTTTCAGGTCAAAAAAGGCAAGTCCATAATCTTCAACGGACCGTTCTGTGGTTGGATTCTTGAGGGACCCGGGGAGGGAAGCTATATGCCTGGCTATCACGCACCGAGTGAAAGCACATTAGCTATTGCAGAGGAAGACGCTACCCTCAGAGCTAAGTCGATGCTGGCCGACTCCCCAATTGACTTAACATCAGAAGGAGAAAATCCAGATGACGAAGTTCGCGAAAGTAATATTCAGCAAAACGCCCGCCAGGACACGATAGTATCAAACAATGTAGAATACTCAGCACCCATTTCAAAAGAGGAATCTCGTCACGCGGCGGACCCACCATGTACACCAGAAGTATCACGGGCCTCGGGGCCTGAACACGAAGATAAGACCACAGGGCGAGCAGAGCGTATGAAGAGAACGAGGCACTATATTCTTGCTAGTAGTTCTAGCGACACCACGGATTCGCAACCAGTCATTAACACCCCCGACCCAACCCTCAGTAAACTTCAACTTGGACTTACCTTGAAACCGGCTTTGACCACGGTGTCTAATGATAATCCATCCATATCATCCGCTGCTTCTGAGGCAGCTCCCGCTCTCATTGAACAGCAGCTGTTGAACGATTGTGCGCCACCGTCGAACCAAGAATTAGGAGAACTGATGAGCTCGAGTCCTGCAAAACAATATGCGCGAGCTTCGTCCCCGTCAGTCCTAAATGCCAATGAACAAGCTGACTCCGGCGGCAATGGTTCAATCAATAGTAGTAGCGAATCTAGCTCCGGTATTCCTGCCCGGATGGAAACGCCACCGCAACTTGTAGCAGCACGGCGAAAGCAAGACGAGTCTCTTAGTTTGGACCACCCCAGCGCGGCACATGTTACGAATGGGATCGCCGAAAGACGAACAACTAGATTCTTGGCAGAACGCCCGCCCTCGGCAACGAAGTCCGGCCCCCTTCTAAGCAGGGCAAGTAGCAGTCATATCGGTGTGAATGCCACACCGGGTCCACCCTGCTCGAAGACCAATATTATGATTGAGTTACCAGTTTTAACCGGGGAAGAGCAAGCCGAATATGAGGTGCTCTCTCCCTCTCGGGAAGCCAACGGTTTCTCTACGCCTCCGCCGAAAAGCCTCAAGGAGATTAACGAGGCCACTTCAACAATAAACACGGAATCTAACAATTCGGACGTGGAAGAAGCCCTGAATTATGTATTACGCGAATCGCCAAACTGGTTAGGTGGTATCACAGAGCTGGAAGAGACGGAAGCGGGCGATGCAGGAATAAACATGCCGAAGCCCTCATTAAAACGATCAGGCAAGGATGTGCCGAAGAAGTTGTCGGCGGACACATCCAAACTAATTACACTGGACTCTAATAACCAAGTTCCCAATGTGCCACTCCCAACATGTACCCAGGAGCTTACGAACAAGGACAAAAAACAACTAAAGCAGCCCCCTAGAACACCACGACGGGCACCCGAACCTAGAACTAGGGCGAGGAGTGGCGATAAGACAAATGATCCACTCTCATCAGACACCAGGGGAGAGAAGCGAAATATTCCTCCTTCAAACATTTTAATTGATGAATCGCCCATTGCCAAAAAGCAGAAAACTGACGATAATCGAAGTTATGAGACCGAGGGGAAGGTAAAGAAGGCCAAGAAGAAGAATCACAGCAAACGAGAGCGTGAGCGAACTAGAATCCGCCGAGAGCAGCAGCAGCAGCAGCAACAATAGGCCTCTTGTGTCTGAATATTGGTGCATGGAACTTACACATATGGCTTTTTAACACATATGTTCATGAGCAACCCTGTCTCGCGGCATGTCTTAAGGACCTACTCTATTACACAAGATAGGGACACAGTGGTTTAGTAGGTACCTATTCGTGTAAGTTGATATTACTTATATAGATGGTTTGCTTTGGAACACTTCCAACACTTTGCTGCCTCTTATATAAGTCGGTTTAAGTAGGTGCCTCCTAATATGAACAATGGAATGATAGGCAATATGTTTCTACGTAGTGTTCGTGCTGATTTAATCGACGTACTAATTACTTAGGTATTCATATTTATTATCATTGCTTCTAGTAATAAAGCCTCTACTTCAGAAAACATGTCAAAAATAATCAAGTATGAGTGAAAATATGGCAAAACAAAATCGTAACTAAAGTATCTAGGTAGGTAGAGGATTATGTAGTGTTCGGTAGTTGGGCCTATATAATGTAACCACAATTCGAATGCGGGGAAATCTCCAGATTTTGAAGATCCGGGTCCCCTCTATTTCAGGGAACTCCCAAACAAATCGTTTCGAGGTCAGGTTACATTGTTACGCCGGGCTGACTTATGTATTAGATCACGGATCGGCCGGGATGTGCTCCTTATATCCATTCAACTTTGTATAAACCATAGTTGTCTTAGGCACCCGTTTCCCCTTGTTCATTCCCACACAAACGACTCAACTTACCCCCCTACACCGGGTTGGAAACCGTATGTACTCGGGTACGTAAATAAGACACACAAAAACCCCCATCAAATGTTATTCAAGTTATTATTCTCATTATCATAGCTAGCTGTCTAGTCTATATCTATTTCATTGCGCCCCTATAATTTTTTTATTGCCACCCTCTATGCTGCTCTCTTTTGCTTCCCCTTGAAGCTATAGAAAGAAGCTGAAGCTGGCGAGAATGAATCTCTTTCCCCGCTTCAGCCGTGACAGACAATTGATTAATTCAAATGTGCAGGAACAAGATTACAACCACCGCAGCATAGTGTCACTTTTCGACACGATTCATCGCCCGATCGTATCCAAATATAGCCGAAACGGTGCCATGTATATGCGCACGTCGTCGAAGGCAACGATTATTTTCGAATTCTCAATACGAAGTACCTTTACTCGTCCGCTCCGATCATCATTCCCTTTTGAGGGGCGTTCATCTTCGAAGGCTTGGTACCCAAACCATTTGTATTTCTGAAGAATAGGACACCCTTTCCTTCGCCCTTAGCACCCTCGCTGGGCTCGACCCACTGGCACATCCTCGCACTACGCCACATCGCCTTGATGAAACCGACAGAACCACCCGTAGTATCCGATCGGTAGTGACGACCCATGACCTTCTTAATAGCTTCGCTAGCTTCATCGGCATTGTAGAAAGGAATGGTGGAGACGTAATGGTGGAGGACGTGGGTTTCGATGATACCGTGCATCAGCTGACGGCCGATGAAACCGAACTCACGATCGATGGTTGCCGCGGCACCACGAACATAGTTCCACGACTCAGGCTTGTAGTGAGGTAGAGAGGGGTCGGTGTGTTGTAGGAAGGTAATAGCGACTACGTCACGATTGTTAGAAACAATTGAGCACAACGCATTTGTGAGTGGGGATCGAATGACTTACCAAGCCAGTGGTTGACCCAGAGGTACGGCAGGAAATACCAAACAAACATGTTACCCCAACCAAACTTATTGCCGAGGAATACCAAAGCCGAGATGGTGATAGCCACACCCAAGTCGCTTAGCACGATTAACTTGGCGTCTTTGGCCTCGAATAGGGGACTCGAAGGGTTGAAGTGGTTGACACCAGTAAACCAACCATTCTTCTTGCCCTTTCCGCGGCCCTCGCTTTGGCGTTCGTGGTGGTCGTGTCCGGTAACGTTGGTCATGAGGTAGTTAGGCCAGCCGACAAGCTGCTGACCGACAAGAGTAAGGAGGGTGACGATAGGTGTCTCCTCGCCGAGTTCCGCAAGTTCGTGAACCAGCTTTCCGAGACGACTAGCCTTCTCCTCACGAGTTCTAGGAACGAAAACCATATCGCGCTCCATGTGACCGGTAGCCTTGTGGTGCTTGCCGTGCGAAATCTTCCAGCTGAAATACGGCACCAGGAGAGACGAATGAAGGATCCAGCCCACGGTGTCGTTTAAAACCTTGGACGTACTGAACGACTGGTGTCCACATTCATGGGCCAACACCCAAATGCCGGTACCGGAGAGACCCTGAATAAAGGTATACAAACCCCAAAGGGCAACGCGGGCCGGAGTAGAGGGTAGATTCTCCGGGGTCAGATACGTGTGGAAGAGATAGAAAACTGTGGCTAATTGGACGATATCACGGAAGACATAATACAAGCCCGTGGCGGCGGACCTCTCGAAGCAGTGCTTGGGAATGGCGTCACGAATATCCTTGATAGTATAATCGGGGATCTCAAAGTCATTTCCGTATGTGTCAATGAGCTTTCCGTGGGAAGCACTACTCGGTTCGAACGAGGACATGGAAGAAAGAGAGGTTGATGATGCGGAAGGTCTAGGGGAGTCGATTGGAGAACCAATGGCGGTAGATGGGGACGAGACATCGGTGTCGGCGGTGGTAGATGTGATGGTTCGTCGAAGCGCAGGATTCTGGCGCGGAAGGCCAGTAGAAACTGCGGAAGCCATGATGATGAATATGTATCCTCCTCTTTCTAAGAATGGTTATGTGGTACAACAGAGCTGCACAAGGCTGTGTTGATCTGTTGAATTCGAGTCGACGAGGTGAGGACGGAGGGAGGGAGGGAAGAAATAAGAGTTGTCCGTGTGGTGACAACTATTCCTAATGGAATACCTAAACCTCTGAGACTAGTAATTGTACTAGTGATCAATGGAGGGAAAGCTTCCTATTTCCGAGGCTTTTTTAACTTCGAAGCCGTCCGTATGGCCGATTTGTTGAAATCAGCAACAGGAAACTCAACGTCCCACGGCAGTACAGCACCGTATGGATGGCTTGAGAAGAAATAAAAAGAAGTTAATAAGGAGGGAAGACGACCCAATACCAAATCGAATTGGTTAGGAAGAGAGTGACAACGTTACAATGACCCCTTTACTTTATAAGAGGAAAGGTAGATAAATAGGAGTCAAGTATTCGCCTCTTGTCTCCCTATATGCGAAAACGAGACAAGCATTATGTACCTATTGGGGGGAGACGAAGGAAAGAAAGAGAAAAAAAAAAAGTTAAATCGCTTATGTCGTTACCTCAATGTTCCAGTGCTGCTGCATGTAGGAAAAAAGTCAGGGGGGTTGTTATTTCCTCGAGGTACTTTTACTCGATAGAACGGTGAGAAGATACATATGTACTTCGGTGCATCATTTTACGCACAGCGAAGCGTTGCTACCTAGGTACTTCGTGCTACGCTAAGAGATATTTGACTGGGTCCCGCCCTATTTAGCATGATTCGAACCCCCCCAAAGCTTCGGCACCCAGCCCAATTTCAGGGTCCACCGCTTATCCCATTAGCCATTCCTTACCCATCTTGGGAAGTACCTAGGTTTCTTTAATGCTACGCCACCACATGTAAAACATTTCCATAATGCAAGAGTAAAGACAAAAAGTTATTCCTACACATATTTTACATACGTATCTACCTACACACACTTCCACATCCACATCCACATACAATTGGAATTATGTACGTACCACCTACATCTTGTAACACTACTACTTAATACCTAGGTAGCCCTAGAGACATATGGGAAAACCCACATCGGCATCTGATAAGAGGAAGAAAAGGAAATCTAAAAAAGATAATCAGTTCGATCAGGGTTACCCTTCACCGCCCTTCATTTGTGTCGTCTGTCTGATGCCACCATTTAGACTCTCCGCCAATTGCTATCAGCAGGGCTAGACCCAGCACGACATGAAGATCACACACATTTGTACCTATATACTACCGATGTTATGCAATACGAACGCCGCAAACTGGTCAGGTTGCCCTTTTTTGCGACAGTTTATACTACTGTACCTAGGTATTGGACTACACAATTCTTACATACATTGTCACTTTTGGGTAGGGCGCCGGTCGGCTGGACTTTCTGATCGACCTATTAGACCATCTCGACTGTTTCCTTAGCAGCGGACAAGCCGTGACAACTGACGAAGCTGTCCACTACTCAGGTGTCCCCTTTATCCCTAACAGAATTAACCCCGCGCGAAGCGGACCTGCCTGCCTGCCTGCCAACCTGTCTCGACACATTCCCCCCGGCTGGCTGCAGAATGCCGAGAAAAAAAAGAAAAAGAAGAATCATCACCGTCGTATGTCATCAGCCAATATAATGTAAGCCATCGTTCGACCAATACCAGTCCTCGGGCGATGGGACAGAGGACGTAAATGGCACTAGCAAGGGCGCCATAACGAACATATTGAAGCGTCGCCGATTTCGAAGTTCTAATACGAAGCAAATAGGCTTATGACATGTGGCGAGATGTTTATGAGAAACCATCCTGCTTGTCCGCCTTGCGTACATACAGATTTAACGCATTTCCCTAATATTTCCTTTCCTTTCCCTAGCATGTATGTATAAATACGTACCCATGACAGGATACCAGTAACCATTTCCGGGTCTAAGATCCCTCTTAGGCCGATCTACGCTTATCTTACATCTACCACACTTCCCCTATCTATATTGTAGATGTGTGTACATTAATATCCTATTTCCCCATGCCTACCTACATATGTACCCAGGTGTTACATATAATAAGTAGAAGCACTCTCTACCCGATTATTTTTACACATACCCTACTATCATACAATACCGACAAAAGTTTCTTCTTCATTCTCCTTTTTTTACTTCTCAACATTGCATAGTACCGAGATATGCAATAATGCAAGGGCCTATACTTTTATACATGCGCAAGATTCACATGCCCCTGAATTTTCCATGTTCCCGATGCGTGGTTTGCAGGGTTCAAACCAACTCGATCAGGGGAAAGCGGATTCCCCAATTTAGAATAGACTTTAGCTCTCCAGAATGGGGTATTCTCCGCTTCCTTGGGTCCTCGTCACTTTTTTTTCTTTCTATTTTTTTTTTTTCTGTTGGGGATCGCCTAGGATCTTGTCCTACTAAATTAATCAATTGTTGAGATATGTAGATCCCTGCAACCCTACAACCCTGCAAGCTTGTAACCCTAATCCATTCCCCGAGTATAGATGTATCTAGGTATGTACCATTCTAAATAGAATTTCTTACCAATCGGTTTATCCACGTGCAGACACCGCAGACACCGCAGACTCCCGTCATCACACACCTCGCTGCCATCCCTAGGTACCATGTGTCTGGCGTGAGTTCTCATGATGAAAGCCACTATACATATACGGCAATGGTCTACATTATCATCATGTTCGCCCGAGGTCAATTCAAGCTCTAATGATATCGATCCAATGATATCCTCTACAGCCTCCACGTCCAGCGCATCTGTATCTGCATCGAGTAAGTTGATCTACTATTATGAGACGCTGACTCGGAAGAAAGACCAAAAGTAAAGCCATGACATACCACGACTATAAACCCGTACAGATACTTACCATACTAAATGGTGATCTTGATTCGGACATACACTGAGTCTTTCCGAGGTACTTCACAATTTCATCTTACATGTGAAATACCCCGGAATTTGATCTCCCCTATTGCCACAGTATCTTGATATCATTGGGTCTGTTCACCCCCGTCGGATAGCTGTCCGAACAGGAACAAAGCCGTTTTCGTGCTCCTTACCCGATATACATTCGTATACATACCCGCGCAGTGTTAAGATGGCACTGCAGCATACTCCAGCGGACCGTGCGACGTTGGTTTTATACGCTTATATACCAGAAACACTAGGTACATACACTATAGGGATTCTCGTAACACAGTGGCCATTAGGACAAATTCCAGAATACGTAGGCCAAGCCCACCGTCTGAATTATTGCCTTCAAGTCATGTTAACTGCGATTATGAGCAATCCCCCAGCCGACCCTCTCTCCCTTACCAGGACGCGTTCATGCCGTAAGATGTCCCAACTTCCTCCCTAGGCTGAGATTTCCACGATCCACTATGTTCGTTATAGCTTCTTCCTAGAAACCTATTGTTGTCGTTGGTTTTCTTGTTCTGTTGACGTCGTCGTCTACCCCTACTATTCCCCCATTGCTTTGAGAATGCCGCAGGAGATAGCGACGAAACAGACATATCCCTATATTCAGCCGATGCTGGTTGGCCGCCACTTCTCCTGAAGGCTCTCGAAGACCCACGTCTCGGTATGTCAGGTCCTGGTAGCTCATATGGAGAATGGCGACGAGGCGTACTTTTCCTCCCCATCCACCTTTCCCCATTCGCTGCCCTACAGCCCCAATTTCCCACTGGTGGCCGTTCGTTAGGCATTGGATACTGATCCTGCACCCGAGGCTTCGTGCCTTGATACCCGGGGCTGCTCCTGGAGTGTCCAGGTTCGTTGCGAGAAATACTCTTGCTAGAAGAACGCATGTCGAGCTTGGGACTATTTCTATCTGTGAACCTACCTGGCCTAAGTATCGACTTAAACCTCGCTACAGGTTCACGAATGGGCAGCTGCATTCTCGTTCGCGGACGTTGTGCATCCCTGGCCGGAGGGCTTGGTTCTGGAAGCTCTAGCAATTTAGATGGTTCAGCCAACTTGGCGCCCGATGGGTTTGATGGTGATACCATCGTAGATCGACGCTTCTTCGATCGTGAGCGAATCGAGGTAGGGATGCTAACTGCCCGATCCCCCGACCCATCTTCGGGCTGTCGGACTCCGATACTCGTCTCTCTTGATGGAGTAATAGTATCCTCTGGTTTGTTTTTGTGCGCATCTGTTCGCGACGAAGTATGAGTCGATTCTTGAGACGTATTTGTGCTGGTTTCCGCGTGCCCAATGTTGTTGCTAGTATCTTCAGGTCCTTGGCGCTCTCTCTGGTCCCGTCGCGGAGTAGATACATCGTCACGATGTTTAGGTTTGACCATCCATCTTTTCACCAGCTCCTTGGGCGTAGGTAAACTTTCACAGTCAGAATCGTCGCTGAATGAAGTGATAGTCATCGACGTGGGTAGTATCGGTGATTTTCCCTTAGCTTGCGAGGAGCTGGCGGTTTGATGCGTCGATCCAGAAATGACTTGAGGCGAAGTAATAGACTGCTGAGCTAAGTTATTACTATCCTCAACAATATCCTCCGAGGTTTGACTCCCATAAAACCTCGAGGGAGTGATCCTATTCTTGTTCAAATATCTCTTAGTTTTAGGGTTAGGTTCCCCCGAGGCTGAGCTCCGAGACGGAATCCTCCCTGCCATTGTGGAATTTCGACGTGTTTTCTTGTTCGCGAGGGATTTCTTCGACACAGCAGGTGGATCATCCCTATTCGAGGCCTCCCGAGATTCTCGTACCGGTCGATTCGACTGATTATCTACAGTTTTCTGAGAGCAGGCTACGAGAGACTGTCTTTGGCCAGGCTCGCGCAAACCCTCCGTACCTTGCGATGAAGATTGCGAATTCGCTTCGGTGTTTTGGACTTCGCTTTGGCTGGTGGGCCTATGGCTCTGAGATACTAAAGCTACAGTCTCGTGATGTTCTGACTCCTGGGTACTGTTCTCCTCTCGCTCGCCGTTATATGGCCTATCAACCACCTCTAGTGCAGGCCGTAGCTCATCATCAGTTAAACCCCTACCTTCGGTCGCCGTTGTCGGTACCCAGGGATAGGTGATGCGCTGTTTGACAGCGTTAAGGCTTTGGCGACCCGCCTCCATACGCATTTCATCATTAGACATACCGTAGTATAGAGGGTGGGGCATAACATCCTTAAGAGAAACAGATATTATCCCGGTAAGACGGGATCCTTTCGGTACCGTATTCCCCTGCATGTTGCTACGACGAAGCCGGAGGTTCATGTGGCCGCTCCTGGTGAAGGTAGCCGATACGCTTTGCCGATGGTCTCGCTCAGCAGTGTTATTCGCCCCTGCTTTCACTATCTGGCGAGCATGCCAGCCTAATATAATGCTCTGGTGAGCACGATATGTACCAGGTTCGAGAGGCTGTGTTCGGCCAGCATTGGTGCCAGTGCCACGCCGGACTCCAGTTTCATGATGTGGTGCCTGTCCGAGGCCCGATGGACCGGCACGACAGGAGGTTAAGGGGTCAACTTCGAATCCCCCTACATGCCCGGAGGGCGAAGCTGCGAATGGTATGGTAACGTCCTCCGGGTCGACTGCCACCGATTGAGGTTGCGTGATAATGTCCGAAACAACTCTTGGTGGACTTGGGGCGCTTGCCGGTGAGGGTGGACATTCTTCTTCATGTCTCTGTGCCAACTCAAGAACTGAAACTTGTTTACCCGCCATCGCCCCCCCTGCTTTCTTGAGTCCAGCGGCGAAGGTTTCTCCAAGCCGATTAAGCCTTTCCAGGGTTTCTGGTCGTGTATTTATGACCTCCGATTCCCTCTCAACCCGCTGATTAGGGATCACTTCCGAATCCTCCAACACAACGAAATATGGGCCACTCCGGTGGTCCTCTTCGATCGATGGTAGTGGCGGCTCCTCCTCTATTACTTCTTCACCTGCATCATCTTCCATATCATCTTCGTCCGTGTAATCTGATTCTACTCCGCTGGGGAACAGAGACCAACGACGACTCCTCGCGGATCGCTCTATAGCATAGGTTCCCTTCCGAATCTTTTTCAATAGGGGAGCTGAAAATATAAGTTCTCTAAGCTGCTCGGGCAACTCATCCCCATCTATTCTATCACGGAAAATCCGCTTAAGACGTTTCTCGCCCATTGTTTCGCGGATGGATTGAATGGCTTTGGCAATATTGACATCTAGGTCCCGATATTTCCAAACTCGCACCCATCGATCAATCCACGTAGCAAGGTCGTCCGACCGTATTTCCGATGGGGTAGTTTCTTTCATGTGTTTCCGTCGCCGACTACGGCATATTTTATTATTCATTCTCTTCACTTGGGCATAGTTCGAGAAGAAACCAGCTCGGACTTTGGTAGAGAATTCTTCCATAATCGATGTCCACATTTCTTCTTCAGCATGCTTCCCCGAAGTTGGGCAATGTAAGAGCCTGGGCCCGTGCCTACAAGTGATCTGAAGAAGCTTGACCTTCTCGCAGCGTGACAGACAACTAGAACTGATGGATGCGCCGGGCTCGAGCACTTCTTGGTGTATAGGCTGGGTTCGAGGTGAGCGAGAGAGAGATGTTATTTCCGTATTCGGCGATGGTGTGGCGACCATTTCTGGAACCACCTACTTGAATATTAATAACTCAGCTGGCAACATAAGTGTATGTTCCAATATCTTACTATTACTGGTTCTGAGGAACCATTGAGACCATCTTCTACATTGTCCGGGTAGTCTGTGGGATGGTCATGATTCTGGTTTTGTTCCACCAAAGGACTTGATGGTACAAATAGACCTGATGACGATGGAGGAGAGGCAAGCTGGTTACCATATATGGACGGCGACCCTCGACTATCAGAGGCCACGATATCCGAAGTTACTGACCTTCGTTTACTCCTTCTCCTAGAATTGGCCATTGTAGCCAATGATTGACGTTAACCTCCAGTTTAGAAAGAGAATTCCGCGTGTTAATGTTGCGTGGGGTTGTTCTTGATGAGAAGAACAACCATCAAACTTCGGGTCAGTCTCTTATCACCAGAATGTGAGCAATTAAGGAGAATACAATGTTAAGAGTTCAGGTGTTAAGGCATGTCCTCTCGGAATTTTTACATAGACGGGGGAGAAAAAAAATTGTGTGCCAAAAGAAAGTCGTAAGGAGAACCGAGTCCTGCATCGATACACGGCCCCTTTCGGTTCCAGGGTAGGTCCAATCGAATGGAACTGTCGACCGCGACGTGTCTCGAGACACGCGGAACGTCTAATCCCAGTATTTCCGCGATTACGCTAGCTACCACTTAAGGACCTGGTCGTCAAGAGAAAAAGCAACACGCAGTACACATCCCGCACGGTTGATCGCTATGTATCAATACCTCAAGATATACGACTACCTAATGAATACCTAGGTGCTAGAGTAGGTATTGGTACACGCTATAGATGGACAGCCTACGTAGAATACCTAGCAACTCGCCCACGACAAGAAGATTGTCATGCAGTTTTTTTTAACTAATATATAAAGCAAGTATCGAGACCTCCAGTTCGAGTACGTCTTTCACGATTCGACCATAAGATGCCCCCCATAGTATCATATGATCCATTGGTTGAGAACCTGGCTGTCAGATATAACCTGTCACTTCAGACAAACATCCTAGAACTGAAACATCTTACAAGGCTTGTTGTTGTGTTACAGTAGTCACCGCACGGTATACACTTTTGAATCTCTTTACCAATCTAGTACCGGGAGCTTGGGAGTTGGAGCATATCCCCTGTATGTATACAATTAACCGAGATTTGTAGATAGACAAAATTTTACAGCCGGGTGTACTTAATGGCAGTTGCTCAGGCGTGAGATTCGCCGTCCTACTTGCCTACCTGTAGGTATTTTGCACTTAATTTGCCTGCCTCAAGTTGATAACTAGGACGCTGCCGAAGCGATTCCCCCCCGGCTACTAGTTCCCATCACGTCCTCTATTCGTTCCCACTCTTACTACTCTCTATAAATGCGATTGAACTCGATGTTGTGAACCATCTTGCCTGACTGAAAAGCTTAGACCCCCGCAAGTGAGGCTGATGGTTTCGAGGATAACTAACCTTGATGTATTCCTTATGTGGCACTAGAACAAATGTGATTAATT
The DNA here is from genome assembly GCF_022578975.1 of Hypoxylon trugodes. Taxonomy (NCBI): domain Eukaryota; kingdom Fungi; phylum Ascomycota; class Sordariomycetes; order Xylariales; family Hypoxylaceae; genus Hypoxylon; species Hypoxylon trugodes. The sequence continues at coordinate 3,871,445 of NW_026250019.1, read as the reverse complement.
CCGCGGGCGGTGCTTACCCAGGTAAAGATGTCGACCATAATGATTAGCGCTCTCTTAAAATTGGGGCACCTGCGCACGTAATAGGAAATATACCATGGTATTGCTTTTTAGAATTAGAAACCCTTGGAAATTATTTAGCGCTGCTACCCGGGAGCCCCGGTTATACAAATCGTATGCTTGTAGCGGTCCTAGCTACACGTATGAAACTCCATTTTTATTAAAAGAAGTTTACGTAGAATAAATGAACTCGTTACCTCGTGGACTAGAGCTTGAAAATGGGCCTAGCAAGTTGCTTTTTGTCGGAGTTTCGGTGTCAGCAAATTATACTGTGTGCTACCAGAAGATGGGGTTATATCTAAGGAACTTTGCTCGATGTTTAGATGTCAGTGCTTGTACTATAATACATTATCGCGGCATTGCTTGGTAGAAGATGAACAATAGGCGATGAATCGGAAGATCGTTAGATATGCGAAGAACTGCGTCCTTCTTAAAGAGTTTTCAGTTTTAACCCGAACGTGCCTAAGAGGATGTCATTGCCTGTAATCCTCCACAATACCCATATGTATATCGTCACACATACCTAGTCCGAGAGTGGTCCTATCGCCTACCCGAGTTAGGTACATATAAAGATCATCGCAAATATTATCTCACACGAAGACGTATTTGTACTAGACAAGCCGAGCTGCTCATTCTGTCAGGGTATTGCCATGGTCTAAGGCCTAGTCTATGTTACTTTTACATCCTTTTATTGCATGCGACTTCCATCAGTGTCTTTCTCTCCTCCGTGGTGCTGCTCGGATTATGTCGTCAACTCTTAGGAGTAACTAGGATGTATTAGCATTGACATTACGCCGATAGAAACATATAGGGGCCCAACTTACTTCTGCGGCTTCACTTGCCGACGATACAACCGCTTTCTTCAACTTGTAGCTCTCGATCACTCCCAAGTCTCGCATATCTGCTATTCCTCCACCAGGTGCCATCAGATCTAAACCGTAGGTCGACATACCATCATAAATGGCTTTCCGCAATCTAGCGACAAGATCACTAGAGTCCAATCCTGCGTTGTCGGCAAGAATGGTCGGTAACTGTCGTAAAGCAATGGCAAACGATGATACGGCCATTTGCTTCTTGCCTTCTACTCGAGTCGCTGCGCCTTCTACTGCTTTAGCCATAAGCATCTCAGCGCACCCGCCACCCAGTGTTGTTCTCGGCTCCTTGACAGTCTGGGAGAGAACGGCCAACGCGTCGTGTAGTGAACGCTCTGCTTCGTCTAGCAACTGTTCTGTAGCACCTCGAAGTACAATGGTACAAGCCTGGCCCGCAGCCACGCCAGAGAATTTGATGAGGGTGTCCTCGCCGATAATGACCTCCTCGATTAAGTCGCAGTGGCCAAGCTTTACTTGCTCTGGATGGTCGAATGTGGATGTGATCTCACCACCGGTGACCAAAGCCAGGCGCTCGATACCATCGAAGTCGGCGTGCTCGATGGACATGATGCCGGCGTCAGTAAAGAGTTGTTCGGGCCAGTTGTAGATCAGTTGCCTGTTGATAAAACAATTTATACCATGCGCCTTGATTCTATCAACCTTAGCCTTCATCTTGTCCTTCTCGGCTTTCTCGAGCTCGGCCAACTTCCCAGTGGAGCTGACCTTCATACGCGCGCCGAAGATCTTGACTTTATCCGTATCCATAGATGTGTTAGCGACTAATATCTTGGCCTTCTCTAGTCGCTTGGGCTGGTTAACTCCAATCTTCTTGTCGAGAATAAACCCTTCATCTAAGTAGGAGTCACTCAACTTCCCACCAGCCTTCTTGATGATTTGAATGTGGCTTAGATCGGAGGATCCTTTCAGTCGCAGTACAGCCTCGACAGCGAGCTTCGAAAAGAGGTCTCTATCTTGGGCGAGTACCTTAGAGCTTAGTGTAGTGCGTGCGATGGCGAGTAGGTCTTTCTTGAAAGCTTCGGGGTTCTTGCTGTGATCTACGGCAGAGCCTTCTAATGCTTGAAGGGCTGCTTGGCTTGCTATCCGGTAGCCTTCGATGATAGTCTGGGGGTGTATCTTTTTGTCGACAAGCTTCTCGGCTTCTCGTAGGAGCTCTGCTGCTAATACAGCCACCGATGTTGTACCGTCTCCGACTTCGTCATCTTGGACCTTCGATATGTTGACGAGGACCTTCGCTGCGGCGTTATCGAGGGCTATGGACTTAAGAATGGTGGCACCGTCGTTGGTAACCATGATTTCGGAGGTAGAACTTGGTGTTGTTAGTCAAAGCATACTGGCCATATAAGAAATCAAACGTTAGGCTGGCACATACGCTGATTGTAAGATCTTGTCCATTCCTTTGGGGCCAAGCGTACTCTTCACCAAATCACCCACTGCGATGGCGCCAACGAAGGCGGCGAGACGGGCATTTTCTCCCTTCTCTTCGGTGGTGCCCTCTTCGAAGATTTGAGTAGGACTGAACGACGACTAGATGAAGCATTTGGTCAGTAGAAACTCGTAATGAATGTGTTGTTTTTTGTATATATACCATATTAACCACTTTTAATCATGTACCAATTAAGTAAGAAGTTGATTTGTTGTGGTACGTTTCCTCGTCGAAACTTAAGACTTGTCTCGTATTGTCCGCTACTTAATGGTGATGGTGGGCCTGGCGAGAGCTTCAGATGTAAATGCGGGCTGCACCTAAACACTTTTTTTTTTTTCTTTGGCGGGGGAATACCTTAAGGGAAAAACGTGCTGCCGAGAATTATAGCTGGGAGGTGCTCGGGCTCCTACTACGTAAAGCTTATAGTTCTGAAGGTGGGGTTTGGTTTTCACTGCTCAGGGGCAGTTGCCTGGGTATTTGATTACATAAGATAACAAGCCAATCACGCGTTATCACGGAGGCGATAAGCGGATTGGCGGGGATCACACACACAATTGGGGCTTTTTTTTTCACCTTAGGGACCTGTAAAAAAAATATTGGCCGTGAACGAAAGAAATCAACCATTCTTTTTTCATTCCCCCCCCCAATCTCCATTCTAGTTACCACTCAAGGTCGACAATCGAGATTTAGTCGCGATACCTCGCCTCGCGTGGTATTTTTCGAATCGATAGATTTATTGACACTAGAACATAAAAATTCTTGTTTCGCACTATTATTTGCGACTTGAATCAGTTTCCGAGAATTTCGCATTCTCACCTATCGACACATTTCTAAAGGCGGGGCATTTTTTCTCTCACAACCCCACGATCCGACCTAGAACCTTTGCGAATATCTTGCTGTCGACGACCCAATATGGCGCCGTCTTTTGATCACCTGCGCGACGCAGACGTCGATGAAGACGACTACGATGAGGATGAGATCGACATTTCCGATTTGCGCGAAAAATACGAAGTTCAGCTAGAGCAAGGCTACGATACCTTTGTCGTTATCGATGGCCTACCCGTGGTGAATGAGGAACAGAAGCCGAAACTGGTTAAATTCTTATTGAAGAAGCTTAACCAAGTAGGAAAGACGAAAGAGGATCAGATATATATGCCCATGGAAAATGGTGAATCTCTTAGGTACGATATTATCCTTCCACCCTACCCGCTTGGAACTGAGCTATCTATTCTATATCGCAAAACATTTTTGAAGGCAAAATATTTAAAAACTAATATGATTTTCTAGATTTGCCTTTGTAGAATATGCCTCCCCCGCTGAAGCAGCAGCTGCTGTGCGACAGCTCGACATGGTCCCTCTCGACAAGAAGCATACCCTACGAGTCAACAAGATGACGGACATCGACCGCTACGGCCGAGAAGGACGTGTAGATGAGAACTATGTTCCTCCTAAGATCGAGGAGTTCACCGAGAAGGAGCACCTACGTTCATTCCTAGCTGATCCGAGTGGTCGTGGGCGTGATCAGTTCGCCATGTACCGTGGCGATGTTGTCGGTGTGTTCTGGAATAATGAGAAAGAGGCTCCCGAGAACATTGTCGATCGACAGCACTGGACAGAGAGCTTTGTACAATGGTCGCCTTTAGGAACATTTCTAGTATCCGTCCATCAACAAGGTGTTCAGCTTTGGGGTGGTGCATCGTGGTCTCGACAAAAACGTTTTGCGCATCCCTTCGTCAACATGCTTGACTTTTCGCCAAACGAGAAGTATGTTGTCACATGGTCCAACAGGCCCATCTCCATACCCGATGAGGGTCATCCCCAATTGTCCATAGACGAGGACGGCAAGAATTATGTCATCTGGGACGTAGAGACCGCCAAACCACTTCGATCGTTCGCAAACCTCGACCTACCTAACACCAACGACCCCCATGCGGCGCCAGCGAAGCAACAACCCAAATTTCCCTGGCCGGCGTTTAAATGGTCTTCCGATGATAAATATGTGGCAAGAATGACCCAAGGCTCTTCGATATCTGTATATGAGTTACCTCGAATGGGTCTTTTAGATAAGACAACTATTAAGATCGAGGGAGTTATGGACTTCGAATGGGCACCTTCGACCCCCCAGAGAGAAGGAGTAAAACAGTACGAGCAGCTCTTCTGCTTCTGGACACCGGAGATTGGCAGCAATCCCGCCAAGGTCGGCTTGATGAGTGTGCCTTCGAAGCAGATTGTTCGATCGTTGAATCTCTTCAGTGTTACCGATGCCAAACTACACTGGCAATCTGATGCTACATATCTCTCGGTGAAGGTTGACCGACATTCCAAGTCCAAGAAGTCACAAGCTACCACTCTCGAGATTTTCCGTATTAAAGAGAAGGGTGTTCCTGTTGAAGTCGTTGACACGATCAAAGACACGGTTATCAACTTCGCGTGGGAGCCGAAGGGAGATCGTTTCGTCATTATCACAACTCCCGAACCAACCGGCCCCACGGCTGTCGCTCCCAAGACCTCCGTAGCGTTCTTCTGCCCCGAGAAGGCCAAGGGTTCGGCTGTTGGCAATTTCAAGCATCTGCGCACACTAGAGAAGAAGAACAGCAACGCTATCTATTGGTCTCCTAGAGGTCGTTTCGTTGTTGTTGCTACGGTTGCTAACCAGCAGAGTTCGGATCTCGAGTTCTTCGACCTGGACTTTGAGGGCGAGAAGCCGGAAAGTGACAAGGATCTTACCGCTAATCTGCAACTCATGAACACAGCAGACCACTACGGTGTTACTGATATTCAATGGGACCCATCGGGTCGTTTTGTTGCCTCTTGGGCATCCGTCTGGAAACATACGGTAAGTTTGGCAATTTTCAAGTTTGGAATTCTACGTTTATTCCAGTGCTAATGGCGAGCGGTAGATGGAAAATGGATACCACGTTTACGATTTTAGGGGCGAGTTGCTACGAGAGGAGCCCGTCGACAAGTTCCGCCAATGGTTATGGCGGCCTAGACCTCCTACTCTCCTGACAAAGGACGAGCAGAAGCAGATCCGCAAGAATCTCCGCGAATACTCCAAGATCTTCGAACAAGAAGACGCGGAACGCGGTGCCTCTGCAGACTTGGCAGTGGTCGAAGCCCGAAGACGTTTGCTTGACGAATGGCTTGCGTGGCGCGCATCGGTCGAGGAAGAAATTGAGGAAGAGAGGCTCGATCTTGGCTTGCCCAAGCATCCAGTCGAGGCTGATGCTAAATTGCCTGAGAATGGTGAGGAACAGGTGATTGAGGAGATCGTCGAGGAGGTGCTCGAGGAGAGCGAAGAGATCGTCCCTTAGTAGTTTTGGTGGGCGTACCGCAAGAAAAAGTGGTGGACGGTTGGCAACGAGCGGCGTTCAGTGTAAAGGCATTTAATGTGATTTGATACAAATAGCATGAAGGGTGAGCGGATAGCTACAGGTCTAGTAGAACCGTCTAAACTCCGATTACACGAGTATTCCCCAATCGCCATAAAATATGTAAAGATGGAGATTTTGTGCCTTCATATACTGTCGAATGCACCGTGTATTAAGCATGTGAAACTAACTTGAGGTTCATTTGAAGTGCCTATGTACCTAGGTAGTGGATGTACTTAGCACTTAGCATAGCCTAGGGTACTATTACTTTATGTAGAATTAGCTGGCTTGCCTGGAATTTGTTTTATTGTGGTTTGTTTAGGTACTTAGGTTCGATGCAAGATCACGACATACCTGGATACTCCGCTGTAAACTTGATAATTAGAAGGTCAACTATGTATATAGTTCTATCCAGCCATCAAGTTTATGAATTTGTTGCGTCAGAGTTGCGGATCGCTGTTAGAATGTCGAATTATGGTATATATATATATGCATGCACAATATTTAGCTAATGCATGCGTAATGTAATAATTAACTTTATGCATATGTATATGTACGTGTACCTATCGTCGTAAAAATATTACCACTAATGTACGTGTGTAGGTTCATTAAGGGGAACGTGGGTGTATATGAAGTAATATTGAGTAGTGTATTGATCATATCTGCTGGCATTGAAGAATGCTAATGCCAAATGATAGTCGAGTGCACCAATGATCCAAGATAATGTGGTGTGACTTAATTGGTCAAGTAGGAAATTACGATATATAGGTTAACACCTCCTTTCTCTTTTAAGACTTTTAGTCCTACAAAATTTTGTAGATTTCCAAGGTCAAGACGATCAGGCCTAAGGTTCCTTCCTTCCATCGTGGCCGGGGGGGTTTTAAGGGGTAAAGTAGAGGGGGAGCCCACCTTTTATTGGTTACCTCCAGCTAACCGCGCTACGTACCAAGGAAGGTACGGTTGAACATTGAAGGAAGGGAGTACTGAGGTACCTAGGTAGATGTAGGCTTAGCTCTAATCTCGCAACCACAACATCATCGTCGCTTAACAACTTTCTTGTTCTTCCTTCCAAGTTCCAACCTTGTGCTTCTTCTTTTCTCCGCCGCATTAGGGGGATCCGCTCGTTATCCGGTCAAGCCGCCTCGTCCTTTTCCTGTTGTTGTTTTTCTAGAATATCATAATCATCATCAATAATCTTGATTGATATTCGTCCATTCTTTCAAACAACAACTAATCCCCATTCACTCGTTTTTTATTTACCTCGTACCTTGCATTGATCGTATCTCGTGTCAGCGCACTCGGCGATACGAAATCTCAGCCCTATTACGACTACAACCACCACCACCACCCTATACCATATCGACATCCTACATACATACTCACGAACGACATATGTTTACCTACTACATACCAACTCACTTGTGAATTACACCATATAGACTTCGCGCTGCTAAATCGTAAAGTGTCTTCGAACCTAATTGATCAACATTGAAAACATCAAATATCATCGTTGTCAATCATATCTACAAGCATCAATTTACTACAAAAACACGCGACATTGTACGAACGAGAATACAGATATTACATCTTCATTAATATCTAAAGCGTAATTTGAATAATTATCAGCTTTAATTGTCAGACATCTCCGATATCCGACACACGACACCACGCCGTTAAGAGGTAGGGGTGTTCGTCCTTACTAGGATCGTGAGACAATTGACAAGCCTCATTTCACCTTAACCACATCGACTCTACTGCGGATCAGGGGCTTCACTCCTACTGTCATCCTAACTTTCCCCATTTACCATTCGGAACTTGTCGAAACCTTGTGTTCTGCATTGTCACGATCTGCCCCGTCGTCTTAGACACAAAACTCGTCCGTTCCTTGCCGTTACTATTCCTGTACATCCTGCGGACTGCTCTGATTCCTTCGCCCGAAGTCGACAATACATAGAAACGATCCTCAGATAGCAGATCGACAAAATCCGGACGATCCGTCTCTTGGTGCGAAGAAGATCCGATTCGGTCCCTTTTCCCCACCGAAACACCAGCGACAAACACCTCTGCTTTGTGTTTTCCCTCTCTTGTCAGGTAAAACTTGGCATCGACGACTCTAGATTACATCGCTCCGAGCTAGCACTCGATGCTCGACCATGCGATCATGACCTACGGTGGAGGACATTCAGACGGGCTCGACCTCGCAATTCCGAGTCCTGGATCACCGCCCGGCATGACTACATCAGCTATTACTTCTAGGGCGTCATCTGTACGCTCATTTAATTCAGATGAGGGTGACGATACCATTGCGGCAGATGTTGCTCACTTTGAAGAGATTGGGCTCGATGATGATGTCGCCTCTATTGACCATTCTCATTTCCGTGATACCCAGATTAAATCAGCTCCCAATCCTTACAGCGCCTCCTTCGCCTCAGACCTTCGTGCTGCGTCCACAAAACATGTCGGCCCTAAGATTCATCCCCAGACCCGTGACTTAGCTCGCCCGCGCCCGCGGCCACAGCTCCGTACGGCAGCCTCTTTTTCGGGGTCACGTCCTGGAGCTCCGACCCTGACCACACAATTTCGTGATACTAGTACTCGCAGTCTCAGCACGGGCATCGGCCCCGAGCCTCAATCAAGTCCTTTGCCGATCCGTGGTCTCTCGGTACGATCTTCTTCATCTGCAACTGCGTCTCGTCGCCGTCGAAGTCCCAGCCCAAGCGTTAATCTCTCGGCCCGTTCGCTTAGTCCCCGAGACAATGGTTTGGTTGTGCCGAAGCCACGTCGAAGTAGTTGGCAATTGGGACGAGAGCCGAAGTCGGCGATTGATCTGGAAAAGGAGTGCGACGACGACGATGACAACATCCCGGATGATCTCATACTAGATAATGTTCCCCTATCTCCGCGCCCGCCGATGGAGCGGTCACCTAGTAGGCCGAACTCTACCTCCACATCTCCTGAAAGACGACCGAAAGAACGTGTCCGTAGCGTTGGTAATGGAACACCCGCTGTTGCAGTCGCCCAGGGTTGCTTAAAATCTCCAACGTGGAAGACCGATTCTATGTCATCTACTGACTCGCTCCGGTCAACATCGTCTTCTTCACTCAAAACTCGCGCCAAAAGCTGGACTGCTGCTATATCAGAGCTGAGTCCTGAAGCGAAGGCGCTCACTGAGAAACTGGAAGAGCATGCTGATGAACAAAACAAACATGGTCTATATCCCTCTGCATACGACCGACCCGCACCAAAACCGCGAGTAAAATCTGCACTCGCCGAACTTCCCCCTCTTAGACGAACAAACATTATGATCGATCCTCTACCCGTCTCAAAGGAGAAAGAGGCAGTTCTATCGCGAACAAGACCATCTTGGCTACCACCCAAAGATCCAGCCGAAGAGAGGAGACACATTAAGGAGTACCAGAAGATGATGGCTAGTAGTGTTGAGGCAGACAAGAAGCGAGAAGCTGTGCGCAAGAGCAGAGAGCGCACCAAGGATAATGCCGCCAAAGCACTTATGCAAGTATGGGAAGAAGACGTCATGAAGAGATGGGATGCTGCTATTCGCGAGAGACGAACTAGAGAATTATGGTGGAAAGGCATTGCGCCTCGCAGTCGGGGTGCCGTGTGGTCTCGAGCTATTGGGAACGAATTGGGATTGACGGAGACGTCATTCCAAGCAGCTCTGACAAGAGTTCGTGAAGTCGAGGAACGCTGCGCAACTGGCAAGGGTAGTGTTGAAGATGAACGTAAGATGGCCTGGTTTACTCAGATCAAGACCGATGTCCAGGAGCGGACTTGGGCCGACCTCAAGATCTTCCAGGCTGGTGCTCCGTTGCACAAGGGCCTGATCGACGTCCTTCAAGCCTACGCTATGTACCGAAGTGACATTGGTTACGTATTCGGTTGTAATGTGAGTTCATCCCAACTTATTAAAGCGTTTGTGTACTAACTCAACAACTAAATAGACTATCGCCGCAATGCTCTTGCTTAACCTCGCTACTCCTGCCGCTGCCTTTGTCGCTCTCGCCAACGTGTTAAACCGTCCTCTTCTCTTTTCCTTTTATGCTTCTGACATTGGGGCTAAAACGTCAGCATTCAATCTTCTCCTACAGACCATTGCCGCGAAATCCCCACGACTTCATAAGCATCTTACAAATTCGGAATTGGGTCTTGAGCCGGATGATTACCTTGGCGAGATATTCACGTCTTGTTTCACCCGACATTACAGCCTTGATGAATGTACTCGACTATGGGACGTATATGTTTTCGAAGGAGACGCCGTCCTAATCCGCGCAGCAGTTGCCTTATTATTGGACGTGGAAGCTTCTTTACTCAGCGCTAATACCATCGTTGAAGTGCGACAAGCTCTTGAAGGAAGGAGTAAACCCGACCAACAGGAAAAGGTTGACGCATGGATGGTTAGAGTCCGAGAAGCTGGCAAGGCGTAAAGCTTGTTATCGTCAACCCTTGGTCTCTTTTGTTTTACGCTCATATGTCCATATTTCAAGAAATATTAGTTTCGGCAAGGTTATTCCTGCGTACATACGAGGTATCCGGCGAGTATCTTAAGATACACAGGCCTAACGTGTATCTAAGTGCCCTGCCAACCGAATCTACTTAGGGGAGAAAGTTAGGGGTGCTATAGGGGCGTTAAAAAATGAAGGACCACTCTTGCGTCGATGAAACGGGCGGACAAGATCTTTGAAATGAATCACTCACGAAATGGGAAAGGAACATAGAATCTTCGAGGCGATGAACAGGACCGGAAAGGGAGGAGTTAATTGCTAGTCTTGCCTACCACACATCTACCGACCTCCTTACTGATCATCTTACAATTTCTCTTCTTCCCTCACCTTTTTATCTTTGTCTTCTTCAAGATGGATAAATAGCCATTTCCCGACGCGGAGATGGGATACCATATTAGTTAATTTGATGGATTGTTCTCTCGAATCTGCGTTGATGTTTTGGTTTCCTTCTGTGTTCTCATGATGTATCTTGTGATAGGAATTATGACTTAATTATATTGGAGCTGAAATTGGTGGCTTATTTTCAGTGTACCAATCATATGTTAATGCATTTGAAAACACATAGGTAACGACTCGCCATTGTATGGAAAAATCGATTGTCGTAAATGTTTGCATGTGGTATTAAGTATATTCTTATATTTCTACCCCATGCGCTCCTTCATAGTGGTATCAAGTGTAAAATTCAATCATCCAACCAACGAAAAAGCGAACACCAAGAAACCAGACCGTTCCATTCATCCGCCGATCCATCCATCCCATATATGCAAATCGTATCACACGTATAGCCAACCCTATGGTCTCTATCTTTCATTACGCCCGTTAGTTCATCACAGCGCGAATCCAAGATCTTCCCTACGGTCATCTACGAGACGCCCCCACTCAAGCAATAATCTAAACATGTACACTTGCATGTCCTCCTTACGGAGAGATTGGAACGCCCACTCGCGACCCGCCTGCGCGATCTCATCCGCCTCGGCTAGGCCTGGTCCGCCCAGATAACCTACAGCACCCCAAAGGTCGCTTAGCCGCACATCGAGTGGGACGAAGTGTCTCCAGGCATGGACGCGTTCTTCCCACCAGGTACGGAAGAGGGCCGCACGATATGGCAAAGATGCGGATTTGAGGAAGGGTAGGAAACGACCGCTGAAAGCAGCGCCGTCGAGATCGATAAGATGGCGATGACGCCAATGTTCTTGGAAGTCAAGAGAGGGCGGAGGTTCGGCCGCAGGTGAACCGTAAAAGGTAATATGTTCAGCCGCGCAGTCGCGGTCATCGCAGCGATTGAAATTGCCGACGAATGAAACGTTTACAGACACGCGATTATCCACAGGTGGCGGATTGTCTGGGGGTGTAGATGTCGCAGAGCGTAATGAAGAAAGAATATCTCTTCGAGAAGGGATGAAATTGAATAATGATTTCGCTTTGATGGACATCTTTGCGTTAGCAGCCATGTGTACGAATCTAGCCCGGAGAAATGTCTGCCAGGCACCATGAACAGCGAAACCATCGGACGAGGCACCCCGCCAATACACGCTATTCAGCTTCTCGTCCCATGGTATGCTCTTATTATTCTCAATCTCCACTTTCTCGCCAAAGTTCCACGGGCTTGGATATAGTATATCGGCGAAATTGTACAGCCGACTTTGGCTGAAGACGGGAAATAGCGTATGCGAAGGTGTCATAGCGGATGGCGACAGCAAAACGCCATGCAGGTACGCGAGGTCTGGTTGGTGACACAAGTCACCAGATAGTGTCCAATTAGATACGTAACCGTTTGTCATGTGTGGAGCAGAACAACCCAAGCACTCTGCTTTCCTATTCCACCAACGGTATTTATTCACCGGAGAATCGGCAGGGCAAGTTGGCGAGATCCATTCATAGAAAATCTGGCGCTTGAATCTTTCCAGGAACCAAGGTGATTTATGATCCCATATGCTCTCGTCAGCACCTAGAAAGTCCTTTACCCACGGCGGTTCTTGAGCTTTGCTAAATGGGAGCAATGTTTCTTTTACGCCTAGCCTTGCCCTTGCCTTCAGTCCTTCTTCTGTGTACGCTTGCATGCGGTCGAGTGGAACCGAGATACGGCATTCGTCATCGAGATTGAAGGCTAGCTGCATATCGGGTAGCCATTGCCCAAAGGGCTCAATCATCTCTTTGGTGACATCCATCATCCACCTATGAGTACCGTGAATGTGAGGAGATATATCGATCTTCCCATCCTCAATAAGGATGCCACCCATGGAGAGTGATGGATGCTCGAGAAGATGAGTCGTTCTCTGGCGTAGCACAGCTGGTAAGGTACCCCAATACGGAAGAAGGTCCGCATGAATCTGGTCGAATGTATCGATGATTGGGGAGTTTACCGAGACTGCGAAATTATACCACTTATCAAAGTTAGGAGGCGGCGGTATTCCATATCGCTCTCTATATTCAGAAGTCGCTGCTTGGAGCGATTTGCTCTTCTTTGCCTTAGCTATCCAGGTATCCGACTCGCCTCTGGCGTTTACAATGGTTAGAGCAGGCGTTGGCTGGAATCCTCCGGGACTCATGAAAACAGTTTGGGTGAAGATTAAAAGAAAGCCTATCAAGCCATAAAAAGCATAGCGATTCCTAAAAATGACACCCTCGCTGGATGACGGTAGTTGAGTCGTGGCAGTCTTCCCAAAATGGAATAACAGACCGGCTCCGACAAACAGCCAGATGCCAGTCACAAGACCCCACCAGGTAGACCATACCCTGATCATAGTCCCATCCGCGATTCTCCATTGTAGGTAGACGAATATACTCGCCACGGTGAGTAACAAATTCACCAACGTAGCATGCAAATAGCCAAGCAGGTAAACGGCCGAGACTATGCCTATGGTCACAGCTATACTATCAGCAATTAAGTCCCCAACAGCAAGCCAAGTAAGCAAGACGTTCCATTGGAAGTTAGCTCGGTCGATGGAAGACCACACAGCTAGGAAGGTCAATACAGCTGCTGACGTCAGAAACAGTGTACCCAGATAATGCCACGTCTTCGATTGTCCCTCGCTAACTTGCCGCAGCTTTCCAGCCTGGGATATGAAGACCGCGTCTAAGGCTAACGTCAACAGCTGAGCTAGAGGGACAAAACGTTCGATATGGGGGCTGGCGGGACATATGGCGCCGGTCGTACGCTCGGAGAGGAGGAGGGTGTCGGTGGCGGCCAATCCCCAAAGTAACGCGACCAAAGCATATTTCATAAAGGCTGAAGAAGCCGCGGCGGATCGTTCTTGTGCGTCATGTCCGTGTCTCGGTAGATATATAGGTCGTAGGTCGAGGATATCATGGACGATAAGAAGAAACGGAAGGAAAGCCTATTTGTAACTATTAGAAGTCGTTTCCTTCGGGCGTTTCGCCAAGATAATAATTAATAGGCACAAACCTGAAGTCCATCCCACGAGCAGTGGATTGTACGAATAGTCCTCCAATACAAGACAGTGCGAGCGATTATGCAGAAAAGTAATAGCGCAAATGAGGGCGATAATGATCGAAGTCGCAATGGAGATTTCAGTATGCCAGAGAAGAAGGATTTTGTTGGCGAATCACCATTGGATAATGGCGCATAGCTTGACTCGGTACGGAGTATATATCTAGCATAGGCGGAGAGGGTAAATCCCGAGAAGAGGAAAGTCAGAATAGAGAAGTGAAATGGTCGCTCTATTTATTGAATTAGCATATATAGACAACAGCTATGTCTGACGAAGTTGGGCTACTATACCAAAAGCTGCGCTCTTATAATATCGAGACCAGACGAAAGTGGTACTAAGGCCAAGAACACTACCATGCGCCGTTAATTGTTAAGTTCTGCTCGAACAGACAAAAGTAAGAACGATAGGATGACAGGATGACGGGATGAATAGTCTCATAAGATAAGACGAAAATAAAAACAGGCTTATTATTATTAGGAGTGTTACACTCACCAGGCGGCTAAGACAACGAATTTCTGCTTCTGAGGCGGCGGCGCCATCTTAGACAATTCGATAAATCCCAAAGCGCTCACCACCACACACACGCGCGTGCTTGTATTTGCTTTCCGCTACTATGCCGAGCTAGGTACCCTTAAAGCACTGAATAACAAGAGAGCACATGACTTCCAAGGTTAGATCATGGTGATGTCAGTACTGTATATCAGTGTTTAGTGTCTGTGTCAATGTCAGTGCAGCATGCTTTAGTTATGCGCAAAAATAGAGGATCGCCATGATTTGTGTAGAATGGGAATTATTTTCGTTTTCACAACTTCGCGACGAAGGGAAAATACGATAGTAAATCTGGGAAAAGCCTATTTCCTTTCCTTGATCTTTTTTATTTTTATTTTTACACCGAGATGAGATGAAGAAGGCGATGAGAGCCTTAAGGAAAAAGAGTCAAGATTGAACCTTTACATTAAAGCTTAAGCGTCTTGGCTGCTTGGCGACATCCTTGAAAACGGTTAGCCGGCAATAGAATGTACATGTCTCGTACAATTTACTGGGCTGGCTATACGATCGTAGCTTGTTTTAGACCACATATGTACTTGGTATGTACCTTGGTATTGCAGAAATGCTAAACCTTGGCCCTGGAGCAATTTAATAAATCCCAACTGATTGGGTTCAGCGGGTAGCGTTTCTGTAGTTTATGGTCCGTGCGACGCTATACTGGCCCGTGCCACCCCAGCCCGATTGAGATCATAATTACAAGGATATTATTAGAAGTTGGGGGGATTAGGAGATCCTTCTCCGGACCTACCAATCAAATTCCGCAGGTATACGAGCATCTGCAGGTGAGACTCTCAAGTGCAAACAGCTGACAATGCTGCCCTTCTCTAGCTACCCCGCCCCCCACGTCCAATTTCTACACCTTCATAATTCAAATGTTCAACGATGATGAATGAAAGTTTCAACCATCTTCTATTATTTTTCCAGCTCTAAATAGGTGGATGCGACATGTCTACTTATATGATGCCGGGATAAAATGTAACCTGGAATCTCCCGTTGTTTGAGTTGATGACAGGATCAATATCATTCTCCAGGTACACATTCCATGGATCCAGGAAACCCGATTCCCACATCTTTGTCGCATTATTTGCCTCCTCGCCGATTATCCTGTCAAGACACCACGATCCCGTTGGTTTCTGTGCCCACGCCTCAGCCGGTGCGTTGAGAAGAAGGTCGAGCGTAAACCCTTTAACCCTGGAAAGGCCGTCAAGCGACTGGATCGTAGCAGCTCCGTCGTTGCCCTGTAGTATCGAGATGTCGCCCCATGTTGATCCGGTCTCGTTGGCATGCCAGTTGATTTCTGCCCACGTACCAAGCAGATGCTTCCGCCCGTCAAGATTCATGTAACTCCCTCGCACGATCCGACCACGAAACGTTGGACACACGGCAATAAATACGAATGAGAAAGGTAGGATCTAGAAACGCGATCGAGGGGGGTCTAATCAGTGTCGCGATACATAAAGACTCAATTTTAGATTAAAGACGCTTACAATTGTGTACTTGTAGGGCACGAAGTCGTGGTTGCTTTCGTAGAGGAAGTACATAGTCCCTTCAACATCACCGTGGCTATTCGGATCGAGGTTCCAGATACGTACGCCGGGACCACCGAGGTCTTCATCGCCCTCTACATATATGGTTTCCCATGCTCAGCGATGCGACCCCAATTAGAGGAGAGAACCAGATACAAATATTTGAACTGGATATCTGGCTTACCTGTGTAAATAGGCGTTTTGGATTCTTCGCGACAGAATATCTGGGGATCGCTTGGTATCTGACTATCGTTGAGCCACCGACGAGGACCGGAAACTATCGGCGGAGCACGACGGTGCCCCGTGCTAGCGGCTCCAGAAGCCTGGTCTCTGACTGGGAACGCGGAAATCGAACAAGAAAATACAATTTCTAAAATTGATATACAGACTAGTCTATTCAAAACGCGCATACTTTCTTATGTTGTAATAGGAACTAGGTTAGGTAGCAAGAGCGGTAGGAAGGTATCGTAGGGCGGATATGTTTGATGTTGACACGGCTAGGAAAAGGCTAAGAGGGTAATAGACGGATGAGAGACTTATACGTTTAGGTAGCTTTAGCTGTGTAAGTGTTCCTTCCTAGGTATATTGAATATTATTTTAACTACTAGGTAGGTACCTAGGTAGATATTCATCTGCAGCTTCTTCAATTTCAGACTTCCATCCCTCGCCCCAAATTCTACCCCATATTCTATAAGAGAATATGGCTTCAATACTTAACAGTAAGGCAAGTCTGGATTCGAACAACTTCCCGCAATGAAGCTCTGCTTTGTCTTTTCTATATCTCCCTCAAATACCATGGTCGACGGGTCGAGAATCCGATCAATAATATGTACCAGGCCCTAAGATACTTGGTCAGCTTGATGCAATTATCTTAGTCATTGAAACAATATCGTCGCGCTCTTACATTGGTCACCGAGATATCCGCTTCGACTACATTTAATGCCCGATTGAGAACAAGGTTCCCATCGGTAACCTGCGCGCCGACATAAAGGAATGTGCCCGTCTGAAATCGAGTGTAGTTGGTCGAGAATGAGGAGACACTTAGTTTTGAGTTGGGAATATAGTGATGTTGTACTAGATTCCCGAGCCACCACTTTCCTTTTGGCGTTTCCGCGTAAGTATTGAAATACTCCCCAGTGTGGTTGAATGCCGTGTCCGAGGGCGCAAAAAAGGTAAAATTCCAAGTGGGCACGGTATCGAATGCCTGTGTAAAACCTGCCAAGGAGTTAACACTTACGTGCACATCTTCTAGTCATTCATGACGGCGTGGCCAACCTACCTGAGCTATCTCGAAGAACTTTGGCTAAGACGCTAAGGTCGGTCCTCGAATTGACATAGTCGAGCAAAGAGACGGAACCAGCAGGCTTCGGCGGCCCGTATAAGCCTTCAGGGGAGGCCCTATATGATAGAGGAAGCCTGGCGCTGTCGTTGGCCAGTACCAGATAACTGAACAATAACAGAATAAAGGACTTGAAGCCGAACATCGTGTTGTTCTATTTGCCTGTTAGTTACGAAGATCTAACCTTGTCGCTTTGAGGGACACTCACCAAAACACGGACCCGATTACCGGACGATTTCATTAAGATAAACCATTTGCGATTATTAATTGCTCACAGTTTGGAAAGTGACACTGACCTCATTAATCTGCCGAGACCTATTTGGCTGGGAAGCCGAACCGGAGAAAGTCCCGGCGCTTTGTCCGCAAGTCCGGGGTTGCGGGGGAAACATGGGGATGGACATGGGGATGAACCGGGGTTCGGGTACGCTGCCGCTTCGAGTTATGTTCGTGTAATTACTCTCGAGGTTATAATTTAATGGAAAGGTGAGGTGATGGCCGAGGTGACTTGGCGATAGGTGATATGAGAGCGGCGCAAATCTCATCCATATGTACTAGGGACCTCCGACTTCCTAGCACACGCAGCTGAAGACACCATTGGAACGTTCCCAGACATCACACCGGTCAAAGTCGACATTATGAAGCTGCTACTCCTTCAAGCGCTGCTATTCGCGGTCGCGGATGCTTCATTGAAGCCTCAAATGGGTATGCACCATAATTCCATTCTAGTTTAAAACGTGTATCGCTTACACAAGCTGTAGGATGGAATTCTTGGAATACATTCAAGGCCAACATAAACGAATCCACGATTAAAAATACGGCGACGGCATTAGTTAAGCTAGGTCTAGCAGATGCTGGCTATGAATATGTGATGATAGACGCTGGCTGGCAGACCGACACAAGGGCAGCAAATGGGCAACAGCAAGCTAACGCGACGCTGTTCCCATCCGGAATCAAGGGAATCGCCGATTATGTCCACAGCTTGGGACTGAAATTGGGGATATACAGGTAAGCCCTGTTCAAGTTTTTTTTTTTTTTTTTTTGGTGGATTTCGCGTCTAGACAAAGCACGTACCTAGAAATGTATCTAGATAACTGACTAAGAATTTTTCATTTTCTCAGCGACTCTGGCATTTACGACTGCGACTTCCACCCGGGAAGTTGGGGTTACGAGGAACTTGATGCATATACATACGCATCTTGGGGCATCGATTACCTTAAGTATGATAACTGTGGTGGTTTCCAGGCTGGTACGATCTCAAGCCAAGAGAGATTCCAAAAAATGGGCCAGGCATTAAAGACTTCCGGTCGCGACATCTTCTATGCGTTGTGCCAATGGGGACATCAGTTTCCTTGGTATTGGGCGGACCAGATCGCGAATTCTTACCGCATGTCTGGAGATATTCAGGCGTCATTCGCGTCAGACAAGTCAGGCGTGTGTCAGACAGCCTATTGCCTGAATACAGGTTATGCTGGAGTCAGTGTACTGACTATGATTCGCAAGATGAGAGAGATCTCTGCCTTCCAATCGCCTGGATCATGGGGTAAGTCATAGCCAGTAGCGCTTCTATATCATTATATAGACAAGAACCAACTGACCTTTGAACAGCTGATATGGATATGCTTGAAATAGGGACCAATTCCATGACCGAGTTTGAAGAGCAGACGCACTTTTCTTTCTGGGCTGCTCTCAAGTCGCCATTGATCATTGGTGCTGACATCACGAATATCTCAGCATCTTCATTAAATATCTTGCAAAATAAGGAGGTAATCGCTATATCCCAAGACAGGTTGGGTGCTGCTGCTAGCTACGTCCCTGATCTATCAACTGAAGGTTCGATCCAAGTCTGGGGAGGACCATTGAGCCATCAATATGTTGCCCTCGCCCTCAACTATGGCAATAAGACTACGGATATTGGCATAAAATTGGACGGGTTGCCAGGACTGCGTCAATTTTGCAAACATAAGTCTGTGTCCATAAGGGACATATGGGATAAGAAAAACCTGGGGACCTTTACGGACGAGATCCGACTGCAAAATGTTTCCATCCACCAGACCAAATTGTTACTAATGTCTTGTTAGAGGGGGAAGTGAAATGGTGTAACTAGTAATTATAACCCAATGCAATGGTCTCTATCTAGGTAGCTAAAAGTAACTATGTGATTATTTAATCGCTGGGCCTCGTTGCTGCTGACTGCTACGTACTTAGGTACAATTGTAGGAGTATATACTAGGTAAGATCAACGGCGAGGGAAAGATGGCTTGCATCATGAAAAGTACCCTTAACATACTTAGCCAGTGAACTGAGACGACATGGAATATATGGTTAACGAGATCACGCAGTCTAGATGGTTGAAGGTCCAAATCAAGTTCCCGTTGAGCAGAAAGTATCGCAAACGGGGATTCTTTTATATTAATACCCAGATTATTAGTACTATGAGTTATGATTCCCGGTACCATTCGCTCCTATCTTACCCCCTCCCCAGATTGTACGACCGGTGTCGTTGAAGAAATCCCCCTTACTTGGATATGACCATATGAGGTCTCCCCACATTGGATGGTCTGTTGAAAGCTTTCCATTTCCTACAGGTCTGTTAGAACTAAAGACACCATTCTTGATGTCGAAACTCACCGGTCTGTTCTCCGCCGGCTGCGTCATGGGCAGATTTTGCTTCCGTAATGTAAGGTGCATCAATGCCCCTCTTGACGACATATTGGTAATAGAAGATCTATAATGTTAGCATTACCGCCCGTATAGCGTCGGGGGATTAGAGCGCCTTACATCCCACACATGCGGTCCACTGGCAGCACCCCGGCTTATGTTCGAAGGCGCGTCCCAAGGGCCATTAACTAAAATTGCCTCACACCGATAGAATTTTGGGTCGTATGGTACATCGTATCCCAAGTTGTACTTAGCTGTATACTCAGCACCTTTCAGAATTAGGTTGTCGTGGAGGGAATAAACATCGTAACCCTGAGACTGGACGACTCGGGCGGCCTCGGCAGCCCAACCAAGTCCTGTTTGAGCATGACCTTGATCTCTTCCAGTTTCCGCACCTTGCCCGGTTTCCGTATGCCAATTTCCGAGCACACCAGCACAGAGATCGTTCTGGTACGCATTGAGGGCATAGTTATACTTGGTAGAATCGTTAGCCAGATAAGAGGAGAGAGGTTGGTGTTTCACTTACCATTGCTACATCGTCAAGGTATACTGCGAATGAAAGTAAGGCCTTAATGCTCGCTAGGCCATAGTTTGCTTGACCTATTATGATCGACTGTCTTGCAAACAACCAATAAAGCTGATTGGCGAATCCCGAGGTCCCTGAAGCTTTCGCCCCCTGTTCCACCCATCCCCCTTCCCACCTCATGATCTCCGCCGCATTCACAAACAAATCACCATCTAGGGCTACGAGGAGAGATGTATCGGTGCCGATGATGTCCGTCAAGTTTGAACCCCAAGCATCCAGGATCGTAGTGGCTCTATTCCAGTGGTCTTGGCGCCTGGTTATGTACCACATGATGGAATTCTGCCATGCAGCACGGGCATCATTAGAGAAACTGGTATAGTTACTGCAAGACCCCCGACATATGACCTGCTTGGGCCCTTGGATTATATACTTGCATGAGTTAGACTAAGGGACACGATTATTCGATACGAGCGAGCGGAAGCCTTACATTAGCCGCCGAGTATGTATCGGCACTGAAGTTGCGAAATGCTGACGCGTAGGGTTCTTCGCCTCCTTCGACACCAAGCCTCATACGTTCCAGATCATCGTGTGTGTGCCAAAGTCCGGGATGAACAAATTGACCAATTCTGGTCTTCATCCCCGGGAATGAGGAGACCGAAGGGATGATCCCATTCAATACAGGCAGCCCATTGAGGCCGCCTGTAGCGGCCACACCATGTGAGAAGAGAAGGAGGAAAAGAGCAATAAGATAAGAAGCCATACTATGACCTAAGCGAGGTAGTCGGTCTTGCTTGTCCCTAGCTAGATCCGCTGTAGTTATCGCGAAGGGCGGCCTCATTAAGATAACAACTTCGGCTGGTATACACGGACAACCACGGCCTTAATAGAGCCGAATGTACAATGATGACCCGATTCCCCTATTCTATTAGCACCGCACCCCACGAGGTTCTCCGCAGCATTTCCCCAGACCCACTACAACACAAGAAATTGGCGATACAATATCTAATTTATGGGCCGGAGGAACGGGCTAATTGCCGGGATATCACTCCGTAAAGACATTGAGCCATAATTTGATCTAAACTCACGATGGATACGAGGTTGGTGAATTTCCGCATTATTAGCTGCCGGTTTTTCTTAGTGTATTTTGTTTCTTGCATCCTAAAGGATTGGTCGTAGACCTCGGACGGTACTTGTCAGTTGTGAGAAACGAACTGAAGAGCGCTTCGGGTGGTAGCAGACACTAGCTCCAACTTGCTGAGCAATAGGATACGTTCAAACTCATGCTGTCCCGTCTATTTCGCGAACCGATTACAACCATAATTACTAAACACGAGAGGAAGAATACAACGGAAGTATCGAGTGCTGAAAAGATGCGAGAAGAGATGGACACCGCTCGTGATGATAGACCCTTGGTTAGTACTAGAGATATTTGATAGAGGCTACAGCTAATGAGATGGTGTAACAGAAACGTAATCGTAGCACACGAGACGACTTGGAACAGATTCATAATTACCATGGCTTAAATACGACAACAAATTTCGAAGGCATCGCAGGCGCACATTTCGAGAGATTATATTCGGTAAATGTGATCGCGAAGATTTGGGGTGTCGCCCAGAGAGCATTTTCGAGAGTAAGCCGACAATGAGACATATTTGAATAGACAGCTGATTTTGATGTAGCCAACCCCGCCGATATTGTTCCCGGAATACACCAAACCTGGGGATATAGGATATGTTTATCGCGAGTTGGACTTTTGGACTTCTGGGTTCTTCCCAGGGTGTCTTTACCTACTCCTCGAGCGACAACGCAAGTATGCGCACAATCTTCGGCGTATAGGTCTTTCACCTACGGATCATGTGCCACACGAACTTCAATTGCAGTAAGTTCCGCCGTTATTACGCGAAGCGAAGCAAGTTACAAACCAAGACCAGATTCGCATGCAAATGGTGGACGGCGAGCCTCTACCCTAACGCAACAATAAGAACTACGCACGATCTCGGTTTTATGATTGCGCCTTGGGCTCGAGCGGCCTGGGAACTTGAGAATGATGTAAGAGGGTACGATACTGTGATTACAGCAGCGAAAAGCTTGGCGAGTCGATATAGTCCGGTAGTAGGATGTATTAGATCTTGGGATACATGTGTCACTAAGAGATACTCGTTTCAGGACCTGGATAAGAATTTCTTGGTTATTGTGGTAAGTATTGATGTTTCTTTCGTTATGAACCCGACCCGGACTAAAACTGATTGAACTCTTTCTTTCTTTTAGGATAATATGATGAATTTGGATATGCTCTTCTGGGCTGCGGCGGAATTGAAAGACGACAAGATGTACGCAGTGGCGCTAAACCATGCCAAATTAAGCCAGCGCTACCATGTTCGAGCCGACTTTTCGACTGCTCATGTGGTCAATTTTGATCCGGCTACTGGTGCGATGAAATCGATCATCACGAACCAGGGTTATTCGGACGAGTCTTGTTGGTCTCGTGGACAGGCTTGGGCGATCGCAGGATTCACGCAAACCTATCGGTGGACACGAGACGGCTCTTTTCTCGAAACCGCCAAGAATTGCGCGGATTATTTCATCAAACGTTTGCCTCCAAGCGGTATCCCGCCATGGGATTTCCAAGCACCCAAGAATGAACCGCAGCCTACCGACACAAGTGCAGCTATGATCGCCAGCTACGGGATGTTGTTAATCCATGAAGCGGAGATTGCGGCTGGGCGACCGAGCACATACTTGCAACATGCTCTCCGAATTATAGGAGCCGTATGTACTTCGCATGTGAACAGCCCAGCTGAATATGTTTCGCATGATGATTTTATTGAGACGCCTGATGGGAGGGGGCTGGGCAACCAGAAGGAGACAATTGATATGGGCAGTGGCGCCGAAACAATACTGAATGGTGCTACGATCAACAACTATGAATTTGCCCCGCGCAGATGGGCGAACCACGGGCTAGTATATGCGGATTACTTTTTTCTGCTCGTGGGAAATAAGCTACTTGAGATGGGCATTGGCGAGGGCCTTGTTAGAGGTTAGAAGTCTAGAATGGGTAGCGAAGATGACGTTTTGAAATATGTAGTTTTTCTTCAAGGGTTTGACGGACTGGCCTCGTGTTTTGCTCATTGAATGGCCCCCTTCGGCGGAATAGATTTGAGAAAAATCTACTCGGCACTCAGGTATTTTATTCTTATCTTTTCTCCCCGGTCGAAATGTTAAGTTGGCCTGTGGCCATTCATGGGTTCTGAAAACATGCTTATTCTCTGCGTGGGTAAGAATGGTTGTTGCAAATATGTGTTGAGATCTTCGAAATCAAGTACGTCGGAATTTCCAAAATCCATATTTCCGGTGTGATTTGGATTACTGTCTCGTAGCATAGGCCCCGGAGTCTGTAAGGATGCTAAGCTTATTGGGGGCGCTGATGTATGGGTCTTGTTTGAACGATCTGGTTGGAATGCAAGTGGTAGAGGAGGAAACGCCAGTGAGATGCTATCGGGGGAGGCCTCATTATTTGCTCCAACGTTGTCTGTCCGAAAACCTCCGTTGAACATGGCGGTAGGAGCGTTATTAGAATTGGGATATGAGTTGAATATCTGCTCCGCGTGGATGGGTACTGTGATCGGTGCTTCGGACTCTTGTTCTAGTCGGTTGTCATCTGAATATGCAGGCTGTCTAATATCAATAGCGCCAGGGCCTTGTCGTTGGGCGTGTCTAAGGCGCATCGCAAACTTGGATGCTAAGTTTTCTATAGAGTTCGATGTTTCGTGTGCACTCCACGGGCCGTTCCAGCGACTAGACATCTCTAGGAGACTTCCAACAAGGGAGTCGAAGTCCTTCGACAACGGAACACCATAGTAAGATGCGTGTGCTAGTAGCATACGGCCACATATGAATAGGCAGAATGCGAACTGCGGGTTGGTCGGAGATGTAGAGTCTTGTAAGAACTTCTCTGTTATTATAGCAACTTCTGTAGCTGCAGCTAGGCAGGTCTCGGAGCTTGAAGCACTAGGTAATCGAATTCGGCTATTATGCCAATCAGACATAGGATATGCGATGCTTTGGTGAAGCAGAACTACTGCGGTATTATGCGTAACATGTGCAAGAGTTAGGTTAGGATCCATGATTCCATCTTGATTTAAAACACAGGCTTCTCGCCATTGCTCGGGAAGATATAGCTTCCATCTATTAAATAGCATTCGTTAGTAAACTAACCGATCGCATCTACTTAGCAAGGGGGTGTGGAGGGGGGGAAGAGAAATAGAATATAAAAGAACGTACTGGACTAGGCGTAAATCTAGCTCTTTGAATTTCATCAGCCACATCTGGACCTCATGCATCTTGGTGATGTCTATAACTTGCTGGAGGAAAAAAGATGTGACTAGACTAAGGCTTTCGGTCGCTTCAATACAATAAGCGAATCCACCGATTGATTCCTGAGAATCGCCTCCCAACCCCACCGAAGGAAGTGCGCCATTGACGGAACTCGTTTGATCGGCAACGCCAAAATAGGGAGTAGGAGTGGCTAATGGTTGACCAGCTTCCCATAAAGCGCCTTCGCAAGGCAAGCGCATTCTCACATCTGCGCTCGTCAGCGAGAAGTTCCAGCCAGTTGCGATACTGCAAAACCGATCCATCAAGAATATGTTCCAGAAAACCCGACGTCGTTCTTCTCTCTCGCTCCAGGTACGAGCCGGGGGTAGAAATGCCATTCTTTTAATCATGACTTCGGCGGACGCGGCGGTGGGTTGATCATCTTCCTCGACACTGAGCCGCAGTTGTTCCACAGTCCGAGTCATGGAGCCAACGATAGACCAAGCTGAGGGTCCTCGACCACTCCCTAGAGTATCGAAGGCACATATGATCAAAGCCTGTAAATTCCCTACTGAGAAGGATTCCATACTCCGAAGCAAGACCACTTGCTTGCTTCTTTTAGCATTTCGAGCTTTCTCATCGGCGTTCCCAAGTCGTGAATCGGGCGAAAACCTAGCGCAGAGCGAAACTATGGCGTGGAATATGGTTGTTAATCGTGGGCGCTCTCGGTCATTGGCCATCCGTTGGCGAAAACCCCGGACGTGGAGCATGGGTATCCATGGATGGATTTTTGCAAAATAAATCTCAACTAGAGCATCAATCAAATCTCTGGGCGGTAAATCTTCATCATATTCACTAGATCTGACAAGATCATGATCTGTTACATCTTTTATAGCCGATTTGGAATTCCATTGGTTTGATTTAGGCCGCTCCGGGACGTTGTTAAGTTGCGAGGAATTGGTGGAGGCCAAGTGCGACAAATTTGACTTCACTTGTCCTATGTGCTCCTTCAGGGAGGATAACGGGGCTTGTAGAGCATCTGTGTGGGGGCCTGTGTGCCCATTATCATTGCTCGTTAGGCCAGTCCAAAGTTGTTGCCATAGCATGCTCTGTCCAAGGAACATTTGCTCGAGGCTGGCTGGATACGAGGTATTAGCCCAAATGGGAAGATGAAACAAGTGGCGTATAACTGAGGGGGGAACAGTGATGAAAAAATTGAGATACCAACTCACCAACCCTCTGACTTAGATTCTCAATGGCACCGGTTTTCATTCCGGGCTTGGAACGAGTTTCGTCGTAAACACATTGAGTTCCTATATTTTAGATATGTCAATAAATAAGATCCGTGCTCGATATGTTCATGGGGGAATCATACGATATTTCACACAGACAGAGCATGGCTGTTGTCGTGAGCACTTGGCCTTTTTCTTCCGGCACGATTGACAACTTAATAGTCAATTAGAATTCATTCTCACATTTATAGGTATTAGCCGTGCTGGATATAATAGAATGACCTACGCAGGACCTTCGACATCTTCGTCGCGTGAGATACGTCTCTTCTTAGATCGCTGCTGGACATCGCCATCCGCGGAAAGACTTGCGTCTTCATCATCCATCTCTGTCTGCTATATCCTCGGAAATTCTCGTCGTATATCTAGCGAATAATAATATCGCACCTAGCGATAAATGTCGCATTATTACTTATTCATCATTGGAATTTAATTGAGGTTATTGGTGAATGAACCACGAGCCGCAACTCGGGGACATTGATGAAAAAAATGAAGTTCGCGTGTCTCTTAACAATTCCAGTCTAGGTACTGAAGTGTACCGAGAGATACAGTAAGATAGCCCTGAAGGTGGACAAGGTAAGCTTAGATGATTGGCGGGTCCTCTTAGACACGCCTCGTTTTCTCCATGGAAGGTACTTTAATGGGGGGAAGACGTATGTATTTCATAGGTACATATATATCTACAAGTAGGAACGTCGATCTATAGACCCTTGACCGGGATAATCATCCTAATGTGCCGAAGGAATAAATTTCAAGCTTCTTTTATGTGTTTCCTACAACTAAAATATCATATATTAGTATTAATCATACATTAACAAATACGTGTATTAATGGTGTATCCTGGATATTAGCAGTCAATCATTCCTCTAAATATTGAAGTATTGAATCCCTCCCTTTTTGGGCGGTGTAGTGGCATGACCGGGTACATTATGTAGCTAGGTACAGGGAGTTAGGGAGTACCTGGGCTCAGCTGAAATTATATGCAGATACCAAGGTACTTACCGATACATAATGTACCTAGTAGATCGTTCTCCCTATCGGTAATGACTCGTGCGCGTCATTTAATGCGCCTCTATGGGTGATGGTGTGCCCCCATCCATCCTTTTTCTTCCAACGATGAATCTATCTACTCTATTTGTGCGTCTTAATACTCCGTAGACACTTTTATATGAGTTCACATTGAGACATCATGCTTATGCGGATTTCGGATGACGAAAATCCATTAACCCGTTCCCGATAACCCCATGGGGTCACACCCGAGGCCTGTGGGATCATTCGGATCTGGAGATGCTTCCAAATTATATGTACGGGTATGTATATATGAACCTAGACATGCCTTAAAAGACCAACCAAAGGCAACCTCTAAAGGAGAGAAAGTGTCATATGAAGTTATCAAGAAGACTAACTAGACTAGTTATGAGAGAAGCTCTTTTTAATTGCCCTAAATAGTCATCACTAGAAAAGACGTTCTAGGTCTAGACCATTACCTATTACTTACTATGTAAACGCGTTTTACCGGGGTATTCGACGGCATCCAACGTTGTACGGAGGTCGGACGATCTTCCGGAACTTCGCCCGCCAACATGTCTGTCGATTTTCTACTACCAACACAGAAGATAATCGTTGCAGCTCATCGCCGCGACATGTGGAATTCCCCATCTTTCCCCAGCTCTGCTAGCTTGTTCTCCGCATTAGATTTCCCCGGAATTAAGAGCCTCTGCTTGGATGAGCGAATACATAATTGACTGTCGCTGGTCACTCCTTGACTGACGATAATCCAGAGTTGAACTTGCACATGGTGTCATACGACGGCGACTTGCAGCAATAGTCAAGACAAGATGTCTAAGCAGGAAACGAAGCACGATGACAACTCTATCGCCCCGGTAGACGAGAGCCATGAGCTTAATCACATCGATAGAGACAACGAGGTTAGACCCCTACCCCCCTTGATATTGACCCACGTATTTTCCAGGCTCACAATTTGAAGATCGCAGCCTACGCCGGCGAAACGGCCACGCACATCGATGAGGAAACCAACAAGAAGCTATTCTGGACAGTTAATAAACGTATCCTGGCTTCCATGCTGGGAACCTACTTTTGTCAATCCTTAGACAAAGGCACGCTGGGTTTCGCGTCTGTCATGAACATTAAAAAAGATGCCAACCTACAAGGCCAAGATTACAGGTGAGACCAGAAAGTTGTATGTCTGCACCGATCGCATTAGTTGACTTTGCCTTGTTTGTTGTCTTTAGTTGGCTAGGCACGATCCTGTATATGGGTGTCCTCGTTGGCGAATATCCGACTAACCTACTGCTTCAGCGACTTCCCGTCGCCAAATATCTTTCCGCCAATGTGTTCCTCTGGGGTGTCGTTATCGCCTGTTCAGCCGCAGCCCAAAACTTCGGTGCCTTAATGGCGGTTCGCTTTCTTCTCGGTATATTTGAGTCATGCGTGCAGCCTGCTTTTATCATAATGTAAGCGAGATTCCGTCTTGGCCTGGATAGAATTAGGACTAACTGGAATGACAGGACCTCTATGTGGGTAAGAAATAATCATATGACCGGCGATTATACTTGTAACTAAGCGGCCCGATAGTATACTAAACGCGAACAAGCTGTCCTCACATCTCTCTGGTACTGTATGACTGGCGTTCAACTAATGGTGCGAATACACAAGTTCCCATCACATTTGGGTTTAATCGAAACTGACTGGATTCAGGTTGGAGGATTAATCGCCTACGGCGCAAGTCATTTCGAAGGCCACTCCATCAAGTCATGGCAATTGCTCTTTCTCGTCCTTGGCTGCGCTACTTGCGTCTGGGCCGTCTTCATCGGCTGGTGGCTCCCAGATAGTCCCATGAAAGCGAAATGTTTCAACGAGGACCAGAAACGGATGATGGTCGAACGTGTACGTGCCAACGAGACGGGTATCCAGAACAAAACCTACAAGCGATACCAAATGCTCGAGACCATCAAAGATCCAGTCATCTGGTGCTATGTGATGCTTCAAGTAACCTCGACTCTCGTCATCGGCGGTCTCGGAGTTTTCTCCAACCTCATCATATCTGCGTTCGGGTTTTCCTACCTCCAAACGCAATTGCTCAATATTGCACAGGGCGGCGTCACTATCATAGTCATGATTGGTGGCGCCTGGATGGCCACTTGGACGAGGCAGACAGCTATTATCATGCATGTTAGTATCCCCCATTCACATAATTCGTACCTTAACTAACAATTTATAGATTTGGACAATGTAAGTGAATTGTTACGTCCGTCGAATCCCGAAAACTTACTAACCAATGTAGACCGGCTATTATCGGTACCGCCGTCATATACTCCATTCCTCCGAATCCCTCAAACAAAGTCGGCCTTCTAATCGCCTTCTACTGCACACAATTCTACCTAGCTGAGGGCAACCTGATATTTTCCTTAATATCCCGAAACGTTGCAGGTCAAACGAAAAAGTCTACCACCCTGGCAATGACCTTCATAAGTTGGGCAGCAGGAAATATGGCGGCGCCTCAAATTTTTCAAGATTCAGATGCTCCTCGATACCAGAAAGGATTTACCGCCCATTTCTGCCTTTATGTGCTATTCAATATATCCTTGGTCCTCCTTCGAGTGTTGCTCGTCCGACGGAACGCCGCTAAGCGTCGCTCTAACACCTCAGGCGAGCAGGAAACTAGCTCCCAGGATGATGAAAAGATTGAGCATGCCCACGCATTCGATGACTTGACAGATAAAGAGAATCCCGACTTTAGGTATGAGATTTAGATATCGTTCTGGGAGGTTATGTTGAGCATGTTGCATGTTATATGTTATATGTTATGGGTGTAGTAAAGATTCGGTTTTAGCCACCCCTCACAGTGAGTAAAGCACTGTCTTTAGCACTGTCATGCCGGTTAACTCTAGGTACATATTCAGGGCATGAATTCGTACTGGTAGCACCTATTTAGTTAATTATACAGTGCGCTAACTAATGTACACAAAATGTTGACATTCACGCTCTAA
Organism: Hypoxylon trugodes; assembly: GCF_022578975.1. Classification (NCBI taxonomy): domain Eukaryota; kingdom Fungi; phylum Ascomycota; class Sordariomycetes; order Xylariales; family Hypoxylaceae; genus Hypoxylon; species Hypoxylon trugodes. The sequence goes on along the minus strand of NW_026250019.1, from coordinate 3,841,515 downwards.
ACTCTTCATATGCTCTTAGTATTTTACATACAACTCATCCGAATCTTTGGAAAACCCTTAACCTACTACTTAAATCCCTGCTCTAGGTCTTCGCTCGAGGGAGACCTTCCTCTCATGAGGCTGTTGTGCTCTAGGCTACTGAACGTCGATCTCCGGCTTATGCTAGGTTCTTTACCCATATGTTTGATCAATTCGTGACTAGCACGCATCTGACGGATATTCTTCTCGTTACGCAATGCTTCCGCTTTCATGCCGCTCGTAATGCCCACTTCCCTATTCCGAAGCGAGTTGGTTTTTCTTGTGATCTTACTCTCCATCATATACCACCCGGTGCGTACTGCAAGCCAGGTAAATCCGATATTGTAGGCAAAGGAAAAAGCGGACCTAAGGAGTCTTGTGATTGCATTCGTAAATGTACCGTAGTTGAATGCGAGGAAGAATGATATAACTATAACTCCGGCGCCGATGGGGACTTTAGATAACTCCATTAGTTGACTTAGAACCGGAGAAATTAATGAGTTCAGACTTACACATGTATCTGAACTCCTCGGTGAAGGTCAGAGTCCCACTATTTAGTTGAACAACGTTCATTCCGAATAGAGAGGACATGAATGACAAGGGAAGCTATAAGCACAGGCTATTAGTCTCACTGTCTGGCGCGTCTTGGTGGGGTTACACTAACGAATATGATGGTTATGACTGTAAATAGCATGATAGACTGCCCTTGCTTATAAACCTCTTCGCCGTTTCTGACTGCTTCCCGAGCTTCTATGACGCTAGCTTGTTGCTGTTTAAGAGCCAATAGATCTTTGAGAGCGTCGGCACTCTTCCTTGCTAATTCGAAAAGGGTTTTCATCTCCCCGGTCCTGCTTCTAACAGAAGTTTGCAAGCGTTTCGCGCAAATGAGCGTGGACTTTCTCGAGGATGCTGTCAAGGAGGTCTCCGACGACGATAGCTGTTCAAATTGTTTAATGAACGTTTCTATCACCATGAGCTGCTCTTCCATGATACGAATCATGATCTTCAGCTCGTCTATTATATCCATTACTTCTTTTAGAAGTTCGCACTCGGATTTGATATTGAGCAATATGTGCTGTGTTGCTTCGTCATGGCATCGCCCCTTCTTAAATTCTCGAGATACAATATGTGAGTAGATGAGGAAACGGTCAAAAGCAGCGGTCTGTTTATAAGCCTTCGATAATGTTAGTCCCCCGCCCCCATATTGCGCGCGAATATCAAGACTCACAATGCAGCCGATGGCATCTGCGAAGATGTCGACCAGTTTCGGTCTCTTATCAAGAGCCCTATCGAAGAATACACGCGAGCACTCGTCGATGACGATGAGAGCGATGTCATATGCAGACTTAATGGTGTTTCTCCCTACATTTTCTAGTCTGATCCGGACGGCTTCGTGTACATCTGAGGTGTCTAATCTGACAGTTTCCCATCGGCGTGGGAAGCTCGTTATTATTGTGTCTAGGGGTGAAATTGTTAGCGCACAACATATTTCGGTTGTTTATGTACTTACTATCGTCCAATACCCAAAGCCATAATTGGTCTACCATAATTAAACGGGGTACCTTCCGACTCTCTGCTCGGCATATCAAGCATCTTCGCCCACAACCCTCATGGGGAGGTGCTTGACAAGTTGCCCGATAAACAACCTGATCTCGATCTCTGGTCTTGGTACTTCTCAAGGAACTATAATAGAATTGGTCTAGAGTCCTTCGTGGATGTAGTGGTGCTTGCTGATCTTTATGAAGATATTCTGTGATAAGAGATTCTTCTGTGATAAAATCCATAGTGTCGAAGATCTCGGCTGCTGTTAGCAGGATAAGACCGAATAATTTCATCCTTCCTCTCCTAGTTCTTAAATCAATTGCTGACAGTAGGTCAGCGTCGCTGCTTTCCGCTTCTTCGCTTGAGGCATTTGCGATGATGTTGGTGGTCGGCGTAAGAGGTGATGGGTGAACTTGTCGTTGATGACTTAGAACGATATCCGCCATTTCCATCGAAGCTCTCTTATTTTCCTCCTCCTCCTTCTTTTGCTGTGTCTTATTGGCCTCCTCGATCTTCTCCGCGGTACGATTTCTACCTTTATCCGTCTCCCAGTGGAGGTAAGGCATAAATAGCACCATATTACTTGACTGAGTCTCTTCGGTACTAGAAGGAATGATATCACAGAATGCTTTCATGTGACGGGCGTGTACCTCAGAATTCGAGTCGAAGCATCTTTGTGCTCGCCATAGCTCTGGCTTCAAGATTATTTCCGTGATGGCTTCTCCGCTGCGACTAGCACCGCTATAGTATCTTGCAATAGCCTCCTCTACCCAACCCATATTGTTTGCGGGTAGATGGAAATATCGAATTGCCTCCTCGTCATGTTGCATTAATGGGTTGGTCGCTGCATTTTCGGTGAGGAGTTCCTCAACTGGAAATTTTTGGCGAGGAAAATGGTTATCGCGTCCAGGAATGCTACACGATTTACCATCCTTGAAAAATATGACTGGTGCTTGGGCAAGAGAGTCTGCGGAAAGGTTTTGAGATCCAGTTGACCCATCTACACCGGATTCCCTTGTTGGAAAGGGGTTTCTCTTCTTATATTTTCTATATTCTCCTATGAAGCGGCGGAGTCGATGTGCATTATTACTTCCGGGGTGCGTATGTAGTTTTGCCCGTAATTTCTCCGTTCGACCTATTTCCCCAAGGATGTACTGCTGTGAATGTGCTGGTAGTGTATCAAGATAATGCTCTCTTTCAGTAACTCTCAAACAGCCGGAGTAATGGAGATATTCGTCAGCGAGATTATTGTCATGTGGATCGGGGCATAAACAAGTATGTCGTTCGTTTATTTGTTGGTCTTGGCTTGCCATGGCGATGAAGTTCACGGGCTTACGATGGCAGCGCTATAGTATCACGATGGCTGAAGTTATGAAAGCTTGTAAAACAAATTGGATGCATAGTTTAAGTTATATTCCAGTGATATCGGACCGACTCCTGACACCTCAGGAGAAGTCCTCGGTCAAGTTGTCGCCAAATTGGGAACATTTTTCGAAGATATGACCTCTCACTTGGGTTGTGAAGCTTGAGTTGGTAGTAAACTCCAAATGTGCCACACGAAACGGATCAAGGTGTAGTAGTCACGGAGGATTGTCATATGAGATAAGTAATCGACATGGAAAGGGGTAATTTTTAGAAATACCGAGCCAGTAGAGACATCTTGTAGAGTCCGGGGTAAGGTAAACAAATGTGATATGTAGAATACCCCCCCTTCCATGACTTTCAGACCTGCATACTTTGATACTAAAGCATGTGGTTGGTGTTTCAACCCCTTCAGACGGCTGAAGGGGCTGCGCTGCAGGGCTGCAGGGATTAATTGTAGGATCCAAGGTCTAGATTTCCAACAATAATTACCTAGCATGTTGGCGCAAGGGTTTTCAGGAGCAAAAATATCTATTAAGTATTAATTCTCCTTTTGAATGGGTGCCAACATCTTGTATCGAAGAGTTTTATTGAGCTAACAGATGAAAAGACGAAACAACGAAACCCCTCCTTTGCTTTGCGAGGATGACACGTGACTCAGATGGGTAGTCGTCACCTGACCGCTTATCTGATATCAGAGTACACCTGGCTGATGCATAATATTCTTCTATACTACAATACCCTTATACCGATCGCGACCCTTTGATGTGAAGTTAAGGGGAAAATGTTGAGATCAATATATTTTGTACAGATAATTAACCTAGGTACTTTGTTCATACTAACGACAGTCCATTGAGAACCTAAAACTTTCAGAATAATGGCATTGTTTTGTAAGTGGAAATGCGTACTTGGTCACCCTTGTTTAATAGGGGTATAGGTCATTAGGTATCTACCTAGGTACCAAGAGCGGTCCGCGCGATACATATATATATAACTATTACGTGTAGAAGCTATACAACTAATTATAGAAGCTGATTTTTGGTGTTCTTGTATTTTCCCTGCTTACATAGTGCTTGGGCCCTACATTTTCTGCGAAATCTACTTAAATAGCTATCTAAACCTCCTAATTCACTGTTTAGACACCCACTGCTAACAGTTCCGTTCCCTAAATACCTAAATGAGCTCCAAGGGATATCATAGATCCCGTGGCACGTAAATCGGCAAATCCTCATCCTTGGTATCTTTGTTCCACACCTTCAATATATGCTGACTCTAGCCTCTCATTCAATTCGTTTAGGCGTACATTATATATCTGCTGCGGATCGTTGATGGCTGGAACCTGACTTTGCTGCTGCATACTGGAAATGTATATTAACCAATAACTATGCATGGCGACCCCCTCAACTAAGATATTAAACTGACTTCTGAAGTAGCTGTCCCAAGAACACCAAGCAGTCGAGTGAGGAACTACACTGTCGAATACGTAGTTGAGTTCCAATCCTAGTTGCCGAAGTCGTGATGCCAAACTCTCAATCCAGTTAAAAATCATGAAGAGCTGGGTTTGGCCATCTATCACCTCTTCCTCGTGAGAGTCCATATTATATGGTTCTCCATATTCGCTCCCCGGTTGGTATGATCCGTACATAGGGTACATCGTATCCTCTTGTTATCGGAGACGGTGTGTTAAGAAGTATTTTCTCGTGAGTTTTGATTATATTGGGCTGATTGAAAATGGCGTGGTTCGCAAACAATAGGAAGAATATAGGTTCCTAACACTGGAACGACGGAAACCAGTCCCTGTCGCTAATGAATAATACCCAAGACCAAAGTCAATATGAAGAGAAAATAAAAATTGCTGAGTAGTAGATATGTAGGCAAATTCGTCCTAATTCTATAGCCGCTAGTGTTATAGCCTTATGAACTGGATAGGGGCAGTTCGGTCAGCAATATAGCGCCCTTTGACAAACATGTAAAAACACAACAACGTCTTGTTCATTGAACTACAGTAATGAAACGGAGCTTTTCGCATGATAGAAAACAATGGATATATATTTACCTTTCGTACCTAGGTACCTATTATCTAACGATGCACTTGCAGAATCATAGGTACGTGGGTAGTCTGGGGTGTTGGTAATCCCATCAGGATTCATTGTTGCAAAGAATGATAGATATACATGACGTTGACCACATGGATATAGGATGATAATATATGCTGTGGTAATGGGGAAAAAAGACCGAGCTGTTCGCGCCGTCCGTACGTTCGTAGACCAGGTACTAATTGTGTGGGTCCTTAATCAGGAGGCGTTGCTGAACAGGATTCTCATTGAGAATACCTAAATGCGTACTCGGGTGCTTGGATATCGAGGCGGGTAACTCAATGAATCTTGACTCGACTTGTAGTATGCACTTATCCACACATAGTCCTATACGACTCTATGCTATGGTCACTGTGTGATAAGCAACTCAGTAGTGATGCATCATTCACAAAACAGGTAAAGAAGAAATGCGATGAGGAACACACAATATTCATATTCGCCGCGCAGGCAAGATCTAGGGTATATTCTGATGCACACACATCCTAAACCCACGACCGTACCGTGTACTCCACTCGCGAAAGCATGCGATGCCGCCATTCCAAATATGCATCATCTCCCTGTAACCCAAGATGCATGGTGAGGTCCAAATATGATTTATACCAGGACTTGCATCGAAATGAAATAAACGCCTCTTCTCCTCGAACGCCATTCCTTTAATGCTTTAGCCATACCAACTCAACCACCTGATCGAGTTCGCCTTGTGAAGAATCGCCCACTCTTACGTATAATTGTTTTAGATCCCCATTCTCTACAAACTCGGCTTCTCTTAGTTTATAACTTTTCTTGCGGTCGGCGGGGTATGCCTCTCGAACCGGACCGAGACTGAAGTCGAAGTCCTTGCTATCAGCTCTGCCCCACGTACCCTCCATCAACTGTAGATTGACCGACTCTACCCCGTCCTTGTACGTTGCGATAGAGAAGCCATTCGAGAATACTGTATCTGTACCAAATCGCCAACGTTGCAGGAAACAGTCGCCGCAAAACTTGGCGACTTTCGCCATCTTCTCGACCGGTTCTTTGTACCAACTCTTCCAATGATGAAGATTCAAGGGTTTCAACCCCGCTTCGAAAAACCCGCTAACGTCATCCCTGATATCTTGCTGATATAGTCCCGGGAGGATGGTGAGCTTTGCTCTCGAGTTAGTGTATACGCAGTCGCGAATGATAGTATCCCCCTCTTTAGCAGTTGCTTCATCGATGCACTTGGGCGCTTGATCACCGAGTTTCTTGGCCAGTGGTGCCGATAAGAACGCGCCAGCACCACCAAAAGCCATAAAACCGAAACCTCGAACGGCCTGAAAATCCTCCGAGAGGGCACCGACGTAAGCATCTATCTTGTGATCCAACGTGGCAAGGCTGTCGGAGAGCGGCTTCAAAGTCGGGAAGAAAGTATCGTCGTCTAAAAGGCCGTACCATTCCGTATCGGGGCTACCGTACTCGAGCATGTTTATCAGGACGGTGAAATGATTTTGCGACGTTGTGTATGACTCGTTGATAGGCTTGACTAAGGTCGCATTAATACCAGCAGCCTCAAAACTACCTTGTAGTTGCTTCATATCATACGACGACTTCTCTTTTGCGTCCATAACTACAGCCACGAGTTTCGCGCCTGTACCTGACATCCAATGCGCAAAGGGGCCGATAGAGTCATTTAGGCGACTATAGTCGGAGGCTATCCCAAACATCAAATGCGCAAATGTCGATTCGGGGTGAGGCTTCGGAACTTGAAGCTTAACTGGCGCGGATTGAGGGATTGCGACATCTCCGCAATCGAATAAGTCAACCTCTACCTCGTTGGCGATGAGAGGCTCTGTGATGTTTGCGACATCGTCCCTGTCGACGGTACTTGAGAAAACTGGTTGGATATAGCGCCGAACGTAGCGCACACGTTCGGTCAATTCGAGGTCGATGCTAGAGCGAACCAAAAACTCCAAATCCCTAGGACAATGCTTGGGATTAGGTAGCGGTAGCCCATTATCCTCCACTGCCGCGCCAACTTTAACATCGCTGCTATCATCTACCGGCTGGGAAGGGGTTTCTTTAGAATCCGGGTTTCCGATCGATTCTTCATTTTCAATAGTTGGATGTAGAGTGGGTGTTGTTAAACTAGAAGTCGACGCATCGCTGGGAGACTCTGGAGCCGCAACATGATACGAGTCTTCTATGGTCAACGCATCTTTTATTGGGATGATTTGAGGATCTGCCGCCGGGTAGGATGGCGGGACACGATGATAGAGGTGGAGAGTGGTGTAGGTGACAAGGAATAAAAGCACAACGCTGGCAAGAACGAAGACACGGGGAACCTTGGAAGGAAACATGGGAAGCCCTTTTTCTTTTTTTTTCTTCCTACCGAACGAGCAGCATAGCTAAAGAGGGCAGGTAAGAGGAAAATAAAGAAATGGTCGGACCCTCAGGAATGGAATGAGCTAGGCGAGGGTAGAAGGGGATTGCGTGTAACTGCTGACGAACGAACAGATACAACTGTAGACGAGGCCGAGCAAAATCGAGGGCAAGGGTAAGATCGCACAAGACCGACAAGACGAAGAGGGGAAATTATTATGTAGGTACGTAGGACAGTCCAAGACGGCAAAGAATCTAGGTAATCTAGGTGGAATTTGTGGATATTTGCTTGAGGGATGATGGAGAAATGCAGGCCGAGGATAAACAAGAAACAAAAAATCCACAATTAAGCCATCTATACACTACATACACTAACAATCGGGCAACCCGCCTGCCTAAGTACGTAGTATAAACGTCTTTGAGCGGTAGACATCGTCACTCTTTCCAACATTTGGCTGTTGCTTGTCCTCTCTTTCTGTTCTTTTTTTGTGTACCCACATATAAACCTCCTACTCACCCGGGTACATATGTAAATACCAACATGGATACCCATACAATCGAAGGTAGGAGATACAGAGATCCAATGTAAGTACCTATAAGTTGAGGGCTAGGTTAAAGATGGTGGGGGTACCTACATACCTACATACATATGATAATTTGAATGGTTTGCGACGTACAAATGTACTTAATATGAGACAAAAGGGTGACTTCCGCCCGCCGGTGAATCTTTAACATGGCTGACATGATAAAAGAAAGGATGACGTACTTGTACCGTGGCTATATCCCAAAACAGTTGGATCTTCCCACCCTCGCGGGTTGGTCCCTCTTTTAAAGTCAAGTTTCGCCAATAAAAGGGCCTAAGAGGCGCTAATGTGGACCCTCGTGGTTGTCGACATTGGTACATAGCACAGAAGGTTGAAGCCGTTCGACCCGGACTTCCCATCAATCCTAGTTATGATTAGCTTGAGGCTTGCGGCTCGTCCTTACTAAAATGGTTTAGTTCCGCTGCGTGGGCGCAAACCATCAGCATAGAATTAGACGCTGAAAACAGAGACTTAATTTTTTTTGTTCTTCCTATCTACCAATTTAACATCCAATCATGCGAGGATCGACGAATATATTCCTAATGGATATGTGTTACTGGCGGCAATATGGCTTACAAGCTGGCATGTTCCACCCGATAGGTTATGTACCTACCTAAATGCCTACATAGGTGCCTTATTAGTTAATTCTTGCACCTAAACAGAATGTGATTCATTCTGGATACGATAATCAAGGGCTAAGGGAGGAGGCATAAGTAGTACGAATCGCTTCGGTGGGACGCGTCATCTGGCGCTGCTACTAGTAGCCTACTTAGGTGTGAAGGCTTCCAAGGTTGTTTAAAAGAAAAACGATTTCGAAACTTCTATAGGTTCCTAAGGCTAGCATTAGGAATTTTCACAATAGCTTCACCTATCAATTAGTCGTAATAGCGCCGTGACTAAAACCAGCGACGGCGTAATAAGACACGAATTCTCGGATGTTGTTGTGGGTCCATCTACTTTAGGGAGCATGCATGGCACACGGCACGGCTCACCATAGCGGTTGAATTCAAAGATCAGCAGTCCGAATTAATTAGATACCTAGGTACTTTACAGACGGGACGAGAAAAAAGAAATGCAAAAATAAGAATGCCAAGCACCTTCAAAAAAAGACAAGCATAAGTCGATCTTGCACAATTATGTTGACCAAGTTAGCGATATGGTGCGACCGTGACGCTAATAAATACATTGAGAACGGCTATCCTTCGTATCGCCAAAGCGCCCGATTACTAGGATGGAAAGCTAATAAATTCCACGTTATTTAAATTGCCATAATCCGTAGCGACGGAGACGGATTGGCTACCATTACGGTAGTTTGTCTTTAGCGACCGGAACCTTATTCTTTTTATTCAGCCAATAGGTACCGAGATACATATCCCTATTCGGATAGTCATCCCATCTCAAAGAAAGTTAAAAGACGATATCCAAGGATTGAATTGGTAACTAAGCCACCAAGTCCCAGGCACCTTACACCACTCAAAATACATCATCACTCGCTGTAAATCACTAATGTCATAGAATGCTTGTACCCCGGAACCGCAATAACATCAATTGATGCGCTGCAATGTTCTATAAAACGTACAGGTTTGAGGTCTCATGCTGTCTCACATCATGATGTTAAGGTAAATACTTAGATCAACCCCGCAATCAATCATCACGCACTGTTCAAGCATTCACCTGCCCATGGAGGTGGCGGTGTGCTTGCGTGGAGACTAGTGGCTGATATCTAGGCCTGGATCTCTAGCCTGCCTACCTCTACCGTTTCGTCAAAGACACCAACCGTATAATCACCAATGCAAAGGGCGTTATTAGTTACACAAGCCACATGGAACTCTAAGAAGCAATAGCCTATAAACAGCCATACATCCGCAAAATGCTATATTTCTCGAGCCGTCTCACTCAGCCCGTCTGTAGGCTGGGGTGAATATCGCCACAAAGAGACATGGTCTATCTACGAAATCCCCGCGTCTCTTCACAAGGAGGCCCGACTCCCCTGTATAATGTAACAAATCTCGTTTTTTTTTACATGATTAACGTCTCGGAATATATCTAGGTAGGTATGCAAGCACTGTAAGTCATCAAGTTGCTAGGACTCTAGGAGGCAGATTTTATCACACAATGATACCTACTATAAGGTAATTTAGATCCGAGGCTATCATACTATCAATATACTTGGCGAGTAGAGTTATCCTGTGCCGCGGCAAGACATTATGCTTACCCAGGTGTATCTAGGTGAGACCATGCAAGTCAAAGTCCTTGTGTTACCTATATACATCATATATAAGGGTAGCCTTTCTTAACTTTCTAGATTTCCCACCCCCCTCAACTCTTTCATAGTACCTAGTTGTATAAGTTTCAATCCCCCTTCCGAGAGTCGTTCAATATGACCCCTGTTTATCCTATAGAAGGAATATCTGTTGAGCCGGGTCAACCGCTTCCCGTCCGTCGCGACTGCAACGAGTGGGCTAAAGACCACGAGAATAACATACAAGTTTCTCTGTTTATTCGAGCTCTCCAGAAGCTATACGATCTTCCATATGACCAAGACCTGTCGTTCTCTAGAATAGCGGGTAGGTACTATTCTAGCTGTAGCCATCGACGATTCTGATCCGAGTTTCAAGGAATACATGGCTTTCCAGCAAACGTGCCTTGGAACGACGCCAACCCCCCCGCAAATATTCAAGGGGGAACCACCGGTATCTATTGCGTTCACAATCAGATCACCTTCCCAACCTGGCACCGCGTGTACATGCTTCTCTTCGAGGTCAGAAAGCGCCTCAGAATAAATTAAAACTTGAGCTCATCTAATGTACGATTCACTAGCAACGGATTCATGAGCTTATGCTAGAAGTTATTTCAACCGACTTGACGTTTAACTCGGCAGAAGAGAAGAAAGCGTGGATTAAAGAGGCCAATCAATTTCGATTGCCCTATTTTAATTGGGCACGACCGAAGAATTTCGAAATTCCTCACATATATACTATTAACAATATCAAGATTCGTGTTCCAAAATCTCACGATGGGTCGAATATCCCCCCAGAGCTAATAGAAAACCCACTATATCGTTTCCAGCTCCGCGTGGGCGGGAAGCTTACGAAGATGGGAGACCTTCCTAAGCCGTATACGATCGAAGACACTTCTGGATTTCCGGTGCGTATTAGGATTATACTTAGGTAGTAATTATCTTCTGACTTTAAAAGTGGTCAAAATGCTCAGGTACTAGCCGATGGGGCATTGTCGAAAATACCCCTGAGTCTAAATGGTCTCAGGGCATCAACAATTGGCCCAAGGCAAATGCTGCCATTTCCTCACACACGTGGGAAGACCCAAATGACAAGACTGATATCAATAATCATACAGCCAGCGAACTTGTTTATAGAATTCTCTCATCTTCCTACTGTAAGAATTTTAGTAGTTTCGCTTCGACAGCAGCGCAACCAGAACAGATCAACGTTTGGACGGAATATCTATCGCTAGAGTACGTCCACAACGGGTTACATGTATGTTCTAGAACTACCATCTCCCTTTACAATATTATAGCCTAACAAATCGCAGGATTTTATCGGAGGGAGTAGTTTAAAGGATGGGGCTGGCCACATGTCAAATGTCCCCGTAGCTGCTTTCGATCCCATCTTCTACATGCATCATTGGTGAGAAGGTCTGTTGAAGCCTATAATTACGATATAGCTAACCGAATATAGCTTCATAGACCTCCTCTTTGCAATTCGCCAGACTCTATATCCTGATCAGTGGTTTACGGAAAATGATAACCCCAAAGCTGGAGACAACCTACCTCCGTTCCGACACGAATCTGAGCCGGGGGAGTTCAACTACTATAACTCCGATCTCACAAGGAATTGGAGGAAATATGGCTATGATTATGACATTACTTCGCTGGAGAACGGCAGAAATCAGGAGTATCTTGATAGGATTCGTGAACACATTGATGGATATATGAATACTGGACAGTTGCTGATGAAACATCGCCACGGCACGCGAACTCCTGATATTCCCTTTGACAAACATGACGATTATATCATCAACGTCATATATGACCGGTAAGCCGCGCAGAGTTCCACCGCAAATGAATATACACTGAGACAGTAGCTAGCCATGCCCTTGGAGGAGATCCTTATACCATTCACTTTTACTTAGGCGACGTTGCAGGGCATGAGCCTCTGTCTCCATCGCTACATCCCCACCATGTAGGCAGCGTGAGTACATTTAGTTTCCGCGCTCAGAGAGAAGGAACAGTACACTGCGGAAGCTGTGTGCAGCAGGCCGAAAAAGGCGTCCTTTCAACAGCCCAAGTCCCGCTAACAATTGCCTTGCACAAAATCGCTTCTAACCCCAGCATCCCGGGCTTATCGGAAATATCTCCTAATGTCGTAGAAACATACTTGAGGGATAATCTCCGCTGGAGAGCTATATCGGTCAGTAAACATTGCATAATGTATTCAGCAACTCAGGAGCGAGCTAACAAATGCTCATAGAGTTCCGGAATTGAGATAAACGTAGATCGTCTCCCTCGAACGAGAATATTCATGCTCAAGGGCGAGGGAACACATTTTCCTAGCCGCTCCAAGATGTCTGAGTACTCCAACTATACGGCGATGTCTAGTGTGACACACAATAGACCGTGGGGTGCAAACCATAGTGATTACTAAGTGGTGGGCTTGTTTTCTTAGCTCTGTGGTTTCGCTGGAAACACTAGTTGTATTTTTAAAGTAAGAAAGATGATGAGAACAAATGAGTATGCTCGTATGGGATGCATTAAATACGGACATCTCTATTTTCACTCGTTACATTGGGGATAGAGGCTTGTCCTTTGGTTGTTTGTTGGGCGCCTAGGTATATATAACAGGTCTCATCACGCTCTTTAGAGAATAGGAATACGTATTTGGGTAATTGGTAGAGATGATATAGAAATATCGTCAGCTATCACTCAACTATCAGTTAAGCATGGTCTTATCCAAACCTATATAAAAACGTCTAACCTATCTCCCGTGCCCCCACCATACACTGTGTCGCCGACCAATTTCTATGTAAATAGAAATCTAGTACGGTTGAACCTATGAAGCTACCTCACCTAGGTCAAAATGCCGGCACAGATACAGTGCATACTGAGTACCTAGTTATGTAGCTACTTAATGTTAGAACTCAACACCTGCGAACTGTGCGGGTACTACCTAGCCTACAGACACGTAGCTCTCAAGATAACTTTTCTGTCCCTAAACTTACTCTCTTGATTTTCTACAAATAAAACCGACTTTGATTGCCATAACCAAGGGCATTTTTTCTTAATTCGCCCTCTAGACATCCTTCGCCTCCACCTAACAACTACCACCTTAGGCCCTGGCATCGCACATATCTAGCATCGACTGAACCCCTTTAGCGGCTAGTAAAGATCAATTGTGAGTTTAAAATTTACTCAGTATTCATATTTTTTCTGTCGAAGCACGCTATTGCTAATGGTATACGATAGCAAGAACCAATTCTGATTGATCCATATCAGAGTGTACCTAGGTACCCTTTAATTCTACGCCTAGAATATTTCATCCTAGAACACAATTCCTTATGATGGCATCGCAACTTGGCGGCAAGCGAAAGGGTGACCGACAACCCGTTACTAGGATTGTCTTGAAAAAACGAAAATTATCTTCGTCGTCGCCACCTTCGGAAGCCCTTCATACAACCCGATCAAGCAACGAGGATGGCACGAGTATCGTCGAAACGGATACTAGCCGTACAGTTCGAGACGGTGCCCTTGATAATGGGTGAAAGGCAATTACCAATACGACATTAACGGACGCACATGTTTGCCTATTTCATAGTGTCGTTGAAATGAAAGACTCCCAAGACGATGATAGCCGTTATGATATCCCTGGCACCACCTCATCCATGCCGACGGCCGCCGAGCGACAGTCCATGAAGAATGTGGACGGAGCACAGCAGACACAAGATTACGAATCACAGCCTCTTGGGAATACACTCGATATTCCATCCGCCTTTGGCGCGTTCGAGAGAAATGTCGAGGGGGCCAGCGATATCGTCCGTGAGTTGATGGACATGTGCCGCGGCCTCCACGACCATAACGATGCTTCAGTTCTCGCGGCGCAAATCAACATAGGAAAGAACTATTGCGCCGTACTAGAAGAGAACAAGAAAATTAGAGATTATCTGAAACGACGGGCGGCGTATGAGCAAATGGAACGCCTGGAATTACAACAGAGACTATACGAAACCCAATTCAGATTAAGAGTATCCGAAATACTGCAGACTGCGATGGAGGCTCTACGGTACATGGATCGAATCGACGAGGACCGCAGGGTAACATGAACTGCCGGATAGGCGGTCCCTACTAACAAGGTAGGCTTGTCTTAGAAGGTATATATCCTATGTATTATCAGACCATCGCGAGTTAACTAACTCGGGAATAGGGCCATTGGTCTCCCAGAACATGGAATATAAGAGATGGAGATAGATATCGGGCGACGTTTGGCTGGGTGGAGTAAATTCTCGGAGGAACTATTTCTCCTGATGGACAAGTTGGCCATCAGATTTGGGATGAACCGCACTCGCATATGCCAGTACTACTGGGCTAGTCTGGGATCTAGGTCTGGGGTAGCGGAGTGGAGTGGGTAAGCCAAATCCCAAAGTAGTATAAGTAACTCCTGGATGAGGAGTATCGTGGCCGTCTACCCCACGCTGTTCCCCGGCAGATTACCCTCGACCAATGATACGCCGGGAGGATAAATGCCGAATAGGAGCACCGAGGTGTGTAATAACTAGGTAGTTATTTGATTGACTGGCAACATAATAAGACTCCCCTCCCCAAACGAGCCTCAGGATTCATGCAGGTATGGCTACCTGTTCACTTGTCCTACATAACACCCAACGCCAGCCGTGCTTTGACCCCTTGGAAGTTCATTCGTGGCGAATAGGGGTAGACATACTCTAAGTTCCTGTGGCTATGTTGTTTGACCAGTTACTATCTGGCCTCAAGGCCGGAGATGGAACTAGGATATTTAGCCAGATATCGGCGTGGCACTTGGCGACGTCGATTGTATCGATCGGTTTCGTTACCTTGGTAATCGATTATGCTTATATGTTATGGATGCGCTCTAAACTTGTAAGTTAGCGACCCTTGATACGGAGGATGGAAGATGGGACGTGTAGAACTAAGAAGAAATGAATAACATAGCCCCCTGGTCCTTTCCCCCGACCAATTGTTGGCAACACATTCATGCTCCCGAGCAAAAAGCCATGGATCTGGTTTGAAGAGCTTTCCAAGAAATACAATGCGCCACTGGTTACGATATGGATAGGGCGGTAGGTGTTACCATACATTTGGCAAGGGCTCGCTGACGTTGGAAACAGGAATCCAACAATTTGGATCAACGATGCATGGACAGCATCAGAGCTCTTTGAGAAACGCGCTGGTATTTATTCGTCACGACCACGAATGCTCGTGTTCGCAGAGTTGGGCGCAGGCCAAGATAACCTAGTGAATATGTATACGGCGAATCCTGAGCAGCGTGACCGATGGCGCGTCCACCGTAAACTAATGCATCAAGGCGTTGGCATACAATCAGTCCGCAGATATAGAGAATTCCAGAACAATGAGAGTCGAGTGGTCGCCTATGACCTGCTCAAGGCTCCTGGAGACTATGTCAAGCATTTCGAGCGGTACGCGACAAGCGTCGTCTCTATCATTGGCTTCGGTCGGCGTGTAGAGAGCTGGGACGACCCCATCATTACCGAGGTCATCGCCATGATGCATTTGGCCGCCGATTTAAACGTTCCTGGCAAGACATTCCCTATGCTGATGGAAACTTTCCCATTCCTTGCGAAGTTCCCCAACGAGATTGCTCCCTGGAAATATGGGTTGGGTAGGAAACGCGCGTTCCACTTCTTCTACGCCCTAGCGGACGAGGCGGCTAAAAAGGAGGGCCATGATGACTCTTTTGTGAGCCACTTATTTTCCGAGAGAACAAAATACGACCTGAGGGAAGCCGAGATATCATCGCTAACCGGGAACCTCTTTGGCGCTGGATCTGACACGAGCAGTAGCACTTTAATCACATTTGTGTTAGCCTGCTGTGCATTCCCAGAGGCGTTGATACCAGCATGGGAAGAGCTTGACCGAGTGGTCGGTCCATACAGGAGTCCAACCTGGGAAGATGAGGAAAACTTGCCATACATCAAAGCTTTTGTTAAGGAAGTGTTACGCTGGCGTTCAGTGGCCATCATCGGAGGACAGCCTCACGCACCGACACAAGACGATTACTACAATGGTTGGCTCATCCCCAAGGGTACCTGGATTCAAGGCAATGTGTGGGCGATTCACCATAACGAGCGCGAGTTCCCTGATCCCGATCGCTTTAACCCCAATCGATTCCTTCCTGGGCACCCTGATAGCCGACCGTTCCCTGGAGAGAGAGGATATATGACTTTCGGATGGGGTCGTAGGGTCTGTTCGGGACAAGCTCTGGCTGAACAGGGAACTTGGATCACAGTAGCAAGGATACTATGGGGCTTTAATGTCCAGAAGAAGAAGCGCGCGGACGGTAGCACGGTTGAGGTGGATATCTTTAATTATACGTTAGTGAATCCCAACACGAAGGAATTACGGTCTACGCGGATACTAACATGAATACAGAAACGGATTGAACATGCGACCTCAACCATTTGAATGTAGCATCGCGCCACGCAATGAGGAGATTCGCCAGA
Source organism: Hypoxylon trugodes (assembly GCF_022578975.1). NCBI lineage: Eukaryota > Fungi > Ascomycota > Sordariomycetes > Xylariales > Hypoxylaceae > Hypoxylon > Hypoxylon trugodes. The sequence goes on along the minus strand of NW_026250019.1, from coordinate 3,824,843 downwards.
CGATAGAGCGCGAAGGTAAGCAAGCTCTTGAAGAATTGGAACAATATCGCGGAGAGACCAAGTATCGCATGTCGACCTTCTATACCCGAGACAACCTAGCGATGAAACTGTACGGAGACGATAAGAAATAAAGACAGCCGTCTAGTTGACAGTATTCGTACATACTCCCGCGGTCGCCCGTCACCTTATACATAAAATGCAAATGAGGCGCAATTTGAATCCGCGATTTTATCTAAATAAAGAAGAAATTAGAATAGATTAATCATCCAATTTGACCACTATCGAAGAAAAGACTCACCTTCAGCCCTTCTAGATACCTAGGCACTCAATATTTTTTTTTTCAGGGGTGTCGTATACCATCGTAAACCTAACTACCTAGGTACATGTAGCTTGCCTTGAACACTGGGACGTCGTTCAGATTTTAGGTGTACAAAGGCGATCGTGTAACTCCGGATTGACCACTCGGAGTGTATTGAATGAGGTCATTAAAAGCGAGTTGTCGCGTTACACTTGCATGGATGTACCTGAGAAAACAACCTATACATGTACTTCTACCTAGGTACTGTACATGTATTTCAACCCCGCTGCCCGCACCGTCTCCTTTTGCTTTTCCATTAGCGTCGCCAGCATCTTCACTAAATCTTCACTAAACAATCAACATGCAGATAACTGAATCCGATGTAGAACACGATAATGGTCATGTTGATCTATTAATCCTTGGGGCGGGTTGGACGTCGACGTTCCTAATTCCACTTCTTAAACACGAAAAGATCAAATTCGCAGCTACAACAACAGATGGCAGAGATGGAACAATCCGCTTCCGATTCGACCCCGGATCAAGCGACCCGACGCAATTTAATGCGCTACCGCGTACTGAAACAGCGCTGATCACATTTCCGCTCATTGGTCAGGGGCAGGCCAAGCACCTAGTACGCATGTACGAGTCGACACACACAAACAAGCCACACTTCATTCAATTGGGCGCCACGAGTATATGGAAAGCGCCGACATGGCAGGACGAATCATCGCTCTACGATAGTGCTGATCCTCGCGCAATTGCTGAGGACGAGCTAATGACGTGTTCACACGGCTCCGTACTTAATCTAGCAGGTCTGTACGGAGGTTCTCGTCAGCCACGAGATTGGGTTGACCGCGTAGTGAAATCGAAAGCCGATCTAAAAGGGAAGGGTGCACTACATGTGGTACATGGTGAGGATGTGGCCAGAGCTATCGTTGCGCTGCATCGAAACTTCACCCCGGGTAAGCGTTGGCTTATTAGCGACATGCATGTCTACGATTGGTGGGATCTGGTACAGGACTGGGCAATTCAGATCGCCAAGAGCGGCGACGGTCAAGTCGACAGTCCCGTGTCCAAAGTTCAGAGGCAAGAACAATTATTAACTTGGGTCGGCGAGCTCATGATAGAGGAGGGTATACGAGCTCTACCAAGAGATACGCCTTCGCTGGGTCGAGTACTCGACGGGAGAGGATTTTGGAGGCAGATGGGAATTTGGCCAATACAGGGGCGCATCAGGTAGATTCCGATAGAATCACGCGTAATATTCTATTGAATTTTCAAAAAGCAATAGCCCACATAAGTTACACAAGTTTCCCTTGTAGGTATCCTCATAAAGCATTGTCACGTACGTATTTCCTTTTACCCCCACTCCCGAAATCTCCGAAATCTCCGAAATGAATTCCCCCCATTTACTCCTTATGAATTTCTATCCCAGCCGGCGCACCAACCAGTGTCTTGCATTGAGCATATATGATAAACTGCCCCGATACCAAACCCATCGTCATAACAATACGTGGGGCCAAACCAGCTAATAGCAATCTCCGCGGACCAAATTCTCGTGCAAGCGAGAACATCCTGCTTGTGACACCTTGCTTCGGATCCCCCGCTCCCTTATTAATAGCCGAAAGCAGCGTATCAGCTGGATGCGAAAGCACCGCCGCCGCCACACCAGCAACGAGACCCGATGTCAGTTCCACGCCAGTCGATTGCAGCTGCGTCAATTTAGCTTTTCGCTCTGGTCCCATAGTCCGATAAATCACTTCGACAGCGGCCTCATGAACGGAAAATTGCCCCACCGCGTATGGAACCTGCTTGAATAGTAAAGGTACGAAGCCCGAATAGAAGCCCTTAAAACCCTCTTCCCTAGCGAGACGCATGAAGCCCCCCACCATCCCCGAGGCGAAGCCGCGCTGCGAAACGAGACGGATGCGCGTGGCTTCTAGCGGACATAAGGCGATATCAGCAAAAAACTCGGCCGTCGCACTAGCGCCCAGGTAGATAGCTGTGCGCCGTTGTGTCGCTTTCTCCTGAGAACCTGTCAAGTCGATGAATTTCTTTTTAAAGAACTCATATCCGGCGAACTTCCCACCACCTTGAATTAAATAGCCAACGGCAGTAGGCCCAAACCCCGTAAGTAATGCCGATGTTCCTTCTTTAGCTACTATTTGTCGTCCAGCAGCCAACATTCTAAGCCCTTTCAACGAGTCATCCACCTGCATCCTCGTCTTGACCACATCGATAGGAGTTGCGGTCGCATGTGTCGTTGTTGCTGCCAGCGCACCGGCGCCGAAAAACTTGACGTAATCCGATGCCCCAAAAGGAGGCGTTATGGCCGACGAGCTCATCTTGAAAATATTTATGGATGTAGGTTATAGTATTTACAATAACCTTAGCTATCGAAACGAAAAGGCATGAAGTAGTAGTCGATAGCAGCACACGTATGGCGATTACTCAGCGACAAGCCGATCCCAGAAGCGCTGGTGCAAGAGAACAAGGAAGAAGCGAGCGTCGATATCTATCTAGGTAAGAATGAATTACTTTTTCTATGAAAAATTTATCCACGGCCAGATATTAAAAAATATTATTAAATTCATATTCGAATGATAAAGATTATAGGCGATAGAAAGAAAAGATCTAACATTAATATTTGTTGTGACGGTTCCGGGTCGACCGGGCTGAGTGACGTCATGATTTCAATTTAGTGGTCTCGGATCGATTCCTGGTTCTTTCACGGCCCCTCGGAGATCTTGCGCAAACCATAAAAATACTGAATTTAACATCCATTATCCTAAGTCATTCATTAAATCATTCGAAAACGCGGGCATTATTAGTTCCACATACATCCCCGATGATATCTCCGCGCCGCATCCATGCTCTCCACCTCCCGATCGCATCTCACGGCGAACTAGATTATTTACCTCCACAATGGTTAATCGTAAGTAGTTCTAATTGCTAGCCTATACGTCATTTACTTTAAAAAAAAAACAAAAAAAAACCATAGGGCTTGCCTTGCTTCCGAGGTGAGCAATTACCGAAGAAATATAATCCAAACGAGTTTAAGGTCCCCGAGGCCAAGATGTTACTTGATAAGGTTAGGGAGCGACACAAGGCAACCAAGGCAACATAGGAAAATACAGACCATATTGATGGAATAACTGGAGGATTTTTAATAAAACATTGCAATGCCAGCCTTAAGGGCTTGGGTATGAACTATGAATAATGCGGCCCATTACATGTTTTGTAAATTGTGGTCTTTCCTGAACCTCATACAATCTAAGTACCCCACCCCCTTTTCCCGTTCCTTGCTACAAACCGCGTTCGGCCATCTACTCCGCTATCTCGATAGCGACTTAATCGTCGTTCAACTGCGACTCTTGTCCTATAATAATGTTAGCTATCATATAGTAAGGACTATGCAAAGGTTTGAATAAATTCCATACCTTCTTGATCTTCCGTTTCGTCAGAGGACTTTGCGCGTTTCCTCGAAGATGATTCCTCCTCGTTTTGCTTTCTCTTGCTACTCGTGGGCTCCGAATCGTTGCTGTCCATGTCGGATCTCTCGGACTCATTGCCTTCGTCGCTAATTTCGGTGGCATCAGGTATAAGCTTCTTCAACTCCGCTTTGGAAGACTTTGTTCGTTCGACCCGATCGCGTTTCTCTTCCCCTCTTAGAGAGCGTAGGATGGTGTCCGGTAAGAAGGCACCTATCCATTCTTCGTCCAACTTCATGGTCAACTGAGAGACCATGCACACCTGGCTGAGCCACTCCCATGACAGCTCGGGATAGGCATCATTGTCATAATGGTATCTCGCGTATATGACAGCACCTGCTACGAGGTCACCAGGGGTTCTCTTGTCGAGATTTTTTATCAATGTGATAGTTGCATCGCCACAGCCTTGTTTGAGCTCTGTTATGAGCTTCTGACCCAAATCCCCAAAAAAGACTGATAACTTTTGACATTGGTGTAAGGGGTCGATCGTGTCTTGGATGGTTAGATCTATGTGTACCTGTCCTACAGGTATCTATGGGTGGGTATCGTGAACACGTTGTATAGGATACCATAAGCGGCAACCAACGCGAGCTCACCGTTTAGGTGGGCGGAGATCTTGCCATCGATGGGGGGTTGTCGGACATACTTTGACCAAATTATGGTCTCCATTCTATCGCAGAGGGTCCCTGGCATCGTATAGATGGTCCATCTTACCGGTCTCTGTTGGCCAATACGAGGCAAACGACCCAACATCTGCATGAGATGGTTGGCCGACCATGGCCATTGAACGATGATACCCCTCGCGCATGACTTGTGCAAATTAAGTCCGAACGCAGAGAGCTCCATCGAGATGACTAAGATTTGTACGTCAGACTTCGGATCGTTGAATTTTTCGACGAAACGATTCCTCTTGGCCATCGAATGGCCTGCTCGTAAGCTTATGACGTTATATCCGAACATCTCAAGCGCCAGGGCTAGCGATCTAAGAAGGAAGGAGTTAGTAAGAGTAGATTGGAGAAGAGGATAAGGAGCTTTCAGACGAGCCGGTCGGGAGGAGATCGGTATATGAATATATGTGTGGTAATGGCTGGGCTGGGGAAGGATATATGAATACTTACTGCTGGGCCCATGGCATCATGACCATCACGACGAAACGGTTGGGGAGACCAGAAGGGCCGATGGGCTCCTTCATACCCTCAGCAACCTCTATCAGGACACGGGCGGTTATCGGTGACATGGCCGCGACCCACTGCACATAGGCGAAGCGGCGGGTAGGCAGGGAATATTCTTCGCCGGCTTTCAGAGTCTCAAATAACCAAGAGGCACCCCCATCATCCCACTTGGTCGCTAGTGTTGCAACTTGATCCGTACCCAGCGTTGCAGTATTTTTCTGCTTTCCGCCAGCGGTTTTCTTCGGGGTAGCCCCCCCGAGGAGTTGCAGACCCGTATTGTGATTAGGGGGGGCGAAGACCGTAGAGAAGGCTATATTTTTGACGTTTGGTAGCAGCAAGTCCACTGCTTGCACGTCTAGCGCCGACAATAATAAGATCCGCCAAACTAACGAATTGATGCGGCGTTGCGCTAAATCCCGACCACGTGCTGCGTCTGGCTTTTCGCCGCTTTCGGGTTCGGGCGTGAAAAGTCGATTGGCCATCTGCCTATAGATTTCTAAGTAGAGCTCCTGCTCTTTCTCGTTAAATTGGATGTTGGACACGACGGATTTCGCGGCAGGTATGGTGTCGCTTGGGGTGGTAATGTTGCCGTTAGGTAACTTTAGCTGGGTATTCATACCCCTCTTTATCGCGATTTCCGATAAAAAATCGCCACCGTATTTACGTGATTCCGAAAAGCTGTCATCAAATTCACGATGCGCCCAATACATGTGACATGGGTTAAAAACCCATGGCTTCCTGCCCGCTTCGGCGGATAGTACGATGTCGTCGTAGTCGTCCGGGTACTCTCCAGGGTCTATGAGCGGAGCCTTGCCAGTAGATTCCGACCCGCTTGACAAGTTTTCTTGCAACTCAGCGGCATAGGTGTCGATGTCCTGGAGCATAGTATTCAGGCTTACGCCTTTCTTAGTGACCCTAGATAGGTATCTCTCCCCTACATCAGAGTGGGTATAATTGGTTAGGAGAGCGCCGGGACCGTAGAATGAATTCATAGAGAATCCCGCTGGCATCTTGGGGGGTTTGGCTTTTGGCCACATCAATAAGGCGTATGCTAGTAGGTCAATCGTCGTGTTTATAATAGGAGCGGCCGTACATAGAATGAGGTGGGCCCTATCTAGGCACTTCACAGTCTTGTGGATCGAAGAATGTCTGTTCGTCAACACATGGGCTTCATCGCATAGTACGGCGAGATACTTGTAGGGAAAACTAGGACGCAATATGACGTATTCATTTGGGGCCCTGCCGACCTTTTCAGGGCGCTCCATCTGGTTTTCCGGTAGCTCGAAATCGTCGACCTCGTCTGGCTCTTCGACGTTGGGACCACGCCTGCTATTCGAATCCACTAAATGTAAGGCGAGAAACACTCTGTCCTCTTGGCTTAACTGCGACCTCAACTTCTTGGTACCAATAGTTTCACGCCTCTTGTATGTAACGTAAGAGCTCAGAATAACTATTTTTGATGTCTAAGAGAAAGTAATATTAGAAGAAAAAGAAGAAAAAGAAGGAGAAGAAGGAGAAGAAGGAGAAGAAAATAAAAGACGTTTAGGTTTAAACTTACTTCTGGGTCGTTATCGGGATGCTCTTCTAAGAATATTTCCAGACGGTGCGAACCTATGATCGAGTCTTGGCCTGACGTGCCGGAGTTATGATCGCTGGCATCGCCATAATATATCATAGGTTTTAGTTCGGAACCAAACCAGTGCCTTGCTTCGGTGAATGCGGCTTTAATCAACACCGCCGGCATTTGGTATAAACTCGCAGCAAATTTCACCTTTTCCTTAGGCGGCGTGGCGTCACTCTGCTTTTCCCACTTTGCTCTCTGCTTCTTGCCAAGTTGCGCCAGCGTCGCAAGCATGATTACGGTCTTGCCGATCCCTCAAGAACTGGTGAGCATGGAACAGAAAGGGAATAGCGACAGCTTCTCCAGAGATAAGGCCACATCTAAAAAGAAATATTGGTTAGTGATTTGCAACGGATAGGCGTGTGAGAAATGGAATTGGGATGGATAGATTATGTTAGTCAATAAGAATACGTACCCATGATTTGATGCGGTTGGAAGCGTTCAGATTATGGATTGCTTTTGTCGATACGGAGGTCGTGGCAATTCCAACCGGTAATCTCTTCTACCTTTTGCCAATCTAATGGTTGAGAATCAGAACCACCAAGTAGGTCGTCCAAATAGGACATAAATCTTCGTTTTTCGGCACAAGTAGCCTGGAGGATTTCTTTGCTCGCAATTTGCAACTCACCGTCCTCGGGCTTTCGGATATTATCATCGTCTTCGAAAAGATCTGGGTTGGCCTGGTTGGCCTGGTCGATTAAATTTAAATCGTTTGGTTCGACGACCGAAGCGTCATCAATGTCGTGTCCAAGTTCGAGCTAAGGCTTGGTTAGGGGCGACGACATAATTGGCTGATGGGATTGAGGAGTTATAAACGTACATTACGGTATCTTTTGATCAAGAATTTGATCAGAGCAGCTTGCTCGTCGGGCGTCATAGCCGGAAGTTTCTTCACCCGACCGCTTGTCTCAGATTCATCATATATTTGATTTCTGAAATCTTCTATCGCATCTAGGTGGGTTTCTTCCATCTCTTGCTTCTGTTGTGATGACATTGGTGCGTATCGGGCCCATACCTCTTCAGACAACGGTCGTGTAAGACCGCACTCGGCCAACTCGTCTGTGACGGATTCAGCCTGAAGGAGCCAAGAGGTAGCTTCCTCGCGGATTTGAGACGCGGATTTCAACCATTTCAGGGGATGCGATGTGCTAGTTGCTTCGAAGCGTTTTTCGTTGGCCGTTCCAAGTTTTCCAGAGTTTCGTCTACTCATGAAGTGTCACATGACGCAATTCGCTCGGCACCAATCTTCACCGCTGTGCTCGAGAAGGTACATAGTGAGTGGTGGGTTCGTGGGATCGGCCTCGACGTTTGGGTTATTCAGCTTGCTCTCTATAAAAAAATCCGGGTATTGGTTGATGAGGCGGATAATACCAGCGGTGGACAGCCACTGGTACACACCAGATAATGTGTAGGCTACTCCTTGGGGAATACCCCAGAAGTCCGGGTCTCCGTTGACTTTCTGTAGCCACTCGCTTAAATATTCATTGTGCCACTCCCCGGCATGATGCAAATCCCATAAGGTTTGGAAGAGTTGGGTTCGGTTATAGTGTGAACCACTGGACGCGACGCCGGCTTTCTGCATTTCAGCCCTCATGGGGCCGAGGATCTCGACAACTATTGTATATTTTAGTAAAGGGCCGCAAGGTATGTAGGCTGATATGTAAATGGGAAGAGCTAATGGTGGAGTAGTTAATGATATAGAACATACCATCATTATCGATCCAGAAGACAAAGGTTGAAACTCCTCCGGGACCGAAACCAACATATATCGCGGATGTGCCAATCGATTCAACTCAGTCGTTCACTATTCTGGATGGGGGCGCGGCGAGGCTTTTGCCATTTGTAAAACTTGACCATTGTTTATGATATGAATCGATTTCGCTATTGGTCGGATCCCCAGCAGTGGTGCACTCAGTGAAAACAAACTTTGTAGGGACGGGATCGGGGTACCAAACTAGTAAAAGTTTGCCGGCTGATTTCACAACGTCTTGGATCTTCATGTTTCCCTGGTAGACTTCTTGGTAGTAGAGGAAAGGGTCGAATTTTTCTTTCGCCTTTGCTTTACTGTGTCGTGACTTGGAGCCTTTCGCTTTGGTAGTTGAGGGTTGGCCATTGGTGTCTGCCATGATGCAATAAGGATTAAGGGTTAGGAAATGAGATTTAGCCCCGTGAAGATTCCGGTTGGTGACTTTGTAAAGATTCGGGAGAGGATTTGAGGGGGGTAGGCTGGGTATTTATAGGAGGAAAAAGATCGATTTCAGATAACGAAGTTAAAAGGGAAGGCACCTCCTTGTTAATAAGGTTAGTCGCCTGTAATGCCTCACCATCCTAGGGAAAGCGCCAGACGAGGAATGGACATTGCCTACCTAGGTAGGTACTAGGTAGGTATATCGAATGAAGCTCTTTCCTACAAAAAAGTGGTTGCCAAAAATCCTATCCCTGCTTATTGAAAATCTAGATACTAGTATCTACATTTTTAATAAATAAAGTTGATATGTATGCCCCATATCCACTGAGCTACGAGTTACAATGGCGCCAGGCAAGAGGAATTAGAACAAGAAGGGATTGACGGTGGACCAAATAATCCGCTCCCGGGGAGCGATTTCGAAGGAAACGATATATCGAAACGTGCCGCGCCCCAAGGACGATATCAGTAGGCCTAATGCGAAAGTACGCTAGGGGCTCAACTTCCGCATTGATTTGACCGGCGCGTACAAAACCGTCTCCATAGCCACCAATCTTCCAAGGCACCAAGACCGCGTGGCGCTGGACTTTTGGGTGAATACGACCGGATAGCTACCTAGGTAACCTTGGAAATTTCTTTTGAGAGCTTTACTAATCGCAGAGTGATCACGCTAAGTTCGCCGGCAAGCCTTCAGGTAGCCGAAGCTATTCATACCTTTTTAAGGCGTACGTATTAACGTACGTTACGTATTCCCCCCCTCCCCCCCCCCCTTTTTTTTTGCCTCTTCCTCCTACTTCTTTTCTTCTTTCATTCCTTCCTTTTTTCCCCCTTCCTTCTCTCCCTCTTCTTCTTCTTTCTTTTCTTATTTCTCTTATTTTTCTTCTTACCTAGGTATCTACCTAAAATCTACCTAAATCACACCATAAAATGATATTACACAGGTCGCCAACAAGCTTGGCAAACACCATATAATCACTCTTCAAGTAAGCCGTTGTTACATCCCTCAATCAGCACGGCTCTAAACAATATTCAATAATGACTACCGCTTTAACGTACGCGCGACTGTGGGTGTGTGTATGTGTTTTGGAAAGGAAAGGTGAAGGAAATGGCAGAGTAATTTTGAGGGTGGGCTTTCCCCTGCCCTCCCACTGCTAGAAGTAAAACTTGTCAAGAAGGCAGGTAGTAGATAGATGTTGATCACTAATGAATGGTTCACCGAAGCAGAGAATTTGGGCGAGTAGAAATGCCCAACTATGAACTCCATTCTTCTCCATTCGTTTGCAATCGATGCAGACCCGTTGAGCACGAGGCAATTTAACCTTCGCTTTGCCCAAATACTACGCGTCCTCTCCGATCCGTACTTTCTGTGATAATGCCAACAATTGTGACAATGAATCTTTGTCGAATCACGAGTCTCAGGGTCAACGTATTTCCACCCAGTAACCGGGTCGTACCTACCTAGGTACAACCGCAATTGATACATTTTCCACCATCAGGCGCCCGCATTTTGAAAACTGGGACCGTTTCTCCATCTACTTCGCTGTAGATGAAAGGCCTTTCTTCATCGTGTCGTACGAAATATGCGCTGCAACTACTACATCGCATTTTATCTTCATCAAGTCGGCGTAAATCCACTCGCTCTTTTTAACTGCGCGACAACAATTAATGCACCCCCTATCTTCGATAGTAACAACAACACGAACCTAGCCTTCTCAAAATTTTCTCTTTGTCGATCAAGGTCTGTATGCGGCGATTACCAGTGCGTTTGAACAGTTGATACATAGGTACCGATTCTTCCTCGTTTGTCGGGTTCGCAACCCAAACGCTTGAAGAGACCGTTATACAATCCGCACAAGTATGCTTCCTAGCCCCAGGGAATCCTTGAAAGAGTGACTAGGCATAATTCAAGCTGTGCGTTACAAAGTCAGGAAGCTCAAGTCCCTTACGCAGGCCGTTGCTAAATTCGGGTACTTGCGTCGTTTCCCCTGGTCGCATACGGGTCGGTATATCAAAATACACCATCCACAATTTGGTTGCACGCCACTCTTTAGGTAGGTCCAGAAGGTCGGCTGGTTTGAGGCCCTTTTTTCCTAGCACCTTCTGGCAATGCATGGGTATAGCAGCAAGGATCTTATTCATCAAGAACTCTGCTGTAACATGTCGGCGGAGGGGAAATCTCCTACATGAGGACGCGACCTCTCGCTGGGCTCGCGGAGTATGGAACCACTCTGGAATTGCCTCGCTATCGGAACGAGCCCAATGACATAGTTTATCCAGTATCTATGACAAGTTCGCACGGAAATTCTGGACTTCCAAATCGCCGTCTTTAATTGAAAACTTCTTATTTAACGCAACAATGAATTCATCCATAGGAAGGTTGGGTGTGAACCGAGCCTTCTTTCGTGGTGATGTATTATCGCTCTGATGTTTTCGCTTATTGCCGGCGACATCGGGCTCAACATGGCCAGCAGATAGGTCTTCGTCGTCATCCTTCTCCTCCTCGTCTGATAGACTGAGATGTACATCCCCTTCTTCATCGTCCGACAGACCAAGATATTCGTCCTCTTCTTCCTCGGGCGCCCCAGTGTACAAGCTTTCAAGAAGCAATGACTCGGTATCGGCATTGTTACCACCATCATCGTGTTCGCAGAGGTTCGCAGCTACATCCTTCTTGCCGTCGAGTTTGGGGGCTAAGGGTGTTGTCGGAGCACCCGGGGGATCAATGAGAACCCATTTAGTTGAAGCAGCGGCAGCGGCCTGCCGACGAGGTCGGGCGGGGGTCGCTAGCAACGATCTATGTTAGGACAATCTCAATTTGTTCCCAGGTGTTACGATATACATTGAAACCACTAAACACGCAGAGGGATTCTATTCCAAAAGGGATGTAATTTGATATTGCACCTCTTGTGGCACGATGATACCGATTCCTACATCTCTTTTGGGGATGAGATAAGCAAAGTACATGCGATAGGGTCCATCAGGGAGAACTCGCATTGACCACAGGTAGGCTGACTTGTGGGAGCACTCGCTAACCATTATAGTCCTGAAGACATAGAGTCAATCTTCCCGAATCTAGTGCTGGGGAGCTAGCATATAACTAGGTATTCCGAGAAGGGCTACAAGATGAAGACTGTACTGTTTGGAAACTAAGAATATTATGTCCTTACAGGGAGCGGCGTCGGTCTCCTCAGCTGTCTGAGGGGCGACGACAGTGCTATTTCCATCAATTGGCTCGAGTGGGGCACGAACACCCTTTCTCTCCTTAGAGCTGCGCTTGGTAGAGGAAGGCATTATGGGAACAATTGTGATCAAACATATAACTGAAGCTCTACGGTTTCTTAACGATGTAGGATGTCGAATTCGCTTACAGACAATTCACGATGGAATAGAGGAGAGGAAAGTTGGAGGCTAGTGGATCATACAAGTGCTTACCTGAGCAGGATCTCGATCTTGGAAGCTACGGCTGCTCAAATTGAATGAGTCAGCAGCAACAATATGTAGTTCTACTTGGACGTATAGGGAAATACATATCAATACGTAGGTATGGGTACTTCACTCGTTGATAGTAGCAGAATAGAGTTTTGAAATGTAGGTGATAGGAAGTTACCACAACAGGAGGAAGGTGCACTCATGGCTGAGTCCGTATTGGGTAGGTACCCAAGTACCATAGCTTGAAAGCATTCTTATATATACCTAGGTAATCAACCATATAGATATTTCATTTGTAGTTGCTATAATTACATGAATACTCTAGTAAAGACCAGGGAAGCCCCTACGACTACAAATGTACATAGGTACTGTAATTGTGTATGTATATACCTAGGTACATGTATGCGGATGCGACCAATCAATCGAAACGCTACTTAGGTACTTAGATACTTGACCCCATGGGGAACATCCATTTCAGCTCATTGGCCCACGCCTATTATCGCTTCTGGGGCAACTCATTGCTGTACCACATACAAAATAATTTACAACCGCTACTATCTCGTATTTTTGAAACAAGACATGATTTCGTTTGGTAAAGTAGGCCAAATAATCAAATACACCTTACAAGGTGTTCTTACTAGCGATACCATATTTTAGTACCCATATAGCATTTTAGTAGGGTAGATACAGGAAGAGACCATTCAGAGGGTAGGCGACTCTGGTAGATGCAACGCTCAGAACTTCCTATCTTCGCCGTAGAATAATGAATATATATTATCATATAGAATAACGAGAAATTTACCTGATTCCAAGATTCAGCCGGGGTATTACGAATCGCGACCTCTCCTATTCCATATTCCCATCGCTTTTGGCATGCTTAAGAAATAGTATCCAAGGGAATACGCACTACAATACTCGTATTGATGACGATGCTGTGGTTTTACAACGCAAATTAATATAAAAGAGGAATGTTACGCCACAATAGAAAAAGAAGAGAAAGGAGAAGAGAAAGGAGAAGAAAAGAAACGAATAAGATCAGAGAAGGCAAAGAAAGTATATGTAAATTCTAAATTTCAATAGAGATCGAAAATAGACTAAGAATCCGAACTAAACCGCGAAAGAGGTTCTACAATACATGGGTCGGATTAACGAGGACCACATCATGACGAAACTGCGGTACAATCCGGAACTCGGAATAGACCTGACCTATTATCAACTCTAAAACAACTAATTCCCAAGGCATGAAGGGCAAGCATTTCTCAGGCTACATATAAAATGACAACAGTTGAGTATGAGATCTACGCGCGTTTTTCTGTACCTCCTAATTAGGATTGGTGCTGTACATCTCCCGAAGCGCCACAAAGGGTCTCGGAACTTGGCACTTTCCCTTTATGGGTTGGTTTACTGCCATCTAGCAAATCAGATTCAAGGCCGTTTCTGTGACACCTGCAGAAAGAGGAGCCAATGAGCTTTCAACTATTTGCTGTTGTAATACTCTCGACTTTATTGATACGATGCACGAGATTGTGGCTATGAAAATTCTGTGTTGATAGTCAAAGGCCACAAAACTTCCCAGGGTACTCGGAATGTGTGTTTTAGAATATACTATTCCGTATACTGGGTCCCCGTAGGATAGTCCTAGCCGAGATTTTCCTTCCTAAACAACTACGAGCACTTCATGTGGGGGTCTAGGCAAAATCCTTCGAACAAGTCATAGAAAATACAACCGTTGATAGCTAGGGATCTCCCTCGGTTCGGAGTCTAATGATATAATTGGCGAATCTTCCTATCTTTGGAGATAGCCTATGAGTGCGACAACATCAGTCTAACTACCAACCTTGTCAACAATAAGACCTCGCAACCCAGAATACAGGGCCATACTCCACTGTTGGGTGTTAATACGTCTCTAGACAAGTCTTGGTTCTCTGCATGATGTGATGTACATCTGGAGTTGGCTGCTTACCTTGGTATGCATGTGACATCAACACTTCACATCGTCGCTTGTGATCCTCTCACGTAACGCCAACCCTCGTTTGGAAAGTAAAAAGATCTATACGAATATATAGGAACTGTATTTACCACCTCTAGAACGGTTATTCCAAGAGAATTCTCATACTCTATAGGACTTCAACACTTTGTGATATCCTAAATATTAAGCAAAATGTCTAAGACTAGTACATTACGTTTCACATTAAGTTTTAAGAAACCAAATTTCAATAATCTCCCCAATTTCATCCCTAGACACAAATCTTCATTAAGTCAATCCTCAGTCTCGTCAACTTCTTCAACCAAGCTCGACACATCCTTAGCTCCGCAGTCCATCACGGCATTCCCGGTGCGTGTACACAAGGACGAAGATCAAGTTTCACAGAGTGCTCTTGATGCCCGAAATAATTTCCAAGGCCTTCTTCCCGATGCTGATTATAGATCCCATTCCTCCGGCCCATATGGTAATTTCTTTGCTTTAACATGGCCTGACGGCATAACAGAAAGGGTAAAGCTGGGCACTGAGATCATCGAGACTTTATGGTTATATGATGGTTTGTACATGCCTACCCTGTCTCCTAGCTATCACAACTGACGGTGCTATAAGACGTTATTGAAGATGTACCTCACAACGGAGCTCTAGAGGTGCATGCCGGTGTCCGAGACTCGTTAGCAGGAAAGCCAGACAAGCCAAGCTCCAAGATTCAGGTCTCCACATTATTCAATCGTTTTGGCGAACGCTTGATTAAAATGGATAGGAAGGGGGCGCCGCGGGTAATAGACTCATTAAAGTCGTACCTTGATAACTACGATAGTCGGAAGACCCCGTTTGCCACAATTGGTGAATACACCGAATACAGGAGAGTGAATGTCGGTTTTGGGTTAGTTCCCGGGTTCCCTAAGCTTATGGTTTCAGTGCTAACATAATCTAGGATCATGGAAAGCTTCATGCAATGGACCCTAGGCATCTCCCTTAATGAAGCTGAAATAGAGTTATCTCGCGATTTCTACCTGTCTTCTGGTCGGGTGTTAGGACTCACGAATGATTATTTTTCGTGGAACGTGGAGCGAAAAGAACCTGCTGACCGGCAATGGAATGCGGTCCCACTGATCATGAAGCAATATAACTTGAACGAAAAAGACGCAACCGTTTTTCTCCGAGGGTTAGTGGTATACCACGAGCAACAAGTCCGGAAATTAGGTGTGGAGCTGTTGAAAAGGTCTAAAAATTCACCGAAGATGGTTAAGTACGTCAACGCAATGGGGTTGCTCTTAGGAGGAAACTGTTTTTGGAGCAGTAATTGCGAGAGATACAACCCGGAGATGTGACCAGTTGTGGGGCGATATTTCTTAGCAAGCTGTCAGAGTCAGCGAAAAGCGGACGTTAGTGGGTGGATTAAGGAGACGTACCATTGCATCTCCTGATATGCGGAACACACGTTTCCCTGCACACGAATGGGGTTATGTGACAACCTCGCCGAAGAGTGGGCGGGGAATTTTACTTATATCCATCTTTTAATAGACCACGGTTCAACATCCACCACGTACCTATCCTGGTAGGTGTTCTGAATATGAATATGAATACACGCAGGCTGCCAGGCACATGCTTAGGGGCAATTAATTATAGCAGGATATGCCTGACCAATAGGAATAAATTTAAGAATCGAAATTTGTCATACACTTTGGATTAAGTAGTAAGATACGTGTGATCTGAGAACAATATGTCGCACTCCTGTCTTGAGGGATGTACCTAACCACACTTATTGACAGTTGTGGTTACTAAGATACATTTGGTTAGCTACTTGGGTAGTGGAAACTTTAATTTTTTTAAAGTTGCGGGTCATGTGTCTGGGTACGTACTGGTTCAACTACATATGGGATATAGCTGTCTGGCTCTAGACATTTGAATAATGGACTTCATATTCCGTCTCTTTCTGGATCTTTCCCTGTGGAACGATATGTTCTTGGCTGCCTGATACGTCAAGGTCATCTAACTTTACAGGAGGGCCCATATTTGAACGTATCTCCGACTTCTTCTTTGAACTGCCGTAGCCCTGGCTTGTCGAGTTTCCGAAGGGAAGGAATTTTAACAACGGACGCAAGGCAGCAAGTGACGCTGTGAAGATCGTGAGACCTAATTCTGTTACAGAATACACGAATGTCGTTAAATACGCGCTTTTCTCGTGTTAGTATGCCTCAGTGTGAAGAATTATAATATCTAGGGTGAAAACCCATAGATTTGGGCAAGGTGGATAACTTCCGCTGCCAAATCGTTGAAAGGGGCAATAGATCGGTCCGTATTACTTACTTTGATGCTTCTACTCCCACACTTGTCGTTAATTTGGCGACGTCGACGAGATATTTCAGCCGAATAACGGTGGCAATGGAGCTCACTATACCTAACCCGAGCAGGATCATGACGGACACCTTTGTTCGAAGGCTGAGCTGTACACCCTTGAGTAGCAGTATAGGAAGCCCGCTGTATAAAAATGAACTAACGATATCCATGCTGCTTATGGAATACCCTACGTTTGCCAACACGTACGCCGGAAGACAAGTACCCTTTCCATCCTTGGGCATCTCACCCCAACTCATACTCAAGGGCTGACATTGGAGGCCTACTATTGTAGCCGACGTTATAGTCCATATAGTTAATACAACGATGGATCCGATTAGAAGTTTTTGTATCGGTTTGTTGGTTACGGCGATTCGATAGAGTACCAGCGCGACACTGACTTTCGCTACGTAGACAACGATGACGTAAGCCAGGGTAGAAGCCACAAAGAACTAAAGTTTGAACGTTAGCCAACAGACGGCCCAATGATTATGTCCCTTCACGATGCCCCTTCGCAACCATATCCGCCTAATATACGCACCTTTACACCCGTGATGGGGTTCCATTCAGGTCTCATCTCCGCGGAACCATAACCGTTATTGAGAGAGATTAAAGTGAACGTGCAGAGCAGAATAAAGCCCGCCTGTTTGTATGTTAGTCCATAACCCACTACTTCTATACCCGGCGATTTTCCAGAATTTTGCATACCACTATATCAGAACGTCAGCAGTAGCCACAATGGGGGACTTTGCAACTCGAAACAGGTTTAAAGGGATGATAAAGAATTATAAACCACGTACGCGCAAAGACCATAGCGAAGTCATCATAGCCGAAAGACTTGCTTAGACGAATTCGGACGAACGCCCTCAATGCAACAGCTATTATGTCCAGAACCAGGAACGTATATATTACTGGTGGTAAACTGTCTCTCGCCTCTTCTGGGTATACAAATTAGCCGTGTTCTGGGAGATCTGTAGTTGCACGATAAGAATAACTACCACGCTCGTATACATACCCCACATCTTGAAGTGTCTGTATCGGAATATAGCTAAAAGAGTGTGATAGAAAATAAAAAGACAAAATTTGAGCTAAAGCTGTTCACATAGTCGAAGTATGATATAGCGAAACCAAAATAACTATTTAAATGATAAATATTATAGGCTTAATTGTCCCTTGATCGAGGAAAAGGAGCAAAAGGGGGAACAACAAACTAGTCGATCAGACAGCGGTCGACAGCCCGTGCAACATACGTTCTTGGGAGCACTACTCAATAGATGATCACACTATGTACTTTCAGGGGATGGAATTCTTTACAAGGTGTAATCAGATCTCGCGTAGCTTGGTGTATTGCACAGTGTAGGGAACCCCCTGGGAATAATCTTACGGTCTCGACCCATCCGAAACATTCATGCGTTTAATTGTAGATAAAACCCCTTCACTAACGTACGTAGTATTGTTGCTTACTATGGGGTGAACTCAATAGGCGAAGTCTGGGGATGAACATTGAAGCATACCTCCATCACAATTCCGGATAGACAAATTGTGGATAGGCTATACGCAATTTCTTGTGCAAGTTCGTTTTCATAACGATCAGCTCAATTGAATCGACACAATTGACGTGCGTCACGATATATAATCGATCGGTTGCTACTTCGTCTTGATCGTAAACATGATGCGGTAGCCTTAAGCGAAGCGCGTCGAAAAGAATTCGAGCCCCTGTTGCTGATGTTTAGGCTTAGTCTGAAGTTACATGGACCCATGAGGATTACCATTAAGGGAAGGCGGCAAACGGGTATGCTCTCCCGTTAGTTAAGGCGCCCCCAAGACGACCCCATGCGCGGGAACAAGCCGTCTTTAGATCAACCGCAAGGGTTATTTCCCGGAACCGACTCTCTGATACCTGGTATCATCCAATGAAACCGACTGGGATTAATTGCCTAGCTAGGTAGGTGTGAATATTGGGGGCGAACAGACCTTGACATGGCTACCCAAGTGAGTTACGATAGAAGCATCATTGAAGCAAGCTCGTCTAGCTGGGAGAGACGGCGAGATAGCCGAGAAATGATTGGAAGTATATGCAAGACTGCAGGTGTGCTTGCTAATGAATTTCGTGAAATGAAGATGCACGCATGTTGGCATCATTATTGATAACACAAGTTCTTGTTTCAACGATACCAGTAAGGTAATAATTGACCTATCAAGTAGAAGTCAGGCAACACGAGAATAACCCAAACTATTATTGAAGATTTATCAATACTAAGTCCAACCACTCGACCTTTTTAGACATGGTAAAGAGCCAGTTTGAACCGAACGACAAGATACCCTGGACTAGGTAATTTATAAACAGCCCGGTACCGGTAAGAAATCAAATGTCCAGACCCGCGGTGACGGAGGAAAGCGGGTTACAGATTAACATACACTATATAGGAGGAAATGTCAACAAATTGCCGTAGGAAAGACCTTAAGGCATGACAGAAGCATTATATAAGCAAGTCAATAAAAATGTTACACGACCCTTCTTGATGAATTAGCAGAATCGCTTACAAGAAAATAACCGCCATTTATCTTTTGAAATACTATTGTTAATAACAACAGAGGTCGACGATGACATTTGTGTAATACATATACATGCATAGCATGTAGATGCAGGTAAGGTCGTACCAAAATCCATATTAGGTGTGGCTGCATGAACCCTGAGTTACAAATAAGCTTTCATACTGGTAGCCAGTCAAAATTTCAACGGGCAATGTTCCTCCTACGGAAAGGGCAAGGGTTCCCTGCATACTAGATTAAACTCTGATTGGCTTTCTCCTTTCCTGCGGCATGTTCCTGGGGGCTGATCTACGCTCGGGCGGGTACTATGCATAGCTAGCTAGGTACTATTTGTTTCTAGACCTTAATTTGATGACTAAGTTACCGTATAATAATATCAAATGGGATGTAAAGCGAGTGGTTGATAAGAAGAATATGTAGATTGAGCTTCTTTCATCTTCTTTGCATCGAGCAGCCACGTATTTTATCATATGTAGGGACCCATTGGTACCAGAGAATGTACTCGCATTCATGTATAAATCCATAGGAGCGACTAACGAAAATACCAAAATCGGCAATGATCGACATAATCATCGAACGATTAAGGAGGACTGCAGGATGTAATGCAGCCTTTTTATACGCTCAGCAGCCAATCCACCTGCAACGGTGACACAACCCTCACCTCTCTACCAGCCACGGTATTGGGCATATTATGGTCTTGACTAGTACATGCCAACGTAAGGACGCTAATCCAACCCTTGAAAGAAAATATTTTCACGAGCGAATGAGTGATTAGGGTAATTAGGGGGTCCAATGTTCTAGCTAACAGACAGGATAATACTTGGTCCCCTGCTTTGGAAAATAATGATCTGTAACTTTGTGAAGTGATATTCCAAGGTACGAGCTTTGTGTGGTATGTAGGCGTCGCCTTTTTTGCAGACCTACTGTGCAATATTTTCCTAATTGGGATGGGAATACTTCAGGTAGCCAGGGAATCCAATAGTATTTGCAGTACGTGTACTAGGCAAGTATCTGTTTATTTTCCTCTAAGTCGGGCACCTACCCGAGGAGAAAGTTTGTTTAAAGACTCATTCTCCTGACATTCATTGTGGAAGGCTCGATAGTCTGGTGTATCTCTTCATAAATTTACCAACGCAAATCTTACGAAAATGACCGAGAAAACAGCAGCGGACACACCGACCACTGTTGTTGGAACTAGTCCAGATCAATCTTTGGACCTGCCCACTGTTCCTGAGGAAGTCACGGCATCATGGCTCTCCGGAGTCCTCGGGACTAAAATTAAATCGATCAAACTGGAAAAAGTTGTACCTGGCACGGCCACCAAGCTCTTCGTGACCGTCGAATACGATGAGACAGACAAGGCGACCCTAAGGCCAACGCATTTATGCATCAAGGGTGGCTTCAACCCCGCACTTGTCGAGCAGATGCCTTGGATCGTCAGCATTTACCAACGCGAGGTCGAATTCTTCAACCGAATCGCTCCAACCCTTGATCACATGGAAATCCCTAAATCGTGGTGGGCTGGGCATAACTCGAAGCAAGGCATAGTGATAATGGATGATCTTGCCGCCCAGGGCTGCACATTTGGCACCGTCACTGAGGCCTGGCCTGTATCGGATGTTCGCCACGCTCTAGACGACCTCGCGGCTCTCCATGCGAAGACGTGGGGGGTAACTAAAGAAGAACTACCTTGGCTTACTTCAGATTACGACACAGCTCTTCTAAGCCTAATGGAAACCTACGAAGCTGTGGTGAATGGTCCTGAACGTCCAGTTATTCCCGACTTCTTAAAGGACCAAAAACGAATTACAGCGGTGCTGAAAAAGCACTACGCCTCCAGGAATCCCAGGTTCACAGCCCTCACACACGCCGATGGGCATATTTCGAACACTTACCGACGTGATGGCAAGCCACACTTCCTTGACTGGCAGATGATTCATATATCATCAGTGTTTCACGATGTAGCTTATTTCATCTGTGGCGCGCTGAGTACTGAGGACCGCCGCCAAAACGAGCTTTCACTCGTCGACCACTATCTCGTGACGTTGAAAAGGCTAGGCGGTCCATCGTTTTCAAGGGACGACAAAGATGTCATGGAGGAGTATCGCAAGAATATCCTTATTGGCGTAGGCTGGCTGCTTTGCCCTGAAACTATGCAGCCGTTGAAAAACATCGTTCCCATGGCTCTGCGATTTGCAGCCGCCCTAGAAGATCATAAGGTACTTGAGTTGGTGGAATCTTTGCCATGAGCTTTGTTTACCTTAATAGAGAAAGAATAGCGTTGGACTACGTCATTTTAAAGCTACCCAAACCCCAATTACTTCGAACGTCAAGGGAGGAACGTTTCAAACGCATCTTGCTCGACAGATACTATATAGATAGATACCTACCTCGGGATTCAATAGACTATAAATTTCATAGCACACCTACCTAGGTACTCAAGGAGCAGCGGTTAAACGTCAATAACGTAGTGCCTGCATTTTTCATTAAGTTGAAATACCTAAGTAAAACCCAGGTATGGGGATAAACAATTCCCATAAATTTCTTTCATACTATAATCCCGTATGAATTACTAGGGATAAGTAGGCTCGCATGAACCCGTCGTATTAGAGTGCAGATCCGTCACAAGAGAACAATATATTCTGGGTACTGTACCCCGGTATGTATCGCCGAATGATTATATTGGTAATGAATACCTGACCCTAGACACCCAGTTCACAGGTTTTAAATTAGATAGGCGAATATCGTATACTCCGTGCGGAATTGGGGGTCTATGACCATACCCTGGACCTCTTCCAATAAAAGTTCCACTCTGGTTCCATTCAGACTCAAATGTTTAGGTAAATACCTTTGGTTGCAGAGGAGTCTTCAGCACTACCCATCATTTACAGGGCGCTGATTATATGTAAAGAGTCATCGTGTTACGAAAGCTCATTGTACTGGTTAGTAATTGCATTATGACTTAGATAAAATCAAGCTATCAATATACCCTTCGAAACTTCCCCTACATTCCCCTTTTTCATGAAGGGGACATCCGTATATTCCCATAATACGTACGAATAGGTAGTATTTTGCTATCCTCGCTTATTTTATGGAAGCTAATAGAATATAATTTGAAACAGCTGTACCCCAACCCTGTTCCGTTTAGGATATTTTTCTACATCGGATTATGCCCACGATTGATCATGATCATGGGTCATAATGGTCCCAGGAGCATGGCGTTGGGACAAAATATATTCGACGGGGAGATTTGCCAATCAATAAGCCCCCTATCCATGAGATAGTCCCACCGTTCCCAACAAGTTACCTAGGTATTCGTATTACGAGTCATAGTTGGGGAGTCGGCTTCTGTTCCACTGCTATCCCAGACGTGCAAGATTGGACAAATTCTACGGGTTGCACCGGGCACCCGCACCTAGTTACCACCTAGCTGGAGTGGATAGGAATTCGGAAGTCCGTGGGGCACCTAAGTCGCAATCGTCGTTGGGTCGTAAGCGATGCGGATGGTCTAGCGACAATGAGCCAAAACACAGTGCCTAACTAGGATGCAGATTGATATAGTGCGGAAACGTTGTACAGCTTTTTGCAGGGGCTTGCCGAATATACATTCTCACTGGGTAGTCTTCAAACGACTGCCAGTATGCTGTTCAAGAATGCGACACAGTCGGGCGGCGAGACCAACCTAGCGATAAGTCAAGACCTCAGTAGCGCAGAACGCGCTTCTGGTTCTTAGCTCCGTCCTTATTAGTCGAGTAACCTTTCAAATTTACGCGATTGCTTCATTATTCCTTGCCACATATTCTTTTGACAGATATGGATATTCAAGTATATGTGTTGCATATAGCCGTTTGATGTAGCTGTCCCTAGTTATTCCTCATGCTAAAACGATCGCGTTTCTTGAAGCATAATACTACATTTAGATTGATTGGGAAAGTCAGTAGCGCTCCTTTTCTGCCTGGATCCGAAATCCTCCGATCAAAATATGGAACCGAAAGAGTACCGGGCCGATCGGGTAAGGGGTTCGGAGTGGGGCCGTTTCGCAGCCTGATTCAGACATGCGAAACCAACACTGCATACATGTACTGCATGGTTGTTAGGCACCCGCGTAGGTTCTAAGATAATACGCGGGGGTATGGCATTCGAGGTATCTACTCGTAAATAAATGGGTTAATCTATGCCTAGATAACATAGCTTGTGATGCAGCATGTGATATTTTTCTATGGCCATAGATATGCAACGGGCTGGCGAGGTTAGGGCGGCAAGCAATGGATCGTCGTCATCGCCTATGCTGTTGTAAAGCCGACCATGCCATGAACGAACTCCTCTCCCTTAGGTGACTTGCATGGATGCGTAAATCTGAAAAGAGAAGAAACCCATTAATTACCCCCGCCCGCCTTGTCCCAGTTTAAGTGCCAAAATTTCAAAATCCTGTCTGGGTGGGTTGGTTGTTTTGGCAAAATTCGTGTCGGATGCAAATAGATTTAATTCGTAGAACGGTGTTATGTCTGCGTAGGTAAGGAGCTGAGGTACGAGAAGCTCAAGGTTAACAAGAACCTAATCATCGAGTGTATGGCCCTTAGTGAGGTATCGGTCACCTAAGAGTCTCAAAGTTCGCTTTAACAATCCGTAGTTGTTAACTTCAAGACTACCTGATCTCCAATTTCTTTTCCATACTCGAGACCGAGGTCGATCTGTCTTACTGAGAATCGGACTCCGGATTTCGACCACTAATTAGATTCTCAAATGAGATTGAATGATCGTAAGTAATCGTTTCGGGGATCGTTTTTCCGCACGAGAACCCGTTAATCTCCTGCCAGAGCAGAGTACCCTCGTTGTAGAGAACGCATTGAGACAAAGTCATTCCCTCATAAAGCTTTTTTGACCCTCAATTGGATGCATCAACTCTGCATCCTCAAGTATGGTTCTCGATAATATAGCAGCGTGGCTCCCCGCCAAGTGTATCAACCCGCTTCGAATCGGCCTGGCAGTCTACACGACACCAAGCCCAGACCAAAAACAAAGCTCTGAGTATTATTTCCCTTGATCGGATCAATCAATCAGCCGATAATTTGGTACTACCCCATGTAGCTGGATAAATAGTTGAAATGGGAGTCAACGTGGGGAATATCCGGGCCGGGCTCGGCCAAACAATCGCTGCCGCTCCGGGATCAAATGGCCTAGCTGAAGATGCCTTTCAGCACTACGCGGTTATCCGCAATTGTCTTTCTGCCACTATCCTCAGCTAGATGCCATAAAAGCAAGCGGTCGTGCTACATTTGGCGTTGCTAGCCCCTGCTTGTGGTCCTTTTGTCAAGGCCACCTTGCACTAGACCAGCCTACTGTACCAGCCACGCCGTGCGATGCGACGAAGGCCATCATTATTACAGACGGTTCATCTTGCGTTGGCAGCAACGCCGCGTAGCTCGCAATTTCAGCTGGTTTCGGAGTCTATTCCACGGCATCACCGAATAAATTTTTTTTTACAACTCTGGGGCCACTCGAGTGTTCGACTGCCATAACGCCACTCTGTGTAACGATATCACCATCGGAAATAATGTTTGAATCTTCGATATATTTGATGGGACGGGCTCCCCTAATAACTTGCTTCACCGAAATGCGCACTAGGTTTGTCGGAAATAAGGGGATCTGCGAGCCCAATAACGTTGATTAGTCGCCTTGTATTTCGCAACTTTTTACCACGGGCTTGGCGGTGGCAACTTATCTCCGCCCCAGAACCGTTTGTGGTGGAAAGGGTCTTGAGAAAACCCAGGAGGCGATAGATCTTCAAAACAAAAGAGTACCGGCTCGAAGGATCGTGATACTGTAGAGGATTTCTTCTGGATTCTCGACGGCAACCACAGATTGTGATAATGTAAAACGGCATGGTCCGCGAGTATAGGGTTCGTGCCTTGTTGGAGGGCCCTTAGGTAAGGCACCTCTCAAATTTCCTTATCTGAAGGGGTTGGCCTCAATGCATCGCTTAGATAGATTTATAAGGAGGTGCATGTTATGGAAACGGCCTAGATAAATGGGTCGGCATCCCGATAGCAAGCTGGGAGACGGGATCAGTGATGTGAAGAAGGCGCGATACGGAGCAGACAAGACGTGAAATCTTAAAGGGTGGGAACCGACGCCCGCTAAGTAGACGGAACGTTCCGATACAATTCGGATCTCGGCTCTCGGATTTCGGCGGTCTAAATCCGTTCAATTCTTTGAGTACCTAGGTACCTACGAGCAATTACACCTATCCTTGGAGCAGAGGTAAAGATCCCTTGATAGAAGATCGAGGTCCAGGAAGAAAGAACAGAGGTAAATTCAATTATCCAACATCGCATTGTGCCATTACTTTCTCCAACTTCATCCCGATTTGCAGACATCAAAACCCGCGACAATTATAGGTGTCCATCAGCGGCAGCGGCCACGAGAGTGTTATCGGCTACGGACTTCCGCTTCCGTCTCGAGGATATCTAACCTAGTAGGCTCATCATGGATAGGCGTGGGCCGGGTCACTCGGCCCCATATGGCCAGGCCTGCATGCATTGTTTTAAGTCTAAATGCAAATGTGTCTCTCGTCCTGATGGCGACGGCTGTGAGAGGTGAGTACGTCTGCTTCGTACCCCCTTCATCGATGAGCCTAGAACCTCAGTTGTCTAATACTGCTAGATGCCACCGCCTTAATAAGCAATGCCGCCCTTCGGATTCGCTCCGTAAACGAAATGCACAGAAGAACCAAAACTCCACGGCTAGAATTGCGCAACTAGAAGGAAGGCTTGAGAGCCTTGTATCACTGTTACAATCCGTTACCAAGTCACCCGATTCTTCCGATGCCTTACGCAAAATCCTTGACGAAAGCTTAGCAAGTGATGTGCAACCAGACAACGAGCCCGAACCTCAAACTACCACTCCGATTTCGTCCACGAGTAATATCTCTAAGGGTACTTCTGCGATTGATGCTGATGATGGCGGGGTTACCTCACCGCTAGCGAGATCGCATTATCTAAGGGTCAATGGCTTATTGAATGCTGAACCAACTTACGAGCTATCAATTGAAGAAGCCGATAAGAATTTCCGGTTCTTCCGTTCCCATATGCTGAAAGATTTGGCCTTTATCCATATTCCTCTCGATGTTACTTCCGAGCAGCTACGCCAAACCCGACCTTTCCTATTCCAGGCCATCGTCACGGTCGCTTCGCCTATGGCTTACCAGAAGATGGCGCGGGGTAAGGAGCTAAAGCGTGTTTTGGCCCAGAGCGCCTTCGTCGATAATCGGTCAAGCCTAGACTTGCTCCTTGGGGTGCTCACATACGTAGCGTGGGGTTGGGACCCGTTCCTAACGAAATCGAGTACACTTTCTCGCCTTATGATGTTGGCTATGTCGTTTGTGGGAAACTTGCGACTCAATAAACCGCTACCACAGGATGTACACATGATAGGGCCCCTCACCCCGGGTTTCATAAAGCCTCAAAAAGATGAAGTCGAAGATCCAGAACAGC
This sequence comes from Hypoxylon trugodes, assembly GCF_022578975.1. Lineage (NCBI taxonomy): Eukaryota > Fungi > Ascomycota > Sordariomycetes > Xylariales > Hypoxylaceae > Hypoxylon > Hypoxylon trugodes. The sequence continues at coordinate 3,798,280 of NW_026250019.1, read as the reverse complement.
GCCATCTCGAGAGGCAACGAGCTGTCCTTGGGTGCTTTATTCTAAGTTCTATGTGTGTATTCACATCCAAATATCCAAATCCCATAGTTCGCGATTGAAATTAGACTAATTGATGCGACGCGATCACATGCCATTAGTATCTCGTCGTACTATGCGCAGATAGATCCAATGCGATGGACGCCCCAGATGGACGAGGCTCTAAATGCCATCAGTTCTAATAAGGAATGTCCAACCGACAATATGTTCGCATTCCAAGTCCGCCTACAGCTAGTTGCACAAAAAGCAGCGCATGTACGAGAACAGCAGGAGTCGAATTACCCCCGCACAGCTACCGCATCCCTTCCGGCCTTCGCCTATGTCAATGCGCTACAGGGACAGCTACAGGATATTCGGGGGAAGCTATCCTCAAAGCTCGAACAAGAACGTAAGTCCATAGGATTGAGCGATAAAAGCCATTTTGCATCGTTGAATCTGCATTGAATGCACGGGCGCTGACAAGCGGACCAGGAACTCTTATCGCGCAAATCCATTATGTCAATCTCTGCATAAATGAATCATTTCATACGGCGAATTCCGATGCACCAGTCCTCACTACGCCTACGGCCGGCGGAACTTCTGGATTCGAGCGTTTGGAATGCCTATGGGGGTCTGTAAAAGCGATTAAGCTGTGGCTAGACTCTTTCTTTGCTGTATCGCCCTCGGCGTTGCGAGGCATCGCATTTCCTTTCTGGGCGCAAATGGCGCGGTGTTTGGTAGTACTTTGTCGGTTGTCTACGCTCGAAGACCCGGCCTGGGATCGTAAGGCTGTACGCGAAACAGTAGACCTGCTTGCGGCGCTCGACCGCATAGCTGAGAGAGCGGAGCTAGCTAGTCGTGAAGCTAGCGAACCGCCTGGGGATGACCTATTTATGCAGGTTTCGAGGCTGATGAAGATGTTTAGAGCGTGGGCTGCCGCCAAGATGGCTCCAGCGGAAACAGGAGAGGAACCAGGTTGGACATATGGCGATGCGGCGACGAATGCGGAAGGAAACATTATGGATTTCGATCCGAATCAGATGATGCAATTCATGGACCTTGGGGCTGACACATGGTGGGAAGAATTCTCTGCCGGCTTTAGGTAACCCAATACGGGTTCCAATGGCACCGTGTAATACTATATTTGTATCATCCACGTAAATGTGTCGCTTGTATTCTAGTGGCTAGCCTTAATTATATCTGCTGCTTTCTTAGTTATTGTATAAACTAAAGACATGATATTACCTCGTGGGATCAATGGGAAGATGCTGGCATTAACCACATGAAGATTTTCTGTTCTATACACAATTGGGTTTGGACTTACCATTCTTCCCTTCTCTTAACCTAGGTAGGCAACATGGCTGCCGACCCGTAACTATGGTATACAGTGATGACCGTGTCGAGAACATACTTCTTAGCACCATCTAAATTACTAATATGGGAGGTATCTGAATGATTGTACTTACCATCAGATTTGGAGAGACATAGTTATGTGTCCAGCGCCTAGATGTAACGCACCATGATTTCTAGATCAACGGGGTGTGAGAAATAGTAGGGGTTACCTAGGTAATGTTGGGTTCTACATTAATAGGGCACTTTACGAAGGATTAGTGCGTCGATTAGTGCTGCGGCTAGGTACACAAAGACGCTAACTGCAGATACCTGTAGGGTGCCTAGAGGGTCACATGATAGGCACCTACACCCCACCTATCCTCTATACAATTAGCGTCGCAACTACTAAACCTCATTTCTTATTTCCTCCTACGACCTTAAATGGGGAACATTACTTCACAACTGGTATTATGAGGTGCTAGTCATTCATTAACCGTGATAACATAGATGAGCGGATGGTTAATCTTACCCCTTAACGATAAAATCTCGGCCGACCGTTAGTGGCGCGTTTCACGCATTGCGATCTTAGATCTAAACCGTTTAATCAATTGCCCTTCTTTATTTCGTTTAACAATATCATGCCTATAGAACTTCCCGCTCTCACCGTCGCCGACGCAGCCGCGTGGTTGAGTTGGCTGTCTCGGAATGGTGGCACGTCTAAAGGTGTTTGGCTGACATTGGCCAAGAAAGGCGCGATAAAGCCAACATCGCTAGCCTACGCCCAGGCGCTCGATGAGGCATTATGTTATGGCTGGATCGACGGGCAGGTCCGTGGAGGGCAAGGCGACACCGTGAATGTATGCTACACGCAACGATTTACACCACGAACAGCACGGAGCTCCTGGTCTAAGCGCAATGTTGAACATATAGCGCGACTCGAGCGCGAAGGTCGAATGACGGAAGCTGGGCGACTCGCTGTAGAGGCTGCTAAGGCGGATGGTCGTTGGGAGGCCGCGTACGCCGGACAGGCTACAGCGGACCTTCCACCTGAATTCCTTGCCGCTGTAGCCGCTGTCCCCACTGCTCAAGCCACCTACGACACGCTGACACAGCAGAACCGGTTCGCTATCTATTACCGCCTGACTGCCCTAAAAACCCAGGCCGGACGCGAAAAAAGGATTGCTGCCTTCGTCGACATGTTGGCGCGTGGTGAGACACCATATCCGCAGAAACCGCGCACGCGAACTTCAAGTCCCAAAATATCGAAAACTGCTTCGGTTGCTAAAAGAGATACCCGTACACCGAGAGCTCGATTAATTGTTGCGACGCGTAAATCCGCGCGTCTAGCCCAACAAACAGACTGATTCCTTTTATACACTATAACAACAAAATATTTAAATTCGTACCGCCTGTTTAGGACCTAACTCACTGATATTGGCGCAGCTGAACCGCCGATCGCCCTATGGCTCCGCGTATACCCCCTATAATATAGAGGGTAGAGCTTCGATCTTAGGTGCTCGGCGGGGTTATTATGCTCACTGAGTCTCTATTTATAGAAGGGTCAAGCCCTAAAAACTGTGAATTAGTTCAAATTTTCGCTCTATTATAACCTCATTATCTACCCTCATCTCGACGAACCCAGGATAAAATGACCAAAAGGTCATTGCAACATTTGCTGCATAGCATTGATTCGATAACTCTCGCTTCGCTCCATCAATTCCCCATGACTCCCCTTATCTATAATCCTACCGCCTTCCACCACAAAGATAACATCAGCTCTCTGTACGGTGTGTAGCCTATGCGTTATAGCAATCACCGTCATTCGCCGCGCGATCCTTTCAAGGCCTACTTGTACCGCCCGTTCACTCTCGGCATCTAGTGCACTGGTACTTTCGTCCAACAACAACAAGTCAGGGTTACGAACCAGCGCACGTGCAATAGCAAGTCGCTGACGTTGGCCGCCAGAAAGGCGAGACCCATTTGGCCCGCACTCCGTATCATAGCCCTGCGGGAGACTGACAATTGTATCATGGATATTCGCAGTGCGACAAGCTTCCTCTATCTCGGCGTCGGTGGCTTCGTGACCAGGACGAGCGCCTAAGCCAACATTAAACTTGATACTGCCGTTGAAAAGCGCATTGTCCTGCGGCACGACTGAAATATTGTCGCGGAAGTCAGCGGTCTCACACAAACCAATATCCACACCATCGATTTCGACTGATCCTATTGAAGTATACATTCGCTGAATAAGACCCATGATGGTTGATTTGCCTGCTCCCGAGGGCCCGACAAGGCCAACGAACTGTCCGGGTTGGATTGTGAAGGATAGACCTTTCAGAATTGGCTGGTCTGGCCGAGATGGATAAGCAAAGTGGACGTCGCGAAAAACGACGCTCACTCCCTTGGAATGAGATGGGTTCGTCACTAAGGATTTACCCTCTGCTTCAGCTTCAACGTCACGGTCCTTTTCTCCTTCTCCCTGACCGTCTTCATGCAGGCGGAGGGTCTCCGATGGTTTATTGTCACCTCTGAGATTGATAAGATTTAATACCCTCGAGGCCGCAGTCCTAGCCCTTGAATATTCAGGAACAAGTGAGAACATCTGGCCCCATAGTGTTGCGCTCACTAGCATCGAAACCTGAACGATGTAGAATTGGGTCTGGGTATATTCGCCGCGTATTATAAGCTGTGAACCCCACCAATAAGAAAGTGAGTATATGAAGAAACCCGTGCTATTCGAAATGGAGAGGTAGATGCAAGTATGCAAGGCTTCTTTGATCATACTTTTTCTGGGTCCCTTTAAGGCTTTTCGATATCGACCGATTGTCTCGTCTTCTAACGAGAAGCTCGCAATGGTTTTGATCTGATTTACTGCTTCCACGGTAATCCCGATTGCCTGTACAAATGCCTTATGGCTTCGTTCCTGGTGCCGAGAAGTAGCCCGGATCTGAAAAATGCCAGCCGCGAGTAAAATGGGGACCATTGCCAAACACACAAGGGCGATCTTCCAAGCGAAGACATGACTGACAATAATTGCGACGAAGAAGTTTACCAAAATTGAGAAGGTCGTGGCGATGATGCTTCCACTAAACGCTGCTATCGAAGCACCATCCCTTGTTATAACGCTCAGAAGAGAACTAGGCGTGCGATTACCGGAGCTATGCCACTCGACGTTCTGCTCCATCAGAGTTCTGAAGCTAAGTATTCGGAGTTTGTAGACGAGATTTTCGGACACGCGACCGAACGACGACCAGCTGCCTAAGTTGGCGAAGAATTCGATGACCGCCAGCATGAAGATAAGACCACCGAAGAATCGACCAAGATACAAGATGCGTGAGACTGCTGCATGGCAAGCGCTAAGAGCGCTGACAGTATTGCCGAATATCAAACCCATTGCTGTGAAAGTACACCCGACGATGATAGCGGCTGGTACAGCAAGAGCCAGCCATCTGTAGTCTGGCCTGACTAGTGCGCCCATACCGGAGAGAACAGCACGAGAAGAAAGAGGATCGTTGATATCGTCGGTTGTGGCTTTGCTAGGAGTGATCGGCGCATTCCCTTCCCTGGGGCCGGGCTTTTCGTCCAAGATTTCCCTTGTGGCATTTGAAGAAGTTGATTTTCGGTTACTAATTGTGTCGCCCAAAGATTCCATGTCTACGTTATTGAGCGACGACAATTCCGAGGTCTTCCCCGCCGAGCTGTCTAGTCCTTGCAAGCTAGCTAGATGAGCGAAGGGCCCACTTCGCTCCAAGAGTCTTTCATAGGTTCCCTGTTCAACCACTTCGCCGTCCCGCATAACAACAATATTATCAGCGTGCTTAATAGTGGACAGCCGATGTGCAATTGAAATGACGGTTCGGCCAACAGCTACTTTATCAATGGCTGCCTGAATTCTTTTCTCGGTAGCCGAGTCTAGTGAGGCTGTGGCTTCATCGAGAACCAATATTTTAGGATCGCTAACAAGCGCTCTAGCCAAGGCGATACGCTGACGCTGCCCACCACTCACGAGCTTTCCACCAACGCCGACTTGTGTACCGTATCCTTTTTCAAGGCCGTTGATAAAGGAGAGATCAGCTAAGTCAGCTGCTTTCTGGACTAAGGTAGCGATCTCGGCAATAGCACCTTTATGAGACGCTTCGTTTAAGAGATTGTCGTGGTTGCAATTGGCGATGAAATCCTGTAGTTCGTTGCCAACAATCGCCGATCGCAAATTCTGGTGTTCGGGGCGAGGGGAATTGACAAGGCCGAGAGCAATATTCTCGAAGATGGTTCTGTCGAACAAGTCAGATTCCTGTTGAACCAAACTCACGAATCCCCGTAGATTTCGGACGTCAATTTCCTTAAAATCGGTACCATCAATTAAAATAGTTCCGTTGTTTGGGTCGTAGAAACGATTGAGAAGGGCGGCAATGGTTGATTTCCCGCTACCCGACTGGCCAACAATGGCTGTATATTTTCCCGCTGCGAAAGCCACATTCACATTGTTCAAAGCTAGATCCTTAGGCCGAGACGGGTACGAAAAGGAAACGTCGCGTAATTCGATGCACCCAGGAGTATCCCAAGGAAGTTTGCGTCCAGAATCATGCTTGATTGATGATTGTTGATCCATGTCTGCCCGTAGTCTCTCATACGCCAAGGAAGCGGCTCCGAGGATGGGGAAAAGGGGCGCGAGTCCACCCATGATTATACATGCTATTGAATGAGTCCAAGATTAGAAAATTGTTTGTCTCTGGTATTTGTCTGAGGGGGCACATACCATCAACAAGCAAAAAGACGACGGTATACACCTGACCGAAGGTTGCATTCCCTTTTCCGTTGAGAGAATCGGCAATCATACGACTTCCCTGCCAGTACGCTAGAGCATTGGAACTATATGCTATAAAATATAGCAATCCAGCCTGTATACCTGCGACAATGGCCTTTTTGATACCGAATTTACGCGCGAGTGCCATGTGTTTCGAAAATTTCGCTTCGAGTCTTGGCCCAGCTCCGAAAGCTTGGACGACGAAAATATGTGAGAGCGCCTCCGATGCGATCGAGCCACCGGTCGCAAATGATGCTGCCGATTTTCCCGCGAATTTCTTGAAATAATGGCTTCCACCAACAGTCAAAAGTAGGAAAGCCGGGACGAGCGATACGAGGATCCCCGCCAAAACAGGCTGTTTAATGAATGCGACAATATATGCTGTCGTGAAAAACGAGCATTGACCTATCATTCGACCAACCTTCTCGCTTGTGCCGGTTTGGATGGCGGTGAAATCTTCGTCGAGCCTAGCGCTGACCTCGCCAGCATGTTTATTATCGAAGAAGGCGCAATCCTGGTGAAGAAGATATCGAAAATACCGATCTCTTAATCTGTGCATCAATCGCTGTGATTGGATATTCCAGCAGACCGTGTGACAATAGACAAGGACAAATTGGGCGGCGGCGATAGCCACGAGTTTGGTTATAAGAGATGCGATCGTTGCTTGAGACTGAGAGGCGTCGACGCTATTGGATTCCACGTTGCACGCGATCATGTTCAGATTATCGACTAGTTGACCGAACAGGATCGCTATCAACGGGTATGGGATACCAGCCGCAATTGCAAGGAGAGTGCCCGCAGCCATAAGACCAAGGTCTAATGCTGTCGGCTCTGAGCAGAAAAGCAGCCGGAGGAAAGTAAGGGTTTTCCGCCATGTCTGCTCACAACTAATTAGAGCTTACGCCGACCATAGGATTTGAACAAGAAGATAGCGATTGAGTCGCCTACTTACTGTTTTCTTTGGGGGCGCTTCGCCCCAATCACCATTGCCAGTATTTCCTACCGCCATGGTTTGTGACCTCTCCCAGGTGGAAAAGAACTGAAGTCACGATCTTACATTTTTTTCGCGTCTTTCGATATTCGCTCTTGGACACGATACAATAAAACAGGCGAGGTAAAAACGGCGCAGCCCGTGACCGGCCAAATATTTTACGTGGTAGCAGCCAAGACCACTTGGCACTTTCTGGGCAGGCTCTACTTACATAGCAAAACGAGGTATAGCTACCTAGTCGTATATACCGGGTTATACTTGGGCAGTCTTGGCTACCATCGGCCCCAATTTCTTCGGATCAGATAAGAAATGAAGACGGATCTGATAACTTTCTATTGTGGAGAAATGCTGGTCCATTTCCCCCCTTTTAACGGTCCGTACAGGTACCTTTTACGTAACTTCTATCGTACCTTCCTTGTTGATATACATAGGTGATCCCGAGGAGCTAACCATGCAAGTTGATTATTTAACGGTGCATATATCTTTCTACGGCTAAATCATCTTGGCGGTTGGTAAGACGACATCGGCGACCCCTTCCTCTCTTATTATTACGTTCGCTAGTGGGCTCGGCAGGACTAACTAGAAAAGTTATGCACCTAAGCGCCTAGCTTTTTCGCCCTAATGGGACCGAATTACAGCGCCTGAGACAGCGGACGACAGCGCGAAAAGGTCCGCTCTTCTACCTGAGCCTAGTTACAGCTTAACATACCTGTATACTGTATCCCGTCGCATTATAGAAAATTCCTCACGTAAGCGCCACAACAGCAGCCATGGAGAGTCACTAGAGGCTAGATACGCATCTTTGGTGTTAAGTTATAACTTTTATTAAATTACAGTTACGAGCGTAGTAGTCTAACTTAACCAACAGGTCTACATCTTAAATTACTCGACATATGTAGCGGCCGCATCTTCCAAGATGACATCGCTCGCCTTTTCGCTAAGCATGAAAATCGAAATTAGCGGGAAAGTGCCAGGAGTTAAAGGAAAAGCAGAAGCATCCACCACGCGTAAATTCTTAACACCCCGAACACGGAATCTAGAATCCAAGACGGCAAAAGGGTCATCATCGGAGCCGATGGCGGCGGTAGATGATGCGTGATGCCCGTACGCCTGGTCACGCACATATTGTTTAAGCTGCTCTTCAGTGCTGACTTCTGGTCCCGGATAGACTTCCCTGGTAGCACCGTCGAGACCTGGCAGGGAATTGAAAATCTTGCGTGCGAACTCGATACCATCAACCAGACCCTGAATATCGTCATCACCACCATCAGTGAAATACTCGAAATTGATTAAAGGCACGTCTCGAGGGTCTGAAGATAAAAGCGTTACACTTCCGGCGCGATTACGCGAGTGCGACTCCGATATCGTATAGGTGTATACATCATTGGCACTTAGTAGACCCGTAAGGTTGACATAAGGCGGGAGGTGTCCTAAAACACCATCTGCGACTCCATAAAGAATGAGGTCTCGCTCGCCAGGTCGAGGCGTAACCGAAGACGTGCGTAGAACGAAGCCGTCAAATCCTAAAGTTCCCCATGGACCGGATCCATCCTTTTCCCAGGCCTCCAGGCATGGACTAGGCTGGCCTTCAGGGGCAACGCATTCGTCCCATAAGGTAAAGTTCTTGGGGAACTCTTGAATAACTGGCACTTCATAATGGTCTTGGAGCTTCGTACCGACACCCGGTAGGTCGACAAGTAGCGAAATATTATGCTTTTCAAGCTCTTTGGCTGGACCAATACCACTCAAGAGAAGCAGCTGTGGGGTGTTGAAAGCACCACCTGAAATGATAACATCCCTTTTTGCGGTAGCAGTGCGACGTATCGCTGTGTTATTCTTCTTGGCACGAGAGTCCGCCATGTACAAGCTATCACCTTCAAGGTACTCGACTCCGGTCGCTCGTAAGCCGTCATCAATGTTGATTTTGCTGACAAGACTACCAAGGCGGACCGTCAACGGCAGGCCTAGCGCGACTCCCTGGTTCACTCTTGAACCAGCGGAGAAACGCCGACCGCGCTCGTCTTTCTTGAAACTGATTTGGTATACGTCATTTTCTAGGTCACGATCGGGGCGAAAATCATTGATATCTTTCCTTGCGATTACGTCGAAGTCGGTGGAACTGGCTCTGGCATCCAACCCGAGCGCAGCGGCGGAACCTTGCGCTACCGCCATTATCTGGGGCTCTTTTTCGAAAATCGATTTATTGCCAACACCGATAGGTTGATATCCGCTGAAGCCATGACCAGGGGTGCCAGGAGGTAGGATCAGGTTGCGCTCGAGTCTTTCGAAGTAATGGATCATCTTGTCATGTGTCCAGCTCTCGTCGCCAGTCAAGTTCGCAATGTTATCCCAGTCCCAATCAGACGGCCTGACGGTTAGACCTCCATTGTGGGTATCGCAACCTCCGAGTGTTCCGGCCCTAGGATACCACACTCCAAGTTGGGTTGAGCCCTCAGGCGGGTCACGTCCTACCCAGTATCCTCCGTCCGGCTTCAACCATACGAGTTTGTCGTTTCGGCCAGCCTGTGTTTCGTTGCTGTAGTCCTTCACGTAGAATGACCAGCTTTGCGCTTCGTCCCATTGAGCTTCGCCAATTAGTGCAGGAACTTGTTGGCTGTTTTCCGAAGTAAGGTTCTGCCCAGCCTCGAGGAGAAGTACGGTGTAACCAGCTTGGGCCAGGTTTACCGCTAACGGACCGCCTCCGGGACCAGACCCGACAACTATATAGTCGAATTGGTCATCTTCAGCGGTTCCCGTGGAGTTCCAACCTTGGGTTGAGGGAGCGGATAAGGCTAGGGGAGCGAGGAGAAGGAAAGACTGTAGAATGCGAAAGCCTAACATCGTGGCGGATGGACAAGAGTCAAGACTCTAATGCCTGGATCTGGAGGCCTGCATCAAAGTCATGTTCGTGATGGGCGACGGGGACTTTATACATCCCGAGATCGACGTAGATATCCTCCCTTGCTACATTACGTTATGGTAGTTCCAACGTCGAGAAGGCAACCCCCAAGCTCCTCCGGCGATATCGCAACAGTAGACATGGGTGGCCAGCAAGGGTCAGTAAAATTTTCTTGCCCAACCATAAACTTTTTTCACACCTGAAATCAGCGCCAAGATCAGGGCGAATGTGATCATCGATGTCACTATTTCCAAATTCTAACTAAACCAAGGCACTGGTACTACATGTCGTGCTAGCTCTTGCGTTCCATTGGATGTATCCACACGGTAGACATGTTCGTTTCCAGCATAGCTTTGATATATGCTGGTGTGGCACTACATAACGAAGGTAAATCCTTCCCAGCTGGGCAGCTTCCAATGTAAGTGTTGTTACATCAAGATGCGCATACATAAGTATATATACGTGGGTGTCTATACGTGCTGATGATCTGATTAGATTAGATTATCAATCCAACCAGGTACCGCACCCACAGGTGCTAAGGGCCCACCCATATCCTAGTACTTTTCAAGTAACTCATCGTGGGATTCCCTTGGCGGACTCAAATCGTCTAGCTATGGTAGATCATTATTTACATAAATAACGCGGCCATGAGGACTAATTCAAAAAAATTATCATGTGCAAGAAGGTAAGTCTGACGATGTAGTTCGCCGTTCTCGGTGAGGTGTATGTAGGTGGGTTATCTACCCCTATTTAGAATGCTAAAGTATTGTCCTCGAAATAAATAGGTGCATGCCTACCTAGGTAGATAGGCGCCTAGTAAGTCAGCGGGATACATACCTACCTAAGTATATAACTACATACGATAGAAATTCACTCAGCACTATAGTATGTCCATACTACGCCTTTTTACACTAAGAACGTAGGGCATAAAGTGCCGTATTCTAGTGAGTAGCCCACTGTAAGCGTGCCTACCTAGGTACCTACCTAGGTGGGTAGGCAGGCTAAATGATTTGGTGGCGTACTGGCGGGGCTTCCCCAAGAGCAAGGCGCCGTAATTTAGTGGGACATATGATACTTGGGTGGATAGTACCACCATCCATTCGGCCGAATTTGACCACTATGGTACAGCACATAGCTCCTTGTATTTATGGCGAGGTGAATGGCAATCGTAACGCTGTCCAAATCATCCGAGGGAAAACTAATCAGCGTATATAGGAATCTCCAGCATCAGCTCTTCCATTTTCTCGTAGGTACATCCTCGGACTTCCTCTTAAGACTTGAGCTCATAAATACCGTCCATCGGTTCATCGTAGCTAGTATCTTTGTTACGTGGGTCTATCCTCTCTTCTCCCTATTGTAATCAACATCACGTTTATCTAGGCTCTGGGCATTGTATTTATTTCCTTAGACGGTCTAAAAAGCAGCATTCCGACCAAGTATTTTAGAGAATAAGGTGCTAAGGCCTAGGCACGTAATTAATAGAACTTACACCTGTATAGACGAACATATTATGTTATGGCTTTGCCGATTATCGCGATGGACGGAACAAAAATAGGAATCTGAAGGGGTACGATAGGGGGGGGGTGAGGGGGGATTTAAACGTTGACCACGGTTTATCGTAGCTAAGAATTGGCAGCTGTGTGTGCCCGCTGAGGTCTTTACAGATGATCTTTCAGTGCGTTAGCGGAGGCCTATATAAGTAGTAACGGTATAGTGGGGTGCCTTTTACCGCCCAAAACCACTAAATAAACAGAAATTCAACCAAAGCGTGCCATTTACACACTATCCTTTTCCTTTATTCGACAATTTATTGATGTTAGTTAATATTGAATGATGCTAAAGTGGCAGAGGAAAAGTCTACCTACTAGACCCATTCAATTTCCTCCCGCATCCTAAATATTCAAAATATAACGAAAATGGCAATAAATTCAGTGAAGAACTGGCTTGCCTTAGGCAGAATATCGTGGGAAATACTGCAGCGCTAAATGCATCGCTCAGGCGGAATATACCGAGGAATTGGGCTACAGCGTTATGCTGGGAAACATCTTAGCGGTAGCGCTCGAAAAGGGCAATTAATAAGTATATTAGTAGGATTAGGTGCGCTATAACTCCTGGCAGTAGATGACGCCACACGCCCAACTATATTTCGTTAATCCAGCTGAACCGAGGCTGCTACTGTCGCAACGATTTCTCTTACCTAAGCCAATGTTGGCCCACCCACCATACATTTGATTGCTTACCTATCAGGTAGGTATGTTTGCCATAATGAAGCAACTCTAAAACCCGAGTAGCGGCTCATGAAGCAGCAGGCGACATGAAGAGTTTAGGATGACTATCCCCCATACAGACTACAATTCTTCCTAGAAGACCCGTACGCCGTCATTCACGATCAAGTGTATCATGTATTGCTGCATTCTATCTTCGTAGTTCGGGAAATGATAGGAGGGTAGAAGAGTGCTGTGGGGTTCAGTTGGCATGGCGGCTTCAGAAGGAATATTGACTGTCGAGTTCTCAGCTTGGGCGAACCTCAGCAAGTGTCCTACAATCAACGCATATACCGGCTTTTGAGATCATTAAGTGATTCCAGTATTTGTATAAGACTTAGGTCACTCGAAGAAAGCTTGATCCCATAGATATGGTTGATATCGAGAATATATACGCGCTGTATTGATGAGCAAATACTGCAGTAAGAGAATATTCAAGGGCATGATAGAGGGACTGGGTCATCCCACGGGGGTCTTCCACTAACCCCTAAAAACACCCGGTACCTACCTGGTATATGGCGCAAACAGAACACCATAGCCTGACAAGCATTAGCGAATAACATCCTATAATTAATTATACGTAGGTAGGTAGGTGTGTATTTGACCTCGGCGAAATGTGGCCACTATAATTATAGGGCATTGTGCGTTATATCGCCATAATCTTCAGTGTATAACGTCTTACTATCATAGCGTCATTTCAAATTAATTGACGCTTTAGCAAGTTTTCTTTACGATCTGCTTCACGAATTCATTAATATCTAGGTAGTATTATTGATGTAGTGGCGCACTTCATCTACCGCATCGAATACGAGTCCTATGACTTATTACATTAAATTGTCGAGCTACGGCAATGAATAGTATGTCCATTGAATCTGATTCCGGACTGACTTCGTGGATTCATTCTTCCTCAGTTCGAGGGCTGGGTATAAGCTATAGTAAAGATCATTCATATGAACACCCAGCGGCCTGCATTCCGACGCCATTGAACCACAACACGTACGCGTAGCGGGAAATGGACCCCGTCCCTTGTTTTCTGATAAGATGGTATAGCCAAGTCGAAAAAAGTCTTGAGAAGTTAAATGCGGCAGTGTTTCGTGCGCGCATCGGCAAAAGAGGACGTATTAAGCTGATAGTATAATGAGGATGAGAGTGCTTGTACGGCCGGCTCTAGGTACTTATAGGTATTAAATATAGTGCTTGAAATAGAAGCGTAGGGGTGCAGCATAGCGTCATTACAGGCGGGACAACAGATCCCCCGCGGATGACTAAGCGATGACTAATAGGTTCTTGATAATAGGGGTTGATGCCGAAAAAAAGGGGCTAGCTAGACGTTAGAACAAGTAGCAGTGAGGTGTCATCGATCAGCTTTGAAGTTTATATATAATAGTTAATAGAGGCAATAAAATGAATCGGGAATTATTATTTCTTGTAATTGCTGGTTCATAATTATTTATCCCAGGTGTTCTTGTTGGAACCAGGAGGGTGCCTCGGTACCTAAAAATTCACAAGTATTCGTTGCTAGAGTTATCTATTCTAATAAGTTAGAAACCAGTAATCAAGTGTGCACTTTCGAACAGCCCTTCTGGTCAAGTGGTTTGGTACGAGCCACTTGGCTTATTCCCCAGGCACGACGTGTCTCGGTCGCTTAAGTTTCAAGACTCCCTACCCTTCCACTTTATGGCCACCCAGAGGGTCTCTGTTCAAATCTGGGTTCCCCCTTCCCCTGCCCCCTTTTTTTTCCTCCTACTTTCTTCACTTTGAGTACATGAATTTTTTTTCTTTTCGTAATGAGAGATAACATTAATCTTATTTTTAGTTGCATTCAGAATCTTTTTTTTTTTTTCGATGAAGAAACCCAGCGACTACTACAAGCATCATGGCTTTTCATCATCTTGTCGACCTCCCCTTATTAATCCTCAACATTTAAACATACATAAATCCCCATTGATCACCTAATAATAAGACCGTGGAAGTGTATGTACCAAATAGGGAATGCGGTTGCAAATTGTAGGAGGCTTTCGAGAGCAGAATTGTTCAAAATCTACAGCGACAAATGAGTACGCGGAACACAGTACTACAAGTTATAGATGCTTCACACATCAGACACACAATTCCTGTTGTATTCCCGCTGAAATATAGCAAAAAGGTACACAAGGCAAACTTTTGAGTAGGCAGTCAGGACCCATCTATCATTTAATTGATACTCGGTGACTTCCCACGATGGCAAAGACACACTGCGTAAACACAACGGCCGAGAGAACATTGAATCAATTTTCTCCTAGTAAACACATAATATAGTAATCATGTCCGCATCAAATTATTGCACCTGATTGCTGATTGCCTAGGCAACTATTATTTTAAATCGGATAGTTTCCTAAACTGCCGCATTATTCTAAGCTACAAGGTCCTTTCGACACAAACCAGCTTCCATCTACCTGCGTCTTCGTCCCGTATGCTAGGACCTAAATAATATATTTTCGATTATATTGGCCTAGCTAATTGGCCAATCCAGCTTCGGGCTCCTCCTTCGTAAGTATTTAACGACACGGTCCTACTTGTTCAACAACTATCAGGTACAATTATCATCGACATTGCTAACCATCGATGTAGCTAATAGCACAGGCACGAGGAAACATCGCGTATTGTTCTCTCGTAGCCACAATGAGCCCAAGACCCAAGATTCCCGCTGAGGCTTGCCGTTTCGATGGCCTCAAATTCGCCGACGATCTAGAGCCACGCGCAAAAATCAGACGCTTTTTATGTGGGCGAAAGCCTGAAAGCATCGAGGCACCTACCCCTCTTCAGCGCTACAAAATCAACCTCATCGTCACGCTAAAAGCTTACCTATTTTTCAACGAGTTCAGGGCATTGGAGGATTTTTGGCCTTCCCTTGCCCATACCTTGTGTGAACACTGGACCGGACCTATTCTCCAGGAGACTGTAAATCTCTACATATCGGCACGAGAACTCTATATCCGTGATGTTGAAGAAGCCATAATCACACCACCTGATCAAATTTCTCGATTGCTCGACGCATGCATCAGCGTAAAGACAACCGATCATCTTCTTAGAGCCATAGACGAGGAAGCTGGACAGGCTTTTCAGCTGAAGCAAAACCTATGGCCAAAGCACCTTCTCTCCTTCCTAGCTTCTTCACGAAAGCCTACCGTCAAGAAATCGCTTTCCATCAAAGGTTTAGCAAGCAAGAAGAATGGAGAGGTTTCAGAGAAGCAAGGCAAGGAGGTAGCCCGCGATAACGGTACCGACGATGAAAACGCTATCGCTTCTCGTCTTTTCCCTCTTAATGCCCTTCTGGGTGCCGCTCAAGATTCTAAGCCTAAAGCTACACCGAAACCCTCTACGAACACGTCTGAGCCTCCCTCAAACTCTCGCAAGAGATCGTCTACTCTGTTTGAGCCAAGTCCTTATTTCAATCCAGTCCCACCCCGCAAGCGCCTTGCCACTGGAGGCACACCTTCTCCACGTGAAGATCGCAAGCATCATACTGGATTCGTCTCATCTTCATCAGTCAACCACAACGAAAACGCAGAGGAGCACGGAGGTCATGATCAGCAACTTAGGAAAGCAACCGAGGAGGCTACTGCGACCACATCGAACCAGTCATCAATTGACTCGGCAGACGAGGTTAAAAGTTTCAAGGCTACGATCCCAGATCTTCAGGAAAAGGCGGGAGCTCAGGAGGTTACGTTGGGACGACCTAACGGTGGCCCCGATCTTTCGGTCTTGCAGAAAACAATGCAAGCCCAGGATGCTACACTGAAGGAATTGAAAAGCGACTTTGACAAGATCCGGGACCAACGACAGATGCTGAACGAGCGTCTTGAACGACTGGAGGAACGCCACCGGGGACCATTGGCCTGGTTAACTGGATTATTCGACGCCTAAGAATATAAGACAAGGTCTTGTTTCTGTATTCGCCCATGTCAGGCGCGTTTACGTACGTGTGGTGTATTCCTTCTTAATGGCCTTCTTGTATGAAAGGGGATATTGGAGGGGATATCTGGAGTCTCTTGTTTCTTCTGCCGTTGTTGGTATACACATACCATTGTAAAGTTGTTTTGATTTCATAGCTACGAGAGGTCCTCAAATGGCGCAAGAATTTGCTACATACAGTGTAGAGTAGACGCCTAGACTAATGAACACTATGATAATATTTCTATGGTGAGTCTTTCGCTATGCAAAGTATACTCTGGCACTTCTAGTCGGATGAGTAAAACATTTTCTTCTTGAGGGTTGCCTAATTCCGCCTAACAACATTACACATCCTTTAGGGTATAAGGCGCTATAAAACTTGCATTGATATCAATAACGTATAGTACACGGTCTTATATTTTACCAATTACCCTTCCGGGCCAATTGGTGGTATATTATTGGTAGGAATCATAACTACCGACAGTCTAGTTCACCGGAGTCTTGGTCTGTCTTGTATGGTAGGGTTATATCATTATGGATAATCAAGGTCCTATTTATCCACGTCATAGGGCTAACTATAACGCGGCTATATATCTACCTGGCGTAAGGACCTACTTACCTACCTAAAATTGACTCCATATTCAGACTACCTCATACAACATAGCTTCTATCGATCTTTTCGCTCAATTGCGAGCTAGTCGTTATAACCATGTCAGCCTCAAAGTTGTTGACAACCTCATTCATATTTCTCAGTGTCTCCCTAGCGAAAGGAATGCCAATTCCATAACAGAGTGTCTGTAGCATTTCATTCATCGACCCCCCTGCACGTCTTCCATTTAGTGATCCCGTCTTACCCATGAATGCAAACGGCTGCGCGTTGCCATTGTAAGTACCATCAGCATTCCCATACTGAACTAATGTCTTTTCCTTTGCCATTTCGGGCATGACTAGCTAATCTCACAGTTAAGTCCGTCGTGTAACTGTATAAACGCCGAGACGGGTGTCAATCATATGTCCCCGCTGTGCGACCAAGCCGGCGGCGTGAACAGTCGACAGGCGCTTGGTGGCGGCATCGAAGGGCAGGAACTGGTATGTCAACGTTATATCACGGTAGAATTAGCCTAATACTCACTCAATTATAGTGCACGGTTGGTGCGGCACGAGCTGATGCGTTTTCTACCGCCAACTGCGTGAAGACATACGGAGAAGGATTTAAATCACAATGCGTCGATGTGGGCGCGTAATACTGCGGGTTATAATGTCTTTGCATATCTAGGTACATGATATTAGCTGAGAATAAAGTGAATATTCCTCGCGTGATGGTTAGGCACTTGTGAATGAGTGGGAAGACGGGCCATGGAGAAGCTAAGGTGTTTATATGTGGGTTACTAAAGTGTCTAAATAGTAAATAAGAGGAGGATAATTTCATTACCCAACCGGAATGAATATTTGGCAGAAAAAAAAACATAAAAATGAAAACCAAAACAAATCCCGGGATCGAACAGAGCACCTTTGGGGCGCCAGAAGATGGTAAGTCATGGGGGTTTGAGCGTGTAACGACCTAGTCACTGGGGCCCCCTTCCTAGGTAGCGGCTGGTAGTTAGAGCTGCTATGGCCATGCACATTACCAATTCAGCAAAGAGTCTGTTAGATGGTTAAAATTTGTAGTTTATTACAAAATAAAACCCATAGCTCTGGAATTATCTATCTTTACAAACCCGGTACCCTGCTCGAACTAGAAACTAGAAGATAAACAATACATGTAATCCATTTGATTATTCCACTTCCCAAACGTCCATCGCAATTGTATTCAATCAGGAGTCACTGCCCAAGCCATTGCCTAGGTACTTAAGGTAATATGTCGGTATTAGGAACTCTATCTATCAACAAAGCAATACAATGCATTAACATGTCAATTCTTAATGTACTCCAATTCACAGATCTCCTAAGATTATTGTGACTTCGTAAAATCGGTTAAGGAGTCTTGACTTCTACTTAGAATTTACCCCTTTTCTTGAAATATATTAGTCATCGCTTAGTCATCTATAATATTGGTATCGTATTGTACCGTTTCTTTCGCGATATCTTATATTGCGAAGGGCGAGGGGTTCTCGTGAAGAGCTATAAGTGAGTCGGCCGAGGCCTCTTAGAATCCATTAAGCTGCAATGACATCCCACTACCTGCAAGTCCAGGTTGATGATTTTCGCAGGCGAAAGGTTTCATTGTATATCCCTCTACCCCACGCCAAGGGGAACAAGTGTCGGGGCATTCTATATACAGCCTTAGTTTAAGGTTATAACAAGCTAGGAAGAGTGTTATGATGGCGGTGTATCGGCGGAGTTAATATACTACCTGGCAAAAATACCTTACGACTGAACCCCCAGCCTTATTTGGGGTTTTCATCCTCTCCTCCTTTTTTTCGAATGCTTTGCTAGTTTTAACTCAGACACATCACCCTGCGATTATCGCGCACCCTCTAAACGCAGCCAATGGGATCCTAGAATGGCTGAGGCTCTAGGCGCCACCACAAGCGGTATCGTAGTGGGCCAGCTGGTGGGTACGGCTATAGAGGCTGTTTCGAAACTCAAAAAACTATGGAATGAGGTGAAAAACGTTCCCGAGGACATCTCTGACTTTATGAAGCAGATCGACTGCATAGACCTAGCGCTCTGGGAAGCCGAAGACCATTTTCCGCGGAGTTTTCCACCACAGGTTTGGAGTGACGTAGTAGCAATGCGGAGCGCAAATTACTGCCGCAAGCCCCTGCAGAAAGTGATTTTCGTGGTTAATGACTTAGCTGCTAAAATCAGTTCGAGGAAGCGAATTGTCCGATTAAAGGCCTGTGTGAAGGTCGTCCTGAAGAAAGACGATTTAAAAATAGTTAAAAGACGTTTGAAAAGCGCAGTGAGTATGCTTCAGCTGGCTCAGCAAGGGTATCTTATGTGAGTACAGAACCTACACAATACTATATGATTCAAATCTGATAAGTCGTAGCGCGCTTGTTCATGTCTACCCAGATGTTGTAGCTCGGAAAGTCAAATTGGGGTTAGATGGCGCCCAACATCCTCATCTTTCGGCTACCACCAAAGCCGAGGGGACGTCCGCACGCCACCACGACTCAATCGATCCTGCATCCCCGCACGACATGATTTATTCTATCGTAAAGAAGCGTAAAACGATAGCTTGGACGAAATTGTCCGTTTTCAGAAGCGTGGAACATCAAGCCAGGAGCTTATGCAGTGGCGAATCTTCGCGGCAGATGTTATTCGGAAAACAAAGGACCTGCATACTCCTCTACCCTTTCATTATCATGGTTCGCCGATGTATGAGTACATGTACTTTTTCAGTCCGCTATTAGGCATGCTTTTTTGGCATGGTCTAGGTGAAGGCGCCATATATACTAAATCCCAGACTGAGAGGCAATTTCAGGTAGCACTTCAAAGATGGCTCGATATCTTGAGGTCGGCTGGCGTCGACCTGGAAAGCTATGGGCGAAAGGAAATTCGCTTGTTTCTCGCCGAAGATAGGCGCCAATTTAGAACTTATAGACGGCATCTGATCGACAAAAGAGCTTCATATATAGTCGGAAATATGTGGATTTGTTATTATGACGTAATTGGTTTTACGATCGGACCGCATGTAAATGACTGGTATATTTGGTGGAGTGAAGCTACAGACGAGTTCGCGGGCGAATTTTGGAGTTTGGTCGAGGAGCAGAACATCATTTCACGTATGCCAGGCCCATGGTGTGATAGTTGAATCGAGGTCGCCGGCATGAACTGCGACTCGTGATTATCTTTATAGGTGGTAGTATTGGTGGAAGAAATTGCTGCTTGTTATTTCCGATGTCTTGTGTTGGGTAAACTGATAATCTTCTTAAGTCTGTGGTGGTATTTGTATCGCAGGGCTAGCGAGGAAAGGGTGCCATGGTCGTAGTGGCAACGGGGACGGGGTTGGGATCCATCGATTCAATAAGAAAAGCTGAGCGATTTGACCTTTTATAGTAGCACCAGGTGTAAAGTGTACTTTCGTATTATATATGTCCAACTCGAGCGGCTAGCGACGACGTTGGGTAACGCCAGGTTTAAATCTGAGGAAGCAACATTTGGTTCGACGTCTTCTTTGCTGTCGTTAAACTGGGTGCCGATTCCGGGCCCGGCATCGGCAGGAGGCCAAGAAATAAGCGGGAGTTATCATAGGCGCTCTGTTTGTCGTTGTGGGGCAGAACGCTTACCCCCTAGGCGCAGTTGGGGAAGGTAGTACGCGAAATAGTGTATCCTCGTATGAAAGTTATCGTATAAAGACGATCACGGGGATAACAGTAGGTGCTTCGCTCTTTATGGTTATATGTTAAGGTCATCATGAAGAGATCTCAACATCAATATTTACAATATGTCGATCCTGTTAGTTTTGTTAGCTTTAGTCTTATTGACAATTATCTGGATATGGACCCAGCGTAAGCGCATCAAGGTAGATATATCCTCGTACCTTTTATGGATGCATTCCAAAACTGATGAGGTCTCATCTAGAACTATGGCAACATACCAAAGAAAGGGCACCGAACATACACTTCATCTGAACCTATAATAGACCCCCTCTCTGAGTTTGACTGGGCGAGCGTAGAGCCGCAACGGTTCAGACCTTTCAAATCGATATACTACATAACGATGGGTATGCGTACCGGTATTTGCTGATAGAATCGGTGTGCTCGCGATGCTGATATTCTGTAGCGCTTAAGTCGACTACTCCATCGGATCTCATAATTATAGATCAGAATTATTTATCCCGGATACAGGAGCGTAAAGTCGTCATGGCCAAGCACGAATCCCACACTATTGGATGCCTACCTTGTGGCGTCGAAGCCGTTCAGGAGGTGTATACCTACCTTCTCGGAGGATATCTTCCTACGAGATATCCAACAATTTTCTCCCAGGATGATAAATTCTTTCGAAATAGCGTTACTGGCGTCTCTCTTCCGCTTCTACCTCCCCAGGATCCGGTCACAGCACTGAAAAGCCTGGGTGGGACTGTGGAAGATGACATGTTCTTTCTGCGAGAAACACCCGACGGCCACCAGTGCACCGCTTTCTTATGCTGCTGCCCCTCTGGATTCGACCCCGCAGCGAAGATTGGTAAATTACTCAAGGATATACATCAGCCGGTGCCGTCATATGAGAAAATCGGTGCGAGTATGGAGAAGTATTTCAGTCGGCTGGAAGTTGGTAAGAGCGCATCTAGGATTAACGTAGGTTATTCTCTCTTGCGTGTTGAACATTGAAATGACAATGTCGGGTGACTAATACGACCGGGCAGTGGTCGATAACGTCGACACCAGAGTTATTCAACATCTCCGGAAATCACGTAAGTGAAGGCGATAATATGGATAGTATCGACATTGATATAAAGAAGGTAAGATTCGTATTATGATGGCAGCCTCGAGACATACTAATAATAAGTAGACTCATGTGAGAATGGAATTACAAACGTTAACACGGATGCCCAAGACGCGAACTATACTCTTCTCCTTCAAAACGTACTTATATCCTATCGAGGACATAAAAGCAGAAGGCCTTGGTTCAGACCTTGCCGACGCCATTCAAGGGTTAAAAACTGGGAACGCTCCCGGAATGTGGGTGTATAAAGGCGGAATACGATGGGGTAAGAGTGCGTGTGAATATTTAAGATCGTGATCTTCAGCGGCGGGTTCCTTGGTGAATGAGTGGGTAGATCGTATCTATTTTAGAAAGGCCGTTGACCCGGTTCTATCTCGGATAGCTTTCCTACAGAATGGCGAACTTTTGGAGTATATCGTATGGTAATGGAATTGATGAAGGATATTCTTAATTCTTTAGGAGAATAATAATATAGAAATACCTAACGTATAATGACCTCGGGATGTTTGGGTTTTATGACAATTGAGGTTTAGTTGAACCTTTTTATTATTACGGGGAACAGTGCTGCTAGCGCTTCAAGGCTGTTAGTGCTGTAGGACATTTGAAGATAGGTATCGATAAGGAATAAATAGGGGCCGCTAGGACCTCTAAAATACCCTAGAGTCGACTCCCTGCAAGGGTCAACCGCCTAACATCATACTAATGTCAGCCGTTAAGCTTCGGGCAGCCCCGTCCCTGGTGCATTTTGGTACATTTTGGTCGGGGGGCAATGGCGATCCTTACCCGTCCCTATCATCGGGTCGCCTGCGAAGAATTAGAAACTTTTACCAATTTTACCCACCTTACCTACCTAGGTTCTTTGTAATAATCTTGTGACAATACATTACTCAATATGCTGCTCCGAGCAGTATTCACTTTGGCTTCAAGTAAACAAGACGACAAGAAACAAACCCTGTGTAGTTGTTAGATTAATTTATTTTCCCACTGCGCTCCTCCATCACCCAACGATACCCCCCCATTGAAGCTTCGTAGGTCGACACGTTGCTACGACGCGATTACCTACACACGATCGCCGAGACCCCTGAATAATTTTCGAAGCTCCCATCAATCGCATTCGCCCACCCCGAATATATGCCCCGTACACCTTTCTACCCGTGCAACGATATCGAGTCGGTCGTCCAACTATTATATTCATAACTTAACAAACCAGGTCGTTCATGAGCTATCGGATTTCGTTAGGCGCCAATCGCCATTCCCGAGCCGTATTTCATGATCCTAGATTATTCCTCGAATCCACTAGCAAGTCAACGATAGATATTAGAGCAATAATATATAACACTCGGCGCCTCGGAGGGAGCGCGCGGCGCTGAGGACGGGCCTCAAAGGGATATGCAATCAAATAAAGCAAAGGCCGAGGCGCTGGGACGGAAGGCAAAGGTATGCCGAGATAGACGTATCTCACAAATTTACAGGTCACCGACAATATTCAGGTACTAACTGTTGACAAATAAATAGCTTGCCAACTCGTATCAGGAGCTACTCGAGTAAGTCCGAATCCAGACAACTCGCAAACAAGTTACTTATTTCCTTGCTAATGCCCCCTTCCCCTAATAGCGAATTTTCGGATAAGGACCTAAAAAATGTCGGCAACTACACTCTGGGAAAGCTGATAGGGAAGGGTTCCTTCGGCAAGGTCTATCTTGCGAATCATAAACTCACAAATGGATCCAAGGTTAGTCTTTGCCCGAACCCATAGGCTTTCATCCGATCCCTTTCGAACATTATTCCTAATTGCAACAGGTCGTCCTCAAGTCAGCCAACAAGGACGACTCCAATCTCGCCAGGGAAATCCACCACCATCGTCAATTTGTCCATCCCCATATCGCACGGCTATACGAAATAATAGTTACCGAATCATTAGTGTGGCTTGTTTTAGAATATTGTCCAGGTATGTCTTTGCTAAGAGCATCCTATGCTCAGGCATTATTAATTATTTATAGGTGACGAGCTTTACAACTACCTTCTCAAGAATGGTACTTTACCAGTTGAAAAGACCCAAAGGATATTTACGCAACTCGTCGGTGCCGTATCCTATGTACATCAACAATCATGTGTTCATCGCGACTTAAAACTCGAAAATATTTTGCTCGACAAACACGAGAATGTCAAGTTGGTCGATTTTGGTTTTACGCGCGAGTATGAGGGCAAAGCCAACTATCTTCAAACGTTTTGCGGTACAATATGTTACTCAGCACCCGAGATGTTGAAAGGGGAGAAATATGCTGGCGAGAAGATAGACGTGTGGAGTTTGGGTGTAATTCTTTATGCGCTGTTATGCGGCGAGTTGCCGTTTGACGAAGACGACGATAATATTACGAGAACGAAAATCCTAACGGAGGAACCGAAATACCCAGAACGTTTACCACCCGATGCTATTGCTCTAATCAGGCTCCTACTTTCTAAACGACCGTTACTACGACCTACCCTTCCCGAAATTCTCTCTCATCCCTTCCTCGCCGAACATGCTCCTCAGCAACAAGCAATTCTCAAGTTACATCAACCTCCGCCGTTTACAACCCACCTAGAAAAGGACTGCTTACAGCGAATGCGTAGTGCTGGCGTAGATATCGATGCCGTCATTGAGAGTGTTCTAGCCCAACGATGCGACGTACTAGCGGGTTGGTGGACACTACTATTGGAAAAGGAAGAAAGGAAGGCTCGTCGGCGTGAGAGGAGGAGGAAGGAGAAAGAATCAGAGAACCGGAATTCTCGCCGTTTTTCGGCAGCATCCAGTAAGCTCGAACGAATGGCACCAATCCTCGACGAAGACCCTAGCGGATCTGGAGAACCACCTTTACCTAAGACGAGAGGGCGCCCGGAAAGGAGGAGCGCTCGATATAGCGACTCCCAAATTCCAGAGTTGCCAAACTTGCCCGAGTCACAGGTGAAGGGACATCTAAGTCCCGATGGTAGTACACCACCTCCTCCAATAGATAAGGATTCGGTGAGGTCGGTCAGCTCATCACGACACCAACGTCCTATACCCCCTCCAAAAGAAGGCATTCTTCGAAGTGCGAGATCGAGAGGTTCAACACTGCATCTTGTGACTACCTCGGATGCACTAGGAAATAGCGAGGTTCGGGAGCTAAATCCTCCCCCGAAAGTCCGGAAAAAGCCTTCACAAGCAATTGTTGCGACGTGGAAGAATTGGACACACTGGATTGTTGAAAACACCAGGCGGCACAAACCTAATAAGCGAGGGAGCATGTCTACGCCTAACTTGGCCACTAAGGATGGACAGTCTGGCAACAAGAACCCAAAAGATGCTAGCCCTCGACCTCATACTAGCAAATATCCCGCTTCCCTACAAGGTGCTGGAACATCGAGCGGTGGAAACTCACCAAGTCTACCTAACGGGAATGCTAAAAGCACCGGAGCAGCTGGTGGTAGTAATCCAACAAAGAAGCCTGTACCAACACCTCTTAGGACCCCTTCCAACTCGGGACCGCGTCGTATGCCTTCCGCCGCCTCATCATATAAACGCCAATCCTTATCACCAGTCCCACTTACACCTCGTTCAACCATCCGTCGCTCTTCAACCGGTCTCCGAGGTAGAAAGTCGACCTCGTCTTCTCTATCATCTATTCGGACTATGCCACATCACCATCATTCACATTCGAAGGCCAGCTCAACAAGCTCTACGGGGTCAGTATCAACAACGAAGACACCTGGACGCTCACCACATCATTCGGTAAAGGTTCTGCCAGCTACGCCAACAAACAAGTCGTTCCCATCTAATATCCGCCTTGTTCGAGGTCCCGCGCTGTCCTTGAATTTTAACGAAGGCATGCCGTCATCTAAGTCGGGACCAAACCCCCCAGGTTCCCCCAACCCTTTTTCATCGAATAGCCCTTCGGTACTTTTCGCTAAGCGTAAACGAAATATTTTTAAGGGACCAATGCTTTCTATCGGCAGCCAGTCCCGTAGTAGTGGTAATTCTGGCGGCCATAGCAGGAGTGCGAGCGCCAGCGGGCTAGGGCGAAGAAGCGGTGAGATAACAATTCAGGAAGAAGACGAGGAGGCGGAGGAAGAAATACCCGATATCGAAGCCGATGATGACGTTGAGGAGGTTGATCAGTTTAGCCCCGTTGCGCATATTCCCGGACAAAAGATCGAAGAAATTTACGAAGTCGAAGGAGAAATTAAAGAGGCCGTGTTAAATGCAGCTGCTAGTGTTGAGGCTGGCACATCTAAATGATTGACATAAGGAGCAAGGACTTGATACCATGTAGTAGTACGGACGCATCATATCACAGCAAGCTGTGATATCATAATGGGGGATTTCGGATGCATTGTTATATAGATATCTACCTAGGGTATTTGGTTTTGTCATTCTCCACTGTCTGGCGGACAGCAGGACATCGCAAAGGCGACTGGATCTATACAGGCCTTATTGTATGATTGGTATTACCTACGCATGTTGTACGGGCTTCGAAGGGGAAAGTATTATATATCAGATGAGATATATCTCATAATGGCTATCATCCTATTTGTTCGCCTACTACCTACCTATGTAGGTGTTTAGGTAATTACCTTCTACGCTGCACTGGAAGGATTTTTGAAAATTATAGAACGAAGACTTGAGGCTAGTACCACTACATCGCATCATCAACAGTAAGTCCAACTTCATTTACCAAAAAAATGTCTCTTGCTGATATTGTCTTTCATTAACTACTCCAAATCTAAGCTAGACCAGCTTAAACAAATGAGTCTTCATTAGACATTAAATTATTTCTCATTTCATATCATCCATGTCGCTTAAAAGGACCATTTTCATTGGTACTCTTAGTCGGACGTGCTAGGGTCTCCGGCTCGCACGAAACCAGTGAATTCCCCATCGTAAAGAGTCTGAGAATCCGTCAAAAGTCTAACCCGATACTGGCCAGATGTTTCATCAAGCAAGTACGCCCAGGTCGTGAAGTTGTTCCATCCTAGAAACGTCCCGGCTTGTCGCGTTCCATTAGGGTAATAATGCCAGTGCGGCTCGATTGGCGCACCCTTTGCTACGCTTTTGATGAAGATTAGGCCGTCGTACTCGTGGTAGATGTACTCTGAAATGCTCAATGGCTGGTATTGGCTGTCTACGCTCATGGCGAGCATTTCTGCGCTGCCGAATACCTGGCATTGTATTCGAGGCACTGCTACGTCTTTTTGGTTGGCGATGCTGAGCTGTTTTATGTGTTAGTTGAATCCGGATTTTGGATTATGGGTGTGGATCCTTACCCAAGCCGAAGCGATAGTGACTTCTTTGGTAGTTTGGTAGCTGGCTTTGTTTCCGTCAATGTCCTTGCCGGTTGAGTCAGCGAAGATGGCGAATGGCCCGGCAACACTCTCATACTGGCGGAAAAACGGCCAGTTGCTGCATCTGTTTTCCTTTGGAACCACGGTGATGTTGGGCAGAGCTGCGACGGTGGCGGCTGCCGAGAGCGTTATGAGGCTAGGACGCATTTTCGAAGTTATGTGAGAGTGGATATGCGAGGTATAGTATTCAAGGGATCGGGAGGTCGCTGTTGATGAGGTATGATGCCATCGTGAATATTATACAAGACGACCCAGTCCTTTTATACTCGAACCGGACAGGAAAGTCAAAGGAAGATCCGAAGGTCCTATTCCATATAAGCATATCCGACGAGGATCGTGAGATGTTAATCTCGGCCAACCAGAAACAGGGTCCTAAGCTTCCTAACTAGACCAGGCCAAGAATTGTACTTAGGATTGACCATGTAACGTCGTGCTAACGCCAAGTTCAAACACGAACCCTGCGCCCTATCAAACGATCTTTAAGGGCCTATAGAGATCCACTTATAGAGTGCATGGAATTTTATTTCGCGGCACAGCGGTTCAGCCCTGAGCCTTGCTCAGCCCAACATTATAGAGATCTCGCGTTGCGGTAGGGCGGCGCGATTACCCGCATGACTCTTATGTATTAATTCGCGGGTTATAGCGAGCTATAGAATCCGCGGCGACACAAGTTACTACTTACGTAATACCGAGTGACTTGGAAAAGGGGTGAAACCTAGATTTAAGCCTTGAGGTAGGTATTCAACCGGCTCGCATAGTACCCCGGTAGCACGACTTTATTACCCAAGCCGGCCACCGTCTATCTAGAAGGTTATAACTTGATAGAGCGACATAAGACCTAGAATGTGGTGAGTTTTGTACGAGTCATCGATGTGCCATCTTACTGCCTAGCAATATACTCTTAAACTACCTTCATAACACCGAACACCAATCCGGGCGAAAGTATTGCTCGCTCACCGACTCTATGGCCTATGAATAGAAGCTCGACTACTTATGGGTGTATAAACATAGGAAGTAGGATCATTATCTCGTAAATCGGATTTGCGGGTTATTTAGATGTATGAGTAGAGCTTACATGACTGGTTCAAGTATACACCAATGACTTCTTCGTATCGAGCCCGTGGGCATGAAAAGACGAAGGACTTTGTGATTGATTTCGTGTTTGAGAATATTTCTCAAATAGCACTTACGCCCGACGTGAGTGATAGACATGCTGAAGAGATCTATGTAGTGTCTCGAAATATAATACTTGAAAAGGTAACGAACCTGACTGTGTTTAAACTCCGATGTCCCATTTGGGAAACATCCAACTATGCACCATACCACAAGGCACGAGGATTCTTTCTATTAGTCGACATATATACACGTCTGTTTTCGTCTCCCTATATGGAATATCGTGCCATTTGGCGATTCGTATTACATAAATATTAAGCTAGGTGAGGAAGCAGTTCTCTTCCAAGCATATTAGTGGATATTTACTTCACTCCCATTTTCTGGGGTCTGGCCAATGATGTTCGAATTTGGCTTCTATAGACGCTAGAAGAAAGGGGCCAGCACAGTCCGTAGCTCCAAACTTACCTAGGTACATATCAGTAGGGCGGACCCTCTTCCGGGTGGTTCCGTAAATGCTAGCGTTTTAGAGCGAGGAGCCATGGGCATACTTACAAGTCGACTTTGTTTTTTTAGGTTTTGTTATCCTGTACTTCGATATCGCTCTTAGGCCTACAGATCGCCTAAATAGCTGCTATAATAGAGGGGAAACACGGCGGAAGTTATAGTGGACATCAGGGTACCCTCAATGTACCTGGGCGCTAGCCTGAACAATGTGGGGTGGCTGGGAATTTAGCTGTCACAATTCCGACGATGATGATGGAATTGAACTATTCATTCCACCTAGTTCGGTGGTCGAGAAATAGCAACGTTGGAATAAAACAGTCAATGCCGTCGCCAAGTTTGAATTAAAGAAATTCAATTTGAATTATTCACCAATTCGCTTCCATATTCTTCAATATGAAGCTCTTACCTCTCCCCGTACTCCTCCTTAGCAGCTCCCGAGCTTGGGGATCCGAACTCCAAAAACCTCTTAAAGCTGCTCAAGCTTCGACTCCAATATCGCTGCCGCACGATTCTTCCGATGCGCCTCCTTCTTATCGCGACGAATTAGTATCCTTACATAAATCTCTAGTCGAAATACCCTCTATTACCGACGACGAAAATGAAGTCGGCAACTTCTTAGTCGAGTATCTTACCGCGCGTGACTTCATCGTCCAACTCGAATTCATCCCTCCAGAGTCGAATACTACCGAACCTAGCAAACCTCGCTTCAACGTCCTCGCATGGCCAGGCCCGAATCGAAAACCTGATCCTAAGGTCCTCGTTAGCAGCCATATCGATACCGTCCCGCCCTTCATACCTTACAGTCGCACCGATGCCGACCCCACCGCCGATACGGTACTCTCAGGCCGCGGCAGCGTCGATGCGAAAGCTAGTGTTGCTGCGCAAATCATCGCTCTACAATCGCTATTAGACTCGGGCACTCTTTCTGGCAAAGAGGACTCCGTAATGCTATTATTCGTCGTCGGCGAGGAGGTAACAGGTATCGGAATGAAATACTTCTCTGCTACGCGCAGCAAGCTAGACCCACCTCCAAACTTCAAAGCCGCGATTTTCGGCGAGCCGACAGAGCGGCGTCTCGTATGTGGACACAAGGGAATTTTTGCGGCCAATATTACGGTACACGGACGTGCGGGTCACAGCGGATACCCATGGCTCGGTAAGAGTGCTCTAGAGGTGCTTATGCGCGGGTTGGTGCAAGTTTTAGATACAGACTTGGGCAGTAGTGAGGAGTTTGGTAATACGACAGTTAACATTGGATTGGCCCATGGTGGGGTGGCTCCTAATGTTATCGCCGAATCAGCTACCGCAAGACTTGCGGTTCGCGTAGCTATTGGCCCTGAAATCGGCGGCGACCGGATCGCTGCTAAGCGGCTAGAAGAGGTGCTACGAAGCGTGGATGAGGAAGCGTTCGAAATCGACTTTGGATTTGGGTACGGTGTTGTCAAATGTGATTGCGATGTTGAAGGTATGTCTAGTTTATTGTCTGTCAACGCTAATTATCTCGGCTAACTTCGAGTTCAGGTTTCGAAACCACAACCGTCAATTACGGAACAGACGTACATCACCTAGAGGGAGATCACAAACGATACCTCTACGGACCCGGAACCATTTTCGTAGCCCATGGACCAGATGAGGCGATTAAACTAGGCGAATTGGAGGCGGCGGTCGAGGATTACAAGAAGCTCATCCTGCATGCTCTTGAGAGCTAAGCGGTTTGTGTTTGGGAAACCGAAGGGATTCAAGCGTTGCTCTCGTCGTTTGTTCATTCATGCTAATTTGTATGCATCATAGGATACCCTACATATGAGATACCTTCCAATTACCCGTTGAGACTCCCCTGCTAATCGCTTGATTCAAATCTCTATTCTTTTCTATTCACGAGGCGTACTTCCTCATATCCCTTATTATTTCCCAACAACCTTTGCCCATCTTTCGGGCATGATGCCTTTGAAGTCAAAGGCACCATTCGCATCTTTTACAACGACACCCCGTTCTGTTACTACGGCATCAATCAACTCTGCCGGTGTAACGTCAAACGCAGGATTCCAGACGCCAATCTCTTGGTGTGCGGTTGCTACACGCTCCGTACGACTAACGTCAACCTTTCCATCTTTTCTTACGACGGCGCCGGTGATTTGCGTTAGTTCTTCGGGCTTGCGCTCCTCGATCTTGATCCCTGCACCGGTTTCGGTCTGTAGATCGATACTTGTTGTCGGCGCCGCAACGATGAATTTCAATCCGTGGTATTTGGCTAGTACAGCGAGTGTATAAGTTCCTATCTTATTGGCGGTATCTCCATTGCGAACAACTCGATCTGCGCCGACGATGACGGCGGCAATATTGTTTACGGCTTTCTTGGTAGCGAATAGGGCGCCTGCCATCGAGTCCGTTATAAGTGTGGAGGGAATTCCTTCGTACACTAGTTCAAAAGCAGTGAGCCGGCTTCCTTGGTTGTATGGTCGAGTCTCAGTACAAAAAGCGTGCTGCAAATGGCCACCAGAATACAAGGAGCGGATGATACCAAGGGCTGTTCCGTGACCCGACGTGGCGAGCGATCCAGTATTACAATGCGTCAAAACCGATACTTTGCCATCGACGGACTTCGTTGGCGCATTCTCTAATAACCACTTGCTTCCGTGGTTGCCAATCGAGAGATTTGTCTCGGTATCCTTGCGGAAGATTTCTTCGGCAGCAGCGGTATAAGCACTAATAATCGCATCACGCCCTGTCTCGTCATTTTCTTTCCCAGACACATCCGTGGACCTAATCGTGTTCTTTAGATGTGTGATAGCATTAGTGAGATCTACAGCAGTTGGCCGTGACTGCTTGAGGTAGTCTAAGCGCGAGTCGATGTAAGATATCGTCTCTTCTGTGTTTGACGCCTCTAGATTGGGATTAGTCTATAGCTGCGAGGAAGCTCGTAAGACGTCAAAAGCACTCACTGCAACTCCCGTTATGTAATTCGACACCGTGAGCTAGCGCAGCAACGATGGCTATAGCCGGCGCACCTATAAAACTAATGAGCGCTTGAATGAATTACGAGATGGCTAATAATTGGAGACAGGTTTACCTCTGACTCTCATAGACTTAATAGAATCGAATGCCTCTTCGCTTGTTGCGACCTCATCATAGTGGTGTTCGTGGGGTAATCTCAGTTGGTCGAGGATTTCTAATTTGCCCCGCGTGTAGCAAATCGCTTGAAGGCCTGACATCTTGTTCCCTGGGATTTGTCCTGAAGAATGTTTCAAAATTGGCTTAATTATGAATTGAAATATTTCACAGTTTATTGGGATTTAGGATTTACAAAGACAAGTATAGAATTCTTATATGAGCGGGAAATTTCGCCATTGTGATTAGAATAATGGTTCCGCTATCGCGTCAAATTGTTGTATCAATGGATGGCGAAATCGAGAGAATTCTGCCGGGACCCCGCCATACAGTAGTGGGGGATTTACAGCTAATCATTTAATAGCGTGGTCGTTACCGCCTTCCAACAACTACCCCTGATTCTTTAGCTCTGTTTTAGCGCTATGTATGATGGCAGGTAGCTCCTTGTCGGCTGTATATAGCCCCTAAAGTCAATTATAGGTACCTCTTTTCTTCGCTGTAACAAGGAATGACGCTTGATTTTCCAGCGACAACCTCAAAAGTTCGCAAGAGGTAGCCAACAATACCAAAGCGTTCACGCCCCTTGTTCATTGTCCGTCTAGCCATGAAGTAGATATTAAGTCCTAAAGCTGTTCGTCATGGAACAGCCATTCTCTACTTCCAAAGTCACAGGTGCTTTAGTAAATCCTCCCCTTTTAAATCATGCGCCGGCGTTGCTGACCTCATGCATATAGTCGAGTATTTCGACCCTCACGATGTCTTCAAACTTCTCGCCCCCGGCTTAGTACCCCGACTTCCCCTGCGAAACCTACATTGGCAATCGCATGCTGGCCCCCTCCGATCCATCGATACTCTCCATATCGAACTCATTCCAGCCGGCGAAAAAAGCTCCATTACCTCACCCGTTTCTTCTCCACCGCCCTCCCAACCGTTAGATAGCGCCGCCCGCGACGATGGCTTCCAGACCCAGATTGGAGCGGTCTTGTCCGCCGATGCAGCTGACCAGCCAACAAACCGCAATAGTACACCTGTGCGACGACATCAGATTCCCGGGCTGAGGAGGACTCCATATCTCAAGGTGCTATTAGTACGATGTGATGATAATGATTCTTATAAGGGACACGTGAGGCAAGAAATACGCGATTGGATCAAGACAAACACGCCCCCGTCCGGCTCCAAACGAAATACGGCCGAAAACCACGATGCTTTCGAATGGCTTATCGTTCACGTTGTTATACCGAATACCGTCGCTGCGACTCAACCTCGGGATTCGGGTTCCGCACCTGAGAAAAGTTCGGCTGCGTCCCGATGGAGACCCGGATCAAGCACGCTCCTTGAGAAGATGAAATCCGATTTCAACACCTCTAGCAAGGCAGCGATGGATCGAATTGCCCAGATACGAATCGGCGTTAACGATGTTCCCTACGATATCCTACCCCGCGTAGTGCCAGCAGTGCCCAGCGGTTATACAGAAACACAACAAGAGACTGAGAACTCATGGACCGATCTTATATCCAAATTTCGCAGCCTCATCCTGTCAAGTTTCGACCTGCGAGTTAGTCAATACGAGGAAGATATCAGGGAGAAGGATGCGCAACGAAGCCTGCCTGGGTGGAATTTTTGCACTTTTTTTATCCTTAAGGAGGGACTTGCCCGAGGCTTCGAAAGCGTGGGTCTAGTGGAGGATGCGCTGGTTGGGTACGACGAGCTTAGTGTGGGGCTGGATATGATAGTTAAAGATCAAGCCTCGACTGGGTCAAGGTCTGCCGCCAATGCGCTGTTGAGTTATACGGAAGAGTTAAAGCAAATTGCTCTCAAAGCTAGAGCAGCGATTGCAGGTGCCGATTATGAAGACGAAGACGAACTCGTCGACCTACAGTCGTCTCAAGCTGAAGAGGCGCAATCTAAGGAGGTATATGATGATATTCCCATCAGCTCCACGAAGAAGTCCTACCGCGACATGATCGTTGCCAACAATGTGTCTGTTTTCGACTTCAGATGTTATATCTTTGCTAGACAAATATCTCTCTTACTTCGGCTAGGAAACGCATGGTCGACAAGAGAGGAACTCCTAGCTAAGCTCAAGGAGCAACAAGAGTCGGTTCTACATGGCGTCGCTCCACGAGCACCACCTCCCAAGCAGAAAGAAAATGAGCATGAAGATCTGACTATGCTTGCCGAAATCTGCCGACGAACTTTGGAATTCATCCCAACGGTTTCCCAAGTTATGAGGAATGATGTCTTCGCCGCGCTTTCGGAAATGGCGAAATCAGATGGAGATGACACCGCAGCAGCGAGTCGGCATGACCCTCTAGTCTCGGAAGTGGTCGATAATCTGGTGGCCTCATTTGCTTTTTCAATCGCTCAACAGATCCTAGCTCAAACATCCACCAAAGCCTTACCGATACCTCCATCTACACTAGCTTCACCAGATTCCCAAGAGCCAAAAGCGGCTATACCTGAACCGAAGACGATGATGCATCCAGCTAGGAGTTCATCCTTGGCTATACGGACCGGAGGTACTACTTCTACCCGTCCACCTCCTAGCCCGAATGTCTTCACTGGGCGCCCGCCAGGTTCGACGGACGATCAGGGTCCATCCACATTCTTAAAGGCAGGACTGGAGGATCTAGCTGCTAGGAGAGCAGAGCTCTATGCACTGTCGAGGAATATCCTTGCAGAATGCGGAAAGAAACGTGGTTGGACTGATGGGTGGGCTAACGTCCCAGTCATAGGAGAATCAACCATGGTCGATATGGTTGACATCGACCTCAATGAAGAAGATAAACCAGCAGCTGAAGACGAGAACCCACCTAGTCATGAGACTGTGATCTCGATATCTGGTGTTAATAGCAAGCTGCTCAAGACAGCGCTGGATAACAGCGACGACTTTTACCGTCTTTACGAGACACTCACTGATAAAGCACTGCGACATTATACAGTTGCAGACCATAATCACTCAGTGCAGACTAGCATGGCAGACATTGCGGTGTTGAAATACCACCTTGGCGATTATAACTCCGCCTCGTCCTACTTTTGGAGAACTACCCCTTTCTTTGGAGAAAGCGGTTGGAGTCTTCTTGAGCTTTCTATGTTGGTAATGTACTCGGATTGTCTGAAGCAGCTCCAGCGAAAAGAAGAATATGTCAAGGTTATGTTAAAACTATTGACAAAGGCGGCTGCAGCCGAGAAGGACCGCCAGGAACAAAAGTTGGCATTCCGAATAGGCAAGGACGACGTCGATTATCCAGATAGCGAAGCTATCAAGGGATCACTAGACGACCTACTCGCAGCAACCAAAACACTACCGAACGAACTGCGAATACCCCTTTCTAGCTTCTTTTCCATTATTGAAGTTGATGGCCCTCCGGAATATCACCAAGGACAAGACAGCATTTCTATCAACTTGAGGATAAACAGTTTGCTGGCTGATAATCTTAAAATTGACACTGCCAGAGTAAGGGTCGTTGGCAATGTTGGCAAATTGTCGAAGGAAATCTGGTTTGAGCTCGGAGGCCCGATAACATTGAAGCCGGGCAAGAACCGGCTCAAACTGAATAGCAATGTAAGTCCATTCTATAACGTATAATCGAAATCTCGCTAATTATAGTAGTCGACAATACCAGGCTCATATGAAATCGACAAAATAGATATTACAGCCAGCAATTTACGTCTTCATCACGAACGCGAAACCGGTCAACCTGCGAATCAAACGGGAGATATCCTTCAATCACCGCATGTAACTATTTACCACCGATCCGATACATTAGACGTACGGTTACGCACATCAAGTCATATTCAATTGGATCGCAACAATACGGTGGACATCGAACTCGATTCCGGTTGGAACGATTTAACTAGTGCTGAAATTCGAGTCAAGGCGGCAACAGGCGGCCTAAGATTACTCACCAGCGAAGCAAAGTGCATTGGCTCCTCGGTTGACTTTTCCAAGCCACCTGAGGGTGGTCTGTTCCGTCTTGAATCTGTCGCGCAGAATGAAACCGTGCGAATCCGATTTCCATATACAGTAGAGCAAGAGACACTGAGCATTTCCATACGGGTCGAAGTCTCCTATGCGACAGAAAACGGCACATTTTTCTTTTCTAAAACACCCGTCATCGATACAGCTCTAGCTCTAGGAGTCAACGTACAGGATGTCTTCAAACACAAGGCTCTCTATTCTCGCTTTACTGTGTCGACCGCGAGCCAAAGCCCGCTACGATTATTCAAAAGCGAACTGTTGAGTTCGGAAGTCTTCGAATCGGAGTTTGGAGTACCACCTAGCGCCCCCGTCGTCATTTTCCCAAAGCAGCCAGCTAGCTTGCTATACAAAATCTCGCGTAAACTAGATGTCAAGATTCATCCCAAAACTCAGAAAACAATGTACCTGAGACTAAACTACAGCATTTTACGAGAAGAGATTGAGTCCCTATTCGAAGAATCTTTAACCGAATCTTTGCAAGATACGCCACTGCACCCAGTCTCTCGGCTTCTCTGTTCGACTATTCTTCCACACATTCGCCGGAGTTTCACGGGGCACGAGTTAGAACGTGCAGCTCTCCTGGAATCCGTTCCTACTGCCTTCCTGTCTTCGATTAATTGGACGAAGTATTTTAATGGGCTGGGTAAGGCGCCCGACGGCACGGACTATTCAAAGACTCTGGCGTCCTTCCTGCGAAAGTGGCAGGCCGAGAACCCGAAATTAGATTTCGAAACAAATTCGGCACCCTCCCAGCCCAGATCCATTCTTATCCCAGTAGATATTCCCTCCCTGCATATCGTACACACTGCGGACATCCGGCTACAACAACCCTCACAACCTAACTTCACACCCCTCCCCTCGGGCTCAACCACTCCCACCATTTGCACCAACCAACTACTACCTGCTGTCCTGCATTTAAAGTGGACCCGCACATGGGACACCACTACATCGCCTTCCGAGCAAACCGATCTCGAATTCAGCTATGAGCTTACTGCGCCACCGGATACATGGCTTTTAGGTGGTCGTCGGAAAGGCCATTTCGTCATCCCGGCCCCTTCCTCCTCAAACGACGGCAAAAATGACCTAGGAGATTACGAAAGCACCCCCGACACCGAAGCCGAAATTCCAATTCTCATGGTCCCACTACGCGAGGGCTGGCTCCCATACCCGAGCGTTGATATCCGCGAAGTCAGGCCTTACGACGAGAATTCCGGTAGTGTTGTTAACACGCCTATTGACGGACCAGGAAAAAGTGTTAGAGGTGCTAGTGTTAGCGGCCCGCCGTTAGCACATTTTGAAACGGATTTCCGGAATCTAGGGGAGACAGTTAGAGTTCTTGCTGATAGAGCGCGGGTTACGTTAAGTCTGGATGCTAGTGGCCCCGGCGGCGGCCCGTTGGTATTAGATGTAGAGAGGTTACAGGGTGGTGATGGGGCTGGAAGAGTTGTTGCGTGAGGTGAAGAAGGTTGGTGGGGTTGATGTGATGATACAACTCTAGAGTATGCGTGCATAGGTTTATGTCTGATGTGGGAAGTCAAATATCAGCTGTCAACTACCTCTTAGCTATGCTCCAAAATACAAGAATGATTTATCAAAAATTTCACAATCCAAATATTGAAATGATAAGTTAGGGGTATCATGAATTTTTTCGAAACTACGTCGTAGAATCGTTTTCTATCTCCCTCCATCTTTGCACGTCCTCATAGCTATACCTAGGTAGATAGACTCATTCTTGACTTCGTATCATTCATACATACATTCATCCGAGATTTTCTCATCTCTACCCGGCTTCCCCTAATGCGAAGCTAGCTGAAGTTTAGAGGAAGGACTGTAGAGACCCGATTACTCTGCTAATTCGTCCAAATTTGGGGGATTAGAAGGATTCCACTTGTCCATCTCCAGTATTGGTATCTTGCCCTCCG
The DNA here is from genome assembly GCF_022578975.1 of Hypoxylon trugodes. Classification (NCBI taxonomy): domain Eukaryota; kingdom Fungi; phylum Ascomycota; class Sordariomycetes; order Xylariales; family Hypoxylaceae; genus Hypoxylon; species Hypoxylon trugodes. The sequence goes on along the minus strand of NW_026250019.1, from coordinate 3,760,658 downwards.
CTTTCCACTTAACTTCCAAATGCGTAATTATGTTCCGCGTGTTATCCCAGTCGAGATTATCCTTCATCCTCTGTATCTCTGATTCCCAGCCATCGTCGCTGTCCTCTTCGGGAGCAAGTAAAGCCTCCCGCGCCTTAGCAACCCTCTCGGAAGCTTCAAGTCCTATGCACAAGCGCGGATCAAATCTACCTAGGCCTTCTTCTTTTCCGCCCTCGCTTTCCTCCCCGGCCATCGTTGCCAGAGCTGCGAGTCCGAGGTATGAGTGGTATATATCAGGAGGTCCACCGGGGTATTTCGATAATCCGCCGATCATGTGTTGTGTCTCCATTAGGAACTTTCTACCGGGACCGCGATCGATAATCTTTCCCTGGCCAAGCATCGATAGTGCTCCGTTGACCCACCACGCATAACACGTATCGCCAAGCTTGTTTAATCGGCCGTTAAATCCGGCTATTTCGGGTGAATCCGATAGATTCAAGGTAGATAGATCGGGGAGTGGGTGGTTTTCAGATTCCTCCTCGTCGGATTCAGACTCTTGGTAATCCAATTGTCGGCACGCAAGGAAGTGCACTAAAGAGGGGATTGAGGGTATGCCCGCATGGAGATATCGATCGGGTTCTGCAGCCGCGTTTGGATTGGCGAGGTCGAGAAGGGAGAGCGCGGCTACAGCGCAGTATACGTATCCGGCATGACTCTCATGTGTAGAACTCTCGCCTAATCCTCCATCAAACGTCTGTCCTTGTCGTATATGCGCAACAAGCGCATCGACGTTGAAATCCTCGCCCGCTTCGGCCCCTCCAAGTGCCCACCTAATCGTAGCAGCTAAGTAGCAGTACCGCATATCCCTTCCTCCTCCAACGTAGCCATCCTCATCAATAATCTCCCCGAAACTTCCATCATCTCTTTGTAGCGTCTTGAGCCAGCGGAGCGTCTTTATGTGGTTTACACCATTGAACGCGCTGGATCCATCATCCTCGGCTAGGATACCCAATAAAAGAAGGGCAAAGTATGTAGCAGCTATGTTGGCATTGGCTGCATCTCTCGCAGATTCGGTTTTGTTTATGATATCGTAATCAGTCCTGTACTTGTTGGGCAAGACATGATGAGGTGAACCGCAGAATCCACCTTGAGGATGCTGTAAGGATAGAACCCATTCTCGAAGGCGGGCGCGGTCTTCTTTTGTAATAAGGGAGGCTTTAAGAGGATCACTCGGAGGTTGGGAGTATGACGAGGACGAAGATAGGAGGTCGAGAGCAGCAACTATGAAGAAGCCAAGAGTCAAACGGATGCTATCGTTGCTCACGTAATGGTGGGGGAGTACGGATCGGAAACATCGTTGCCAATAACGGATATGGCGTGCGGCGTCGAGAGGGGGTTGGTCGGAAGAGGAAGACATTGAGGGAGGCCAAGATAAAAATAAATTAAGAAGAAGAAAAAATAAAGATTGAGGCTCTAAATTTAATTATCTTAAACTTATTAGTTCGTATTGACCTTCACCTTCCGTTCGATTAAAACTTCCCTTGCTCTCCTGCTACTACCGGTTACCCCTCCGTCCTTAGCCTTTAGGTTCCAGCTTACTTGCATCAGCCCTATACGGCCCCACTCTTTAAGAAAGGAAGATAACCTTAACCCCTCGTGTGTGGCTATGAAGAAAGCCACGTCCCATATTACATAATCTGTAGATATTTCCTATTCGAGCTTCCTTAACCCGCGATAGGCGATAAGGACTAATCCTGGTCCCTGAAAGTGAATTGGCATTGCATCAAATTGGATGGCCAGCACTTTTCCTCCCCGTGCCCGTCTCCAACCTGACACACAAGTCTCTGTGCCCCCCTCCTTCTTCCAAGGAATCCCGCATGTCTATCATTAGGTGGGCGTTGTCCTGTTCATTAGGAGGAAACGGTCGCACGACGACTACTTTACTATAACACGTCTCTTCTAGAACTTTTTTTTCTCTCTTTCGACTATCTATCAAGGCTAGGCATCTGCCCTACTACTAGGTGGAGGATAAGACATCATCGACGCTCGTTTCGAATCAGAACAGAAATCAGAAGAATACCTTGAATACGCCGTGCGTATATATAACCCGACACAAACGACCGACCGGATAAAATAACCCAACAACCAAAACGGAGGAAGAGACGGAAATTCAAAAACGCAACTCATCATGGCGCTCATATCAGTCAAGACCATTCTTACCTCCCTCTGTCTCTTCCACATCACCCTAGCCTACTTCTTCTACACGAACCCGCATGCTATCGCCGACCAAGCACTCGTTTACGTATTAGGCGAAGCCATGGGCATGGTAAGTCCTCCATCTACCCCTCGGAACTCCCCTTCCCTACCTCCATGTGATCAGGCAGCTAACCACCAAGCCACAGCCTCATACAGCCTCCTTCGCAGCCCCGTCGGGCTCCTCCTCCTTCCTCGCCGTCTCCCTCCTACTCCTCGGAATATCCGACCTCCTAACCCTCTCGATGCCTGAGGAAATCTGGCTATTGCACTACTGGGGCGCACAAGCACCCCTCCGCATAACCCTGTTCGCCTTCCTATCGCTATTCTCCTACTTCTCGACGCCTTCCTACGGTCGCTCGGGCACGTCGCATATGTCGCATCCACTCGCGCCCCCTTCGTTCGTAGCTGCGACAGAACCCCCCGGTGGTGACGGTCTGCGGAATCGCGTATTTTTCACATTCGCGTTCCTCGAGTTTATTAGTTGGTTCTGGGTCTGGGTTACGCTGAAAGAAGAGGCTGCGAAGGTTGTCTTGCGCAAGAGGAGGAGAGGTAGCAGCAGTATTAACGGGCGAGGCTTTTAGATGAGTCATCTGCGTGTTGATTTGTTATGCGTCATATGGTGTATTGGCTGGCTAGGACGTAGGAAGATGAACTTGGTTATCAGGGAAGGGAGAGGTATACACTACCCAAAAAACCAACCTGCGAATCTGCTAGCCAGATTCCATCCAGCCGAGACTTATTGAGATTCGACTTCCCATCCATAGATATGAATTTCTCCCCTTTTTACCTATTTCCTTCTAAGCTTGCTATGTCTTTTGGTGGAGTTTTTCACAAGCATATACTGGCGTGGGCATAGGCACTGGTGTTGGCATTTCTACGGCATTTGGCTTCGTTTTGGCGACTTGGCACGAGATAACGTTAGAAGATGGAGAGGAATAGGGAGATGAAGGCAGGGAAGACATGGAAGATACCCTTTTCTTCACACAGATAGTTTATTCACATCGCGACAAGTTCAAGTTTTCATGAAGAATGATTTTGTATTTTTATCTGTTTGTGCATGCTATGTTTTCTTGATGAAGCTTTTTGAGTAGCTGTTCATTCTTTACACACCTAAGCACCTGAGGAAATATCTGCAAATGCCAGTATCCGTTTGAGCAAATGTGTAAAGTTCTCCGACATGTGCGAAGTAGCAGTACAATAGCTCCACCGATTCATTAGCCAACATGAGATCCCCAAGCTCATTGACCTATCCACCCATCTTCAATTCGGCCCATTTTTGTAGATACCCCCGCCGGCCACCACGGAACTTTTCGAGAGTTTGTACAATCGCCGTAAAATATGTACATTTTGAATACCATTTAGAACGGAACTGCATAGAACCAGGAAAGGTTACTCAAACTTGACGGTAACCCAACCCTTCATAAGTTCTCGCCAGGACTCGCCAATACTGTCAGCCCATAACTCGGCGTTCGCCTTAGGGATGGCAGCTTTGAGGTTCTTGGTTACCTCCTTTTTGAAGTCCGCATTTTGATCGTATGGTGTAACGTAATAATCGCCGAACACCCAATCGCACAGGCGATCTCGCCAACCATCGACCTTGTCAAGGTAAGCCCTAAGAAGTTTAACGCGAGCTTTGATTGTATTCTCTGACTCGGCTGCGGCCGCAATCATCTTCTTAAGTTCGGGTGCAAGCCACGCTAAGTCAACCGACGAACGAGTCTTATCACTATTCTTAGCCTTGTCGGAGGCGAGCGTAAGATAATTGGCGGTATGCTTGACGGCTAAAATTGTCTCACGCAACATGCCCATAGCATGCAAAGACGCAAAGCCGTGGAAGGCATACACCTTCGAATGAAGGTTTTCAGGTACCACAAGGAAATCCTTGGTCTGTTCTTCGAGCGCCTCTAACGCAAGTTGTATGAGGATGCGGGTCTGTTCTCGGTTCGGACCGTCTGAGGCCGACATTATATTGTGCTTAAGCACACCCTTGACCACAGTCGCCAGTTTCCACATTGCTGTGTAGTACCAGTACTCCGCCGATGTGAGAGAAACTTTTATTGTCTCTTGTCGGCCTCTTAGTATGGTGTACATGTCTCGCTCTAAATTGGAAGAAGTAGACAAGGCGTACTCCCAATCAAGCTGCAAAATATGTCCAGCCTTCGACGGCTTATACTCTTTTGGTTGCACATAACAGACCAGGTCAAGGAAGCGTTCGGCTAGGAGTCCCAGATGGCCACGAATGGTCTAAAGGAACAGTTAGCATTTAGATCTTGAAGAGTACCAGGTAGAAGAAACAAACCGTAGGAAGAGCTCCATAATTAACAATAGATTGAAGGGATGATTCATCGCCGGGAAAGGATTTAGCATTCTCACCGTTCGGGACCGTGAAGAATTCATAATCCGTCGTATCATATAGCGCATGTCGGATAGTGATGTTTCCTAATAATGTTAGCAACTTCCATTTTATGTGAATAAGTCATAGCGTAACTTACGAACAAGAGGCTGATCTTCGATAGGCGCATCAATCTTACCGAATTTCAACCTCTGACCTCGTCGCTCTTCCACTACAGCTAAGACCATGCTAAGACTGGCCGCTTGTCTGCCAGCATGATAAATTATGTCCTGGACACTTGAGTAATTTCCCATATCTAAAGAATCCATAATTCTCTTAGGGGTGGTAGTCATAAGCCCTCGTGTAAAATGGACCATGAAAGGTTCAACAGGGCTGTTGCGGTTTGATCCTGTAGTGAAAAGACCTGGGGCGACTGAAGACAGTCGATCGAGAAATAGTAGACCCAGCGAATCGAGTAGGGCATTCTTAACATCGAATTGGCTCCATATTGTCTTCGCTCGAGAGACACAACCCATGAGAAGGTACAACTTGGTGAGAATCACCTCATGAGAGTGGTGACTTGGTGGTGACATCTTTAAACAAGTGTCTAGCCACAGAACAGCCTGTAGAAATAGCTGTATGTTCGCACGGTACAACGAGTTGGTACACGCTGGTGACGATGATCGACCGAGTCCAGACAGTCTTAAAAGGGAGATAGATCCGATTATCGCAAGGTCGGACAGAGGATTTACATCCTGACCCGGTATCCCGTTTTCTCGAAGATCTTTATCTTCTATACCAGATTTGTATGCTTCAAGAGCACCAACGGCGATCGACTGAAGGCAGAAGGTACACTCCAAGTCTTCCAATGACACGTCACAAACTCTGCATTTTGCATTCTTGTCCGCCATCGCCATAGCATATCGGGTCCTCAGGGCTAACGATATCAACACGAACTTTTGGAAAGGATCGGCGCTCTATTAAAGGAAGGTCAGTCTAATCGAAGAAGCCATTGCATATGTAGTAGACATAATTACCTTAATGCCTTTTGTCCGTATTAAACTCAACAGTGCAGCAACCTCGGGTTGGTTAAAGTCCTTGACAAATACCATGACTTCGGTGAGGGATCCAGCGTCCTTGTAACGTTCGGCGATATGGTTAGCCATACCGATGACTCGTGTAGTGTAGCCTGAAAGGTCTATCGCCGCTGATTCATCTCTTTCAACAAGTATGGCCAGATTTAGAACTTCGTGCGTCCTCTGAAAGATGGCCTTCATGCAACCAGCTCTAGTTAAAGCCTTACTTGTTCTCTCGATCAAGTGACGAAGCTGTTTCAACGCTCTAACGAAAAGTCAGTATCAAAATTCGATGTGAATTAGGCATATCTACCGTTTTTTGTCTGGCTGAGCCCTGGCGGCCATGAAAAGAGCCGAGAGTAGAGCATATTCACAGCTAGCACCAATAAGGGTATGATCCCTCGTAGTTCGCTGTGGCCTAGCCTTCTCTATTGCCAGTTTTAGATCCTTCTTTACGGAGGAATCTGTCCCAGGTGGTGTTTGGCGAGCTTCCGCATCTGCTAGCTTCTGTAGTTTGATGACTTGTTCATCTTTCTCGATAATCGAAGCCTCCGATTGGGTGATACGGATCGCCTCTTCAAGAAGACACTTCCCGAAGCGAAGCATATCTTCGGATGCCTGCTGCTTATTCAAATAATTGACGACCGTCCAGTACGGCTGCATCTGGCCGATTTCGAGAAAATCAATAGGGCCAAATCCAGGTTTTCGGAATAGGTCGAAGTTCTCCTCGGGGCTGCACAAAGCAATTCGAATGCTTAGCCACAAACCCACCTCGGACTCCTTGAAGGCGGTACGGTCGACGCGACTCTCCGTGCCATTCTTCTGTAGATAGTTAGTATATAAGAATTTCTTCCTCGGAATAACCCATTCCCACTTACAGTAGGACGGTAATCAAGTGCCTTGTCCGCCTGGGCCTTTGCAAGTGATGCAAAAATCTTCTTGCTATTATCCGGGCAGTTCTCCGCAAGCTGTTCATAGTTAGAAATAAAGATACGTGCAGTCATGGTCGGAGCTTACGGAGTACTGGAACGTGGCCAGGATATATCGAAACAGGAATCTTCGATCACTAGCGAAGTTCTTGTTCAATGAAGCCGCGATCTACACGTTGTGGTTAGTAAAGTAACGAAATAAGAAGGATGGAAACAGATGAAACCATACCTGTTGGGCATTCTTCCAGTCCGAATTCCATACACAAGCGTCGAAGCATCGAATACCAGCTTTCGGGTCCTTAGAGAGAGCCTTTACTAGTTTTGCACGCAGTACACCGATCGTCTCCGAGTAGTTGATGTCAACCCGAGAACAGGCGAACTCATACATGTCAATCGTGTCTGGATCTAGGATAGTTACGTTATCCTTGATCATGGTCTCAACCATGACCTTGCCAGCGTTGCGATCTGCGACATTGTCGCTTTGGGATTTAGCTGCAATCTCGACGGCCTAGCGAATAGTTGGTTAGTAATGCCAAGAAAATGTGTAAGAGGAAGGAAGAAGAGGATTATTCGGCCATCCAAGGTAAAATGGTACTATATTTCAACCAAGGAAAGCGGAAATACCAATGTAACCAGACCATATCAGCCCACAATCATCGAAGTTTAAACCCACGAAGACGGTCGTAGGACGCTGATAGTTAAACGCCACCATATTATACACCAAAAAAGGTCGCCGATCATCAAATTGTTAACGCGATCGCCATAAGCAGGCCTTGAGGTAGGTAAATAAGGAACTGTCATAAGAGGCGACAAGCCTGCTGCAAGAGAAGGAAGGGAATCGATAACGACTTAAGTTAGGACGCAAAAGAAAAAAAATATAGGGTTAAAAAGAAAGAAGTAGAGAGATATTTATTAAACTCACTAGATAATAGTCGTCTTTAGTAGTTCTGTAACGTTGTCTGGCTAAGTTGGCTGCGTTGGTCCATTGCTCTTCGGCAAAGGTAGATAATAAACCAACAGGTGCAGACGATTTGAGGCTAATGCCTCGAGGAGTCGGCTGCACCAAAGGAGGCACCATGGCGAATGTTGTAATGGGAAGGTTGGGCTACTCTTATTTTATTTTATTTTATGTAGAGTAGGTAGGAAATAGTGGCGTTGAAACTGGGAAGTCCGACTACGAAGAAATCATTGCGGGGTATCATCTCAAGGGAAAATAAATAACAGAGTCGTAAAAATGATAGAGACTTGTCAAGAAGGCAGAAACGAATAGTTGATACTACTATCGTGTATTATTGAACCATAGTGAATGAGTAGGTATGTTCTGTTCAAGTAAATATTGTCTTGGAGGGGATGGGCATCAGTCACTGTGAGTGTCTTCCCAAGGTTCCTTATTCTACACGCTGAATTCTGCCGTTAGTGGGTAGGTTCCCACTATATCCTATAACAAGTAGGCGGTGACCGCGGGACGCTATTGTCCACCCACCTAGATCTACCTAGGTACCGATTAGACAGGCGATTAGGCGCCTTATCGCCTTATCGTTTCCAACTAGGCACCTACGACTTCTAACTTAGGGAGTCGCGTCGGTACGAACACCTTTTATATACTTAACCTAGGGTGCTGAACAAAGTACTAGGTTCGACCCCTATTAGGTCCGTTGATGCCCTATATTATTCCATTACGACTTAAGTACACCCCTTGTATGAATTATAATGAGTTGAATTTATGTAGAAATAGCTAATAGGAAGAATTGGCTCTATATACATGTACACTTTACTGCCTATGTCTTCTCCCCTTTTCTGTTGTACATGTGATGTTACAATTGTTCCTGCTTAAAGCAGAACCGTCGTGATTTCCTTTTCTGCACGCCGTTTCTCTTCTCCAGACGTGCTTTCCAAAGATACCTCCTACGATGCCTAGGTACTTTAGAGGTATTCAAGATCCCTTGTTAAAGAAGCCACCTCCTTCTTGTTTGCGCTTATTGACCTTTCACAAAAATCAAGTTAGTCGTTGACATTGGAGCTCAGTTATACAAATTCATGCTTACCCATTCTTTTTTGCATGCGCGATAAGCCCTGAATAGAATTTCTTGTTAGCATTATGACAATATCTACTGTTCAATATTTTTTCTTATACTCACTCAAAGTAATCAGTACACATTTGCCTGTCTCCTCCGTTTCGATTTAGACAACGGATACTTCTCGCGGCTGCTTCTTGGCAAGGATCGAAGAATTCGCTTTTTGATTTGCTATCGCGGTGATGGTTAAGAGAGAGATTTTTGACTGGGCTTTGAATTACTATGCTCACTTCTCAAACTTGCGCTTTGAATCTTTATTCCATGGGTCACCGCCTGATTCTGTTTGTGAAGACATTTTGGGCCATGAAATACAGAGTAGAACTTGCTGAGAGCTTCAATATTTGCGCTCTGCGACGATGGTAGTGCAAGGATTAGGACGTAGGCAAGTACCAAGGTAGATTTACCTGTGAGGGTACGTGCACCATAGTGGTCTAAGCGTTTTAGCGTTCTTTCCTTCGGAGTCTGATTTCTCCTTCTCCGGTTTGTTTGGCAAGGACAAGGGATCTTGATTTTACTCCTAAATCCTGGGCCTAGGTACCTAAGTACGCTATGTATGTAAACACATGAATCCGAACGACTTTGCTTTTTAGGATGTGAATACGTCAGTATATGCCTCAGTACTACAGAATTGTACCAAGCTTGGTAGGTAATACGAATATATTACTAGGAACCCCCTTATAGATGTTTGGAGCAGCTGAAAGAGGAGCAGCGAATTCCCTCCATAACAAGGAGACTAACAGTTGCACGAGTTATATTACATGTACACACTTGGCCTCACGAATAACTTACATATTCTAGGTGTTGGGCTTTTGAGGCTTTTTGCTCTTCAGTTCAATGTTCATCACTGAGCCCATTCTTTTATTTTTTATTTTTTTTTATTTTTGGCTATATTACCAAAGTAGCTACTCATATCCAGGGTTGGCGTGGGTGTGAAAGTCATACAGCACGGACGTTAAAGATTTTGATTCAGCCATTTTGGTAGATCGAGAAGCCAATTAATTTATGGGCTGCATGAAACAAGAGAAGAAAAAAAAAAACGAATGCAATAGCTTACTGTGACGTACAAGTCTAGCTCATCCACTCATCTTTGAAGCTACCTGCATTGTTACGCGCGTCGTATTATCGGTCAGTTAGTTGGATTTTTGTGGCGTGCAAATCACTTCCTACAAGGAATAAAAAGTGACTACCTAGTGGCTTGCGATAGAAACATTGCACAACTCGAGCAGCCATAAGAACTTTAAGAAGGTAAATTAGCCTTAATTAATATTTAGGTACTTGCTTCAGGTGCTGTACTGCTACGTAGCTGATGGATGATAGCCTATGTATATTGAGGAATTGAAACGGTCAGCAGTAAACCCAACGGTCGAAAACGATGTACTTTGATTCCAGACACTGGAATTGACATGAGCATTTAGGTGGATGACGCCAGCTAATAGTGTAATAAGATGTTACTATCAGGCGACATCCGCCCAACTATTGACTTACCAAGCCGTGCTTCAGCATACACCCAACAGCAAAAGTAATTGCTCGTTCGAACCGCTGAATCCCATGTGAAAGGCATGATGTCAAAAATAGAGAGGCTATGAATTTCTTGGCTCGTTCAAACTATACTCAAAACTGAAGAGACATGTTACCTTGTTCTTCTCTGTTACGCACGTGTATCATCATCGACCACCCCAAATGATACTTTCTATCCGCTAGACCTCGCGGTCGGCAAACAGGAAACACATACTGGTTTGTCGGAGTATACGTTATCTATCTCGGGTTACACTACATGCTCCTATGACCCTGACTTAAAAATTAATCACCCAAGACATGCATGAGACAGGAGCTTATAGTAGCGGTTTGCCGCGGCGGGGGAGGAATATAGTAGTATTCAAGTGTAGCACGTAACATCTATAGATGCTACCTATCGAAGCACTGGTTACCATGGCCTGCAGCCCTGTGCAACCTACGGCACCGAACAAGGACCATACCGATATTGTTGCGGCTCGCTTCTTACTTAACCCTTTAGCCCTACGAACTTCCGAACGGTTGGTGTTAGAGGCCATGCCATAAGGTCACACGGGCAATGCTTTGGTGGTAAGAATCCGGCAATATCTGCATGAATTATATAATTAGCGTATATCTCGCATCTATCTCGTACATAAAAGGTCCTTTCGGGTCGCAGGCCGAAAATCGTCAGTCGAGTATCATGAACTTCTGATAGGTCTCTGAAACAACCCGAAGGATTCGCCCGCATGGAGGGCCGATGTGAACACAACCCCAAAAGGCGACCACTCGTGGGATACACACGGGAAGCTACGATTCGCCCAATAACAAAAACACGTTTCTACAGGGGGGCGCAATGGGTCCCAGCGATGCCAAGTTCATCGCGGGGGCCAGGGGTCGGGTGCGCCTTGGGATTCCACTTTGGGGGCCAGATAGCAGGGGCTTTTCCAGAAAAGAAAGATTCGAAGCGGCCTCGACTCAGGTTTAGGACTGCCACGATTACTAAACGTAAATGTTGATTGTATTTAATATAGGGAGATGGATCCTTCATCACCCCTTTAGTTTTCTTGCTCCTGTTTATCATCAGTTCTTTTTCTCTTCGATCGCTGATGTCGATCAAGTACCACGAGCGTGGCGAAGCTAATCTTTCGCCCGCCCGCATCAGCGGGAACTAGACTCTACCATGTCGTCAAATCACCACCGTGAACAGCCCGGGTTAGAATTAGCTCCCGAGCCAGAGCTGCCTCATGTCGTCGAAGGCCCGACCATCGTAGAGAAGCCGTATGATGGTTCACCTCAGTTCCAACCTGCTCAAGCTGCCTACTACCAAAATAATGCTTACGCAAACGGCGGGTATTCGCCGTCAGCGTACCCGACTCATCCTGGACTAGCGCCTCAGGGCCAGCCATACTGGGGAGGTTCTCAAGACGGCACCTACCTTACTGATGGATCTCCTCCGAGCAACACGCCACCTAAGGATGGAATGATATTGGGTATAAGAAAGAAGAAATTCTGGCTGATAATCGGACCACTTATCGCTTTGGTTGTTATTGGGTTGGCTGTGGGCCTTGGAGCAGGGCTAGGGACCTCGCATAACAAGTGAGTAGTACCAACGAGTCCTCTAATCATTCGGTTCAGCTCCGAATTGTCTGCTAATGCCAAAATAGAGATTCTACATCATCCCCACCAGCCGCGCCAGACGGTCTCCCTTGTAACCAAAATCAATCCAACGGAACGGTATACGAGACGGACAACGAAAAGTTCCTCATCCTCTGCAACAGAGACTACAATGGCAATGGAAATAGTGGGACCACGGATATTGGTAACAAGGCGGCGGACAGCGCCGAAGAATGTGTCCAGATGTGCGCGGAAAACGATGCCTGTGTTGGCGCTGGCTGGGGCAGTGTGGGTGATGGCGACACTTGCTGGATGAAGGGATCGCTCGGTGCCCAGCAAGCTGGTGAGAATTGGTTCTTCGCAATTAAGCAATAATTTCGGTAATAAATTTGTTGGATTGGATATATGAGGTACATACTGGATCTTCGTTGGTGGGCGTTTAAAAATGTGTCTTAATACACGACCGGGGGCAGCGTTGTGCTTCAGCTTACATCAGTACATTATCTTCGTCATTGTCTTTTTCTAGAATGGACATATAATACTTTTTTTTTTTTTCAAGGAATGCCTTCAACGGGGGCAGTGCAATTAGATAATAGATATGCTACGCCGTAGCCATGCCCTAGTTCGGCCCCTCGATCATCGAGGCTTATTTTAATAGAAGATCTTACATCCACTTTTTCAATCAGTTTGACGCGGATGGAAACGTATGCTGATCGGTAGATGTATGCACGGCAGGTTGAGAACGTAACCTTTCTCGCTTCTCTGGGTAATATATAAAGGAGGCCACCAGCGGATAAATGTCCACCGGGGAAGAAAATAAAATAAAGCGTATGGAATCATGACGTGCTATTAATGCCTAGGTATTTTATGTTCATATATACAACTATATCTCGCCCGCTTTCCCACTTCCACCGTCCTTACCAATACCATTGTCATATCGCGAAGGTTCTAAATACATCCACAATGACCGAGAAGGGGTTCATATATGCCATCGCAGCTCCACTATGCGATACTTGCTCCGTCGTATTTCCACTGCAAAGGCAATTATAAGTCAGCAAAATCCAATGATGACAATTTATAAGCTCAAAGGGGAATAAAAGGAAAGGAAGCACATACCTGCAACTCCAACTAGACGCATCGTCCACGTTTCCTTTTCCATCATATTGCGCCGTCTCTGGGTACGCGCAAATGGGCCTCTGCCTTTTAACACCCGTTGAGGGGTCCGTCGCCTTATTCCACGTCGTCGCAATGACCTGATCCACAGCCTTTCCGTTCTCAACCCAATCCACAAGCGCCAGCAGCGCATCGTGCCCTGAGTCGGCGTACCCCGGGACACTATATGTATCGTTACCCAGTGCCCCAGCTTGACTCGCGCCGCCCATGGCCCAAGGCGCATCCACGGCTGTCGTCCAGCAATGCTGCATGCCTGGGATCTCTAGGAGGCGGAAGAAGTCTCGTGTCTGCGTGACGTTGCCGCCTGAGGTCGTGTCCACGACATGTTGGTAGTAATCACTACCTGCCGTCGCGGGCACTAGACCGTCCGCTGACCCGTGGTAGATCAACATCTTGCCGCCGCGGTCGCGGAACTCCGTCAAGTTGTAATTATCAGCTGTCGCGTTACCGGGGTCAATCGCCGTCGCTAGCTCCATGATCGAGTCGTTATACTGCGGGGCTTCGAACAGCGGGTCGTTCAGCACAAAATATCGGATGTAGCCCAAACCATACGGGCTCGAGTCGGAGTAGTTGAGCACGGTGTACAGCTGGCTTTCGGAGCCTGGGAGGAATCCCGGCATTATGTTCTGGCCGTTTGAGTCCAAATCGTAGCCGTCGTACAATTGTCGGAGAGTGCCGATCTGCGCGTCGCTCATGCAATTCTCGGACCTCGCGAAATCGGATGGGGCGTTGCTGTTTCCGTCGCATCGTAGGTCGTCCCAATTGACAGTGCAATTGCTGGGGTTGCTGATAATGCCGTCGGTAACACCATCTGCGGCGTCGCACTGGCGAACGATTTCAGAACCGATGGGCGGTAGGGTTTCCCAGGTAATGTGCTTGGCGTCGGTGGCGGGCCAGTTGTAATTGGCGATCTTGCAGACCCAGGTGTTGAGATGAGCGGTGTTCCAGGCGGCCGAGCCGACAAGCACACCGTCAAAACTACCAGGCGAGATCTGCATCTCTTTGAGACCCTGGCGACCACCAGTCGAGCAACCGCTGTAGTATGAATGGCCGATAGGTTTGGCATAATACGTGGTTACAAGTGTCTTTCCGAGGCGGACGGAGCCATGCAATGCACGCCATCCCCAGTCGGTGCGCATCTCGGGGTTGTTGAGTGCCCATTTGATGTCGCCCGATGTTGAGTTGTGACCTGTATCAGTTGAGACGACAGCAAAACCGTATCGGACACCAGCACCCATGTCTAGCCAATTGATACCACCTCCGAAACCACCATTTCCAACGGCGAGGAAACGGCCGTTCCACTCCGCTGGCATGAATATGCCGAACCTATACGCCGAGACGGTTGACGATGGGACATATATAATGATAGCGCATAGCTCTGGTAAATTCGTCGGGGCAATTGGGTACATGAGATCCGAATTGGGCTCGCCGAAGGTGTCTCCGGCGCTGACATACTCTACCCTCTCGACCTTGGCCCCGGTCGGAAGTATGCTGGAGAATGTCGAGGCATCGCAATTCCCGTTTCCCGTCTGTCTGGGACGATTGTTACTGGCGTCGCCATCACTCTTGGCCGACACTGAGACGGCAGAGAGTGCGACCACCGCTGCGACAACACGAACAAAGGATTGGAGAAAACCTGAGCACATCATCGCGAGCGTACCATTCCTCCGCACTGATGTACAATAGGAACTGCTCTTTTGGGTGGAAGAGCTTGGGTCGACGACTTCAGGCTGAATGAAGTTTGGGATAATATATATACTACGATACGCGGATCTTGGATCTACGAATTTACACACGTGCGCATATATATAGCACACTACGTATATTCACGTTTCCCAAGGTACCGGCCACACATGACCAAGCTCGCGGATCTCCCTCCCTGGCATGAGGGAATAGTGGAGGCTGGGGTAAAAGTCACACTTAGTTTTGGCCGTAGCACCCTTAGCGGATGAGACCAAGGCACCGGAGCTGTGAGTAACGATCTAACGGGATTCTTTTTCCTGGGGTAAGCTACGGGGACCATCTATTTACTGTTAGCTCACTACTTAGTTCACTAAGTTACGAGAATTCGGTATCCAACAGAGCGGCCTGGCCAAGTTACCTTCCCCAATTTGCCCACACAGGATATAACCCTTGTCTTGTTCCTTTGTCAGGTGCGGGGTTTTTTTACCCTACCCGCGGGAACAATGGAGCTACATTCCTGCCGGGGTTGGAATGATTTTACTACCAAGGTAGTAAGGTGATTAAGACGGTTAGATCCCGAGGTATTGCTCGGTTCTTTCCGAATGCAGGTCCCCAGTGTTAGTCGTCGTAAGTGTCTGAGCTGGCGTGGACTCTGTTATTTTTGGGAGCGAGCTTGGGGGAAACCCGGTGGTAGGAAAAAAAGCTGCATAGTCCTGATTGTGGCTGGCTACGTAGATTAAACCGTCATCAGAGAAAACAAAGAATATTGTCACTAGTTCGGAAGTGGCTTTTTCTTTTTATTTCGCAATTACTGTGTTTCACTTTGAGTGCATTTGATTACGTAGTCCTTTAGATCTTCATGCTATATACCTAGGTACCCAGATAGAACATGTATGCGACAAAAAGTAATGCAGACAACACTAACATCGGGGTATTCGACGTAAACTGTCTAAACAAACGAACGAAATGGATATCCTGCAACTCGTATGCCAAATTTAAGCCATATATCGCGATTTGACGGAAATCAGAGCTTGTACAATCTTGGTGCAATCCCGTCGGAAGCTGCATTTAGTAGAGCTCGGTTCTTCCGCCCGTAGTAGTACCTCAGCCCGATAGCACCAATAGCTACAACGAAGAGCATGGCGCAATTCACACCGTGCCCAGTCGGGTAGCCCCTCTTCGCTTCACTCGCCTTGTATATCCAGACACCCGGGATCTGCCCGAGTCCAGCGCCAATACTGACGTTGAGCGCCACAGCTAGACCAATGGACGCCGTGCTCCACATATTTGAAGTGAGCCAACCTAACATAGGTGGAATGCAAGCGAATGCTCCCGCTGTCCCGATAACTAAGCAGGCATAGCGGCCCTTATAATCATCGCCTGGTAGTACGGCGGAGGCCAAGAAGGCTGCAGCACCGACTACAGCGGCACCTGCGCAGTGATAGCCTCGAGCATTGAAGTGGTCGGCGGACCATGATACAAGAATTTGAGCAACTAATTCGTTAGCCAGGTATTCGACACCGTAAGCTTAGTAATATCTTACCATAAGCAACAGCCCACGGAGGAACTGTCAACAGCTGCGCTTCCAAGTCATGGTAACCGAGACCGGAGACGATCGTGGGAGAGAAGAGCGAAAGTGAGCTGAAGGGTAAAGATACGGCGAAGTAAATAGCATAGTGTCCATAAAGACGCCAATCGGTAAGAGTGGCCTTGACGTCTTCCCGCGTTATGGATGCAGCCGAACCTTTAGCGCCTTCGTGATATAACCGCTGTGCCGCTAGATCTTTCTCGGATTCCGAAAGCCAGTGGGCACTCTCAGGCCAGTCAGGCAAGAAGAACCATACGAGAATACCTGACAGGCATGATGGGATTCCCTCAAGCATGAATAGCCATCTCCAAGCAGAAAGATCGCGCGTTCGATTCATATGGCCGACTCCATAAGCGATTGCTCCGCCGAAAGCTCCGGCAAGTGTGGCGCTAGCTAGGATGAAGGCTACTCGTACACTACGTTCGTCGGTTTTATACTAGTGAATCATTCAAGTTAGACCATGTAACAAGAGACATCCCAGTGCACTCGCCAAGGCGCCAGCTAGTCGCTTAGCCAGGGGAAATGATTTCGGCTTAGATCAACTTGGCAAAACAAATTTCATTGTACTCACCCAGAATGTCAGGTAATACACCAAACCGGGGAAGAGGCCAGCTTCAAATGCGCCCAACAGAAAACGAACACCAGTCATTTGACCATAGTTTTTAATGCCACCCATACCAATCGTGATGACACCCCAAGAAAACATCAGGAAAGCAAGCCATCTCGATGGGCGAAGTTTCTTCAATAAAATGTTGGATGGAACTTCGAACAAGAAATAACCAATTAGAAAGATCATAAGCGCGACGTTGAATTGGTAGTCAGACGCCCCGGTCTCGCTCTGCATGTCATTCTTGGTGCTGGAGTTGAGGACCTTAGCGTTGCCGATATTAGAGCGATCTAAATAGCACAGAAAATAAATGCCCGCCGACAAGGGTACGATGCGCTTGTCCTGCCGCCATACTAGTTTTCGCTCGGGTGCGGAAGAGGTGAGGACTGTATTGACGGCGGCCTAAGAATGATGAGAGACTGTGGTATTGTTGAATTTTATCGAATGATTGCAAGCAACTTACATTCTTCAAATGCTTCCCCTCATGTTCCTCGGCCACAGGGCCGCTGCTCTTCTCCACGTCACTAGGTAGGTTTTCGGACGCCATTGGGAATAGTGAAGCTCCTTCGGGCCAAGTATTCTAAGGAGAAGGGAGCAACGTGATGTAGAGAGGGCGATTTTAAAAGGGCGGAAAGGCAAGGCCCTGGAGAAGACCCGCGGCTCGTCGGTTCGAGGAAAGAATATGGGGATAAGGGTACCCTTGTAGGAAGCTAACTCTGGGGAGAAATGGGGAATACAAGAAGATGATGGTAAGCTCCAGACTGGGCCCCTGGGGTTTAGGTCCAAACGCGGGGGAAAAGTTCGTTCGCCATTGTGACTAGACCGACAGACATCACTATTTGGTCACCCCTAGCCCGGTCACTCACCTCACCGCCATCGTACTTTGCTACGAACCCGAATAGTTGATCCTTTTAAACTGGCAATTCTTTGTGCTACCCGTTCCTAGCGCTAGTCAAATTGCATTCATTCTCCCAAACGCCTCCAAAAATTCTCATGATAAGAGGGTGAGCAAAGGATTCGAATAGTGCCCACCAATGAAAAAATGAATCGGAGGTGTCATATCCCGCGCCACACACTTGCAGCTCTGCGGGGAAACAATAGATTTGTTCCCTAATGGGGTTTGGTTGCTTCCATCTTGGGCTCGAAGTCGTATGTGGTTGACCAGAGAACCATTCACAGCGTCCCAATCGTTAATGATCTTGCAATCTGAAGGAGGAAACTGAATAAGACAAAGAGAGATCTAGACCCGGCAGTTATTCTATCGCCTAGAACAAGGCCCTTACCTGACTTCCCGAAACGGAAATGGAAGCTTGAGTTGAACTTTTGCTTGTCACTTTCCTCGTGGCAAACGAATTAGTTCAACTAAGCTGACCATTCATCTCAAGCGATTAATCGCTTGACATAGTCATGCTGGGTCGAAAGTTCATTGCTTTTTTCTCTGTCAACCCGGAGGATGCGAGCCCGATCATTCCCTAATCAAGAGGGGTGGTAGCTTATGGTGGTACAAAACAAGTTTGCCGGTGGGAGACATGCGGCGTCGCTTGAAGAGGAAGGGCGCACTGTCCATTTCGCCTATCATAGTAGGTGCACGTTCGGCTCCCGATCTACCTAGGTAGATTCGGGAGTAAGACACCATGACGTGTGAAACTACCTAGGTACCTAGGGAATGAAACCATCTGGTAGGAGGTACATAATCTAACAGAAAGACAATAGCAAGCCTGAAATGAACGGCATGAAGCAAGTAGTAAGAAAATGAGGAGTTATAGCCAAGCTTAAAAACTGTTTGAATAAATCCCGAGTCTCAAGCACCAACTCGAAGAAACACCGTCTAAAACCCCAAGAGTTGAGCATCGTTCCCTTTAAATGGACCAGGCGCTTATAAATGTCGTTTGACCTTTCCGAAACTAGATAGGTCCTTCGTAACAACAAAGCTCCAAGGTAAGAGAGAGCCGACAACACGAGATTGTAACCCTTATTTTTAGCGGTGTTAGCTAAGCTTTTAGGGGGTTTCATTGACCTTGTGGCTGGGACAGGCTCGGCACCACGTGCTGCAGCCCTATGGAATAAAGTACGATGAGCGCTGCGACCTAACCCAACCGCTATGCCAAGCACTATAGTCAAGAGCTAATTTATCCCATTCATGGATGCATTAGCCTACTAAAGTCGCCTGAGGGTCGCCTAACTCAAACCTGTGCTTAAGCTGCGCCCCCCTAAAACACGAGATGACGCCAATGGATCTCGTTCTGTCTTTTCCATCTTTTTCTTTATTCACTCAACTATCAATATCTGTAGGTCATAGACGACTCGATCCACGTGTATACAAATCATCAACATCGTCCGTCATCAGTGATTTTATTTAATACATTACCTAATGTTTGGGACAAGCGGGTGCAATAATTTCCTATACTAGCATCTATACCTCGTTCTCGGTTCCAAACGTAGCTTACCGAAGGCCACAGCTCAGCCAAGAGAAGAATTCAAACATGTCATATAATCTGGTAAATTCTTATATGCGGTGAAGAGCTGAAAAGGAGCGAGGAAGTTATAGGCCCAATCAAGCTTTCTCAAATTATACTGTATAGTTCCCTGTTAATCGCGAGCGACTGTGCTGAAGCGGAGTCAGTAATCATCCAAGTCCCGCCCAGATGGCGACAGCAGGTAGAACACGAAGTCCGGTGGTCCTGGTGGCAGGCTTGGCAATCCTGGAATAACTACATGGAAACTGGAACTCAATGCGATTAGTTGATGTGACTTCCATCCCACTGTCTCCCTATCATCTTAACGTGCAAACACTGTCAATCAACGAATACACGATGAAAGCTCAACGAGGAGAAAGAGGTACCGCCACGATGGATATTGCACCATCATGGGGTCTATATAAGGATAGAGCTCGTCGCTGCTCTTTCCAATGAAATAATATTAATTCATCAACACATCTACTACTAGAATTAACTCTCTCATCAAATCGTATACCTTCAACTTAACCAACCACTCCAATAATCAATTCACCATCAATCAAAATGAAGACCGTCGCAGCTCTCTCTTCCCTCCTACTCCTCGGAGCCACCTCCGTCTCTGCCGCCCCCGTTACCGAGAGGCAAGCACAGGCTCCCACTGAGCTGGACATCACCAAGTTCAGCGCCAACACTCAACCCCACGGCTCCGGTGCCTTGTAAGTCAACCCTTCCTTATGTTTTCATAACACACCCAATTAACAAATCACCTAGTATCTCCTTCAATGTTGCCGTCCCCGGTACCTCAGTATCCACTACTTGCAAGTACTCGGACTTCACCTCCGACTCTTCGCTACCCTCAGTGTCCCTACGCGCCTGCGACGATGCGGCCGTCGAATGGCAGTTCCGCCAAGACCCGTCGCAGCCTGGCACCGAGGGTGACTACCGTGTCGTCGTCCTCTACACTTACGACGGTGCTAAGAAGGTCGCTGGTTACCACGAGTGGCCCGCCACCGACTTCCCCCTCGAGAGCTTCGGCTCCACCTCCGAGACCATCTACCGCGGCAACACTGACTTCGTCATGACCAACCTGTCTTAAGGGACTAGATGGGTTGTGCCTGTTGAACTCGAGGATGGCGATTGTTTTAGATTATAGACCTCAAAAACTGCTCGGGATCAATTAGAGTGGGCGTTCGATTCGGAAAAGGAGGGGTTGATGCAGTGAAGCAATTCCGACATCACCGAAACGATCATTAGTAATAATTGCTTTTTTATTTTCTCTTTTCAATTCTTCAACGAGAGTAGAACGACTCTTTTTATGCCAACTCAAACACCATGAAATTCACTAATACGTTTTCCAATTCAACGCATGGGTTTCGCATCTTGTGTACGCGTCCACTATCAGCATAAACCATCTGGTGTCACCGTCACATGCACCATAGCATCCACATAAAGTCTGTTCGTCACGGTACACTCAATTCATGGTTTTATTCTTACCATGCCATTCGGCCCCATCGTAAATTCTTTGCCATGCATCTTGATTTGAAGCTTGCCTGAAGCTAATGAACACAGCCGCAGCCGTTTAGCGCTCGAGCCCCAACTGTAAGTAGTGCCCGGCTTGATAGTCACGACCTGGAACGCAATGTCGCGCCCAATTTGGACAGCGTGGTTCTGAGCCAGGTAGGCATTTGAGAAAGCGAAGTCTATAGCCTCTTTAGCAAAACGCTGCAACGTAAGATTGGGGATGTTTCAGGATACGAGTATATTGCCACGTACTCTTGGTAACATCACTTCCTTCGTCGCCGATGCGGCCCGGCGCAACCTCCCACGTCTCTAATTCTAGCATTTGAGCCGGATTAATAGCGACTGTACCGTCAACGCCATGCGATGGGTCTCGCTTAGACCCGCAGATCGAAGTTCCTTTGGCCTTTTTCTTCGCACTCCTAGTATGTGGAGGAGAAGCAAACCTCAAATCGGTACCTGTGGTGGCACCAGAGGTAGCGACTGCATTCGATAAATTACTCTGGCGACGTTTCATCGGTCGCTTTTTTTCGATATTGATAACCGGGCGAGAATTCGATGATCCTGGCGTGGTTAGACGGGGCCGACCTCTTTTGGGCCTTGGAAATTCCTCCAGAGACTGTTTATTTAAGTCGCAGCGGCATTGATTGCTATTATAGAGGCAGTTAGCACATCCCCAGATTGATCGTCGAAGATCTGATGGAGCTTCAACAGGCATAACATAACACCCCGCGAAGGGACCCTTTCCCTTTTTACAATTACTGCACGGCACTTTGGCTTCTTCCCCGGTTACTTGAACGACCATCGCCGAGATATCATAAGGTCCTATCTCACAGAAACGGGTTCGCGAATAGGGATTGAACACCACATCTCTGACTCGGGTTAAGCTTTGTAGAAGCTCTCGCACGTCTATATTGATTAGCATCTGCCATTATAGAGCCATAGATTGATAACCCGTGTTGAGCATCACAGGGTACTTACGGCCACGCTCTGGTATCGGATAAAGTGGTGTATATGCTAGCTGACTCTGGGTATATCTCCATAACTCTATGCTATCTCTTACTTGTTTTCCCGCGTCGGGTAAGTCAGTTATGGCCGATGATGTGCGTGGCTGTTGCGATCCGTCCAATTCATAACCATCATGCATAGGCTGTAGCGTAGCGAATTTACCAGGTTCCATATATTTGAGTGCGAGGGAGGGCCGTACCATAGGGGGTTCATTAGGATCTAGTGGTTTCCAAGATACTACTTCAGGAACACCGGAACCCCCACCGCCCATGATAATAGATAGTGTCCCATCTTGATTATCGTTGAACAACTTCGCTTTGTGTTTCTGCTATGACAACGGTAAGCATCAACGGGCGAAGCGGTGCCGGAATAGGGTACCAACAGTGAAGTGAGAACCCAGCCCATATAGTTTCGGAAATAAGGTACGGCATGAGCGGACTGGACAGATCTACGGGAACTTAGGATCATCGTGGAGCTTGTAATCCTTGGGAATTAATGCGCCTGAGGTGGAACTGGTCTGCCCCGAAGGTGCTAGGGAGGTTAGCTATCACTGATTTGCAGGCAATGCAGTGATTGGGTAAACCGCTTACAAGTCCAAGTTCTATACTCGTACTGACTTTTCGGGCTTAAAATCGATGTGGTAGTGTGATTTTTCAGGGGCTCATCGTCTGAGCTATCTGCGCTATCAGTCGATTCTTGATCCGTTTTAAACCTCGCATTCAGCTCAGCAGGTAATCCCATCGCGGGCGACCGGGACTTAGCTATATACATAGGAAGTTCGTTCGATGGCCCATAAGGAGCCTTAAAGCCTCCTGAATGTCACTTGTGTAAGTGTGATAAAATTTATTTTATTCATTCGCTTCTCACCTGGTGAAGAAGATTCATCGCGCTTTCTCTTCGAACCTTTCCCAAGCTCGTCGGCATCAGTAAGTTGCGTGCATTGCGTTGGTTGTACTGGTGCCGGGCAGGGTGGCAATCCATCTATAATGTTGATGTTCTGGTTGAGTGATTCGTAGATCGACCGAGGTGTTAGACCATAATACGGCTTATCCGAAAACTCGAATGAGCCACAACACTCTCCTTTATATACCGGGCCGTCTATGGAACCAGATTGCCCAGGGCCATTAGCAAGGACGCTTACGTTATCGTCGATGATTATAGCTTGTTTCAGGCTGGTGCCAAGACTAGGAGCCGCTTCCATTACGGCTGAGGATATTGTCATGGGCAAACTCTCGATGAGTATCGGTGGCCAATTATGAGCCAATAGTGACACGCGGTAAGGGTTGATATGGCGTAGTAAAGCCTGCTCCTCAATGTTAAGGGAAGGTTACTTATCAGAGGTCCCTTACATACCTAGGTACCAAAACGGGGGTAACCGCAACTAAAGTAAAGAAATACCTGGTTACGCCCCTGTTAAGAGGTATCTGTTCAATGGAGTCTTCAAGAAAAGATGTTTTAAAAGGGCAGATTTAATGTGGTAGTTGAATACTTTTATCAATAAGAAAGATAGTTGACTACTTGGTTGAAGCATTGAAGGTCTTGTAGATAGGTCGTCATATTATGCAGCGACTTCTTCGCTAATATCCCTGTTGTGGCAGAAAATATTATATATCATAACGTGAAAAATATATCGGCTTCCGTGAATGAGATCTATACCATGTACCTTGGTAACTTCCAACTATTTCGTCACCCGCCATGCGCGGCTATTTCCCCATAATGATATGTCATTTACGGGGAGAGGGGGGTTCATAATAGTTCCCTATGGTACATCTATTATAACTAGGCCTATGCTATTTCACGAGCGTATTACTCAATGTGGCTAGGTAACCTCTTGCCTAAGAGCTAGATACCTATCGCAGAGTTTTCTGGTTATGTCCTACATCTCTGTGGCATCCACCTCTACCATAAAACCCACCAAGATGTCAAGGAGTAACGATTGACCTATCCACCAACCCGCATTTTTTGACTGGAAACACCGTGATACGCAATACAGCACCCGCGTAAGTCCGATTCCGAGCAGTGCAGTCCTCGCCCGGGTTTATTATTACCGTGTCATGTAAGCCCATGCTAAACTGTTGGCCAGGCATCCTAAATTGTAGCGTCCCTGATAGTATAAGACACATACGGAGCTCCATAGCGCTAGGCTTCCGGGCATATATATTGCCTGGCTCAATATCGATATTTTGAACCGATATATTGTGCCCGACTTGCACTGCGTGACCCTGAGTTAAAACAGCGTTCGAAAACGCGATGTCTGAATGTAAATATTAGTCAAGTATCACAACAGAAGGGTTGGATCTATTCATACCATCAACAGCATCGCTCTCCTTATCATGGACCCACCCTGGTGTAATACTTGGTGTCTCCTTAGTAGTCGGTGGCAGACCTACGTTGGATTCTAAGTCCTTATCCAGATCTCCAGACCTTTTCATGAAATCACAGAGATATTGGGAACCCTTGTAATAGCAGTTGGCGCATCCCAGTATCGATTGCTGGGCATCCAATGGGGCAGTGCCAGGGAGAATATAGCAGCCCAAAAAAGGACCCTTCCCTTCTTTACACCTCCGACATGGGTGCTTGGCTTCCTTGCCAGTCACTTGCACAATCATCGCAGGAATATCTTGATTCTTTGACTCGTTGAAAGAATATTTAGTTTGGGGGTTAAACTCGATATTTCGAACTCGAGTTAGGGATTTTAGAAGCATTCGAACGCCTATTCAACCCAGTGTCAGTTCTTCTTTGTGGGCACACGTAAGTTTTAAAATATAAAACCACTTACGCTTGTCTCTTGGTATTGGGTCTGGTGGGTTATGTTGTAATTGACTCTGTATATATTTCCAGAGCGCTTTACGAGTCTCCCCTTCTGGTATTTCGGCTAGTTGAGAATTACACGTAGGCCGGGATATCTCCGATTGCCTAGATCTACGTTCTGGAATTGTGGGCTCCCGCATAGGAGGTTCTTTAGGATCTAGTGGCCTCTTTGATACTACTTTGGCAGGCGTTTTAGAGGTAATACCCTCCCTTGTGTCGATAAAAGACAAGGTACCATCCTGGTTGTCATTGAATATCATCGCTCTGTGTCCGCTCTATAGATAATGTGAGCATCACTAGAAGTGTCAAAATGAGGTTTCAACTTACGTTAAAATGACCACCAAGTCCCCTGAGTGTCGGAAATAAGGTTCGACAGGAACGAACAGGGCAAATCCATGGGCGGCTAAGGTCGTCATGTTCTTTATAGCCCTCTGGAATCAGCGCCCCGAAAGTACCGCTAGTCTGACCCGAGGAAGCTACGAGCGTTAGCGAAAGCCTGAATGGTAAGGACATCAAGCAGGCTACTTACAAGTCCAAATCCTATAGTCCCACACTTTCCCCGTGTCTGGGAGGCAGTGCACAATACTCTTAGAGAGAGGCGCATCGTCTGAATCATGATCATCATCCATTAACTCCAATCTAGAATCACACCAATGTTTTTTTCTGGTCTTATTTCCTGGTATCGATCGTGGAGCAGACTCGGAGGGTCCGGCTAGGCTTGCTAAGTTGCTGTGAGCGGGACAAAATTTTTCGATCGAGATACTTGACACTTACCAAATGTAGGGAATTCACTCCGTTTTCTCTTCGATTTCCTCTCGCGTTTGTTAAATTCGGCGGACTTTGGATCTTGCCGCACAAATAGCTCTTCACTTCCACTATCAGCGGAAGTAGCGTAGTAAGACTCGCTCAAGTGCTCAGAGGACATGCTAACTGATGAACTGGCACGTTCCTCTGCATTGCTTAACTTTTTCGTACACGAATGCATTCGATCGTTCTCATCTCTTAACATGCTCCGTATTTCGGGCGACATGAATGTACGACCGATTACATATTGTACCTCATCAGATGTCAGCGTCTCCAGCAAGGATTGACAGTACTGGGTGGAGCTCCGGAGGAGCTTCTCATCGTCGTCGGCTACTTTGTTTGCTAGAAAGGCTTTGCGCAACTCGCGTATCTTCCTGCCGTCAATTTTGTTTGAATAGTTCATGTTTCTGGTTGAGGATAGATGGTTTTGGAGGTTGGTTAGCTAAAGTAAGATGAATCGAGAATGTATATGAAGTAACGATCAAATATAAAATGAAACTATTCTCATAGGCAATCTTAAGAGTTTCGAGGTCAGGCAGACATCCACGCTGGCTTTCCGTTAATAGTGAGTCTTTTGAATCGAGAGGGATTAGGTCGTCTTTTTATAGGTGTCTCGATGAAGACCTGGGACAAGTTTCTTCTTGTTTTGGGTGTAAGGTACGGGTCATACAATAATTCCATCGAAAAGGGGGAAATCAAGGTACGCCGATACAGACCTATGTACCTATTTGGTGCTTGACTTGATATGCCTAAGATCTCACGCTGCAGGTCGCGGTCAAGTGCGAGGGGGGTCACCTAGATGTGCTGCAAAACAACCTGGTTTTGATCCCAGCTCATCGCCTGGGTACCTAGGTAGGCAACCAATGCGTGACCCCCCAAGTGCTTACATGTACATGCCTATTATCACAGTGCTATCTTGTTCTTATCGTAGCAGGAAGCGTTATGTATATATCATACAGTTAGCAATTTAACTTGGTTGGCTGTTAGCCATCTAATATTATATTCTTTTGTGGCATTATTTGACTCGTCACATTAAGAATTAGAGATTTATTATTCCAGCAGGCATAAAACAAGGATATTGAGATACGTTCAGGAAAAAAGAAAAATCCTCACTTCGATTCCTAAAACTGCATAATTCCCCATTCGGTACAATAGGAGATATTGGACTCGCCTTCACCTCACATGTAGTAAATGTCCTCTATTGGTAACACATTAATAGGTGCGCCTTTTCATACGTATTTGTCATTATTTATGTCTACCTGCATTTACTATGGTTATCACGACAGCTTTGGCCTAAAGCTGTGTCTTGATTCAATTACCCAGTGAGGCTGGGAATCATTCTCTCATCACACCGAATCTTCCACACCATTCCACACCTGGATGGACAACTTGGAGACAGAGTTACCAACCCAGGATGCTTGGCCATCTGTATCTCTGAAAAGTAATGACTAGGCATCCACCGCTGAGGTTGCCTCGTTTTGCCCTACGGATCTGTGGGGTCTATCTTCGCGGCCCTTAGCGTCGCAGATCAATAGGTCTCTTCGTTATCCTCAACCATTAAAACGCGCTCCTCGGACTGGCTGTCTCGGTACCGTCTGTTTCTCCCCTCCGCCGCCGTATTGGAAAGGGCGAGGTACAGTGACCCTGGCCTGTTTCTTTCGCGGAAGATCGATGTTCGCTTCCGCTCGAGCGGTGGGCTGCGCCCCTCACCACCTGACTGACTCTGCTGCGGTAGGGTAGTATTGGTGGCGGCGGCGGCGTCGTCTCGTCCAGACTCTAAAGCGCGTAGTGCTTTTTCGATGGACTGCTCACGACTACCCTCTCCATCCTCACTCTCGCCCCTAACGCTTTTATCCTTGTCATCACTCGCGTCAACTTCTCGTAAGTCCTTCTTGATGGTTTCTGATACGTGGGACAAAGGCAGGCTGAAGGGTCTGAGCCCTCTAGACTCATTACCCCGCCTCTCAAAAGATCTCTGCCTCTCCCGCCATGGGGGTTCCTTTGCTTGGGTAGGTTTCTCCCCTTCTCCGGTTCTTTTCGCAAGTAGAAGTGGTCGCATAGCATTCCTCCCCCTTACACTTTCTGTAAGCCATTTTTCGATATTTACACGCCTAGCTCGATCTTGTGCTCTATAGTCGGCGGTGATTTCCGCTTGTGCCCTCCAGTACTCTCCTATGTTCACCCCCTGGGCTCTCAACTGCTCCTCTGTCAACCTCAAGAAATCCCCCTCCCTGCTTTCTGTTTCCATTCCAACTCTTCCCGTTGGAGAGTGGATCGCTACCTGCCAGTGTGGATCATCTAGGGATCCGGAATATTCCCTACCATCCAGATACCTCATCCCAAGCGAAGTTCTGGACGGGTCGCTGCCCGTTCTAAATGGGAGGCTATTAGCATGGGATGACTGTACTTGCGGCGGCGGCCTGGAAATTGCCAGTTGAGAGACGGGGCTTTGTATTCTTTCATAGTCGGAAGCCGCAGGATCGTACGGTCGTTTCTCTCTTGGTGGTTTCTGCCATCGCCGACAGCGGGCCAGTAGTGTGGCGACACGCTTCTTGTTCGGTGCCTTAGTATCCACCGCCGACCATAGTGCCCACCAGTCTTTCGCTCTTGGGTAGCTCTCAAGGTACGTACTGAGAATCGCTTTCCACTGTTCGTCCTCTTTACAGCAGCAAAAGTGCACGGACACGTACTCGGCCCACACTGGAAGGTACGCAGCGGTTTCGAAACCCAAGAAGGCGGACACCCTACCATTGTCAATCATAATATTAGCGGTTGATAAATCACCATGCGTGAATAGGCAAGGCGCTGAATCTGGCATATAATCCTTCAACGTCCGAATTACGTTCTCGTCGACGTTGCGACTCCTCAGTCGGCGATGAATTGCATCCCAAAATTCGTCGTCGGAGTCAAATGGCCCAACCTCTTTCCCTAACATGCCAAATAGATTTTTGCAACGTCGAACCGGACCATCATGGGGATTTTTGATGCCTGTCGCCGCGAGAAGCCGCCACCCTTGTACGTAGCGCGCAACTTCCACCGCTATTCGGTGCTTGTCCTTGTCCCGCAATTCCCACCAGATGTCATACAACCGCCGCCCTGGAGCCTTCTCCGTAATCGTGATTGCTTTTCCGTTTTCCTTCCACCCTGCAATCACCTTCGGCACTGGCGCCTCCGACATGCGCTGCGCTACCCTAGCTGACGCTGTGAACGTCGCATCCGACTCGTTCGGCCCCACCTCGTCTACAGTCTCTGTCATGATGTACTTATCGCCAATAAGCCAGGTATGCGTCTCCGGGTCGTTGTATCCAAGTCTAAGGCTGCTCTTGAACGGTAGCGACTCGACGGCTTGACAATACGGCGTCGCGCAAGCAGGGCATATGTCCCGAACGTCCCCGATATCGACGAAATCGTCTTCCACGATTCGGTGTTCGCTAGGGTAGGGATATTCATCGTATTCATCTCTTACTTTGCCCTTGTCCTTCCCTACACAGCATTTAGTTGGTTCATACTCTTGTGATGCCAGATTCCGGCCCATAATCCAATCAACAATATTGTATAAGTTGGGGAGATTTTTCAACTTCAATCGGCCTGTATTCGTCGGCTGCGGTTCAGCCGGCGAGGCATTTTCGGATTCTACAGCATTCGATCTGCCACCTACAGAAGGTTCGTCGAGTTCTTCCCAAGCAATAAAGTCGAGTAAAGATTCACCAGCCGGCGGGGTATATATTGGTCCGCCACGATCCACGAAACTCCCGGCGTAACTCCGTCTAGCCATGGTTGCGATACGTTATACCTACCTAGGTCCTTACCCAGGTAGGTAGAGTCCCCAAGCAGAGGCGCGGTGATGTTTATACTGGAGTTGACGTTATGGAGGACCCTTCTGGGCTAGCTATCTCAACAAGAAAGGACAAAATATGTGGACGAAGTAGGGTGGTCAAGGGGTAGATACCTAGGTAATTAGGTAGGTAGGTGGATATTCGAGATATATCGCGATCGGTTCCACGATCCACGACCTCCGCTAGCAAATGCCATTGGGAAGCTCAGACATCTTGTCCGAGAACGCGCTTGTAAACGCTCGAATGTCTTAATTACTTACCTACCCAAGCAGGTAGCTCCTAATCGAACATCATAATGCGCACATTCCCACGTCCATATCTAGCCCTAGTTTAGACCATATTTCTCTTTCTTTCTTCTCATCTTCCGATTGTAGCTCGTAGTGTATGTGTTACCCCCTCTTACGTGTGCGGTGTGGGTTGACTGGAATGCGGCCACGAACCCCGCAACAAAGAACGGCGAGGCCGCAAACAGGACGGGCTTTATCGTCGATTAGATCGGTCGGATTGAGGAAAGGTGTATGGTAGAGGTTCGGGTATGGCGGGTTTCTGCTTATTTCTTGTTCATTGAGGTAGTTTCGATTTTATTTGCAATGTTGTTGTTTTTTTTGTTGTTTAATTGACATCGGTCGCATTTAGGCTTGTGCGCGGGAGTACCGAACCATTGATTGTGGCGCATCTTCATAACAATTCATATTTGATAAGATCACCATTTCGCTTTGGCTATTTAATGATTGAGGAATATTTGTTGAATTGACTAGCACTACCACCTATGTACTCATGTCGTGTTAAAGCGAACAAGTAAACGCCATGTCGCCCTGATCAAGTCAAAAAAGGTATTGCTCAACTCCCGCTGTATTTGATGGTCGGAAGTCAAGGAGAAGTGAAAGCGACTCTTCCCACTCTTACTCCTTACTCAAACGTAGAATGAAGCTTTCATGTAGGCATTAGGTATGAGGCAAAGATGACAAGAATAGAATACCCCTTCCCTTTCCAGTAAAAAGCAGCGCAATATGCAGAATGCTATTAAGTTTTAAATATGCCGATCGATGCTTTGCCGAGGTCTAAAAGTTGTTTAGGGAAAGAAGATTGAATAGAAAGTAGAAAGGTGAATGTAAAGGTGAAGGGGTTTCTAATGATAGAGCAGAGTGGGAGCCGCTTATGAATAACAAAAGTTCTGCCCCGCCGAGGAATGATGAAGTGTACGTAAAGCATCCATGCCGTTGATAAGTGTTTGAGAGCCCCATACCTTTCGTAGGTAAGCATAGGATCCCCGAACTTCCGAGAGCCGCATCCCAAATCCTTCCTAGATCGAATAAAAAAAAATAAGCATAATTCCTCTCTTCTTTTCAACCCGTTTCCATATTTCGTCATACTGATGTCGAAGGCTTCTCCGCAATAATTCGGTATGTCGTAGTGATTAAGCGCATGTTGTCCATTTGCACAAATGCTTGACCGTCAAGACATAACCTGTCAATCAAAAGCTTGAAATGCGGCGGGAGCGCATGTAATCGGACCAGTCCGTGAATCACACGCCTAACGGAGCGGAAATAAATGTCCACTTTGTCAATGAGCGGGGCTTGCAGCCCATCAATACTTGGATTATCCGATTTTGAGACGGTAAAGCCGGCATCCATCAGAGCCTTCTCAAAACTTGCCGGTGTCGGAGTGCCGACAGCGCCGATCAGAGGCTTCACGCGACGCATGAGCCCTGCGTGAACAGGATCCTCAGGATTATAGGGCGGCAGGCTAACCCAGTCCAGCAAGGAGAATTTAGCGCCGGGCTTCAGCACTCGGTAAATCTCCTTGAAGGAGGCCGAAGGATCTTTACAGAGACTAAGCGCTTGGATCTCGTAGAAGGCATCGAAGGATTCGTCTTCAAACGGTAGCGGCAAGTCATTCTGGTCATGTACCACAAACTCGTTGTCGAAACCACACCTCTCATTCCATTCCTTAGCCTGCGCGATCTGGTTGGCATCGATATTCAGTCCCGTTACATGAGCTCCACTGAAACTCGTCATATGCGCCGCGACACGACCACGACCACATCCAAGATCCAAAACCTTCATCCCCGGTTTCAATCCGATATCCTTCGCAATAGTCTCTTCATAGAGTAGCTGATTGTCAAGAACGGATTTCTTCTTGTCCATCAGCGGCGGGATGTACATCTTTTCCACATCGCCGAGACTGCAAAGGTGGTTAAGCACTGAATAATACGCTCGAAGACAATCCCCGACACGTTCCTGGTAATTGGGGCCGAAAGCCTTGACCATCTCATCTTCGTTGGCCCAATCTAAGTTGTAAATCTCATATGATGCCATAAAATCATCAACTTCCTTTGGAGTTAAATTGCGGATGTGGTTGAAAGCCTTAAGAAACGTCTTCCACCGCTTCGGCGAGACGGAGCGGTCGACGTGAGATTGGCTGTCATGGCTGTTACGGTGTTTTGATACTGATGAAGTGTGAGGCGTGGAGGCAAGTTTGACTTTTTCAGTGCTAGTTTGACTAGAACGAGAGCTGTCACTGCTGTCGTTCCGACCCGGTATCGCAGGAGCTGTTGGTGGTTGCGATATAGTCACAGCGGCCATTGAGAAGCACCCTACAACGTTTTTGTACTCCTAGAAAAAGGAATGGGGGGATTATAACCTCTGGAAAAGGTGGTGTGGGTAGGTCCGTGAGGAGGCTGAACCAGTACCTGCGTCTAGGACACGTTTAGGTGCACAGAGTGTATAGAATTAGGTAGGTGAGTGGGCGAGCGTGTGTCAAAGAGAGTGTCTGTATATTTCGCGGCCGCTTGCGTCAGGATAAGGTAAGGTAAATTGTTACGAAGCTGTAGGTGCAGATGTAGCAAGTGTAGGTGTATGATGTGAAAGTGGTTTGACTTGCACATAAAACACAGACCGTGCCGCAGGGTTTTGAAATGACTTTGAGTCAGTTCTGTTTATCTTTTTCTTTTTTCCGCAAGACCCAGTTAGCGGATCACCACTTAGAAGTTAAGGGTCTCCCCGTCGTATGATTGGGGACTAGGTTTGCTCCGAACGACCCGAAGGAATGCAGGTCGGTATTAACTTAGGGCGATATACAGTATGTAGGCTGGTAGGCTGATAGGTAGGTGAGTCAATAGGGTACGAAGAAGTAGGTATATGTAACTACCTAGGTAGCTAATGTAGACAAGCTAGGCAAAGAATGGCATTGAGGGTAATAAGGGGGGATGAGATGGATGGGGAAAAAAAGAAAAGGTTATAAGTAGGTCCTAGCAAGTTAGACAAATAGAGGTAGGTAAGCGGCTTAGAGCTTAAGGGATATAAGATGTTCGTTACCTAATGCTAAATAATTGAAGGTTTAAAGGTTTAAATGTTGGTTACAAACATCGAAGCTAGGTACCTAACATTTGTAGATAGAAATAAAAGCAGAGGTGGCTACCCAATGTAGACTGCTAGGTAATCAAAGGTTATTTCAATGGTATTATGTAGCCCCATTCGATGCGGCGGCGACGGGTGAGCCGGTGACTTAAGGCAATGGTAATGGCAATTGCAATGTGGATTATTGCCTTCCCTCAAGTTAGGTTAGGTTAGGTTAGGTTAGGTACTTAGCCTGGTCTGTAACTACCTCGTACATGTAAACTGTGTGCTGAGCTGTACATAACATATAATTGATGTGCATGCCGGTGACTGGTTCTTTCCCTCTTACATGTACAAGACGTACCTATTACCATAAGTATACCTTCGTGCATGGTCTGATACATCAGATACATCAGATCCCAGGTAGGTACAAATGCATTGCAACTTCCTTGATATTTCCTCTCCGTCATTAGACTGCGCATGTGCATTAGACTGGGGGCTGTTGGGTCGCAGTGGTTGCCATTGCTAGAATCTGAAAATTCGATTGACCCTTCCGGCCGGTCCTTTACCCCCTCCATCCCCATCTCGGAGAGGTCGGCGCGCCCCTCGCTTTTTACATGGGATATTGCAGGTTATTTCCGGGCTCGCAGATTACGGTGGTACCTGCTATACGTACCTACGGCATTGTACCTACCCAGGTTAGGTATGAAATAACAATTATTGCAGCAACAACAGCCACAAGATGTACCCGTACTCTTCCACCTTTTTTTTTTCTCCCCATGTACATCCACATATTCCCCATATTCATCACATCTTCATCATCAACAACATCAAAAAGGGAAATACAATTGTTTCGCCGATGCGCCATTTCTTCTCAAAATCGATTACTGCGTATTATGCTGGACTAAGACATGCTGACCTGCCTTTTCCTTTATTATTGTTATTATTACTTCTCTTTATTCTTCTCCTCGCTTCCTCGTATTATCTTTAGATAATTCTTGTTGCAGTTCGGCTTTCTACCCTGTTTGCGCCTATCATCTCTCCACCGACGGCTTTGCCGGGACCGGACCCTCGGGCCTACAACATTTCAGCTTAGAAATCACACTTCTTTACCTACCTAGGTATTCTTTCCCATTCTTTCTTGTCTCGTGATACCATACAGTAGTTCGCGAACTATGGCGCTACTTAGCCATGTTTGTCCTCGCTTGATCGTAGTACTTACCCAGTTTTTATTACTCATTCGGCGTGCATTACATACGGAGTTGCGGTATCTAGTATCGTGTACGGTAACATCAGAACGATCCCAATGTCGATCGCAGTTGATCCTGTGACAGACTTGAACATCCTACTTTTACAGCTCTCGTCACTCTGACAATCGGCTAACCGACTGTTCTCGGGTCGCCTCGGATCGGAGATCGCAAACTCGAATACACCGCAAATCCAGATTTGACAGGAAAAAATTGATTTGTCCAGTTTCATCCCTCATTCTTCGCATCCCCTGAGAATCTGCACTCAATCAAATTTCTTGGTAATGTTGTTCAATTGCACCTGATTGACGCCACTCGTTAGGCATAACCTCATTGTTACTCTCTAATCGATTAGTTCGAGTCCTAGCGACAATAGAGCGCATAGAGACCTCGATTGTTGACTAACCCTCCATACACCCAATCAGAGACTCGAAAACTTCCTTATCATTTCTTTTAGGTATGCGGCTCTGTCTAAGGAATGCTATGGACGTCGGATTAAACTTTTGGTTGCATCGCCACGACTCTAGTGATCCAGCCCTAGGGTGACGCTTCATCGGGGCTTGGCCGTGTATTACTGTATTCCTACCCAGATCGGCATCTGTAAGTCATCCAAGCTGCGAGATGGGCAGAGACGCGCGTGGCAAGCCGGACGGGAACCACTAAGAAGCCAACCCAACAAGCGGAAAGGTTCGAGAACCCGTTGCTAGCATACCCGAAAAGAGAAGGGGAGCCACGATAGATTGCCATTGGGGTATGGGGTCGAGAATGAGCCGCGCGTCATTGGGTCCTTCAGCAACGATCCCATTGGCACTGCCCCAGTACCAAACTTATTAGTAGCCACCAAGACTACAGAAGTAACTGCATGTTTCCGGCACGTCTCAAGTACTTCTATAAGTATATGGGGTAAGTTTCCCGGTTTCTCGATCCTTGGTAGCTCTTAGATTCCGGAGATAGCAAACTTAGTGCCGATAAATATCCCCCCTGATAGCGATTCCACCTAGATATACCCCTGAGAATCTCTACGATTATCTAGGTAGCTCTGGGCACCTAGAATTTCCCTACCTATGTTCCATGAGTGCTGTACGAAGCGGCAAAGGCCGTATCGTACGATCATTCTGATCTAGGTAGATATCCTTGGAATATTGGAGAAGATGCCAGCACTGGCCCGCCTATAAAAGGGGGATAAAAGGGGGAGACGACCACATGCTGCGAGACTAATTATTATACTGCATGAAGGACACCAGAAGGTTTGAAATATTTTACTTTACAACTATACCAGCAGCGAACTCTTCAAAAAGCGCAGATCGCTACCTTATCCTGCCGCTACGTCGTTCTAGAAATCAGTACTCCTCAGTTATGGAGATATCAAACATTCTTCCATCCTTATAACTATGCGGCTTACTCGATCTGGTTAATATACCTGCCTGCCTGAGTATCTAAGTAGGTATCGTCGTTTACAATACCGTATCGCAAACTTGAAACTACCTATTCAGTCTAAGAGTTATTATCTCAGCCACCACTTATTTGGAAAATATCCCACCCCGTACCACCGCCGCAACGCCTTCTGTTACTCATCACACCATTTCTTTTCGTTTTCATTTTCTTTACTATGCCATACATGGAACTAGCTACGGGTAGTAGCCGCGTTCAATGTTGATTTACAATATTATGGTACACCAAGTAGTACACAATTCTCGTGCGGCTGTCGTGGCCCCTGAAAGTGTTTGCGAGCCAATTTCCTTCACTACTGCCGCTTGAAGGCTACTTACGTGCCGGAATTTGCGTAGCGATCTATCGTTACTCAAACATATAAAAGCACTTGAAGCGCTTAGCCCTCTGTTACAATATATTATAAGGGATATTATTTTAACTTGAGGGTTGGTTTGCAACTTCTAATCTACACATGCCTACTAAGGTATGGAGTAGAACGATTCGGTGCCTACGAATATGCTGTACGACATTTCACAACCGTGCTATTCGTTGTCAATTTAAAAAGTTTTAAATTGCTTGCAGGCGGTAGATTCGATTACAGGACTATACATACCTAGGTACATAGATTCACTGCAGTTCACTATATCAAGACGGCCTATTTTATACACCCAAGTATCTGATTTATTGCCAGGGCTTACTCGGACAGACAATACACTATAAAATAATTGTCTCCTTTAATGCCTTCTAGAGTCTTATGATTTTATATCTTACAAAAACATATCTGCATGCCAAGGGAACCCTTTCATCGGCATGCGTTGTAGCGGGCTGCGGATCGCTCGGAAAGCTTACATCACACGACCGATTATCAGCTGGACATAGTTCGGGATATAAACGGGTATTGCGCCTAACCTATAGTAGCCTGCCATTTTCATGGACGTATATTTGATTTTCTATGCAAGTGCTTATATCAGCAGCAGTTTGGTCCACCGTTAGGTACTCAATAGACATTTAAGAAACATATTTCACTGCCAGTAATTCACTGCACCAAGACATAAACGTAGAGGCAGACAATACGGAGGAACAACTAACTGGACATTCCAATAAAGTTATGAATATATTTACAATAAAGTAATCGAATATTAAAAGTAGCACAAGAGCATCCACATCGTCATGCAGCCATAAGCTCTCATACATATTAGAAGAAAATGTTTACAACTATAATCGTATCCAACATGAGTTCAGTTTCCTTCGTTTATTTTCCCTTGATCCACGTATAACCAAGTTCCATCACGTCATATCCATTAGAAGAGGCCGAGGAAGACAGCGGCAAAGGCGATGAGAGCGCCGGTAGCGCTGGACCCGACGATGGCAGCGCCCGCGGTAGGGATGGTGGTGGGCGCAGTGTATGTCGAAGACGGGGTCTCGGTGGGGTAGGCGGCGGTCTGGCTTGTCGCACTGTAGGTGGTGTTGGAGTAGACAGTGGATAGAGTCGAGACCGGAGCGGACTCGGAGACAGCCGGGTAAGTAGGAGCCGACTGGCTGGGGGTCTCCGCCGGGTAGGTGGGAGCAGCCTGGCTAGTAGATCCAACGGGGTAGGTAGGGGCAGCCTGGCTGGTAGATCCAATGGGGTAGGATGAGGCAGGAGTCTCAGCCGGGTATGTGGGAACGACGGTAGAGTAGGAAGATGCCGGCGCACTGGGGGTCTCAGCTGGGTAGGTAGGGACCTTAGAGGAAGTAGGGTAGGTGGGTGCAACCTCGCTGGTAGGGTAGACAGGTGTCTCAGCAGAGGAAGAGGGAGTCACCGCGGGGTAGGTCTCGGAGATAACGGTAGTAGGGTAGACCTCAGAGGTTGGTGCCGGGTAAGACTCAGACTCAGTCTCAGAGCAAGGGACAACAACAGTTGTGGTTGATCCAACCGGGCAGTTGGTAACAGAGTGAGCACACGAGGTGATCGTAGAGACGTAGGTCGTGTACTTGGTCAGAGTTTGGCCACCAGGGTAAGTGGGGACAACAGTGGTGGTTGGGTAGCTGGGTACAGAGACGCTCTCAGAGCCAGTGGGGTAGACCGGGTAGGAGGCGCTGACAGAGCTGGTAGGGTACACGGGGTATGTAGCACTCTCAGATCCCGTTGGGTAGACGGGGTACGAGACGGTCTCGCTCTGGGCCGGGTAGCTGGAAGAGCTGGCACTGTAGGTCACGACCGGGTAACCGGGGGACGTAGCGCTATATGATTCGGTCTCCGTCTCAGGAGGGCAGTCATCCTCTTCCGAACTGGTTGACTGAGTGGCTGAGTATGTGACAGCGGGGTATCCAGCAGCAGAAGAGGTGGTGGTAGCAGAGGAAACCGAAGTCGCGCTGTAGGTCTCGGTTTCACAGTTATCCTCCTCGGACGCCGAGCTCGTAACATAGTTGGCGCTCACGGTAGCAGCTAGCAGGGCGCTAGCGCCAGCGTACTTCATTAGACGAACCATACTGATGATGTTTCCTTCACGACAAGCGAATGACTGAAGTTAGACTGATCAAGCGATTGCGAAGCTCACAAGACGAGATAAGAGCGATTGGCAGGCACAATCAAATGTGATAAGAAAGAGAGAAAGGGGAGAAGCCGAAAAGGATGCATGCTGGAAAGCAGCCGGCTTTTTAAAAACAAGAGCCTTGTGGGCTTCCTAGAGTCCGTCATCATACTATTCCATACTGTTCCGGGCATCTGGTTCGTCTACCCACAGTTCTTCTTTGTGGGTTCGTTTTCAGACCATTACTGTTTATTTGGGCGGGACATGCAGGGATTAGCAATCCCAATGTCAAATCTCGGTTGAGATTGGGACTTTTGGCCTGCTCTAGACACGGAATCCACGCGCGCTACATGCAGGCACCGTCCAGGGAACCAGGAAGATGGATGGTGAAAGAAATACGAGGTAACCGGATTTGGTAAGTGAAGCTGAGTACCTGGTCTTGCTATCATAGATCCTCCGATCTAAGAAGTACGAGAATACCCGCATTTGTGGAATAAAATGTCTGAATAGTTCTTTGTTATTCGCGGAATTCGTATCCATCACCACCTGCTTGGACCCGCTTCGTACTATTGACACTAACATCCTTGGCTTAACAGGCTTCCCCTCTGTGTGTACGGAGAGCTACAGATGTGCTGCATCCGTCGTCGAGAATTTTGGTTATACAAGAATAATCAACTGGAGAGTCATTGGAGGAATACTCACTGCGTATACCTACCCCAGGTTTTCGCCGGGGAAGCTGGCGCGGTGGCAGCCCGTATGACAACACCACTTACAAACGCACCTCTGTTTGGCCTCGAAAAGGGGAAGGGCATGCCTCGGCACACGGTAGACAATGTAGTCTCGATCCGGCAACCTCATTTTTCTACCCCTGACAGACTGCAAGCCTTTTTTAGTCAATGTCTTGTTAGTGCTTATAAAAATACAGTCATAATTCGTATTCAGAAGTATACTAGAAAGTAAAAGACAGGCTTGAGTTAGCGTCTTGGACGTGGAGAAGATACACCGAAGCCCGAAGCTGAAAATTGACAAATAGCCCGACGCCAACTGTAAACTGAACAATAATAGCGCCTTATATGTGGAGTGGCGCTATTGATTGGTGTCAGTGCTGGCGTTAATTCATTATTCATGTGGCGGAAGCATTGGAAGAAGCAACAAGTCTACCCGGAAAGTGACCGCTGCGGAGATGCGGGTGCCAGCTTGACACCTTGCTGGCTTTGACGAAAATACGAACCAAACTGTGCTGTTCCAGTCAATCTGTTTAATTGAAAACGCGGAAGCGGGAGCTTGCCAGCCGTGTGAATGACGTTATGGAGGAAAAGGGGTCAAAGGCCAATGAAACAAGTTGTCTTAAATCGCAAATTGGTGATCAGACATGAGAATTAAAAAGCATCAACCGCAATTCCGCTTGCAGCCAGTAGATGTCGACTATTCATTAGTAATGCAATTTTTTTTTTCCATCCCACAGCCGATAGTACGCAGTCTGGAGTTATGTTTAGGCCGGTGGCGGTCGCATACCATCATATTGTTCTCGTCTGCGTGAACAATAAATTGTCATATATTACTGGAGTATTCGGCGAGATTTGTTGGCCAAGCAGTGTAACTGTTATTTAGATGATGGTGTGTCTCAGGTAGGCTGTCGAAGAATTCGCGTCTTTGTTGAGCTGTTCCTTCTATCAAATAGAACTTCTTCTACTCTTCTACGTTGGGTCATTGCTTGTCCTAAACCCAACTGAATGACAAAAGATAATATGCTGCAGAACGTCTGAATGAGACTGGATTCTTATGCTGATTATCGCGGTAACGGGCAAATACTTATCGTGGGGAGTCGCCGTTTACCTAGGTAGTTAGTGCGGGTCGCATCTTGGTCATGTTGTGGATTTTGCTCGGGGTGATAAATTCGGCTGTCCTCAAGTTTGAATTAACTAGTTAGGTAATACCCGTCGACTGACGTAAATAACGGCCATATGGAGCCAAATGCGATCCTTCCCACACCTAGGTAGTATAGAATAGTGAGAACTTAGGTGTTTGAGATTGCCAGTGGTATGAGAAAATTTCCCGGTAGAGCTGGCGTTTGCACCATTGATAGTATGGGACATAACCGCATGGAACAAGGCAATCAATATTATAGACAGGATGTATGAAGATGTCTTTAATATGTACGGTGTCACCGCACTCGATGTCTATGTCGCATTGTTAAAAATGTGCGTATTGGCGGACCAGGTAATCCCCGTAGCATGAATATGGCTGCCAGCGGACGTTTAAATATCATTTATCACCCTAAGAATACCATTAGAAGAAACGGAAACCGTATCGATACGGTCGCTACTTCTCATTAGTTTCGATGCTTAGACAGCGACGATCTGAGTTGAATGGTATTCTTTTGTACTTATGAATCCAAGATGGACCGCTTCAGCTTTGGGGGATGATGCGTGCTATCTGCGAACATTGAACGATTATCGGGGTCGATATCTTTAACTCATGAACAGGCAGGACAACTTAGGTGCGAAAGGTCAGGCGTTATGAAGTAGGTAAGAATTATTAATATTTAACACGGCGTATTGGATCAACATTGAGGTGTGCCAATTGAACTAAAGGGTTGTATTTTGCAAGTGCTTGGATGTCTTGGCAAGATTTAAGGATTTTAGACAAGAGATCGGAAGGTCGGCATCGTTAGCTATCCTTGTTCAACGTGCTTGCGTGCGTGCTTGCTTAGCCCCGCTAACATCCATAGCAACGCCACTTCCATCAGCGATGCCCTCGAATGATCGACCTATTGCGCTAGGGATGGGATGCCTCTGGAATTGACTATTCGGGTAGGATGAATAAATTATCCGACGCTAAATATTACAGCGATGATAATGAATCAATTTGATTGGTCCTATCTCCTCCCTAAGGTTTGACTAATTGCAAATTGTGACGTAGCATCCGACTTCCACAGCCACACCTATGTTCGGTACGTGGGTACATGTCAGATGTTGATGGGCGAAGAACCCAACATTGAATCGGCAAAGCGGCATGGATGAACAACAATTCATACATAAAATAATAATAGACGAAGGCAACGATTTTGTCGCGTAATAAATCGCATTCTTTTTTTCTGTCTTCATTTAATATTGTTTGTATTATTCCCTATCATCATCAATTGGGTCTTTTGGCCATGATCTCGGGAATTTTCTCACAAAAAGCCTCTTCATTGGCATCACAGTAATTGATTTGCCAAGCTTCCCAGGTTTCTGCGCAAATCAAGCAACAGTGCCGCTTTTTTTTCCTTTTCCCCCTTCTGTTTATCGATTCTTGTCCCTTTGTCATTCGAGTCCCGACTTCCGAGGTTCCAAGTACCTTACCCTATCAACCTACCAAGACTACCTAAAGATCGTGTGGAACCAAGACAGATAGAGAGATTCTACTATCATCGCCGAGAAATACCTCCCAAACCACCGCATCATCGCATCCACTCCTCTCCGCCAGCTGCCACCTTGGCGTCCTCTCTTTCGGAATCCCGAACCACAACAAGGATCTTATTTTTACCAATTGCCAATTATCAGTAGGGAAGGCTTCAACCGCCTTGCCTTGGCTTGGTTTACATATTATTGGGTCCAACGAACGGGCCGAGAGAGATTACGATTTGTGACATCATTCGACAGTTTGTTGCCCATTCGACATGTCTGTTCCTACTTCCGCCCCCATTGACGGGCAAGCCGATTCGACCCTCCCTAGCCAAGACCGGCCGT
Organism: Hypoxylon trugodes; assembly: GCF_022578975.1. Lineage (NCBI taxonomy): Eukaryota > Fungi > Ascomycota > Sordariomycetes > Xylariales > Hypoxylaceae > Hypoxylon > Hypoxylon trugodes. Next base: position 3,719,159 of record NW_026250019.1, on the reverse strand, counting down.
CACAACCAGGAACCACTAACGGTGTGGATAATGAAAAAAGTGGCCAACATATCCCCGACGATCACCATACACATCAAGATGGAGGAGAGAATGCGCACACCGATGCTGATGGCCTCAATGAGAAGCAAAATGGTCCCCTTCCTCGTCGTAGCACCTTTAAGAACAGGTTCAAGGAACAGAAGGAAAAGATCAAGACCAAAACAAAGCCTCCTGGTGGTTTCGACCCCACCCCATTTCCAGATGCGCCTCCTGGCTTTACGGTGAAATTTGTATTTCATAGAGCGGAAAATTTACCTGCTGCCGACATAAGCACAGGCACGTCAGATCCCTTCCTGACCGCCACCCTCACCACTTCATTACCCAGGCGACATAAAGAAGATCCTGATCTTGTTTACCGTACGCGCACCATCAGAAAAGCCATTGAGCCTCGGTGGGAGCAAGAATGGATTGTTGCCAATGTCCCACCGTCCGGATTTAAGCTTAAGTGCCGATTATACGACGAGGACTGGCCAGACCACGATGACAGATTGGGTAATACAGTGATAGAAGTCCATCCTCTACGTGAGGATTGGGAGGGGTACCATGAAAAGGAATTCGAGGTCAAGAAACGTAGTGGCAGCAAGCGTGCCTACATTCTCAAGGCCTGCACTAGCGTCTTCAGCAAAGACGTTTCCATGACCCCGAGGCTATATGTGAGTATTATCGTCTTAGGCAAGTCTGATCCGCCGCATGGCCAGATATACACAGCTGGCCCAACGTACTATTTCAAGCATTTCTCCCCCATGATTGGCCGAATGACCGGTATCAAGGTCAATAAGGATGAGGCCGAGGATTCAAACGACCACGAATCTACGGCTGCAGCGTCTGGATCCAACAGCAATAGCAAGAAAACAGAAAGAAGGACACAGAAGTACGATTTCCAGGCCAATGAAATACAGCTAGCTGGTCCAGTCCCACAGAGATTGTACCACAGATATGTTGAGTTCCGACCTATCATTGGTCTCCTATTCAAGAGTAGTGGACTACGCGGCAAGATTCTGAACAAGGCTCTCCACCACCAACATAACCGTATCTACAACTTCGACAAAGGAACGCATTTTGGCACTTTCGAACCGTGCTCGGAGGAAGCAAGTCTCCAATTCTTGAAGATGGCCCATTTTGATGAAGGCGGACGACTATTCACCTACGTTATTACGTTAGATGGAATCCTGCGATTCACAGAAACTGGCAAAGAGTTTGGTATCGACCTTCTTAGTAAGCATACTATGCATAGTGATGCTGCGATTTATATTGCTTGCTCGGGCGAGTTCTTCATTCGAAGGTTGGAAAAGCCCAAGGTAACTGAGGACCCTAATCCTGGTCAGCCTACTCATCCTGAGGAAATTTTACAGGGCGGCCCACCCAATGACCCTCCGCCAACCAAGCCGCAATACTATCAATTGGTCATTGACAATGATAGCGGTACATATCGACCTGATAAATCAGTGTTACCTGATCTGCAGAAGTTGTTGGAGCGTAATTTTCCTGGTCTAGGTGTCGTAGCGCTAGGTTGCGACGATGAAGAGGATCAAAATCTCAAGGCGGCTCAACGAAAGGTGAAGAAGAGGGAAGGCCAGACGGTCAACATGGTGCTGAACCGTAGCCCCAGCGCCAACTCGTTTAGCTCCGATGATGTTAGCGACCTCGAGGATATGGAAAGATCCGGAGATGTGGGTCGTCGCTCGAAGAAGGAGAGGGCCTGGGAGCTACTGGAAGAACCGAGACGAATCAAGGAATACACAGGAAAGCATCCCGCGGACGCTGCATTAAGTGGACCGAGTGGGAGTGGTGCCGCCACCTAACGAGCCGATCACTGACAATCTCATCTAATTTTTTCGATTTTTCCTTGGTTCACCTAGGTGGACCCGACGATAGGCGGCTGATCTGGTTTCAGTCACGAAAATTCTGATTTTTACAGCCTTCTGATTTGACATTCTACACGACGATTGATTCCCCTATTGCCTTTGCTTTATTACCAGACAAAACGCGTCTCACGGCGTCATGTATCATCGCTTCTTTTGTTCATAATACCTTCGACTAATTACTACATTCAATTTATCACATAACGAGCCGCTGTGGATTTTCTGTGTGCATTGTCCATACATCAAGTATTGACCTAACCTACCTAGGTATCCATCTCGAGTTTCTATATGTTCCAGAACGTCTTGAATAGTTGCTGTACCTGACTAACTCAGCTCGTCGCTGGTGAACTAATTCAAACTAGAATTATTTAGTAACCCTCAAAACCATGGTCTCGAACTTGACCCTCTTTATGTTTCCACCTATTAAGCAGAGCCGCCTTGCATCTAGTCTAGATGCCCGCCTGACCTAAGATATCCATCCAAAACTACCCAATTCTACATCAATCGTGATCGCAACGGCACGAAGCTAGGTTATCGAGGTTAGTGAGATTTAGATCGGAGAAAGGAATGTCAATTAAATCGGTTATACGATGCTGTGTTGTTCGCAGCATATGTTCCGCCGTAAAAGGGTAGCCCATAATCGGCGCTACGTCAAAGGGCAATTCTATCTATTCACTATCGCATTGCCGATATACGATGGATAATAAGACTTAGATTCCGCATGGCAATCGATGTCGACTCGAAGTCTAATCCGAAATGTTACCTATCTAGGTACGTACATACGCAAGTAATAGTCTATGCCTCTGGCCTGCATGTGGTTATCTCGTATGCGCCCTGGTCAGTAAGGGACTTCCAGTACTATTCCTCTATCTACACTTTCTTTCCTTCGACTAGTATCTGATAAAGTTATTGGGTTAGACGCTTGTACTTGCCTGTTCGTGGAATGGTGTGAGATGGATGAAGAGGCAGGTGCTTAGTAGAAAGGACTTATGTGTAAGTATCATTCAATTGCACCCAGAGGATTTGCTTGGCACATTCCTCATTACACACTACACTCTACTTTACCTTAATCTTGTATTATTGGTTTTCAGTCAACCACACGCATACGATTTGTTAGCCATGGATACCCCGATGAAAGACCAAGGTACCAAAGAATACGATCCTAAGGAGCCTAATCCTGAAAAACCCAATCCCGCACAACCTGCTCAAAGCGAAGATGGTGGTCAAACATTCCCTCTAATCGAGCGACCTGACCACGCATATGACTTTCGATCGGACGAGTGTACAGTTCCGACAATGAAGTGGGTGGCTGCCAGAATTATCCGCGCTACTTCTCAGCTTGTTCGCGAGGCGATTTGCTGACCGCGTGAGGCAGCATGATCGAAGCTATCAAGTCGGCAGAACTTGGTGATGATCCTTTACGGGGAGATCATACCACACATGATTTTCAAACATGGATGGCAAGCATCACCGGGAAAGAAGCGGCTCTCTTCGTCGTTTCGCATAAAATAGCGAACAAACTTGCGATAGCGTTACTAAAAGAAGTCACCGCACCGATGGCCGCCATAGTAGATGATCGAAGCAGCCTCGTGAAGCAAACCCCCAACCTTGCCGGGACATTCCAAGGAGCCGAGGTGCACGCCGTCAAGCCACTCAATAGGCATCACCTAACACTAGACGATATCAAAGATGCTCTTGCGAACATTAATGAAACCAAGGCTATTTTGATATGTCTTCAGAACACTCTTATGGGTACTATGATGCCATTAGATGATCAGCAGCGTATCTACGAATGGGCGAAGAAGGAAGAACCGCCTGCTTTTGTTCATCTAGACGGAGAGACACTTTGGGAGGCCATAGGTATGTGCGACCAGGTTCTCCGATCAGTTCCGCAGGCCGTATTCTTTTTGACTAACGTCACTTTATATCCGTCTTAATAGCTGCCGGATCTGGAACTCTAGAAGAATTTTGCAAGTATGCAGATACCGTTTCATTATGTCTAACAAAAGGTGTATGCGCTCCGGCCGGTTCGGTGCTGGTAGGTAAGGCCGATTCCCTCTTCACCGCTCGGATCATGTGCAACTAGTGGGGAGCATTCATTCGTACGCCGGGGATTCTTACGGCCCCCGCCGAGATCGCCGTTAAAGAAGCTATAGCGGGAGACGCACTTGAGCGTGCCCAGCTCCATACCTATGGCCTCTCTCACCATTAGGAATCGTTAGGGGGCGAATTAAAGGAGGAATGTGAGACGAATGTGTTATGGTTACGGCTCACTGAGAGCGAGAAGCAGATATTTCTGACACTGGTAGATCGTTACGCCTTAAAAGTTATGAAAGGGGACTTGACCGGCAGGATCGTACTACATGCGCAAATATGCCCGGACGCTGGTACGTTGTCGGGGATAACCTCCTCCTTATTCTGCTATTCGAGGCGTCTGTACGCTAGTCTCGACGCTCCAAGTCCCTCTCGAATTCATTACTGACCGTATTGCAGTGGCCCGTATGAAGGCTGTAATGAATGATTTTTTCAAAAAGTGATAAGGTACGGGAGTTACAAGCATTGGATATGGAAACTTGATGATGAGTAGGAAGATCCTCGGAGGGGAAGAGCTGATGTTTAGGCGGGTGCCAGGTGCGCAGAACATCGAATGCGCTTTCCATCCAATCGTACGACAAACAGTCAGGGAATGATTATGGAATTAAAACATCTAATCTTATACAGTAGGATGAAGAATATTTTCTGACCAAGATCCCAGCCAGCTGTGCAGTCCGGATTGTAGGTGACGTGCAATAAACCAAGCGTATCACTATTATCATCGCTAGTCACGATTGATACTTGCATGGAGTCACTATCTCTGACACACATACTTAGGGATCCAAGAAATCTCTACATAATTGTTTCGAGCATTGACCTCCGAAAATATCAAGCCCACGATCTTGGTAATATTTCCCATCAATCCGCCCGATCATTATACCTTCTCACTAAATCATGGATAACGAGGAAATCCCCACTGTCCAGGATGTTATTAACTTCGCTAGAGAAAACACCAACTATTACCAGAACCTGCACCATGATGTCCAACAGGACAATCCAGATCTAGAAGACGTTCCGACAATCCGCGCACGCCATTACTGGGCTTTGGCGAGAATCGACCCCTCCCACGTCTTGACTAGGCCATTTACCGAAGGCAAGGTCTATTGCACCGACAATTCAGCTAGTGACATTAGCAATGTCTACTTGACGAAGGATGAAGTACGCGACCTTGCTAGGGAGAAAGCAATCCTCTGGTCAAAGGCCTTGAATCTCGCGAAAGGCGATCGCATCGTCAACATCATGGCACCCCGTGATTTACAGGTCGGATTTTGGGAGATGGCCAATTTATTCAACGGCGTGTATGCGCCTGCCGAGAGCGCCCAGTTACTTATATCGAACGAAAGATCTGAGCCGCAGATTACAAGAGAGATCATCGGGTTCAATACGAACGTCATATTTGGGGATATGTCTGATCTGACTCGAATTGTTCAGCACTGCAGTAGGTATCACATTACAATGCAGTCCGTAGCGATCATACTTTACCTCGGAAGAACAGTCCCTAAGGCCTTCCATTCGGTATGGCTTACCGTATTTCCGAACGCTAAATTATTTGCGCCTTTATACGACAAGATCGATCTAGGTCCCCTAGGTGTTCCAGCCCCTATCACGACCTCCGAAGGATGCGATATCGACCCGACGTATAAAGTTTGCGAACGTGTTGCGAAGCTAGAGATTATGGCAGACGATGGCACCATTATCAAGCAACCAGGCATTAAAGGGAATGTTGTCATCACTCACTTGATGCGCCGACTGCAGCCTATAATTCGCTATCCCCTTGGCGATGTTGCCGAATGGGTCGATTATGAATCTCAAACTTTCAAGTACTATGGCAGGGAATCACTAAAGATCGAACTTGCCAATATCACCCTAGATTGGGCGTACGTCAAGAACATAGTCGACAGCGCCGTCGGAACAGACGTTACCAGTCAATTTCAGTGCGTTCTCCGCTGCCACGGATCCGGCGAGAAACTCATCATACGCTTAGCATTAGAGAAACCGGGAAACGCTGGTGAAGTGCGTCATAGAATTGAAAAGGCGTTATGGAGAGACTTTTCGAAGTGGAGGTATCATCGCGAGTTGGGAGATATCCTCTCCATTCGCATGGAATGGAGTGATGATGGCCAATTGGAACGTGACGAGAGAACAGGCGCGCTACGAGATATAGTGGATGAGCGTTATGGGGATCTTTAATACCTACCTAGGTACTTGGGTACCCCTAACGGTCATGAGCTGAGCAGTGTAATAACTCAATCCCAAACCTACTACGGTATGCCCTGCCTATGATTAGCCTTTTTATTCAAAAACTTGTGTTTTAGCTCCTATGCGTAGCCTCCCTGTGATTTAATTAGCTTAGTCGTGCTCATCGGTATACAAAGCCATTGTATGGTGAATTGCTACCATGAAAGAATGGTGTTAGTTTAAAGGCACGAGTCAGGTAAAGCATCTTAGTTGGTAGCCAAGCCATTCAAGGGGGCCTAGCAATAAATAGCAACAACATAGTCTCTAGAAACAGTATCACAAGCGTTCATAGCCGTTGAGGTTTATTACTTTTTAATTTTTTTTATTAGGTCTATTACAAATACTCTTAAGTCAATCCTAACTTACTCAAATACCTACTTAAATATCTAATCAATTCATATGTAGAGTCCAGCTCTAGGATAAAACAGGTATGAAATATGACGAACCCAATACTTTGGAATCATCTTTCACACCACAAATGTAATGTCCTGTAGCTCAGATGGGTCCGCAAACGGAGACACAGTTGGACGTCTTGCGTGACTTCCGCCACGGCTTCTCTCACGAGTATCATCATATGCAGGCAGCGGGGCCCTTGATTCACCACTATGGGGAACGGGGTGGTGAGTGGGTTCCCTACCCGGGTGTGCATGGGCTGGTGGCGGTCGGCGTATAGACGTCGGTACGTACCTATCAAACAAATCCAATTCCTCTCGCGGTGTTGACGGTTGCTGCGCTGCCGATCGTGTGTTACTATTGGGCGGCAGCGGTTGCATTTCAAACCTCTGTCTTTGCATGTTCTTTCTATTCTTTAACCATAGGTAGAGCATCCAGAATCCAAATGTGAAGACTATCACTAAGATAGTGTAGAGTATATTAAAACTAGTACTATCCATGCTGGCTTTGGTTATATAGCCGATATCTCAAGCCTCGTAAATGGATTGATTACGAACGGGTGTCAAGTACCTATGTATATTCGTATGTCAATGAAGTATCAGTAGATAGGTATGTTTTCCCAATGGAATTAGCATCTAGCAGAAAGTGAGCTGGACGCGAACTTTACATGCCGCCCCTGTCAGCTGTACGATGCATGTTGTTAACTAACTCAAGCATCGTTGGAGATAGTAAAAATTGTGCAAAAACAAGGTAAATTGCACATATTGATGAGCGGAAGTATAGCTATAGATTGGCTCCTATATAACTCAATGTTCTGGAACAATAGCTTTGTGGGTTCTTTATATACCTAGCACCACCTAGTTGCCAATTGTTGGGCGTATTTATTAGAAAGGCCATACGCCTAGGTATAAGCTCGCTATAATCCAGGTGAGACATTTAACCCTGGTGTGGCGCGGGTAGCTACGTTTCCAGGCCACCTGTCCCACCGTTGATAAGTCTACATACTGCATTTTGTGATGAGACATGGCCGCCACTGACGTTTTCTCGGCAATGGATCTGTTTGCTATTCGATAGTCATAATACCCGCTCAGGCGCACCCGTCGTCATATCTTACCTAAGTAAATTGTGCGAGCCTGTGTTCCCCAACTTCGTGGATGCTGGCTTGAGCCCCTGGCCAAGTACTACATGGTAGGTATCTCAAATCGACTCAGTTACGCCCTATCAATCAGCCGGGTATGCCTTCTACACTCGAGCACAGCTATCGCCGAAATCCGAGATATTTACATCAGTTATGATTATGCCGAACCTATACCGACAAACCTACTTCGATAGGTCCAGGGATAGATAACATAACTAGAAGCGATAGCACTCAATGCTGCGTCCACAAAACATATCTTCCATTGATAACATTCATAATCGACCACACATACCGAACGGTCGAGGCTATGAACTATAATTATGAATGCGGTCAGCTCAGCTCCCCTAGCAACCAGGCGAATATATTAACCTTGTGCCAGGGACGCATTCTAGGCACATTACCTGGGTGACATGGTTGGGATGTCAATCTTATTTGGGAAGGTGACGGGTCATCGGCTTCTAACGTGTGTGGTTCATTGAGAGATCCAGAATGCGCTTGAGGTTACGCTGCTGCTAGCTTATGGAACGCTGTTCTATTTTCTGAACGAAGTAGGACAAGGGGGAGCTTGAAAGCTTCGTGCCTGTGACGTTAAAAACTATAATGCACACATCAGACGGATTTGTCCGACGGCCATATTCCCCTATCTGACAACGATGATTCGGTGAGAATTCATTTTGATAATGAGGGTGTAATCTACCCGCCGATTAGGAGATTTTGATTGCGTATGGCAGCATTCATATGTTGCGAAGAAGGTGTCTAGTTCGTGGGTTTGCCTCCTTCATCGAATATTAAGTCACCCTCAAAATCTATGATGGCATTCTATAACTACTATGTCGCTAGAAACTGATCTAAACTTGCCCAGTGGGGTGGTCCTGAATACCAGCCGGACTGGAGACGGGTTTATGAGCCTACTTGATGAAGGTGAGATCGTCGTCCAAACCCCAATAGGTAAGAAGAATCCGTTGGTAGTGTACTAAAGCTAATCGTGCAAAGTCGTTGCCCACCACATGCACCAACCTACCGTGATACAATCTTACAGTGCATTGCATCTGTAAGTAATGGATCGATGTAAGCATGTCTCACATACATATACAACACTGTAGAGATGCGGGGCAGTAACGGTACTTGAAAATAGCCTCCGAAGGAACTAGCGACCAAGGTATTCGATGGTCCCGTACCTCCCTTCCGGTAAAGCCGGCATCCAACGACTAATAAGGTTCCTAGCGCCGGCGGGACCTTAGATAAGCTTAATTTAAACCTTGATATACTATTACTCTATAAGTATAAATACCTGGATAGGTAGATTAAAAGATTGATCACGCTATATCCGCTTGTGACGTGCTAATTGATAAGGGTTATTATGCTATGGATGATCGTCTATAGAGAATATGAGGTCTTCTATGTTGTAAGATACAAGCGAAGTTGCGAACCGCGGTTATCAATGCCGAATTTTCGGTAAATGCGGCGTCGAGACGGATCACATCATGTCGTATTACCTGTAGTATAATATAAAAGCCTGCTCGACTTGCCGTATAATTTCTCTTAGGACACTATATACAATCTGCAACCAGAAACAAGCTCACTCTTGGCCTCTTGGCCTTTCTTCTTCTGAGTGATGATAAGGTGAACATAGGAGGGGGCTAATTACTGGATTAGGAAGGCCGTGCATTGAGCACCACGCGACGCGAGCTCGAGACTTCTTTCCGTGAAAAGACGACTTGGCGCAGCTTTCGGCTACTACATCGTTATACTGCTAGGTAGATCTTCTTCCCCACGCTATTGGGTTCGAGTCTTAGGCTGTGTTGCAACCGGCCGCCCGAAGTCGACAAATCCTTGCTCTGATCCCCGGTTCGGATCCAGCTCTAGCCTCTAGCCAGGAGCCATGGCCCTAAACCCCGGAGATCCTAGGGGACCCCTGAAGACCCTAGAGGTCTTGGAGCCAACAACCGCCGCCAATCCCTCCGGGCGAAGTGCTGGAGGGTATCAATGCTTCCCCATGCCTAACAACCGAGCTCTAATAGCTACCGCGCTTCTCTAGCCCATGATAGCGTCAGGATCTTGTCCCGCATAACAAGTCGCCAACGTATGCCGTTTAACTAGCAGGGATTGCAGATAAGGTACCGGTAACCGTCTAGGTCATCAGGGTCTCCTCAGTGGAGCTGTCCAATACCCTTCGCATAGTCACTTATTACAAACTACATCGTCATCTAGCTTCTCCGATTATGCCGCCGAGTAAGACCCCACGGAGTATAGGAGATCTGCGAGTACCCTTCCAGGGGAAGTCAAGATCATCGGATGAGAGTTGCCGCGAGGTTCAGACAAGGCGAGCACAATGATAAATAGTCGCGATGCCGTCGACTTGAGAGGAACCTCCTGTCCCATATCAATCACGAAGAAACCACTTTGGACCCTTTATTCCCTAGTCTTACCCCTTAATTTGCTTCAACATGCGTATCACAGCCCTCCTCTTCTCCCTTTTGCCTCTGGCACTCGCTGCCCCAGCTAAGCGGGCCGAGCCAGCTCCTCTCGTCAAGCCGCGGGGATCCCAGCTCATTGAGGGCAAGTACATTGTCAAACTCTACGAGCACTCGGGAGTCACGGCTCTTGAGGATGCCATGAGCACCTTCGAGGGCGATGCCGACCACGTATACAATGTTGAGGGCTTCAAGGGCTTTGCTTCCAGCTTAACAACCGAGCACCTAGAGACGTTGAAAAACCACCCTGACGTAAGTCACTTGTCGGCATCTTGTATAGGCTACGGCTAATGTCCAACTGTCTAACAGGTCGAGTTCATCGAGCAAGACGCCGTCATGAAAATCAACGCCTACGTTACTCAGGAGGGTGCTCCTTGGGGAATTTCGCGTCTATCCCACAAGTCCGGCAGCAACACTTACGTCTACGACTCTACCGCTGGTGAGGGAACCTGCGCCTATGTCATTGATACTGGTATCCACACCGCGCACGAGGTATGTATTACGCATGAGAGGGACTTGCGGATGAATGCTAATATCGCCTTAAGGAGTTCGAAGGCCGTGCCGAATTCGCGGCTAACTACGTTGACCGCTCCAGCACGGACGGTAACGGTCACGGCACTCACGTTGCCGGTACTATCGTACGTATTTCGTTACACTGTTGTCCACAATTAAGAATTCAATGTACTAACCTCTTTAATAGGGCAGCAAGACGTACGGTGTTGCGAAGAAGACTCAACTATTCGCCGTCAAGGTGCTCGACTCGAGCGGTTCTGGATCGACCTCCGGTGTCATCGCTGGCATGAACTTCGTAGCCTCGGACGTCAAAACCCGAACCTGTGCCAAGGGCGCCGTCGCGAACATGTCTCTTGGTGGTGGTTCTTCGTCGTCGATCAATGCCGCTGCCAAGGCCATCATTAATGCAGGTGTTTTCTTGGCTGTCGCCGCTGGTAACGACAACCAGAATGCTGCTTCTTCATCTCCTGCTTCTGAGCCTAGTGTCTGCACCGTCGGTGCTACTACTTCAACCGATGCTCGTGCTAGCTACTCCAACTACGGTGCAGTTGTCGACATCTTTGCCCCTGGTAGCTCCATCCTATCTACTTGGAACAATGACCGCACTGTAAGCCCCCCTTCCCGCCCTTCACGGATAATTAGGCTAACCTCTCTACTAGAACACCATCTCTGGTACATCCATGGCTACCCCCCACATTGCCGGTCTGGGTGCCTACCTCCTAGCACTGGAGGGTAAGAAGAGCCCCCAGGAGCTCTGCAGCTACATCGCTTCCACCGCCAACTCGGATGTTCTATCCAGCATCCCCAGCGGCACCGTCAACAAGCTCGCCTTCAATGGCAACCCCGGCGACGATTAAGCATAATCATTAATTACGGAATTACCTTTCTCTGTTGAGCCGAGGAATTCCAGGTTGATGTTGGCTTACACGGCTCCCAACCCACCTAACCAATACATCTTACCACTGTTCCATACATGCAACAATATCGAGGTCGGAAACGGCGGGCAGGCATTATTTGGAGCAGGGTCTTGGCACCATTTTTTCGTCTCCGCGGCTATTCGTATAGCCTAGGAAGGGTAGAAATACGTACACAACCATTGGTTATGTCTCTTGGAGCATAATTCACATCTGCCATATGAATTAGCCGCGACAGAGTAATTGACTAATACATCAAGAAACTTGCCTCATCGCCCGTGTTTTTCTACCCTTGCTATTGCTTTTTGGTGAGATGAGTCTCCCCCGCACACCGAGTAATAACCAAATGAGTAGGCCCCTTGAAAGACGCCAGGCAAGCCACAAATGATGTCTTTCCCAATTAAACTGAGAACTACTCTATGTGCTGTCGGGATCGGCACTCGAGGGGCTGCTCGGGGAACCGCTAACTGGATTGATTCGGGACTCCGAGCCGTGTGCGCATGAAAGTGGATATATCTCGTACCCAATAATTAAGTAAGATAATCTTCCCACCGGGACACAGTACATGTGACCCTAATCATTCAATCGTACGGCACTTGTAACTACCCCCTGGAAGTGGGTAGGTATCGTATAGGATGGGCGTCTTTCTCCAATTTCCCCGTTCCTTACATCCTCGAAGTGCACTTACGAGTTCAGTCGTCATTAGGCGTTTAGGCATTATACAGTCCCCGAATTCTCCAAATTCAGGGCATATTGAGAATGGATGCACGATGAGGAAAGACTGTATGCGAGTCAACCAACGCAAGATATATGAAGTATCATCGCTTGATCGGCGGTCTATACGGGTCTTTGGATGCGCATGTACACCATGAATGAGTATTCTCGTTTTATATCTTTAGGCAAGTGCTAATATTTCCAGTCACCCTTTACCAATTAGTCAAATAACTAGAGTCCGTCGATAGAGCCTCGCTCGATTATACCTAATGATTGTCATGTTAGCTCTTAGCATTGCCAGTTCTCTAGGTTCTGTTGTCCTCGTTCGGTGGGAACTTTGTTTATCTGGGTAATTTTAAGTCTGCTTGTAGTATTGCAAAATAAGTGCGTATGTCTTAAAAGTACTGAGTCATGTAGGTTATACACGATAGATCGAGATATGTGGTAGGTGGAATAATCTTGGAAATGGTGGATGACTTTGTCAGGGGTAACTTGCTTTTACGATGTGGGGTCGATGGGTGGATAGGTACAGGTTCTTACTAATCTCCGTACAGATCTTCGGATTTAGTAGATGACTCCGGGGTTATTGATTTCCATGTTTGGTTAAGTCTTTCTGGGTAGACCCACGCTAAATCGAACCCTTGAAACGAACCCCTGAAAAGCAAACTTGCGACGCTTGTCGAACGATTCAGCGTGTTCTTTAGACTTGCGATAACTTTCTTTTACTTTAATTCATTATTATCATTCTTGAGTATTATTTTGTTCATAATTACGCTGGGCTACTATCTCAGTTCCCCTCCCGATCATTAAATCTCCTATAGTACAGACACCCTTTCGTGAACCAGATCATTCGACCCATAGAACGAAATCTCTCCCCTCCGAAATGGCACGGCATCTATCCGTTATCGTCATCTTGGCGATCGCGGGCTTTGTAATTCTATCTTTCATGTCGTCATTTGGCGACAGGACGGAACAAATCCGACAAGTCCTACCAGGCGTCAATAAGCCCGAGCGTCCCTTACCTGCCTCCGACGCGACGATACCGGATACGAAGTTCGATTCAAAGCTCGATACCAGTGTAGATATAAAGGGAACCGTGGAAACAGACGTGAAGGCGGATACAAAACCAGACACAAAGCCAGATGCGAAACAAAACACGAAGCCGGACTTCGCATCAGTGACGAGCGACATTCTATCAGGAGGTGCTATAGCTCCGAAGCTGGAGAATGCTACCATAAAGTATGCATCTCTACATTCTTTCTGCACTCATTCTCTGAGGATAAGATGTATATTAGACATAATACGAATTGTACTAACATAAAATGACCATAGAGCTGAACTCGGTCGCTCGACTTGGAAATTCTTCCATACGATGATGGCGCGATTCCCCGAAAAGCCTACAGAAGACGACTCGGCTACCCTCAAAACGTTTATCCAACTCTTCGCACGCTTATACCCATGTGGCGACTGTGCGCGACACTTTCAACAGTTAATTGCCAAGTATCCGCCACAGGTCAGTTCGCGCAACGCGGCTGCAGGATGGGCATGCTTCGTCCATAACCAAGTCAACGAGAGATTAAAGAAGCCCTTATTCGACTGCAACAACCTTGGGGACTTTTACGACTGTGGTTGTGGTGATGAGAAGAAGGAAGAATCCGAAAGCATAGGAGAGCTGAAGCTAGAGAAGGAAGGGTGAGTCTCGTCCATTTGAAAAGATCGCTGAACAATTCTCGTTGGTACTAATTTGCATCCGTAGGTTGACTAAGGGTGGTTGATCCTGTAATAATCAGGTGTAATTGTCTTGTGTTTACTGCATAGCGACCGGTGTTCTCTATTATAGGCATTCATTATTGGAATATAAAATATCAGACCCCTTTTCTACTTTGTGGTTTTCTGTTCTTCGATGTATCAGCTATTTCCATCGTTTAAATGATATTGAAAGCTCGCGCTTCTATGGGAGAGTTAGGTTATTTATTGTGTACTTTCTGATAGCTCTACCACGGATTGTCAGAATCCTCGATGGAATATGTACAACTAGTTACCACGTGAATAATCGTGATTTTGTCAAGTTTGATGCTTCTAATCTGCTATATTCATATGTATAGGTACTTAGGTACATATCTGCACGTGACTAATAACGGATCCCTGTCCAACTCTAACGATAGGCGACCCCAGGTCCCGACTCCCGACCTAGCCTTGCGCGTCGGAGCTGCCTTGAGCTTTAGTTAAACAATCAATCCATCAACGAATTATTGAAGCTCTTTCCGCGACATCAACCAACCTTCCTCTGCTACATCCATCTTATTCACCAAAAACGAAACTTTCAACCCAACCGGTACTGTTATAAACCAATCAACACCCCGATTCCGCCTTCAGTATTTTCAGAATGGAGTTTGGCAACAGAGGCGTCTTGAGTGAGGGTATGTGGAACTTGGACTGAGCTCTTGGGAGCTTCAATTTGGGCATAGAGCTGAACCAGCTAACCGCTCGAGCAGATGGAATCCATGTGGACATGGATAGGTTAAAGAAGGGTGAGGTCAAGTGAGTATTGCAATGTCCCGTTGTAAAATAACGAGCTAACAATCTGTTCGCTAGCCTTGGTACCTCGATGTAAGCTCGATCCTCCCCCCAGATATCTAACGATGGCGTTTAAAATTAATGCAATCCTAGCATGGCCGTAACATTCAAGGACGGCGTCATTCTTGGTATGTTGGGCATCATTATCCCTATTCCCTGTTCTCGAGCAGCTGCTAACACTACCGCCTATTTCCAGGTGCCGACTCCAGAACCACCACCGGGGCCTACATTGCGAACCGAGTTACAGACAAGTTAACCCAAGTTCATGACACAATCTGGTGTTGCCGATCTGGTTCGGCTGCCGACACACAAGCCGTGGCCGATATAGTACAATACCAACTGGGCATGTTCGCGATGCGAAATGGCAAGCCGCCTACCACACAGACTGCAGCATCTATCTTCCAGGAGGTTTGCTATTCCAACAAAGACCGGCTAAGGTAAATACACGGCTTCAATACACCTTGAGAATATGTTCTTAGTACAGCTGATACTAATGGATTTTGTGTTTCGTAGCGCGGGTCTAATTATCGCGGGTTGGGATGAGCGACACGGTGGTCAGGTGTATTCCATTCCCCTTGGCGGTTCCCTACACAAACAAGCCTATGCGATCGGCGGTTCCGGTTCGACATACATCTACGGTTACTGTGATGCGCACTGGAAGGAAGGTATGGAGGAGAAGGATGCTGTTAACTTCGTCAAGGGTGCGCTGCAAGAGGCGATCAAGTGGGATGGTAGCTCAGGAGGTGTTATCCGTATGGTTGTCCTTACAAAGAAAGGAGCGGACCGTCACCTATACCTCCCGGACGAAAAGTACGAGGTGCGACATTAATAGATCGCATTTAAAGCGGTGGTGCGGACGAAAGACCCAATGGCGCTTTCAGGGCTGAGCATGCTTACAGCTAATCTACCTGTATAATATTACATAAATCCACGTGTCGCACCCGCTGCAAGCTGCATGGCGACGGTGATTATCTGAGCTCAATTAGGGGTATCACAATGAGGCATCAACCTTCCATTTCCACGAATAATTAGATGCTTAATCCGTGGCGATATGTCCCCCCATGAATGGGATTCTTTAGCGATGCAGGGTTGGGGGATCTCTATGTTCGAATTCTTGGCAAACTGCACACAATCAAGCGGTGAGCAAAATACTTCGAACAAATCATCTAGCCCGGGCTGTCACATGGCGCAACGAAGACATCGCCAATAAAATCGCGTACGGCTGATGGATGAGCGAAACCGTTGGATGATTCTAATGCTAATCCAACAACCTACTTATCTACCTATGGTATATACCTCCTGACTGTGATGGATTTCGGATGTTGATAAGACTGGCTATCGTCGGGGCGATCCGGGCTACCGGGGACATTTCTTACGGGTTAGATAAATTTATGCCGTTTTGTTGGTGTTGTCGGAGTACGGGTAAGATTTCCCTCCAGGTCTCGGGTCTAGAGACGATGAAACGGGGATCTTCTTAATATGAACCTACATTGCAACATATCTGACCAGCCTCCCGCTTCCCTCGTCGTCATCGGTGCTACGCTGGCGATGTCTAATGCACCTGGAAGTATGACCATGATCACCTACCTAATGTAGGTACTTTAGTTGAAGCTACAGGAAGTCACCCCATGATTTCCCCTCGGGCTGGGGTTTTTCTTTTTAGCCTAAACATTGAAACCTGAAATGGACGAGTAGCTTTTGGTCTTGGCAAAATGTGTTGATGCGAGGACGGGTTGGAATGAGTTATCTAAATGCATTTTCCGAACCCTGCTGTTACCTTTGTACCTACCTTAAATTGCATTATTTCAAAGAATCCGTGAGGAATCGCGGAACAGGGGCAAGCAGGTGCTCGACAGGAAGGAGTTTATTAGCTAGAAGGCCCGTCCCGTGTTTTATTTCTTATCTCATCACTCAAATCGGGGGATTTCGTGGGGGTGGAAATGAGGGTACGGGGAGGTACGATGATGCCATCAGGTAACAAAAGCATTTCTCGGTTTCTGGGACGCCGCATGTCAGCCTCTCCTCTTCAGGGGGGCGACGGCACCCGCTGTAGCCAGGATCTTGGCACGGGGAGGAGGGTGCGGGATGATATTAATTACCTAGGTACCTACAGACAAAAGATGGGATAGGATAGCGTATACTATGTAAGTGCCAATTACTTACGAACCAATATATTGAATTTGCCGTGTGAAGTACGACCCTGAAAGTTACCTAGGCATATCTATACGATAGCACAACATATCTTGTTAAGCTTGGTAGTGATTGGAATACATTCTTGATGTATCTAAGTCAGCACATAATCACTCCGAGATCATGACATAAACTCGAGCAGCTATTCGAGGATAGCGATGAAGAGATCGGCATATATGCTTCGATCTAGAACAGGCTACTGAGTCGTGGACGCCGAATATGGGTCTGAGCTAGGCGAACGAACCATGGACCCGGCTTTATCGGCGTGCACGACGGACGCCTTAGTATTCCATAGGTAGGCGTTTTCGGGTGGGCAAATTCAAGGATACGGGTATGGGTAGTGCGGGATGCGATTTAGAAATCGCCATTACGTTCACCGATTTAAAGACCACGTAATATCTCCTTCCTAGATGGAGGTATCGTCAATACCACTCGGATCTATACAAATAGATATATATCTAGACAAATGGTATTTAAGCTAGAGTTTCAATTTAATCTCCTCCGCTTGTACGTGTATTTAAAGCATGTGAAATTTGATACCACCGTAAATTATTCGCGTGCATGAGATTGCCGGAAGGACTTGTTCTTTAAAGGAGAAGATGACGTAGACTTTAGAGGTTAAAGATTTGAGTACATTATATGCATA
Organism: Hypoxylon trugodes; assembly: GCF_022578975.1. NCBI lineage: Eukaryota > Fungi > Ascomycota > Sordariomycetes > Xylariales > Hypoxylaceae > Hypoxylon > Hypoxylon trugodes. Next base: position 3,701,367 of record NW_026250019.1, on the reverse strand, counting down.
CGACTTAGACCCATAAAGGAAATTGATGGCTAAAGTGTCAAATACCTAAATGTTAAAATATTATAAGGTTAAACTAAAATCGGCTATCGTCTTTTCTTTCAAAATACGCCTCGCAACTCAGCCGTTGCTGAATCTTCGTTATAGCTTCAATAAACTTCCAGGTTAACTGTCATTCCCCCCATATGTAAAAACCTTCCCCCCACGGGCGAACCAGCGTAGCGTACCGAAACAGCACAGACTTTGAATCCTGCGAACCAACAAGCTTCAAGCTTTTATCTGCATTAGTTGCTGACCGTAGTCTAGCACCGCCTCTCTCCTATTACCCGTTTCGGTAAGATGCAATTATTACCTGCAGTTCCGGAGCCGGGTCTCGATTGGATCCTGTCTATCTGTCTGCCATCCATCCATCCCGAGTATCGCGAACACGTGCTAAACGAATGAACAAGCAGCGGGATCAAGGAGGTTTAAGAGAAACTGGGGATCATAGCTGCGAGAGTTGTTCAAGAGTCGATTTTCAGCCCATCGCACGTCATCTCGTCGTACTCCCTTCCCCCCCTTTTTGTACCATTCCATCTTCAATATTTTCTTTTATCTTTTTATCATTTATTTTTATATGCAGCCGCTGTCTCCCTTATTAAATTTAGGCTTGATATCAAAATTGTGATTTTTATTCTCTTTTCTTCTTGACCTCTCATTTTTCTCGCCCTCGTAATCTCTGATTACCCCTCCTGGTTATTGCTTTTGTGATTTGTTTTTTTCTCTCTACCTGTTTCTTTATTCGTGGAATGAAATCAGGATATCTGTGGCTTTCAGTGTTTTATCTATTTTAATCAATATCAATACCAATACAATACCCTAAGATTGTGAACGAAACACGCAAGTCCAAAAAGGGGTCAACCATATTATTTAGTGTTGTTGTTATTGTTGTTATTACCTTGCATTACATTGCGCTGTTCGGTTCAGGCAGCGTATTGCAATTGCATTGAGTTTTGTACAATTGATTATTATTTTCTTTTTATTCTTTTTTATTTTTTTCTTCACTGGGGGTAGCTGCTACTTTTATGTCATACCTGCGCACTTTGCGCACCGTCAATCAATTATTCGGTAGTCTCAGCACCTATCATCGGCAGGCACACCCTGGCCAAGCGCCGAGACATCTAAGGCTTTGACGTATGCTTGCTCCTCTCTAATCTGCGGTATCAATCTTCGCCGCCGCCACTACTGCCACTTGCGACTGCCACTACTATTACCAGCATTACTACTGCGACTGCGACCGCGACTACACTACTACACCACCTATTATTCCTTCCTTCCACCGCAGTTCAGTTTGAAACTACTAGCAAACCCCCCTAGCATCAATTGTCAGCCAACTCCTGATCCTTACCTTAACAATATCGACGCATTCCCAATTTTTTTCCTCTTCCTTCCCAACTACCCTCCCACATCAACAAAAAAAAAAAAACTAATAATCCTTCCAAATATTTGGGACGGTTGCTTCAACATAAACGAAACGCTGTAAACCGTATCGATATAATCTATTACATCCATCTATACTAATCGCAGTTGCTACTGCGCGACCTCGACAATTGGTCGAGGCTATCGTTGCGCCCGACTCCATTGGTAATCTTTGCTGATCTACCAAGAAAGACATTCGTGGACCTGCGCGCACCACTGCATCCTGTCATTCAATAGCGACCAGCCGACGATAATAAATAAATGCTTACAACGTCATACCGGCTGCTGGCATTTTAAATAGGTAAGCATTGCGATTTCGCATCTTTGATTTACTTTCGCGCGCTCGTCTACATCCGCATTCGCTCGCATCCACCACACCTAATGGCCTGATTTTGAACAAATTCTTTATACTTCCCTACTCCCTCTCGAATACGATCGGTTCCTACTCATTCATACCCCTCGCGATCTACCTTAGCGACCCAAGCCGGTGAAGGTGTAGGAACATTATGATTGTTGTGTTATGTGCCTTGTTCGGCGGCGAGTCTGGCGTTGGGCTGTCGCTCTTATCTAGAAAGATGATCATTCAAAGTCCAGGCGTCTTTCTCTCCCTCGACCTGATTATCTTCTAGTTCCCTAGTCACCTATTTCCCCTATTAATTCATCCCATTCATTTCCTTAAACATTAGGATGATTCACTTTGTTCTCCTCGGGCAAATTAAAGAGCGCATACAATTCGCCTCTTCTTCCGTCCCTTTCCCTGTTGTTGTACGTGGGACCGTGAGCATTGCCACCCGGAGCCACTGTGACATATGGGACCGTTCCACCGTTTAGGCCTTATCTGTCTCTTCGTGGGTCGTTGGGCTGTCGAGATTGTGGCCCGAACATTTTCTTGTTTACCCGTTTTTTCTCCACTCCCGGGGTCCCAGACCAGCCAGACCCTTCTCTTGTTACTCTCTAAAGTCCCAAAGCGAGGCAAGGCCAAGCAAAGTACCTAGCAAGACTCAAGTTATACTGCACCGAGTCGCGAATCGACCAACTGACCGAGCTGAGCTGAGTTGAGTCGCGTTCGCTCTAGACACTAGACAAGACGAGACAAACATCGCAATCCGCTGAAACAATAGACCGATTTGCTAACATTAGATTCCCGATCTTTCTTAGTTCCTCTTGATAATTCCTCTATCACTACCGCGATATCACCCTTCGCATATTAATCAATCAACTAAATCTATCATACACCACCCTCCCAAACATATGCAATGGCAGCCGTCATCGGAGACTTTGTCACAGATCATACGCGGTTACATAACATGATAGCAGCCTCTGGTCTGCCACACGAACATTCGCGGCCTCGCGAATCCTCATTCCGTTCCGACTCAAGGAACCGACCGCGCGAGGCGCCGTCCCAGACAGTATACACTCCCAATACTCCTACAACGTCATACCGTACTTCGGCGCCGAGTGCGACGCCTTCCAAGCGGCCTTGGGAATCTACCGAGACGGAAGTTGACCAGAAACATTTCTCATCGACAGGCGGTGCCTCGCGATTTCCTACGCCACCTGATTCTTCGTCGCCTAACCCCACTTCTGCCCGCGTAAGAGCACAGAATGCAAGGAGTCCGTCGCAAGAATTTATGGCATCAGAGACCCAAACCACTGCTACAGCAGTACCTAATAGCTCTACCCCTACACCTACTCAGCAACAACCCTCACCCGACTCCGATGCATACAAGTCGCCCGCTCCTCGAGCCCACGCCGATAGCACCCCCGCTCCTCAGCAGGGCCACACAGTCTATGTACGCGACCTCGCACATATCCAGAGCCTCGCTCGCGCCGATTTAATGAACGGGGGAAATGGGCCTGGTATACTAAACGATCCGCCGCTTCAGGCGATGAAATATGAGATTAGCCAAATGCCAATAGGCGACATTATCGAAATGGTTGCTGCTCTTCTGACCAAGATCACCACAACCAACGACCTCCAACATGATGCTCTACACAGGAATGCGACACATCAGCAAACAGCCGCTACTCATAACAGCGAGGGTACTTCTATGAGTCCCCTTAGCAGCTCTGTTCTTGCATTTCATGGCAAAAATGTTCCTGCGATTACAATCTTGAGCTACTTAAGCAGGATCCACAAGTACTGCCCGACTACCTACGAAGTCTTCCTAAGTCTTCTAGTCTACTTTGACCGAATGACAGAGCGAGTTAACAATATGGTGATGGATGCTGAGGCGGCGCGAAGGCAGTCGCAGGCTCAACATTCCAGAGGCCCTGTGCCTGAAATACAACCCAACCAGACGACCGACAGTGAAATGCGGGATGAGGATTGCGATAGTGACCAGACCGAGTCAGACATTGTTGACACCGACCCCGAGGAAAAGGGAAAGAGAACCACGCGAGAAAAGAAAGCTAGAGAACCACCATTATCCCCTCCCGTCGCACCGGCTACGTATTTTGTCGTCGACAGTTTCAACATACATCGTTTAATAATTGCAGGTGTTACCTGCGCCAGTAAATTCTTCTCGGATGTGTTTTACACCAATTCGAGATATGCTAAGGTATGTTACTATCAACAATCAGCCATTGCATCATTGTTTGTATACATATCAAGCACATCGCTTCCCGCTCTCCTTGGATATCATATGCTAATATCAATAATCATTAGGTTGGTGGTCTCCCATTAGCTGAGCTCAACCATCTCGAGCTGCAGTTCCTCCTGTTGAACGACTTCCGACTTGCTGTACCGGTCGAAGATTTAGAAGCATATGCTACGATGCTAGTTGAATTCTATGCAAGAGAGGTGGTGGCACAACGTTCAAGGCCCGTGAGTGGGTCTGAATGAGTGCAAATTAATATGTTTGGAATATGAAGCTGTAGGGGAATATTTTAGGGAGGCATACCTGCTTGGACTACACACACCGTACCTATCAACAACCACATAATCATGACTAGCAATACGCGCTGGACACTTCGCTACAAGCTGGTTGCTCCTCAAAGATCGAAGAGAGGCGGGATTTTGTTGAATCGAGGATGGAAGAAGCCTTGATGTTAGGACGGTGTGAAGATAGTCATTGTATCAGATTTATACGGGGCAAACCTATCGAATTCCACGTTACGATGAACTTGGGTTGGGCTGGTGCCCCCCTTTTTCGAAAGAGGCGAGGAGGGGGGCAGAGGAGCAAAGGGAAAGAGAGTTAATTGATATTTGATACCCGGATAGATTTCCTACGGGCTAAACTCCGTCTTTATGATATAGTTGGGCTTGTCTTATGGTGAATAAGTGGTTATGTGAAGAATCTCGTAGTTTTTTCCTAAGGGGACAAACGATGTTGTAAGGGGATGAATGCTTGACTGGCTGGGTGAGGGGTTATAGTTGGGACGGGTCGGTCTTCAACTTATCTCCAAGCCTGCCTAAGTAGATCTCTGGTCTCGAGAGATCTGTAAGGTTAAATAAATTACTTCAAAGTACCTGTCTAGTAAGTTATACATCCCGACCCATTATACTCAACATATTACTAAGCTCGTACGTGAATCATAGGTGCCTCAAGAAATTGTAAAGGTCACCCTCATCTGGCCTTATATCCCTCCTATTCTCATAGCTACCGTTATGACACGACTCATTATACTACTTGCTGTGATAAAGGCCAGATTAATTCCACGTAATTATACACAAGGAAATACAGCTCAGATTACAGTTACAAACGCCTAACATTTTATCATGGTATTACTGCTGACTAGGTACTTTATTAGTCTTCCTAACGCTCGAAAAGGACACCAGTGGATAAAACCTCATTATACCCATGAAAGAAATTGAGTAGGAACAAAGCCTCTGTTTTTACAGGAAAGGGGTTGAGTAAGGAGAAAAGATGGGATTTTCTACTGTTAAGCGCTTCTATAAAACCATACTTTCGACTGTCCACTTGGTATGGCCCTCGGTAACGCAACCTTGATTACCTATTATCGCAATTCCTTCGTATAAACCATAGAAACGAATCGCCTTTACGGCCGAAAAAACGACGTTAAATCCATAACCGTAAAGATGAACCAGGAGAGTGACCTAACCTGGCGCGATGCGTCGGCATCGAGGTGGGCGGCGCTAGTCAACCAGGATTTTCCTCTACATCCAGTTCGTACCCGAGCACCGCTCAATACCATCCTACAAGTCCTACATGCACAAAGACGCAACGCTAAAATGTACAGTCTGGAACTGGAGCACAGCACTCACGCCTTTTGAGCGCTCCAGCGAGGCTTGTAGGCAGTTTAATTATTTGAGGGAGGAAACTATGCGTGACCCGCGGGATCTAATTACGTATCCACGATACGGGGACGATGGAAAGCCGATTGACTTCCATTTCCTCGAGAACTATCATACTAAGGTGATAGATCACCCGGAGATTTACGTGCCCCTTGAATATGAACCGGTTGTGTGGCCGCATATCGTGGTACGGCTCGAGGAGATGTACCATGCTATGCTGAAGATCAATCCAGGTGATCAGGAGGGTGTCCAGAAGTTCTTTGGGTTCTTCGCGCGGCCGTATGTGCAGCTACAGGAGTATTGGATCTTGATCAACGATAAGGAGACTAGTCTATTCGATTCTCGTCGTAGTGAAGCGATATTGAGGAATGCCGATTTGCCTAAAGAGACGGATGATAACTTTGCTGATAGGAGGCTCTTGGAATCGGCTGTTAGCTCCGGTATCAAGGGTAAGACTGTAGCTGATCTAGTTGCTGTTGACGATCTGAGCGTGTTGCATGATCGCGATAGATGTCGACTTCGCACTGTCGCTGGGTATCTGATTATGTGGGGTTATGATAGCCCAGTGCTACCCCGTGTTGTGAGATGGGCTGGACCTCAGGAGGGGATGCATGATGAGCCGCCTACTATATTTGAGGTGTTGGATAGGATGAACGAAGCGGATATATGATTCCCGTGTTAGGGACATACTTTCAAATGAAAGCGGCTGGCAGTGGGGATATTCGGAGTGAATGGTTCATCGCTACCCGGAACAGGTTTCCTTCGCGATATCATACATTTTAGTTCTTTAATTCATGAGCGATTCGATTTCCATCGTTTAGTTTCTGTTATTGGCAATTGCGCACGAATATGGCTGCGGATATATGAGATAATAGACGATGATTAATTTCCAGCGCTCCGTTCAATACCCCTTGAAGGGGTATCATAAAACTCGACTACTTCTAGGCTACCAATAGCTAAGAAATACTATGCATATTATATACCAAATACTACTATATATATACAATTCGAATATTAAGATATCAATGCCAAAAAACTAAGCGCTCTTCGCCTTGTAGACACTAACCCTGTTACTGCCACCACACCACTCTGTTAGATCCCCTTTACAAGTCATACTGCAATCGCTCTCGTTGGCTTGTGTTGCCCCATTTACGAGCCCGTCATTGTTGCAATAACACTCTTGCGAATACTCAACACCCATGTAACTGTAGCCTTTTCCTGTACAGTAACTTGCACACTTCTCCACTGTCATACTGGAATCTGTCGTTGAGTCACTTTTGCTTGTTACGCTGGTCCCCTTGCCCAGTGCTCTTCCACTTGTCCCCTCTGTGTAACAACCAAGGTACGTGTATCCCCCACTAGAAGTGGTAGCTAAATTGTGCGTCGGGACGTACAACGTGCTATTCCAGATGGAAATTCTAGAACTTCCACCACACATCTGCGTCGAGTTTCCTTTACACGCCATGTTACAATCTCCCGCAGCAGTGACAGTCGCAGAAGTTTTGGGGGCATTGCCACAATAACATTCGCGACTGTATTCAAGGCCGAAAAGCGCGTAGTTCTTACCTTGACAGTATGAGGCGCATGACTCCACGGTCATAGAGTCGTTAACGTAAGAATCTTTGGATAGGGTCCGACCGTCGGAACCGCTGTCCGTGTAACAACCGAGATAAATTGCTGTCCCGTTCGCTGCTCTGATTGTACCATCATCTTTCTGAACTGTTACTGTCTGGCTGGGTTGTGATTGGGTAGACTGAGTGGATTGCGTAGATTGCGTCTGGCTTGACTGGGACGTGGTGGATTGAATCTGAGTCTGACTTGGTGTATTTTGAGCAAGACTCCAGACGCTCAATTTAAGACTGCCACCGCAATACTCCCACAAATTTCCTTTGCATTTCGCGTCACATTGACTGTCATCGGTAATAAGAGTGCCCGTGTTCACATTGCCACAATAGCATTCTTGCGCATATTCAGTCCCTGCGAAGGAGTAACCCTTACTTGCGCAATAAGTCGTGCACATTTCGGTCGTCATTCCTGTCGTGTTGTACATACTATCTCCTACTAGCGCCCTGCTACTAACGCTTGGATCGCTAAAGCAGCCTATGTAGGTTGCGCTTCCGTTATTGATTGTAGTAGTGTTCGTTATCAACGTTGTCGCCAGTTGGGCGTAAGAACTGTCGCTCCAGACACTTAGGAGGTTCGGCGCACCGCACCATTGCGTTGAGTTGCCGGCGCATATCATCTCTGGGGTACTGGAGCAGTCGGTTAAGCTCGCGGTAGAGGAAAGACTTCCACAATAACATTCCCGGGAATATTCAAGACCCGCGAAAGCGTAAGCTCTGGCGTGGCAGACTGAAGTACAGGCCTCGATGGTCATATTGTTGGCTTGGAAGGAATATCCACTTAATGTCCTTGGACTGCCATCCGCGATGCACCCAGCGAAGGTAAATGTAGTGCTGGCAAGTTCCTGGCCTATTGAAGGGTCAAACATAGTACATGGACCATCCTCATCTATGTCGTTGACGGTAGGTGTATCATCAGGGCATGTAAGTTGAACTGCTCTTTCCGGACCAGTGGTAACGACGTTGCATCCCGGGAGGCAATCTATCATTCCCTTAACCGGTTCGTTAACGATCGCCTGGCGCTCGGGGCAATTGGTGGTATAATAAGGGGTCTGTGACCTTGCTAGCGGCGCGCATTTCGAGATTTGGCCGTTGAAGCTGTCGTCATTAACGCATTCATCCAACGCCTCCTCCAGCACACTTGCGTTCCAGCCATTCATAAAGTCGCCATGAAATCCGAAGCCTGTAGGATCGCCTTGCGCAAAAACGAATCGACCCCCATCTTCCTTGTTTATGTTATTGACACCGTAGTAAACTTCGAAGAATAGATGTACTAGCTGTCGCGGATGTGAGGGTGGGCAGACGCCATTGTCGATACTCGACATGTAAGCTACATGCGATTGATCGAGTTGGTAGTCTTCCCCATTCCAGCAAGATGGGAAGTGGATTTGAGCGCGGAGCCCGTTATCGCAGTCCGTGCGGAACATATAGTTTTCTTCTGGGATGGTGCCCGAGCTATCGAGGCAAGCAAAGGATACACGGTCAGAGATCAGTCGGCTTGGGGAGCCGCTGCCGCCCGAATATGTGAAAGATGTGGTGTCGTTGGAGCGAAGGTAGGGATCGCCCGACACCATTCTGAATCCTGGAGGGAAAGGCTCAATGTTGGATCGATTTTCACCACGTCCTAGGTAGTACACAACGGTCCCCCCATTAGGAACTTCCTCGTAGCTTCCGTTGGTATGTTCGTAGTAGAGCTGTGGTGTCCAGTATATCGACTTGTCATCTTGAACTTCACAAGAGGTACACCTCGAGGCCATAAGATTTTCATACGTGTTCGATAGGCCGAAGTTACTAGCTCCGGAAACCTTGTGAACATGAGCTGAGACGACTCCGGGCGATATGTTGGGGTCGAGGCGACCGGTTTGGATGAGGCCGCATGACATGCGCCAGTAGGCGTCCACACCGCGGAAGCCGAAGGACGATGTGGCTAGTATGCTTAAGAACACATTCCTGGAGTTGACCATTTTGGGCGGTGAAATGATGGTCTATGGCAGAACCGCGAAAAACGATTCCTGCTTAGGATAAGAAAACCATCGTTATCCGTTTCTTTGGGCTAGGAGACTTGGAAACCTTATGTACGCTATAGCGTAAGTAAGGATAGTACCAATGCGCTCTCATTCTAACATTGGCCCTCATAGTAATGAGACCGTGATGATTCATAATATTCATAAAGTAGCCGAGCGACTTTGTCTGGGCGCTTGTATCCCGAGCCAGTCCAGAGAACTCACGCCATCGACGGGTAGGTAGGGTCTTGGACAACATCGTGATATTTCGGCTACTCCGAACCAAGTCCGTGGTACTCTAGAGTTTCGGGAAGTGTAACTAGGCGTTGATTAGGGTCAGCACATCTGTAACTAAGCATGGATCTCAGGTGAGCGAGACTGGCCGATTTTATGTTTAGCTAGAATATTCTCACACTGAAGAACTGCCTAATCCGTACTAAACTAGAACGCATGTTGGGATGTATTTGGTAAGTTGTCTTAGATTGTGGGCTTGCAGCTGCAGCGGGTAGAGCTTCAGTGTAGAATTGGGGGCAACTGTTTTTGCAGCGAATAGGAGCATGATCCTGCTATTATCGTGCTACATATGCCCCAGAGGGGGGGATCTGGAGAAAGCTGCATTAAGCTAGCAGCTCGCTGGGAGAACGAGTCATGTAGGTGAATCCCTCGCCTTTACGTACCTAGGTAGTTTGCTAAGGTAGACGCCCGCATATATAGGTAGATGGTCGCCTAAGTACCTAGGTAGGCATCTAGGTAATCAGTTAGTGTTCGCATGACTCAATCATTATTTCGGGATGTTACCTCTCCATATTTATGCCGTTATTATTAAGCGCAAGTAATATTTAAATAAAAGACACGAAGAGGTTGTGCTTGGTGTTAGTATGCTTAAACGGAAGGCTTTGAGGCCACGGTGCATGAGGGATATTCGGACAATGGTGACTTGAAAAGCAGATACTTTTTTTCTGTGGCTCAACGTGGTACGTTTATTCGGGTAACTCAAGAATTCCGCGACGGGTCGGCTCTACACTTTTGCTCCATCTCACGCCTAAGGAAAGGGTATACAAACAGCCCCAAGAATGCTAATAAGGAATCGATGATCCCGAAGCCTCTCTTCGGAGAAGTTCCTATCATATTCGCCCAGAGAAATTGCGGTTCGACTCGCTTGTCCGTGATAGCAAAGTTATTACTCGCTACCTCAGCTACGATCTCTGGCGCTATCTTCGCGGCGTACGGGAAGCTCTTTTCCAATTCAGCGAGGCTGCCCGTTGTTCCTTCGATCTGTTTCGTCAATTCAGGTTTATTTTTCTGTTCTTCAATAAAGGTCGGCGTGATGAAATTGTGAGCGAAAATATACTGAACGATGTATGTTGACTTCGAATTCGAGTAGCGCATAGCTTCGAGTCGCGTGGTGTCGGCTAGTGCGCGTTGGGCGGCCTTAGCAGCTTTAGTGGGCGATTAGTTCTGTATTTTAGCGTGCTTTTAGCGGGCGATAGGTACCTGAGTATGCGAGATAGCCTGGCGCTGGGACTAAAGAGGCGGAACTATTCACGAAAATAATCTTGCGGATTTTCGGACTTTTAGGAATCATGGAGACGCTATCGTCTTCTACCCATTGCTTTAGGACCGCCTGGGCTGGATATACGCTGGAGTAGTAATTGTTTGTCATGCATCGCTCGAAAACCTCGGGTGTTAGATCTAGCAGAAAGCCACATTCATTTGGTGTGCCGCCAGCTACGCAGTAGAGGATATCTGGCAGTGAAGGTTGTGTCGCGATTGACGAGTGTGCCTGTACTACCTGTTAAGATCGGGGCTCAAACGGAGAGGATAAGAATGTCAGACATTAGAGGAAGTCCCCATGTCTCCTGCTACAGCACTGATCTTCTGAGCTTCATCCTGCCTGACTGCAAGGATTTCATTTTTGGCATCATCAAGTTGTTCTTGGTTGCGGGAAAATATCGTAATGTGAGCGCCTATTTTGTTAGAATGTATTTCTAATCAATTCGCATTAATGGCGGATACCTTGAGCTGCGATGACCTTGGACATTTCTTTCCCTAACCCCCCAGAACCCCCGACCACAAATACGGTCTAATTAATTTAGCTGAAGTTCAAACGAACGAAACCAGGGCAGATGCCATACCTTTCCACGAAGATCTGTTGCGGCCATTATACTGCTGTCCTCTAAAGTGATTTTATCAATGTTGCTAAGATACTGCGAAAAGAAAGCGAGGACCATGTTGCTCGTAAATAATTAACTGAGGCATAGCGGTAAGAGATGGATGAGGCACAGCTATCACCCCCACCTGATCTAACAACCAACACATCCAAAGTAAGCACGAAGACGACGATATAGGGAATATACCAGGTAGGCTGTCGTTTGAACTGAAGATAACCAATCAATGAACTTTAATATTTCCTCGTGTATACAGTGTTTTCATGTAACGTTATACTCGTCGTGATTGCGTAGGCCAATTCAATAATGCCGATTCCCGTTTCACGACGTTTGCTTAATGCCCGACAATCATTCCGTCTTGTGTAATTTAGGAAGCGAGTTATGTAGCGCCATCTAAACCGTAAGGCTTCGATGCCGTATAGAATAAGTAGAGAAATACGAAGTAGAGGGTTTAATTTTTCTCTTGTGAACGTTGTCGACATGATTTAATTCCTGTACTTTTTCGCGAAGTAGGGAAATGATGAATTAAAGAGGAGAATAATTTAAGAATCGCCGTAGTAGCAGAAATAGTGAGTGTGTTAGCGCCATTTAGCGGAGAATTATGCTGAATAAGGCAGGGATCTTGAATTGTCATTAGCAGGCAGGCAGGTAAGCAAATCGCGATAATCTCATGCAATTTCAATACCTATCATAAAAAGAAATGTTTAATATAGCACATAGATTTATGGATACCTACGTAGCTACCTCACGGAATCATAATGAAGAAACATGTGGAAATATTCTAAATCAGAGCTTTCTATCTGACCTCTAGATTGAGACATTCACAAACTATTCTGCTTCCTCAGCGATGTTGAAGATTCGCAATGAGACAAGGATGTGCACTAAAAATATGACGCTATCAAACCGGCAGTGGGTTACCCCTGGGTCTAATGCAGGGGATTGGATGGATGCCAAGGGCGGGATGACCTAGAGGTAGCTGAAGCTCATGCAGATCATGATGCGGGCCGTGATACATGTATATGTTACTTATCAGGGCATCTTAGTTTGAAGTACGCGTCACAACTTTTACTTGACCCTTTTCTTTTGTCAAAATATTTCGTCCAAACAAACTTGTATTCATTTCTGTTGTGACAGTGCCACATGCTGTCGAACTTGACCCAAAAATTCTTTAACATGCTCATACTTGAGATCTGAAGTACACAAGTAGCAGATGTCAGAACGATCTCTTGTACTTTACATACTTTTCATTTCCTCATGACATAATTTCTCCTGATCATCGCTATGACCCTCGTCGGTAGCCCACGAGGCTTGCGGTCCCTTCTCTTTCCTGTTGGATTCATCACCCTCGCATTTGCGCTTGTGGCCCTCTATCACGGTATAGGAGATAATGGCAGCTTTTTACGAAATCTCCCTATCATCAACAATGGAAAACCGAAAGCTGGCGCCAGCGAGAACCACCGCCCGACAAATACCCATGCACCCCCAAAATACAAACCGACACCCACCTACCTTACACAACCTGTAACCGAGCCTTTCCCTTTACTCGCGAAGCCAACCACCGCTCCACCACCTATACCCGAATATAATATCCCCCGACCTGGGCTACACCGAGAATATGGCCTTTCATATATGCCACCTCTTTTTATCGGCTTCACACGCCAATGGCCGATGCTCTTGCAATGTGTAGTCGGCTACTTGACGGCTGGCTGGCCACCTGAGTCCATCTTCGTCGTTGAAAACACAGGCGTGCAAGACTCAAACTCGCAAGCTAAACTTAGCCTGCAAAACCCCTTCTATCTCGACTACGCCATATTGCGGAAGCTTGGTGTCAATATCATACAAACACCTGTCTTGTTGACGTTCTCGCAAATGCAGAACTTCTTCCTGGCCACTGCACATTCACGAAGTTGGCCGTATTACTTCTACTCTCACCAAGATGTGTTGGTATTTTCATTTGAGGATGGCCCTGACACATTGAAGCGGCCCGGCGATAGGGATTGGTTCTTCTATGATGAGCAAGACGAAGCGGATATTATGCGCCCTCCTGCTGCCGGTCAGAACGGTTACCGGACCATTTACGAAAATTGTCTTCGCGAATTAAACAGAACTTTGGAGGCCGAGGAACGATGGGCTTTCCGTTGGTTTCAGTACGACCACCTGACCTTGGTGAACAGAGAGGCGCTGGACGCCGTAGGTGGTTGGGACTCATTGATGCCATATTATGGTAGTGATTGCGACATGAATGCAAGACTACAAATGGATGGCTGGACTATGAAGCATCGTCGCGTAGGCATTATAAATGATGTATCAACCGTATTGGAGGATCTAGCCGCATTGTATCGCGACCCAAATGTCACTCCCAAGTTCATCGATCCGAATCCCATTCCTCCCGAGGAACATCCCGAAGAACAGAAGGAGCCGCCAAAGGAAAATCAGAAAGATGATAAAAAGAAAGAAGCGGAGAAAAGGGACGGGAGAGTCAATGGCACCAGCAGTATTAATGTTGTCAGGTCGATCGAGTATTTCCGAGAGCTCGTTAATATTGGCAATGACATGGGTGCACACAAATACCGCGATGACAAGAACGCTCGGAATTCATGGCAGAACAGCCAGCACGGCGGGGTTGGAGAGCCTTACTATTATAATGCGGAAGGGTTCTCAACATCATTCTGGATTCTAGCAGAAGCCGGTCGCGAGATCTTCCGACAGAAATGGGGTCATCAAGGTTGCGATCTGGTGGAGGAAACAGCTCTGAAGCTCGAGGACCAATGGCTCGTCGAGAAGGATTGGGAATAACCCAACTGTAAAACAGCAGGCGCATTAGAAGGTATTGATTTTGGAGGCGTTCCGGAGTGTAGAAGGATGATCTGTTCTAGTGATATCCATGCATCCAATGATGCCTAGATGAGATTAGGCGTAACTCGCCTAGATGTAATGAATAAGAATCTTAAAACCTAGCAAGATCGCGTCATCTACCCGCATCCACGAAGCAGATTATGGAGATGACGTCACAGCTAGATATCACTGCTTTCTTAAATGAGGGTGCGTAGCTTACCGAAGCGGAAACAACAGACATTTAATGAAATGAACTGATTATTCATTTACTCAGATGCTCACATGCAATAGAACCATCTATGCAGAAAACAAAGTTCCCTAATTCGGCAACATCTTGGCTATAAGAGAGATTGACTTTTTATTATGCAGTTAAGCCATGCTAAATCCGTCATGAGGAAGTTTAACCCTCCGACCGCGAACTCTATTGCGACTGCTTGCCTACCTCTAATTATATATGGTGGTATTTACGTGTTTTGATGCATTACCTAGGCACTCTATCTATACTGAAAACATCCTATTGAACAGTGCCGTGGATCGACCCATGGTTGGAATGATTGTTGACCCTCAACCGAGATTTCTAAGTACTTGATTAATATATACTTCGTTATGTACATGTTAGTCCATATCCCCCCGATAGAAGCCCTTGGGATTGTGTCTGCTCTAACATAATGGAAATCTAAGGACCTAGGCAAAGCAACTCCCTCTGCGTATACGTATAGCTAAATACAAGCTTCCCATATAGTGCGAACTGTGGTAGCCCGCGATACGCGGCCTCACTAACTCTCTTATAAGAATCAATAGCAGAAACATGATGCGTACCTAGGTAATTAAGAGTGAAAAGCCGTAGGAGAAATCGATTGCGAAAAGAAAACCGACAAGTTAGGTATAGGCCTATACCCTCCGCTTAGGCTTGAGGATATCGAAATCAGCTATCATCCTTGATATCGGACACTGCGTGAAACAAGCTATATTGTTGACGAGTTCGACTTATAGTCGCGACGAAATAGGTGGGGATGGGGATGCATCAAGTTATCCACCAACCGATTAACTAATCCCTTCGCTTTCATACCCCTATCTATCATGGAGCTGCCTATCTCTTTGGGCACTGCTTAGTGTTATGACACAGGTCTTATTATTGCACGCCTCGTCATAAGTGGTTCCATTACTTTCGTCTTGGGTCATGAGACGCTAGCTACCGTCGCTAGTTGGCCCTCGTAGGGGCTAGGTGGTGGTTCTCTGCCTATGCTGAACTAGTTACAGGGTTAAAGGAGTCCATGGTATATAATTAGTGACTTTTTTTAGGCGGCTTCAGGCCATTTAGGTATGTAGGAGTTAGTGCAAGACCGCCCACTAAAAGTGCAGACTCGGCGCCACCGTGACTCCCTAAGATATTGATGCTAAGCTGCCTAATATGTAAGCCCTACAACAGTGCTATGGAGCTGTGCAGCGGGCCCCTAAAGCTGCTGGCAGTATAGTGGCTTCTTAACGTTACATACCCAGGTATCTATAAAGCCAAGGGCTCAGATAGGCGCAACATTTTCTCTATTTCTCTTCCTATATCATCCACAAATGTATAGGGGCCTAACCAATTATATGATAAGAATTCAAGTCCCCTGAAGTCGACGTACGAATAAATGAGGAGAGGAGATCATTGATTATTGACGTACCGATTCATGTATATCTCTCTAGTCCACAGCCCTAGGATGCGGTCGGCCGAAACAATTAGGATATAGCGACCTCTTACGTACGTTGTTTGGTTGGGAACCTAGAGATTCGGACGAAATAGCCCTTAGCATGGGCAATAGAATCATTTTATCGCAGTTGGCAAGCCAGTTTCCTATTACTCAGCTGAACATTAATAATCAATGACCAAGCAACAGCTATCTTTGTGAAACCCCAACCCTAAGATAGGGTAGGCAACCCCAAGTACCATTTGTATCGTTGCCGGAAGTCTGGGCGTGGGGGCTCCCCTGGAGAGTGCGCGGCTCGTGAGTTTAGTCATTTTATACTACATAGTTTTGACGTGGGAGATAACCAAACTTTATTCGTAACTCCTGTTGAAGGTAGATTCTCAAAATAGGGGTTGGGTATTGACCTGAGTTTGTTGTATGTATAAGTGGCTACCTACCTAGGTACGTATTAAAGATAGAATAAAGTCGTGCTTTGATAGGTAGTGAATTGAATTCAAATAGGGTTCTAGTGGCATACCGTACACTGATATCCTGCTATAAGCCATGGCATTTCGCGTTAGGATGAGACCTGGCTGGGATGACCAAATACAGTCGCCCGCCATACGTAGAATTATTCACCGATTGCTTGGTGGCGTGTTGTCTAGGGGGCTTACGATATTGGAACTATACCTCCTGACCTTTATCCCGCCACTTACTTCCCAGGTGGCTATAGCAGGCGAGCTACTTACAACATAGCTCAATTTCCCTAGCTCTTGGAATTATGACATACCTAAGTTCTTTGCTATTACTAACCGTTCTCATTATATGGTACGTTTTCGTATTTTTACGATCATCCCGAAAAGTTTTGGTAGATCGATTAGTTACTTCCACTATTAAGGAACTCCCTATCCCAGTCCCCATGCCAATGCAGTGTTCTATATGCAGTGCAACGAACCCGGTTAGGAAATATTGAACCATCTTGACCCATTCAAACGGTTCTTCAGGAACACATAATGATATTAAGGTATGACTATTTCATTCCCCTTGTAAAGAGCAGATGTAATCTGACACACCATTCTACGTATATGCATCTTTGACTGTTACACGGCAGTTGAATTCTTACGAGGTTAATTCTAGCCCTTTCCATGCGGCTATTTCCTCTTCTTCGCGGTGACGCTCTAGCAGCATTTTGGTTTAGTCCTAGAACACTCAGCGTCCTTACAAGGCGACAATTGTGATTAATTGTATACATGGGTACCTTTTGTAGATTGAGAATATTATCTGCAAACTCCACGGAGAATATAACTATCCGTTAGGATCCCTTTAAGCGAGACTTCCCGACAAGGCTCGTGGACACTTACGACCTAGACGTGTCTATGCGGAAGGGTATTGGGAATGCCGTACGCGAACGCGCGCCTGGGTTAGGACCATTCAATCGGCGCTGAATGTACAAATGCCAACACCGCCGATGTTACCATGAACGGATATATGGATGACCCAGTACTAGACCATATGCAGGATGTCTCTAACAGAACCAGTACTCCTTACCCGGGGGTCGGGCGGGGAAGTATACGGTGGAGACGATTGCATGGCGGCGCGTATTGTCAATATCTAAAGCCGGATACGACTTCGTGCTTTCATTCGGGCCGAGATCCATAGGTTTCATCCCGGAAGTTAAGGAAATCCACATAGACTTAGTCATTCACTTGAACAGAGTCACGGGTCCCGGGGGAGTGGTTCGAGGAATTTACGCAATGATACATATCTCGATTTAGAATGCGGGTTGACTTTGGGAGAAGCTGGTGGGGCTTCTCGCGTATGCTGGCTTTCCTTTGGGCGCATTAAGGTATTAAGAAAGGACCCAAGAAGTTATGGGTATATTTCCTATCTTAGGTACCTGGGGTAATTAATGAAATTGCCGAGAGAGGCGTTGGTCCCGCGGCACAGGGCGCGGATACGTTTATTTTTACGGGCAACTTCGTGCGAAATGTGCCCCTTACGGACATGATAAAAAAAAACAGAAAGTTGAATACCGACACGTAGGTCTCCTAACCCTTGACTCTAATGCAACGCTAATATCCAGGGCTAGGCCGAATTTTCGCAATATTTACTCGTTATGCCCTTGCTATTGACGGAATTAGACGGGAGTTATTAGGCAGTGGGAACTTGTCGCATAAGGTACCTATTTGTTTCGTTATCGTTATAAGCATATCTCTCATGATGACTTAAATTCGCCATTGATATTGTGGTTGAGTGTTGGATTTTTGCTAGAGCTGACTTTTTCTCCCCCGATGAAGAGCTTGTTGTTTTCGCCTTAGAATTGGACCGAAGTTCGTAACAATTCGTCAATCAATGGAGCTGTGAAGACCGGACATGACTCCGCAAGTAAAGTCTGGGTTAGGGGACTGCGCAGAGCCTAGCCTGCGGGGTGGGTGTGTGGGAGCCGTTAAGCTACCAGGGTACCCATAAGTTAGCTGATATTAAGATATTATGAGGTATGTCGAGCCATCCGTTGTAGAAATTCAGCGGAATCGGAATGTTATCCCATACGTAGACATAAGAATAATACCATGTAATGCAACCTGATGTAACTCAATGTAACTCCTGCAAAGTCTCCAATTAGAAAAGGGTATCAATTCTATGGCGGGTATACGGCTTGTCAAACAGATACTATTCCCAGCAATCGTATTGATTTTTAATAACGATCAATTTAGGTGGGGGTCATAATCTTTCGACTTTCCTCCATCATAGGTAGGCTCCATGCAAAAGCCTTAAATATTCGGCTTGTTAATAGCAGGCGTCTTGCTGCATCGACAACTACGAAGGCATGTCATATTCCAACGAATAAGGTGGGACCCCAAACATACCTATCCGGGATCAGCGAGTTTTGTTACCCCTCTTTATCGTCAGTGACATTCAAACGGAAATTTATTGGATTACTGCATCCTCAACCTTTGGAAAGGATTACTACCTAGATAGGCAAATCTTCCAATACCACCACGGGCCGAACTATTTCTTTATCTGTTCCACGTTTTCGTTCGCCTATATGTCATACCACGAGGACCGGTGGGGCTCACCTTGCTTTGCCTTGAGACATGGAAGATATGCAGTTGCGAATTTGGTGGATACACGGTTGCTTTACGTTTGGGAAAACCCTCATGCAGCTCGAGTAGTTGCAGCCGTGGCGTCCGGGGTCAATATGCTCCTCAGGCTCCCTTACATTCGGTATCAGAGTATGGCAAGTTATGCGCCGGTCTTCATATTATCTTATGGCCTCCTCTAGGTGTTTGAATTGCATTAGTAAGGGAAGCTTTAGTATTACTTAAGCCCGCTTACGGTATTAGCAGGAGCTTACAGAGCAATTCGTGACTTGTAGCAACAAATTAATGCTTATGAAGGCGTACTAGACGGACAGGGCGCATGCTGTGAGGTAAAGTGGTGATAGAGGTTTACAGGGTCATATTTGCGACAATTTGTTACAAATATTACCAAGATTTTCTTCGCCGTTTACATGAGGAAATTAATAATTCTGTGTTCTGAAAAAAAGCGGCGCGTATGTAAATAGATCGGGTATAAATGCATATTACCAATACTTACATAAGAATGGATAGGCTATTATCGATGAAGGACAAATGATGGTCTACGTAAGGATTTTACTGCTGGATGCTTCGCGCTTTGATGTTTGATATAAAAGAACTTCATGTATGATACTAACATGAAGACGTGGCAGTAACTGTAAAAGCCAGAATCGACACCACCTAGTCCTGAAAAGCCTCAAACCAGACGAACAAAATGTCGGTCCCACCAGAGGTTGCAGCTATCATTACTCGCAAGAAATTGTGGTATTGTCGCATTGCCGATACTAAACAATGGCCCGACATGGTGAAGATCGCCCTGCCTGGCGCGGAATTCAAGTTCTACCAGACTGACGGGTCTTTCATGAGTTTTGAGGGAGTCGATTTCAACTTCTCCTCGACAGCGGATTTCGTCAAATTCTACGGGGAAATATTCTTCCCTCAGCTTCAAACTATTCACCTCGTTGGGCCAGGTGATTTGGAACAGATTGGTCGTGACGAAGTCAAAGCAGTCTGGACCGTTGTCTTTCATGCTGGTCCGAAAGAATCAAACAGCAAATTCCATCACACAGGTGGAGGACACTATTACGAAACTTGGAAGAGGAAGGATGATGATTGGTTTGTCAAAAGCATCAGATTAGAGAGCACGTACTTCTGGTCATCTGAGTAAAGGCGAGCTAGGATTCTAGATTACACTGCAGGATGATCGGCGGAGCCTAGTTACTCTTATACCGAAAATCACTTAGGTACCTTATTGGCAAACACATATGTATTTGGCGACATCCTTGACATTTTCTTCTTTCGGTGAATTCCTCCGCGCATTTGACATCGATATACGCAGGCTACGCTTCACGTGCGATTTCGAGGTGAGATAGTGGCATGCATGAGCCTTACGTCCCACCTAGGTCAATACCGGTTGACATATATCCATTTTAGGTAGTCGATATTATACAGGGATCGTATGTGACGATCCAGGTTTCCCAACCCAGTGGGCAGGAGGACACAAGGAACAAGGATTCGACGGCCCGCGGACAGGGATGGACTAATCTGAGACAAATTGGTATTTGGGCATATTCTAATTTCGGGAAGATCGTGAGGGGTTCATCCCATCTTATTATATCAAAGCTATATAGTATGGAAAGATCTAATATAATCCTGATTAACTCATAAGCCCGATAACCTGTGATCTATCTCATATATAGATAATATGACTAACAAGATACCCAGGTAGTTACGCCGACAAGGACAGCTTGGCAATAAGGTGAAATTCGAATTCGAATGAAACTTGTAAAGAGGTAGCCGACCTAGGTACCAAATCAACATTTTTAGAATATACAAGTTGTTAGCCATTCTATCATAATGATGTCGGTGGTTTTATCCTTTTGGATCAGACGCGTATCAAAAATTACATGGCGATACGCAGGTGGCTTGTGGTTCACCTATGCATTCTCACAGATGGTTTTTGAAACCCAATCACCCATACCAGCCTTCCTTTCCCATGAAGCGGCAAGAATAACCCCCCCACTCATGTAAAATAACTTATTCATAACCGTATC
This sequence comes from Hypoxylon trugodes, assembly GCF_022578975.1. Lineage (NCBI taxonomy): Eukaryota > Fungi > Ascomycota > Sordariomycetes > Xylariales > Hypoxylaceae > Hypoxylon > Hypoxylon trugodes. The sequence continues at coordinate 3,680,225 of NW_026250019.1, read as the reverse complement.
AAATATTATACGGTGACAAGCAATGTTGCTTACGTAGAGAATCGCCTATCGCGTATTACCCCAGGTGAGTCGGTTCAAATAGTGGCGACAGGCGAGCCAAATGAAGAATGAACACAAATGTTATAGGAACATAAGTTGATTTTGGCATACTTGGTTATATAATTATTTTACAGAAATAAAAATTAGCCCTGGTATATAAACTGCGACGCTTTGACGTAGTAGTTACTACAAGGCTGGTCTGTTGCGTAACGAACCCTGGGCTTTCAACCTTAAAGGCCAAGACCATCGCATCGGTTTTGTGTGCCTGCCTGATTTGGAACGTCGAGCCCTACGCCATTGAAAGGATGTCGCAAATACATCTTAGTAAGTACAAAGTCAGTCAAAGCAAGAGAATACTATGGCTTCGTACCTCCCTTTTGGTGGGGTTAATGCTGAGGGTTTGTACAACCTCTTCGTTATATAACATGTCTATTTCGTAATCTGTACACATTCATCAATTTCCCTATATTAGTAATCCGGCATTACCAGAAATAATCTTTTTTCAAACAAAAAGCACAAATCATTCTTGTACTCCTCTTATGTAGCGTTCCAAACAGCCACTGGAAACGAGACCATGGAAACGACACCACCATCATCACATCACCAAACCCGTCTCTCGGGTCTCTACAACAGCACCATAATATATTACAACGCATATGCGGTGCTACGAGATGATGCTACTGTAGTCTATTTATATGAATGGTTCGCTGGTTCCAACAGGTTGGTTCATAGGAGTCTTACATCTTCTGTCAGATGCGTTGGTAGTGGTGGGAAGTACCGTTACATAACACCCAAACTCATGCACTGCCACCCCATATCTTGTCGAACAGTCAATTGTAACTGCGATCCTGCGCTTTGGGGTAGATCATATGTATACGGTGCATTGTGCGGTACTAGAAGGGTATACATCTTCGTTACTTGAGTTTTCCCTAAGCTATTGCATCTTGGTGTTTCTTTATTTGTGACGCTCTCATCATCCAGTCCCGGTAACTGTGTCTGTTTCTTGCGTTCATTTTTATGATCTTTTGAGATTGATTCAATGACTCTATATTGTTGTGTTCAACATCCCGGTTCATCCGATCCACTCCGAAACACAGACCCCGGGGAAATGGGTACTTGATTAGCGAGCGGCGCAGACGGGACGGGACGAAAGGACGATGACACCTAACCCTGGTTCTGGGTTATGTTGCATTGCCTCAGCTGTAGATCTTACATATACATTGAGTCCACCGCTGATGCACATATCGTGGGACATTTTCCAAGACATACGCTATTCAAATTATGGGATTTATGAAGAGGCCTGGTTTTTAGGCATACCTACCTGGTAATACCTGCAAAACCTCACGCTATTACCAGTATAAAATCAAAATCAGTTCATACCGTGTTCATTCTTTCATCGCAGATCAGGGCCTGAATACCAGATTAGGTAATCACTTAACCACAGATTTACGATATTTAAATGAAGTTACGTTCTCTCCTTTTTAATTCTCCCGGTTAAAACTAAAGGAATTATAGGCTTAAGAAAATTACTTAGACAACTAAACTCTTGTTATGATGTGTTTCGAGAATGATCTATTAACTCGAGTATAAAGGTGCCCAGGTAATTTTCGAAAATTTAAATTTAAAGCCTTTATTATTACTACGTTATCTAAAATGCATATCTACCACCCTAAATTCTTACAAGTACTGTCTATAATTTGCTTTAAAACGCGATGTATATGCTTGGAATATCAGTCCTTTTTCTCGCCTAACGGGTGCCACAAAGTCACACTACCTAGGTATAGAACATGTATGATGAAATGTGTGCCTAGGTTTGTTTAACATTCATTTATCTGAAGTACCTAGGTATTTCCAAACCACTGACCGAAGTTTTCGTCAGAGTATTCGTAAGTACAATTGATTTTCGAAGCTTTCGCCGTCTCCTGAGTCATTTCTATTTGAACGAAGCCCTGTATAATATTCTAACACGAATTTAGTGGTTTGTCCCGTTAACGCTGATATTTTGAAATTATCTCATCCCCAACTGACATAAAGCAATATTTACCCACCCAAGTAAGCGCCTTTTATTCCTATATAATTGACAAACTTCTGCCCGTTATATTAATTACCTAAGTTTTAGAGATATAAACTGGAATGCTCGACCCCATGATTGACATGGCTTAGAACTATTCAACCATGCGTTCGCTGAAACCGGTCAGAATTTTCAGCTACACCGCAATACGTCCCTAGGTATTCAGGTATGCGCCCGGGCAAGCATCGATACAGGTATCGGCGCATTGAAAGTTCCTTATTTGAGTTTGATAGGTCATTGGAATGCATAGCTTACTCTTGTATAATAGTTGCGAGGCCGTCATCAGTCACTTTGGACAGGAGTTTTACGTCTTCAGGACGTCTATGATCTTCATTGTCCCGATTTACGTAAGTATTAAACGTCAGCGGTCGGGTAATACATGTATCTACTTCTCAAACTATCCGACTTGATCCGCCCTGGGGCCGTTCAACTACAAACCACAAACCACACCTAAGTTCGGTAAATATTAGATATTGCGTAAGCTCAAACCTCACCGTCCTGTCGGCAATCATTAACCATGTTATGCAGATAGCGAAGGAAACAGGGTGAGAAAATAATAAATGTAACTGATCCATCACATGTTACTACAGCTCGACCGACCCGAGTGACGCCATGGGGGTTTGTCACAATGTATGTAACCACAATTTATAATCGGCATTGGCCTAGGGTATTTGTGCAGGATCCACATTGACAACACCACCCTGTATACTACCTAGGTAGGTACTGTATATTATAGCCCAGTAGTTTGGATCACTGTGGGGCCGGTCGATCAATGGGACTACATATGTACTGAAGTTTTTTTTCTTTCCCTTTGCATCAAGCAAGGGGAAAATAGCAAATCAAATTGACGGATCCAGACCAGCTCACCTTCCTGGATAAAAGGCCTTATCTACTCGTGTATTATATGGCCCTGGTGGAGTTGTCCCAAGTCTAGATTACAACGAATATATATTGTTGATTGTTGATCTTAGGCAATCCATTATATACTTGCTACTACTGATGATCCATTGGATATGACAGGGTTCTACCAGCAGCAGACTAATTGCTAGTTGCTTGAAGTGCTTCTGGCAGACAATTGAAATCCGGTCTAAATCACCCCATCACCTGGTGGAGAGAGAGGAGATAACCCACCCCACATAGGTCATGTCAGGTGTTACATGTAGTATTATTATAGGCTGAATCTTTGTATTTTTACGTATTGTTACAGTCCTGTACTTGCACTTTGCTAACGAATTGAGATACATCTTAGAGCCGGAGGAAGGACAATATTCTTGGAGAAAGTCGATACCTGCGCAAACGGTGTTGCGATATTAGCCACGGAGCGATGAGGTTTAATACACGTTTTAAAAGGTGTATAGGACTTATTTCCATGAATAAGCTGTCGAACCTGAGGTGCGTAACCTTATCCGTTCAACTGGGAAGCGATTGTAACCCTTCTGGAGAGTTTGGTAAAGTCTGATGCAACCTTATTGTTGGTTCTCATATTATGGATAATACCCCAGTAATGACCCATATGCCTTTAAGCGCTCATGCCCATGCTGGAAATAGTCAACATGCCAGTATCTATAGTTCATAAACCGGGTCTCCCATGGCATGTCCGGCCTCGCAATACTTTTGGTACAGGTATAATTCCTTTATTCTGTTATAACCAACATGACCGGCCTACATTTGGGGGTTACATTGACTCTGTCCCTGGTCAAGGGGTATCTCGCTTATAAAAACCCGTCCCTGAGTCCCAGCCCACCGGGTCAGCTTGCAAGTCAATGTACCTAACTTACCCATCATATCCAATAGACCCTTTCCCGTCTCCCATATATCTCATATATAACTGCACTATTTCGTTTATAATACTTTAAGCTGGGACTAATACGGGTCTAAACATGGAGACGTCAGGAGAAGGAGATATTGCCATCGTGGGGATGTCCTTTAAGCTCCCCCAAGATGTGGATGACGATGTTAGCCTGTGGAAGGTACTCGAAGGTCGCCAAAACCTGAGTACGAGCTGGCCCAAAACACGCATCAATTCAGAAGCTTTCTTTAACGATAAGCACCATAAGGTATGTTATGGAGACTTGACCAACTATGTGACCGGTGTGGCTTATCTTCGTGGCAGTTCCGTAGCGCGGGTGGGCATTTTCTCAATGCAGATCTTAGCTCATTTGATGCCCCCTTTTTCTCGCTCACAGCGAAAGAAGCGGCGGCAATGGATCCCATGCAGCGATGGACTTTGGAAACATCATACCATGCCTTCGAAAAGGGTGAGTGCAATAATACAATCAAAAGTGATTGTGAATAAAAACGATATTGATTTTGATGCCAATAGCGGGTATTCCTGTTGAGAGCCTTAGGGGTTCGCAAACAGCGGTCTTCTCTTCTTCCATGATTGAAGACTTCGCTAGAATGGTGGGCATGGACCCCGAGAATGCAGAACGAACGGCTGTCACTGGATGCTCCGTTAGTTGCGTCATACCCAACCGGATCAGCTGGTACTTCGATCTGCGCGGGCCAAGCATGCACGTGAACTCAGCATGCTCAAGTAGTATGTCAGCCCTTGATATGGCTTGTAAATCTCTATGGAGCGGAGATGCTACATGTGTAAGTTGGGCTATTTTTTGCCTCCTCGCTCGTGATGCATTGCTGACCTCTTCTCTATTTAAAAGGCCCTTGTCACAGGAACTAATCTAATTCTCGACCCGGGATTAACCCAATATCTATCTACCCAAAATTACTTATCTCCAGATGGAGTCTGCTACAGTTTCGACCATCGTGCGAATGGGTACGCGAGAGGCGAAGGTGTTATGGCGCTTATCCTTAAGCCCATCTCCGCTGCTCTGCGCGATGGTGACATGATCAGAGCTGTTATTCGGTCAATTGGCTCAAACCAAGACGGCCATACTCCTGGACTTACCCAGCCCAGCCAACAGGCCCAAGAAGCATTAATAAGGCATGTATATAATCGAGTTAATCTCCCTCTCGATAAGACCCGTTATGTCGAAGCGCACGGTAAGTGGATGAATAACCCCCCTTTTGCGACCTATCACGTGATCGTCCTAATAAACGGATGGCAGGCACTGGAACCAAAATCGGTGATCCGATCGAGATGAAGGCTGTAGGTGCGGTATTCCGGGAACATCGTACAGTAGAAGACCCTCTTTACGTGTATGTTTGGCTTCTACCCCTTTGGCCCCACTCGCATGGAGTGACATTGGTAGAGTATCTTCTAACGAACTGAGCAGAGGCTCTGTGAAAACAAACGTTGGGCACCTTGAAGGAGCTTGCGGTTTAGCTGCCATGATAAAAGCCATCTGTGAGTACCCGCAGGATACTACCGTTCGTCTGATGCATTGAACGATCGATTGCTAATGCTTATGCGAAGTGGTTGTCGAAAAGGGTGTCATCGCTCCGAACGCTCTCTTCGAAAAAATCAATCCCGCGATCGATACGAACTACTATCATACTGCGGTAAGTGACGAAAAAAAATCTACCAAGTTCTCTCGTACTCATAGTGCTGTTCCAGGTTCCGACCAAGGCTATTCTCTGGCCGACTTCAGGCTTGCGTCGAGTATCGGTAAATTCGTTCGGATTTGGCGGTTCTAACACGCACGTCATTCTTGACGATGCCTTCCATTACTTACAGTCTCGAGGCCTGACTGGGAACCATTCCACTCCTGAAATCCCAAGCCTTGAGTTGAATGCCATTTCTAACGGAATCTCCCACACCAATGGATCAACTAACGGGGTAGCACGCACCAACGGTGCAACACACACTAATGGAGAGTCGCATGCTAATGGATTAACCAACGGGAATGGAGTAGCTCACACCAACGGAACAGCTGGTACTGTTAATGGGTCTGGGACTAATTTACCTAAGTTGCTTGTTTGGAGCGCATATGACGAGAAGGCTGTTAAGCGCACGATGAAGGGTTATGAAAGTTTTTACGCTGACAAGATCTGGAACGATCCTGCCAAGCTCAACCAATTAGCCTTTACTCTAGGTGCACGACGAAGTCATATGCTCTGGAGAGCCTTTGCGGTCGTCGGGAATGACGGGTCGGGGGCTGAGGCTGTGAAAGCTTTACCGTCGGCTAAACCGATTCGGAGTTCGACGGAGGTGAGGCTAGTGTTCGTGTTCACTGGCCAGGGAGCACAGTACGTCAATATGGGCTGGGACCTCATAGAATATCCCGTATATAAGGAGACACTTCAGCGCATAGACGAGATATACAGCAGTCTAGGAAGCACATGGTCTTTGTTCGGTAAGCGGGTCCACGCAAGAATACAGTACAAAATGACTAACCTCATACGTTACTAGACGAGCTACGACGTAGCGAGAACATTGACAAGCCAGAATACAGCCAACCTCTGTCTACCGCCATTCAAATAGCTTTGATCGAATTGTTCAGAAGCTTTGGTATCACCCCCAAGGCTGTTGTTGGGCATTCTTCGGGTGAAATCGCTGCAGCGTAAGTAGAACTCCATCGCATCCCTTATAATGACCGATTCAAGACGTGCATGTTCCGTACTTACTTTTTTCGAAAATAGTTATGCTGTTGGCGCACTATCTCTGGTGTCTGCTTGCAAGGTTTCGTACTTCCGAGGACAGCTGGCTGGAAAGCTGAGGGCTGCAAAGGCTTCGACGCCCGGTAGCATGATATCAATCAATCTAGCTGAGAATAAAGTCGCAAGCTACCTCACAGGCATTACTGACGAAGCATTCGACGGTTCGGTCACAGTCGCTTGTGTCAATAGTCCCCTAAATTGTACGCTTTCCGGTTCCGAGGCGGCTATCGACGTGGTCAAAGCGCAAGCCGACAAGGACGGGATATTCGCGCAGAAGCTCAAGACGGGAGTTGCGTATCACTCGGCATCTATGCTTGAAATTTCTGAGGAATACCTATCCCTGATGGGCGAACTCGACGGAGCGGACCCTCAGGATCTTAAGGCAACGACACCTATTTTCATTGTCTCGACGGTTTCCGGTAAGCCTGCTCGTCCAGCCGAATTGGTCAGGGGGCAATACTGGGTCGACAACATGGTGTCCCCAGTTCGCTTTGCAGATGCTCTTCAGATTATAGCTAAGGAGTCATCCGCGCTGAAGACTGGTCTTGATATTGTGGCAGACTTGGTTGAGATTGGTCCGCATCCGGCATTACGCCGTCCAGTGCAGGATACGATCAGCCGGGCCAGCAGTAAGATCAAGATCCGGTATGCAAGTGCGCTGCATCGGTCCCAACCCCCAATTCAGACCACACTAGAGCTAGCAGGTCAATTATTCTGTCTCGGGCACAACGTTTCTGTGTCCGCCGTCAATCAACGCCGAACCGACGGGTCTCCCTCCTTCCTCATCAACTGTCCCGAATATCCCTTTGACCACTCACAAAAACATTGGGCTGAGCCACGTATTAGCCATGACTTTAGGCTGCGGGGTACGGTCAAGGGAGAAACCCTCGGAGCTCGTGTGTCGGATTGGAATCCCTTGGAACCTAGGTGGAGGAATTTCTTATGCACTGAGACCACGCCGTGGCTCGCCGACTATGTGGTAAGTCCATCTTCCAAAACGCAATGACTAGTTGCATTTTAAGATTAATGCTGATCGTCGGTGATAAGTATAACACTAAGATGGTTTTCCCGGCTGGAGGCATATTGGTCATGGCTATTGAGGCGGTATTGCAAATGGCTTCAGCTGACCGCACCGTTGCGGGATTCCTCATTGAAAAGGCCGACTTCATAAACCCCATTGTTGTGGAAGATGCTTGGGATGACCGAATTGAAACGGAGTTACACCTAAGACCGGTGAAGAATCCGGAAGACAAGGAAGACCCGACCAAGTTCGATATTGTCATTTATACGTATCGTGAGAAGTGGACCGAATGCCTCCGTGCTACGGTCCACCTCGAATACCAAGAATCCTACTACGCCGACGGCGGTGAGGAGAAGAAGCTAGCTGATGAGGGCGTACGAAGCCGATACCAGCAAGCCACTGAAGCGTGTGGGCAGCTCGTGGACCCACAGGCATTCTACCGCAGCGCAGCGGAGCACGGCCTTCAGTATGGTGACTGGTTCCAATTAATTCAAGACGTGCACTACGATGGCAAGTCTAATGCCATAGCGCGTGTTGACGTAACCAAGGCGAAATACCAGACCACCAGCTTGGTACATCCAGCCATTTTGGAGACCGCCTTCCAAGTGCTACGGATTAGCGCCGGTCAGCAGCCAGCCGCTAACGCTTCAGTCCATGTGCGCAACGCATGGTTCGCATTCCCTGGTTGGCAAAAGCCAGAGACAAACTCGATTAGGTGGCTGGCAAGTTCGAAATCGTCTGCTGCATCTGGAGCCGGCTTTGGGGAACGAGGTAGCCTTTATGCGTTAGCCGATGATGGAACTGTGTTATGCACTATTGGCGAGGCCGTGACAGCGACAGCTTCCAAGGGCGTACAGGAGAAGGAGAAGAAGCTATTGCATGATATCGAATGGAAGCCACAGCTGAGTCTTCTCGGACCTAAGCAACTTGAAGAGGTGTGCCAGGCGAACGCTTACGTCCAAGACGAGACAATTATCCTGGAAAAGCATCTCAAGATTCGCTATGCATTGGACCTTGTCTGCGTTCGGATGCTGAAGCAGATCGATCATTCCAAGGTACCCGAGTCACTCCGCCGGCATGCTGAGTGGATTGAATACCACGTTAGCAACCTACCTCCCGAGCGTAAAGAGGAAGGAGAAGCAATGAGTGATGCCGACCTCGAAGCTCAATTACGCGAGGTAGATGAGATTCTACCCGCATGGAGACTATACACAGAGTGTGCTCGAAGACTACCAGAAATGTTGTCTGGCGAAGTCGGCCCCCTTCAAGTTGTCTTCGGAGCAGACCTTGCCGATATTTTCTATGCAGCGCTGTTCCAAAGCGTGTGTGCAGATGGACGTTTTGCCCGCTTCTTGGAGCTTACCGCGCACGAGAACCCGGCACAACGTATCCTTGAGCTTGGAGCGGGAACCGGTGGTGTAACAGGACACGCCATATCGATCCTACAGGAACGCGAGAAGCGCACTGGGGCACCTAGCTTCGCCGAGTACGTCTACACTGATATTTCTCCCATGTTCTTCGAACAAGCAAAGAGTCGATGGCCCGAGCTCCAAGCCGAAGGCCGTATGAACTTCAAGACACTGGACCAAGACAAGCCTATCGAAAGCCAAGGATATGAGCCTGGCTCGTACGACGTGATTGTCGCTGGGTGTGTGTTGCATGCCACACCGAACTTAGAGCCCACCATCCGCAATGTGCGCAAGCTTCTCAAGCCAGGTGGGCGCTTGATCCTACTGGAAGTTATTAGCCCAGAGGATATCACCATCAACTTTATGGCTGGTTTGTTACCAGGTTGGTGGGTTTCCCGTGAAGAGTGGCGACCTCATTCCGCTTGTGTGTCCGAGGACATTTGGGAAAGGGTGCTTAGCGAAAACGGTTTCTCAGGAAATGACATGATCATCCGTGATTATAAGAACGATGGCTGCCACATTGCTAGTATCATCATTTCGACCGCGAAAGAAGATCCAGCGCAGATAGATGAGTCGAAACCTAAGCGGAGTAACTTCCTCTTGGTGGTTGACGAGTCGCCTGAGCAACAAGAACAGCAACGACAGTTGGCTGATTTGGTGCTTGGTCAACTTGATCTCAAGGGCGAACGGAAAGATGTCAGTATTGTTTCCCTAGACCACCTCTCGGAAGCTCTTATGGAGGTGACCAAGGACGACGTTGTCGTCTGCCTTGCTGAGGTCAACAACAAGCCTCTGCTCACGGCATTGTCGGAGGATGGTTTAAAATGTTTCCAGCGCCTGGCTATGCAAGCTACTAAATTGCTGTGGGCTACAGCGACGACGACTAGCAACGCACAGTATCCCGACTACAGCATCGTACAAGGCTTCTTCCGTTCAATTAGAGCGGAGCAAGGTAGTCAAATCGTAACCGTAGCCATAGAAGATGCCCTGGACAACGAGAGCTGCGCGTCCTTTATAGCTCAAGCATTCCAGTCTGCCTTTAGATTACCTGCATCCAAGGAACTTGAGTACGTGGTACGAGATGGAGTCCTTGTAACAGGCCGAGCTGTGGAGAACGTGGCCGGAAACGGAACGCTACGGTCTCTTCTTTCTCCACAGCTGCAGCAGAAGACCTGGGGTGAAGGATCGGCTCTGCAGTTATCGGTGGGCAGCGGCGACACTCCGTTATTCGTCCGGGATGACACCTACGACACCGATATTGCATCACATGATGTCGAGGTGGAGACAAGAGCTTGGGGTCTGAAGTTCCGAGACGCCCCAAGTGGTCAAAGCGAGCTGCCAGAAGCTGATTATGCAGGAATCGTTACCCGAGTGGGCCAAGAATGCGACCGGTCAATCCAGCCAGGTGATCGCGTCTCCATAGCGGCATTGGACGGCATACGCAAGTACGCCCGTGCGCACGAGAAGAGCATCCTCAAGATCCCCGAGTCCCTGTCGTTCGAAGCAGCTGTAACTACTCTTATTCCCAGCTTGACAGTCTACCATGCCCTCGTAGATATTGGTAAACTGCAAGCAGGCGACAAGGTTCTAATCCATTCGGCGGCTGGGAACCTGGGTCAGTTAGCTGTCCAGATAGCTAAGGCACAAGGTGCAGATATCCTCGTCACCACGTCATCACCAGAGGAGACGCAGTTCTTGGTCAGCAACTTTGACATCCCCGAGAGCCGGATTTTCACCAATCAAAACACATCATATTCGAAATCTGTACTGCGCATCACACAGGGGCGTGGTGTCGATGTCGTCTTCAACACGCTTTTGGGCAATGACAAGCTGCAGGCGTCATGCGAATCTGTGGCCACTTACGGTCGTTTCCTCGAGATCGGCCGCGCTAACATAGATGCGAATGTAGCGTTGCCTATGGCTATTTTCGCAAGGAATGTGACATTCTCGGCTGTTGATCTGACCAGACTAGAGCCTAGTGCTACCACCGAACTGTTGGAGAAGATTGTGCAGCTGTTATCCGAAGGCAAGATCCAAGATCCTCAGCCACTGCATAACTTCAGTGTGTCCGAGACAGAGCAAGCGTTCAAGCAACTACAGACCAGCAAGAACTTCGGTCGTGTGATTGTCACTCCCAAGGCCGAGGACGTAGTTCCAGTAAGTCAACTATTCCCAATCAGATCCCCTTTCTCGGGGCACTCTGTCTAGTCTATGACGTTGTGATGCTAATAAGCGTACTCTATAGCAATTTATCCAGGACAGGCGATCATGGACGTTCGACGAAAATGCCTCGTACTTGATTGCTGGCGGGTCTAATGGTCTAGGAACGACGATCATGAAATGGATGGTCGACCGCGGAGCAAAGAACCTGATTATCCCATCCGAATTCGGCTCTACATCTAAGGCTACGGCCGAAGCAGTAGCCGAGCTGACGGCGCGGGGCATTAATGTCGTCGCCCCGAGATGTGACGTATCGTCGGAGACTAGCCTCGCCAATGCTTTGGAAGAGTATGCCAGCAGCATGCCACCTATCAAAGGTTGCATCAATGCCGCCATGACCCTACAAAACTCCATCTTCCAGAACATGACGCTAGCACAGTGGGATCTGACTATACGATCCAAAGTCCAGACATCATGGAATCTGCACCGTCTTCTGCCCAAGGATCTCGATTTCTTCATCCTTCTATCCTCTCTAGCAGGTGTTACCGGCCAGCTAGCCAGCTCCAACTATGCCGCCGGTTGCTCGTTCCAAGATGCATTGGCTCATTACCGCATTACCCAAGGCCAGAAGGCGCACTCAATCGATATCGGTACTATGGTCGAGACGGGTGCATCCCAACCCCGGCGCGAATTCACCAATAATATGCAAATTGTCGACGATGCCGAGCTGCTTGCCCTATTGACCCTAAGCTGCGACCCCACCGACCCGCTCCCAACGCCGTCTGGAAACCAAGGCCAAGTTTTGTTCGGATTGCGTACCCCCGTTGATAGCCTGCTCCAGGAAGAAACTCCGCCGCCTCTATTAAACCGCCCACTATTTGCCGCCTTCTCTTACATCCCAGGCGCGGGAGCGGCCGCCAAAGACGGTAATCGTGAAGCTACGCAGGCCGACAAGGGGGCGGGAGTACTCTTCCGCGAAGCGACCGATCCGGTCGAACGTAAGGTGATCGTGCTGAACGCTCTCGCGGCGAGATTGGCGCGTGCCATGTCCATTCCGCCAGGTGATGTCGAGCCGACTAAACCGTTATCGAACTATGGTGTGGACTCGCTCATGGCTGTCGACTTGAAGAATTGGATCCAGAAGGAATTCGAAGCTTCGATTCCGACTGCTGGAATACAAGGTGGTGTGCCTATCGTAGGTATTGCTGAACTTGTTGTAGCGAGGAGCGCGGTGGGAAAAGCTTAGGGTTAGAGAGCCTGGGGAATAAAGAAAGAGGGGACGGAGAAAAAGCAAAATAAGAAGCACGGGCCTCGTCCAGCCATGTTTATCGTCGCCACCAAGCTGAGGGTTCCCCGCGAGGATCTCCTCAATGATTTTCTAACCATTTCAACCCTTTGAACGTTGGGCATCTTTCTTGTACATTCGATCATTTACCTATGCGATGGAAGCACGAGCCGTAAGTTATGATATCACGCGGAATCTATGGAATAATGTTATCTCTTTTGTTGGATGGAATCGGATGGAATCTAGTTCATAAGTATGCGATATCTATTAGGAAGAGGCGAACAATATGCTTTACGCAACAATTCTTCAGTGATATTAAGAGCCAGTGCAACCGATGTAGCTGGTATATTGGGAAGTCAACCTAACATTCCGGGCGTATTCGCAACTAATAAGTTATGCTGACGCACTGAGGGTACATTAGCAACCAATCATTATAGTGCAAAGCACACTGCTAATTATAGTGATTTAGAGAGGAGGCGCCCAGCAATGTAAAATATCAATTCTCTCGAGGATTCTAACCCTAGAAAATACAATATCAATTGACCGTCATAGTAGTATTCTCAACGATACTCCCACGAATCGTTCATTGACAGTCAAGAAACTCGAGGCACGACCTATGACATTTTACAACCAAGCCCTTGAAAACCCTATAGGTGGTCTCATTGACGTCGATAAAAAACGGGGCGACAACCAAATGTAGCGATCAAAACATCTACTACAAAGACAATGCGACGGGTTTCAGGCTAGAGAAACCAGCGTTACACTCTCTTATTTGATGTACAAGCAACCATGTTTATCCCTCCTCAGATGTACACAACTTCGGATTTCCTGCAAGTTCATAGATCCGTGCGAACGCGTTTTCGAGGCTCGTCCTTGATATCTCGAGCGCGTTTACGTAGCGAGATGTCAACTCCAACGTCGTCAATACCCTCCTCCTTGCTATCGTCATCGCAGTCATGGCATTCGACATCGTTGTGTTCGTCATAATCGCCAACCCCATCGCTTGCAACACCTCGGTCTTCGGTGACTTCAACGTCTTCGGTTGCTTCGGGACGCTCAATCTCCTGGGCATGTCCCGACTCCACAATATTCTTAGCTTCTTCGATAAGGTCAAATTCCTCAGCATTCTTCTCCTCGACGTCTCTGGCCTCTCCGATGTGCTCAACCTTCTCGGGACACTTCAACTCCTCGGTAGGGTCGGTCCGCTCGGTATCATGAGCCTCTTCGAGATAATCGTCGTCCTTAGCCTCCTCGTTGGCATTGTCGGCAACTTCTCCGTCCTTAACATCGGGTTCCTCCAAAAAGAGCTCGAATCCGCCGTCAAAAAGCTCTCGTATTCTCTGTTGGCAGTGTTCCGCTCTCTCTGAGATCTTGCGTCTATTATCATCCTCGATGGCCATATCTTCCATCATCTCCACAAGAACATTGTACTTCTTGTCTTGATGTTGGTACTCGAGCTGAGCCTCGGTGAGTGCATCATCCATGTCCTCGTTGTTGTCGAAGACAGTATCGTCCACAGAGCGGTTCGAAGGATAGTCCTCTACATCTTCAGGCCGGAGGTTGAATGGGTTGTCGCACTGCGACTCGCCGTCAAGGTCTTCACTGGGATAGAACTCGCGTAAGAAATCGAGCCACTCGTCCAGATAGACTAGGACTTCGCCTTGTTGCTTGTCCTTGTTAGAGTTTTGTTGATTCCATAGAGTCATGTTTCGGCCCCTCGCTCGAGCTTCTGTAAGTCCTTCGGCGAATTCTCGCAAGAATCCCTCTTTGAGATAGATGTCGTTTTCGGTCCAGGACACGGAAAATTGGACATGAAGCCACCAGGATTCCCAGCCGAGTCGCTCAATGGAGTTCCTCTTCGCGTAATAGACATTGAAGAGCTCGCAAAGACGCTTATCGACACCTTGCCAGACAGGGACGTTCGAGTTAAGGTTAAGGCGTAGCGCGGATTTTATAGCCTTGCCCCCTTCGTTGGAGCTCATCAACGGGAAAGGGTTGAAAAAGAACCCGGAGAGGGGCAGGAGAGAGTAAAGGGACCTGGTACGAGTCATGATGGTGTTTGGATGAATGTCTTTGTCCGGAGAAAAGGTCAGAGAGGATTAATTAATCGCGTCATACGTGGGAAAGTTGTTGTTTGGTTGAGGGCGAAAATCGCACAATGCGAAAAAAAGAAATCAAAATTAAACACTGTCGAATAACTTGGGAAGAGGCTTGAGAAAGAAAAAAATCCGGATGCCCCAAGAAATGCGAAGAATGGTGCGGGTTGAAGATCCCTAGGACGGATTAATTGGTTGGTAAGCTGAGGTAGAATGGAGGATATGAAAAGTAAGGAGGCAACGCGAGGAGAAAGAAAAATTACGCACGAAAAAAATTAAAAACCCGCGCGTAGTGGGAAGGCAGGGGTGATTTAAAAACAGGATGAGTTATGTTGGATACCAAGCTATCAGGCAATGAGTTGGAAGACCAGAAAATTACAAAGGTCGACAAGTCGCAATAAGAGAAAAGGGAAAAAAACAGAGTTGCTTGATGTTAGGCAAAAGTCGTAAGTAAAATGGAAGCGAAAAAATGAGGCAGAAAAGGAGAAACGAGTACGGATACAGATGTTTATAAAAAGAAAAAAAAAAAAAAGACAAAAAGGAAACATACGTCAGAGTTGTATGGGATATCTTGAGTTCTCAGAGTTCGGTCTACAGTAGCACCCTTCTTCAGGACGCTGCCCTGCTTTCCTTATCCTCCTAAAATTCGCATACCTGTGTGTGACTCGAACGAGTGCCCTTAAGAATCTGTACTAAGTACAGAAAGGAGAGACGACATTTCTTAGGACGGTCTGTGCTAAGCACAGAAGCAATGACTGCGGTCCTTAACCACTGTACCACGGGTACCAAACACTTTCTGAAAACCACTTACCTATCAATTATTATAAGGTCTGTACTCGGGGTAATTGCACAATTTCTCGCTCCTTCCCTCGTCGTCACTCGGCCGCGTGTACCCACTATATCGCCAATTCGTCGCCGCGGTTGCCAGCGTATTAGTACCGATAACCAGAACGTTCCTGCCAGATGAATATGTTTTCTCCATTACCACGGACTATCTCGCATCTTAACATTTTATGATGCTCTCATTGGTGCATCGACACAAATCTTTATAATATTATTACGCCCTTCAAAATCAATGCGTAGATATCGACTGGGGTGTCCGCATGGCCACCTACCTAGGTACCTTAGTAGGTAAGTGCTCATTCTTCTCGCAATCAATTAACCTTCTGCCATCCTGCCAGTCAGCTGAATATAGATGCCCTTTCTAAACCCTACCAACAGCTTACCTAGGAATTAAGACAATGGGCACCTAGCATAGAATACGGCGGATTTCTATTATATCTTCAAAAGATATATGTACATATCATCATCCAATCTTCTTCGGTGGGCAGCACCCCCTTCCCCCCCTTTTAAAAAATAATAATAACATGGAAATAAACCTATTGTTTAAGTTCCAACTACAATTTAAATTCAATTCATGGTAGAAACAATTTCATGGGATTGGCCTTGATAAAGACAAGTCTTTCTCTTCAATATGGCCATGCTACTTAGAAGCAAAAGAGAGAGAAAAACATAAAGTTCTGTAGTTTCTCCCGTAGTTCATGACACTCTGCACACGTAGTTAGAAATCGTGTAACTTTGGACGATGCATTTATCTTCGCCGCAAGGGTCCATTACGAAATGCTAACTAGGTCTAGCCAAGTTCAAACCTACAGGGTCTAGATCCTCGTATTAATATATAGATTGTGCGTGCCTTCTACGACCATTCAGATATTAGCCGGCAGAAGCGGAAGCTCTGAATGGAGGCGGCTTATGGACGTCATCCACAGTTGACGTTGCAATGTTCGCCTACAACCTAGTAGTGGGTATAGTTTTCGTATGCTCTCGCAATTATTAACCAAGTAACGTATGATTTTATTGTTATATTTAAGAATAATTATTGACAAGACCGTGGCGCTTACGACAACGATTATTATATAAAATATCATCAATTTCCATTGGCATTTTTAGTATACCGTCCCTCTCGCCTCGTTACCACTCTTTCTATTTGTGTACACCCTCACTCGTTATCCGCACGCACCAATTGGAATTTGAAAAGGAAAAGACGCCAGACACGACGGTAATAATGAAGCTTATCACGAGTTCCTTCGCCTTTCCTCTTGCCGTAGCTACGGCGGCGGTCGCGCCGCGCTCAGGTCCAGCCCCGCCAGGCCCTTGGACAGCAGGAGTCTGGAAAATCGCACAAGGAACGGATATTTTCTTCTTTGGCACGGCAATCAACGCGAATGGTGGCAAATTTTGGATCAACAGGGAGCCGAGTGCAGAATGTCCCAGTGACGTCGAAGGCCTAGATTGTTCTGCATATCCGGGCTCCGAGACCGTGTTTACCGGAGGAAATGGCACGCTATCCCTAAATGTCGCCGTCCCAGGGGGCCAGCAAGGTAAGTCTTTGGAGAACAGACCTGCGAATCCAGTGAGCTAAATCTTTTTAAAACCAGTTTACATCGCCGAGGATGGCTCCCTTTCCTACACCGTGCCGCACTCGGGAGCATTGCCCGACGGTGCTGTAGCTACAGGCTTCGCGCGTAGCCGAAGTGAGGCTTTTGGTGCTCCAGTAGGGTTATACAACACCGGTCGCTATTGGTCAATTTGCCCTGTTGGTGAGGGTGAGCCTCGAGAGATACCTTATCAGCTTTTTATTGGAGATTTCAAGAGCGACGGTTGTTACGGAACCGAGGTCAGAACGTATTCGGCGGATGGTGTCAGCGCTTGGGAATACTAATTGTTGAGTTTGAAAAAATATCCTTATTATCATTTTGAACTACTATCAAAGGTTTTCCAATTCGTACCCGTCAAAACACTTTGGGAAAATTGAGAGAATCATTTATTTTCGTGGCTGCTGAGCTTCCCAGACGACGATTCCTGGATTCGAAGTAGGCACAACGTAGTATTGGATGCATGCAACCAGCCCATCATAAAAACAAGTTATAATAGACGGAATAGTCACTACGCCGACTTCAAAAGCCAGCGATAACTTGTGTGAAAATGATTAGTCAGCAGCCCCTGAATCGTCCCCCGAAACCAGTGACATGATTCCCTGTACTAATCAAAACTACGTGATATTTTTAATATCATAGACTGCTACACTAAATCCTCCTATGTCTACCGGAAGATAAATTTGCAGCTCAACCACCCTTATCAGATAGTAATGCCGTCGCCTTAGCTTTGAAGGATATATGCTTACGTAACCAAGGGGTTCCAATTAAGAGTTCACTTCCGTCATCTTATTAAGAAATTTGAAGATTTAACCTACTTAATGATTGTTTTTTGGATTTACGGATGCGTATACTTCAATGGATAAACCCATTTCCAATCGTGATCATAACGTACTTTACCTATAGTACTTTACCTATAACCTTTCCTTCGATACCAAATTCCCAACTTCTCAAATTGCCGAAGCAAACCGTGCTGAACTCATGTTCGCATCCTACAAATAATCAGAAATCGGAACCTCACGGGCTAGCTTTTGACTTAAACTACCTAGGGGTTTATTGCTACCTTGACCTTGGAAGTGGGTAGTGTCAGGTGATCGCGATCCCTTTCTTGAAAATAATTGCTCCCAATGGTCCGCTTACTTAAGCATCCAACTACAAACCAACACGCAATATGGGCACCCCAGCCAAATATCTTCCCAAACACATTCCTTTGGATACTATAGATGAACTATTGGTTTCAATTGGTTTACCTAAGGCGGCTAGAATCGTACCTGCCAAGGTTACTGCCGAGTATCATTCCATCTATATGGTTTCGTTGCCTTCTAACGACATAACAACCCATAAGGAACTTGTTCTCCGAGTAGCTGGTCATCATCTTCCACGTATTAAGACCGCAAATGAGGTTGGCGTTATGTCATGGATTGCCAAGAATACCAAGATACCGATTGCAGATTTGGTTGCGTATGACGACTCGCGTGACAATCCCATTGCTCATGAGTATACCTTGTTAGCTCGCGTCACCGGAGAAACTCTCAGCAACATATATTCTACGCTGGATGCTGAACAGGTCGACGGGATATTGGACCAACTAGCGGACATTGTCGTAGAATTGCACGGCCATAGTTGGAACCAAATCGGTGGTCTCAATTTAGACGCGCAAGGTGAAGTTCAATCGGCACGAATAGTCGACGAGACATTCTGGACTGTTCCCGATCTTGGACTTTGGCCCGCCGACGAAACCGTAGATAGCCTTAACATCGCCGGACCTTACGAAAACTACGTCGACTACGTCTCGGCACAGATTCGCCAGTATATCCGCCTTATCCGAATCCACGACAAGCTTGCCTTCATGCGCGATGATATTCCCCGTCTGGAGGCATTCGTAGCTGCTCTGCCGTCGCGTAGCGCAGAACTGAATAATACGAAGTTGATCTTAGCGCACAAGGACTTGCATTTTTCCAATGTGTTGTATGACAAAATTTCCGGTCGGATTACCGCGATACTCGATTGGGAGTTTTCTGGTGTCGTTCCTGCGCAGCGTTGGGATCCGGTGCGGGCGTTTCTTTGGACGGGGGAGGCCGGTGAAGCGGGGATGGCGGAGAAGAGGCGACTGTGGGAGCTATTTACTTCCCTGTGTGAAAAAAGAAATACTTCGTTTTTTCCCCAACAAGTGGCGTTTGTGTCACCGCGGCAGGAAGCGATGCAGAATGTGGTAAACTATGTGCGGGCCATCGTAGAGGTTTCGCCAAGAGATCAACGGAAAGAGCTGGTAGCAGGCTGGAGAGCTACGGCGCTCGATAATATTGCTCATGTTGGTGCTTGAGAAGGTTTCAATGTATTGCAGATTGGAATCCAGCCGATGGGAATAGAATGGGAAAGATGAAACCGGCGTGAAATGCACGGACCAGGGAGCGATACGCCACCAATGCAGCCTCCCGAGACATATGTGATGGGTGCCTAATTTTCACGGCAAGGGTGGAAAAAACTTGAAATGACAGGTAATAATTCAATACATTTTATATACCGAGGTACTGTGCTTACCCCCATCATCTTAAAAGCTCCGGGCATCCCAAACGGCTGCACATCTTCGTGGTTACCTACCTAGGTGTCCAGGAAGTAAATACGGGTTCTCGACATGGCAAAGACAACAAAAGATTATTTGAACACGGCGGCTATGCTCAGCGAGTCTGGCAAAGAGTAGGTTTCAATTTAACAACATAATCGCTTTTTCGTATTGTTGCATAGATGTTGGCTTTATTTGCAGTCTGTTGAACACGTCTCTATTTTCCGACGTAACAGTGAAATGCGGCGATCGTACGTGGAAACTCCACAAAGCTATAATCTGTCCTCGAAATCCTTTCTTCAGCAAGGTCTTTAATGGTCGCTTTCAGGTGAGATACACTGGTGCGGACGATTTTCGACTCTGGCCTCCTACACGTATAACCGGTTATCTTTCGGATACAGTTCAGAGGTATCCATTTGTGGAAGCGAAAATATGCCTACCTACCAGATAGGCAGGTATCTAGGTATATGATAGAGCGAGGCCGCTGATTGTGTATTCCTAGGAGGCTGCCACTGGGGAGCTCACCTTAGTTGAGCAGAACCCCAAAGAGGTAGGCCAAGTCATTCAATACCTTTATACCGGGAAGGGTATGTTCGCGAGCCTCACCTTCTGGCATAGCATGGCATAAGCTAATCATGGAATTATGGAACAGTTTCGAAAGAAATATCAGAATCCTGGCCTATTGAGCTTTTCAAGGCCGCGGATTTCTTTCAAATAAAAGGCCTAGCAGACGAGTTATGTCAAATAATCAAAAAAAAGGCTGGACTACGTCGGCATTGGTATTTCTAAAAGTGGTAGAACTCATGGGATTTGCGAACCTCGGCGTTATGATACTCATGAACCCATCAATCTAGATAAGTTGTTCCCCAAATTTATCCGTGTTGCAAGATTCGCATACGGCGCGAGTTCAGCGGCGTATACTGGACTGCAAGAGGTGGTGAAGAATTTCGCTGTGTCGACTAAAACATCCATTATCAAGGACGATTGTTTCCTTGAACTATTGAAGGATGCCCCGGGACTGGCTATCGATATGGTCAAGGCTCTGTGCGGGTAGAAAAGGGGATATTAGTGACCAACTCACTAGATTTGAGTGATGAGTGATGTTAGAAAAAGGGTTGAGAGGTCACGAAATCAGGGTGGAGATAAGAGATGGAAAAAGCGCGTTCCAGAAGGATGGATCACTCTGGGATGGAAGGTAAAGGGAACTAACCGCGTTAACGTCTCAGTTACCGGGTAGCCATTGTACGAAGATAGTAGCGCGCTAGGTGTACTTGTCGATGCTACAGATTGTTTGAAATAAGGCGCGCCTTTTCTGCGTTTTTCTTATCGTTCGTTCTGCCACGCCTATTAGAGATGCCAATATCGATGTAAGATCTGATCTTACTCAAATATAAATCGCTGTTTTGGAACCAAATTATCAATTCATCTTGCCAGGAGACAGTCTTCTCTGACGGCCCTGACCAAAGGTTTGGTACATATATGCCTAACATCGAAATACCAAGAATCGCATCAAATTAACTATTAAATGAATAGCTTGCGACCCCGCGGAGAACCAAGAATACCTAGGTACCTACGGTAAACACTCGTGGTAGAAATACCTAGGTATTTAGATTGGCACTGGATATACAAGCCGAAGCAAGAA
Organism: Hypoxylon trugodes; assembly: GCF_022578975.1. Classification (NCBI taxonomy): domain Eukaryota; kingdom Fungi; phylum Ascomycota; class Sordariomycetes; order Xylariales; family Hypoxylaceae; genus Hypoxylon; species Hypoxylon trugodes. The sequence continues at coordinate 3,658,944 of NW_026250019.1, read as the reverse complement.
CGACCGCTTAGAAGACGAGACCGGGCACCCACATACCTTCCCAACACACATGTAATAGCTTTCTAGGGTATCGAAGGAAAGAACGAAAGATTACCTCCAGCCTAGGTACCTACCTATGATGCTAACCCACGTAGGCAATAATCCAATCCACTCCACCCTACCTAGGTACCTAAGTAACTATCTCAACGCTCACCGACTCACTTTACTACTCGAAAACGTATCCAAAATTGAACCACCTCGTGCCTCGACGATCGCATACTTTCAATATGTCAGACACGAAAGAAGTCTATCGGACCGCGGAGGTCATGCTCAGCGAATCTGGAGCAAAGTAAGCCTAGTCCAACGGTATCATCGCTTTTGGCCATACAGAACTGACACATTCCCCCCCTTGTATCTACAGTCTTCTAGAGACATCGCTATTTTCCGACGTAACAGTGAACTGCGGTGACCGTACTTGGAAACTCCACAAGGCTATAACCTGTTCTCGATGCCCTTATTTTAACAAGGCTTTCAATGGCCATTTCAAGGTAAGATGCGATAATGTGGGCACTCAAGAATATAATACAGCGGAATTACTGACTTTATTCCCAGGAAGCTGCTACTGGTGACCTTACTATAAAGGAGCAGATACCTGAATATGTGGATCAAGCCATCCGGTACCTCTATACTGGGAAGGGTACGTTTCCGAAACTGCACTGCTCTAACCTACGATAAATTAATGATAGAATCGGAACAGCCCCTGAGGACACACTAGAATCTTGGCCTATCGACCTTTTCAAGGTTGCGGACTTCCTGCAAATCAAATCACTAGAGAGGCAGTCGATTGAGACTATCAAGACAAGGCTAAGGGAGGTGATGGGTTTTCTTGCTGATATTCACAATAAGCCCAAGGAAGCACAGATGGAAAAGGCCTTTCCTGATTTTATCTACCTCGCAAGAACGGCATACGGTGCGGACTCGGCGTCATATTATAGACTCCGAGATATCTCGAAGAGGTTTTTCGCTCAAATCAAACAGCATATTATCAATGACGATTGATTCTTGCAACTATTGAGAGATTTGCCGGAACTCGCTATCGATATGGTTAAGTCCTTGCGCTGAGCGACACAAGGTTATTCAACCCGTGAGCCGGGATGGGTGGAAGAGGAATGATGCCAGAATACTGGCTGTAAGGCATGGATATTATTGTGAAAACGACGGGGGAAAGGGGTACACATTGCCTATCTTCGCGTGGAGATAGTAGCGTTACTCGGATGGCCAGAAGAAAGTTCTGGGGAGGGTTCATCGCAGATTTATGAGGCAATACGGCGGATGACTTGACACAAAACGTATTTGTTTTTTTTTACCTATTCTTCGATACGTTCATCAAGCTATGCTACCTAATCAATGATGTAAATATCCACCTGAGACTTGAACCTGTGATCCATGTTCGAGCCTGAATATGTGTAGAACGAGCACGATAGAGACAATTCTTCAGCTAGACATAATATTACGTCGAAGACTGTCTAAAATATGCTCCGAATTCGCCTAGATGAGAAACAATTGGGCACCTTGCTGCCCAGGTAGACGCGTAACATTGAGATATCCAAAATGGTATTTAAATAACCAAATAAAACCCATAGCGACCCCACGAAATACCAAGGAATACACGCCCGCAACTTGGAATTAAATAATACAGAAGTCGCACGGCAACGGACACGGAATGCAGAAGCAGAAGCGACCTGGGCACACTGAGCTGCGTTCTCCTCCGCGCAATTTTCCGTACTCGGGCTGCTCGGGTTGCGGGCGCTTGGGGTCTATAATATTTGTCAGTAGTGCGTATCTTTACCTGTGGATGTGGTTGGACATACCCATGGATTGAAGAGGTACGGGTTGTGTGGCCTGAACGGATTGCGGAACCGCCGGTCCGCTTGATTGCGCGGCCTGTTTGTCGGGTGTTTGTGTTTGCGATGGCGACATTTTCGGGGTGTAATTGCGTTTTTAAAGACTGAAGTATCAAGGCAGGATTGATATGTTGCTTTATAATTAATACGGTTTTATATGTAGGCAAAATCAATCAATAAAAACGGTAAGAATTAGAGCTGGCGGTGAATCTTCAGGTAAGTGAGCATTGTCGCTAGTGACGTCACTCCTCGTTCGTTAGCCAACCTCTTCTCTTTTTTAAATACGAGCTGCGCAATCGTGAGCTTTCAATCAGGATTCCTCTTTGAACCCCACGTGGGTCTGCTACGAACAAAGACAAATTCAAAGTAGAATAATACTATCTGTCTGGATATATATCTGAGTATGAGGGGATAGTCCTAATCTAATTGTACGTTTTATACATATTTCATCTTTTGAGGGTGTGACAACACGATATAGAAATTGATCATCGCTTTAGGTACTTACTCACAGCATCTCGCACGTTCCAACTTTCCCCACGCCTGAAAAAGCTCAACACTCGATTCACCCTAACCAAAATGAAGAGTGTGATGTACAAGCCGCAAGTTTTCAGCCACGACATAGGCATCTTAGGGTCTTTCCAGCGCATCGCATCTGCTCTAATCCGTTGAACTCTTCCAGCGCGAATTTCGAAAAGTCCAAGGATTGACCGCGAGATAGCCTCGTTCGTGTCATATCCCTTCTCGAGATATCCGGATAAGAGCAGGCCTAATGCCTCTCCGTCTTCAAAAGCCTGGCTTGCACCTTGGCCACTCCGCGGGGGCAATGCATGCACAGCGTCACCGACGAGCACGCATCCATCGCGACCCCAGTATGGAAGATCCGGCATGACGAAGATAGGATAAACGTTGTCTAGGTTGGCTTTCTGTAGACATTGGCGGATGAGAGGATCTGTCCAATCCCCATGACGCTCGCGTATCTGCTGAATCATAAGATCGTGGTCTAATTTCAGACCTCTTCCAGGTAGGTCCGTCTCGTAGACAGACCAGTAGAGGAGCTTGTTTTTGTCGGCTTGGGTAAGGCCGGTGTAGCCAAATACTCCTGTTGATCCCATGTAAAATACCATGGTGGGGTTATCGAGAAGATGCTTCGGTAGAGGGACGTCAAGTACGCCTCCTACCGCACAAATGCCCCTACATATAATTAATAAAAAGCCATGAGTTTTTAAAACATTTAAAACTTACGCGTACTGAGGTCGGTATTTTTCATCCTCACCAAACAGGTCCCGACGGACAGTGCTGCGGATTCCATCGGCGCCGATAACTAAATCCGCTGTCTCGTCCGGCGACTCATCCTCAAATTGGACTACAGGTTTCTTCCCTTGTCGCGTAATAACCCTAGCCACCTTCTGATGTATCACTACGCCCGCCGGAAGAGTTTCTTGTAAGCAATTGATGAGGAATGGTCTAGATATGGGTAAAACATCGACATATTCACGACCCAACAGCCAATCGCCCGCGGTCTTCCACGTGAAATGCGTGCATGGAAAGCCGGCTGCGTAGACCTTTGATTTCAGTGTAGGGTCGAGATTATCTAGAACACGAATGCCGTTGGCTTCAAGTCCTAATCCGGCACCTAGCTGGCTCGTGGCGACGTTTGAGGATTCTTGTTCTGTAGCTTGGCCAGTGGCTGGATTGATGTTGTCGTAGATTTTGACCTCTAGGGATTGACTGGTAGGAATGAATTTACGTAGTGCGATAGCCGTGCTGAGGCCACTTAAGCCAGCACCAACGATGATGATTTTCATCTTATAATACATGATATCTCTATGAATGTGACTAGAAGATGTTATGAAGACACAATAAAATACACTCCAGGGAAATGAATATATGTACGTCCTAGCTGAAGATTTATGCGTTCAATCACCCCACAGAAATGAAGGAATCCCCTGGGCCAGACCGTCGACACACGATCGATGAGTCAAAGCTTAATTAAATCCTTCAGCAACCCCATTCATCGCCAAAATAATATGAAAAACGCATTTGAAGGTATTCGCATCTGTAATATTAAGATATTGGAAGCTTACGAGAATAAGTCTAGTATGTTTAAGTGAAACCTGTACTTTACATGAATATGCCCTTCTGGAATAGTTTTATATTAATAATAGGTACGTATTAGGTGCGTATAACTATTCCATATGTGCATATCTTCAATTAATCCCGCTGTGTCTCGATCTGTTCCAACCTTCCAACTTACAAGAACAATTATCAAAGATCGGATGTTGACCGCTTCAATGGACGAAATTATATATGCTTGTTTCCGCATATTGATTAAAAGCCACAATAAGGCATCAACGCGTTACTCTTATGCACCATTCTTGAGTCATCAAGGTTGTGGAACTTCAGCTGCCAAGATGAGGAATCGACTTAGACAAACCGTTCCAAGATCCGTTGCATGAAATAAACGTTTGACGGCATAATGATCGCTCCTAAGAATCAGGTTTCTATTTTGTATAAGCAAACTAATCTATCAACATTCAATAGCTACCTAGGTAGTTGAAATTGCAACAATTACCCACCAATTCTATCATCACTCGTATAAGAACTCCCGAAGCAATATCAACACCCCTCCTTCTCGCAGCCACCATGCAGCTCGCCGTCTTCTCCGCCAAACCCTACGACAAAACGTACCTAACAAATACCCGAGCGACCGAGCTCAACATCGAAGCCGAAATAATCCACCACGAATTCGCTCTATCCCTCGAAACTGTTTCCCTAGCCAAAGGCGCGAGCGCAATCTGCGTATTCGTAAACGACGATCTCGGTGCCCCAGTTCTCGAATCGTTACACGCTAGCGGTGTTCGCGCCATACTGCTACGATGCGCGGGGTACAATAACGTCGATTTACAGGCGGCGCAACGCCTAGGCCTCTTCGTCGCTAATGTTCCGTCGTACTCCCCCGAAGCCGTTGCCGAATTCGCCGTCGCGCAGATACAGACTTTGAATCGCAATACCCATCGTGCTTATAATCGTGTTCGTGAGGGCAATTTCAGCCTTCAAGGCTTGCTTGGCCGCACCTTACATGGCAAGACCGTTGGTGTACTCGGCACGGGCCGCATTGGCGTAGCTTTGGCTCGCATAATGCATGGTTTTGGTTGTCGCCTACTAGCCTACGACCTCTTCCCAAACGACGACTTCGAGAAATACGGCGAATACACAGACCTCGATACCCTATTGTCCGAGAGCGACTTTGTTAGCCTACACTGCCCTCTGACGGACAAGACGCGGCACATTGTCAACGATGAGACACTATCCAAGATGAAGAAAGGAGCGATGCTAGTCAATACATCACGAGGCGGTCTTATAAAGACGAAAGCTGTTATCGCGGCGCTTAAGAGCAAACACCTAGGCGGGTTAGCACTGGATGTATATGAAGGCGAGGGTGCGCTTTTCTATAATGATCATTCGGGTCATATCATCGATGATGATGAGCTTATGCGCTTGACTACCTTTCACAACGTACTCGTGTGCGGTCACCAAGCCTTCTTTACGGAAGAGGCGCTGCGCGAGATTGCCGACGGTACTATTCGCAATCTAGGTAGCTTCTTGCGCCAGGAGAGCTGTCAGAATGCACTTGTTCAGGATAAGATAGGATTGGCGCCAGCAAGGAGAGAGTCCATCCCGATACGGATTTGAAGTTGACGTTCTAGGTATCATACCATAGGTGAGTGATGGTGGGTAAGTAACCTTAACTTATATGTATACCATAGCTTTATGTCTGGAAGACACATGTAGCTTAGCTAGGTGGTTTTTCTAGCTACGAATAGATGTAGTGAGATCTTATGAATACCGATACTACGCCGCAGTCATATGCACTCAATCTCATATTATCTCTATTCTAGCCAACCGCAAATGCTATCCCTCGTCCCCTCCAATATAAACTCCTCGCTGCCACCAAAATCAAGGCCTCGTATATACACCCTCAATAGTGTAATCCTTCTTCGGTCCATTAACCGTATATCCCAACCTCCAATCCCTCAAATTCACCGCATTAAACCCGAACTCATAATGCACATCATACAAATCCTCAATACAGAGATGACTCGCCGTAGCCAACCAACCCCTCTTTTTCTCCTTCCCTTTCTCCACCGCTGCTCCCGTATCGCTGTCCTCGTCGTTAGTAGGAGTTAAAAATTCCAATTCATGGAACAAATAATCCGCTCTACTCGGATCATCCGTCCGCGCAAACCACACACTTAATCGATCACCCCGCTCGTCGTAGCGGTATACATACCGCCTTGTAGCGCGGAACGATAAAGCTGGGTTATCCCGCGCGGTAAACGTTCCGTCCTCGATATATAAGTATTCAAGCCCTGGGTCCTCGACTGAGTACCCGTGGGAATGTGGACGTCCGTCACTAGTCCCCTCGCGAAGCTCGAAGCGCGCGGTACCTATGAAACGCCCGCTAGGATGGGAGGGGAGGCGCGAGGTTAGGGTTCGGTCGAGATGCCATGTTCCGAGGAGAGATCGGAATACGGCGCCTGCGACGAAACGCCCGCGGGAGAGGCCTGCTATGGCTGTATCGTGTGTCGCGCGTAGGTTTTTCGTGACTTCGTCGGCGCGTTTTTGGGCAATGGTGTTGGTCGCGGTCGCGGCGGCTGGGACGGAATACCGTGCTGGTGTTAGGATATCCATGGGTTTACCGTTGGCGAGAATTGGTGTATCACTAAGTGGGGGTGTTATTGAGATGTCGAGGGCGCGTGCGAAGTCTTGCATTAGAAAAGGGTAGTCACCCATAGGAAACTGCGAAACACGAGGGTCATCGCGTAGAGATATTGTGCGGGCGATACTATCGTCGTCCGCGAGAGCTTGCCGTAAAGAGGGGGTGTGGTCGCTGCCGGGTGTCCATAAACGAGCGACGAGGCGTGCTTGCATTTCCATGACACCCCAGTAGGGTGAGCGGTACATGCCGACGAAGCCTAGGGTAGGTAAATCCGAGTGGTGTGTGCCGTGGAAGGCAAGTGCGACGGGAAGGTTAGGGTGTGGAGGGGAGTGGGAAATAGTTTCGAGGACTGACGGTGGGAGGAAGGAAAGCGATGGGGACGGATCGAAACCAGTCGCTACAACCACGGCGGCGACGTCGGAAATTTGCTCGTTGCTCGGCGAAAAAATAGTAGCCACGTTTCCTGAAAGCGAGGATAATTTCCCTCTACTGATCTTGATTAGACCCGACCGTACAAAGTCCATATACCATGAACTCATAGTCACGAATGGTTGGTCCTCTAATTGATCGCCCGCGATCTTTGTCTCTGGCGAGAATCCGGATTGGTCGGTACCTAACGCGGATTGGTATATGGTGTTGAAGATGCGGGCTCCCTCAACGCTTATGTGACCTTGGCTATTGGTCAGGGGTTGAGGCCGAAGAGCTAGATTGTATGAAGGTAAATCGCAAGGGAGGAATGAGGGCGCTGACGCAGCCGGCTATATGATGGTCAGCATTTGTTTCCAACATTAAAGCAATGTCGTTAACATACCTTTGGAGATGTGAGAAGCGGGAAGACCCATGCTGGCCGGTGGGCTATATGGTGTATCGAGTACTTCTCCGGCTCTTGGATGATCTTTTCACCCGGGGAGTGAGTAGCGGATGATAGATGCGTCGCAATCGTCGCAGCAATTTCAAGACCGGACATTTGCCCACCAACAATAAGAATCTTGCTTCCTCGTCGGTTTGAGTCCGGTATAAGGTCTTTGATATCCCGGTACCTGCTGCTATGAATTATTGGCACGTCCGCTTCTGTCGGTATGTTATCCGGCCATATCGGCCCCCCAAAGAATCCAGTAGACACCAGTAAGTAATCAAATGTAGAAGTCTCGGTCTTGCCATCAGATTCTACTTGTACCTCCCACGAACCATCACTATTTAAGTCGGTTTTCACGACTTTATGGTCAAGCCGTATATCAGCACCCCCATACTCCTCCAGATATCGTTCTAGATATCGGCCAACTTGCCACGCCTTAGGAAATTGGAGATCGGAGTCCTGCCAGGCGAGATCGCTGAATTGAACAGTATGTCTACTCTGGTTCGTTACCATGAGCGGATGTACAAGACCACCAGTATCATCCTTGTTTGTAGGCCATAATCCTCCAATTCGGTATTGGGCTTCAAAGAGGGTAACCTTGAATGAGCCTGCGGGGACATCGTGTAATAATGTCTTCGCGGCTACAAGACCAGAAGGGCCGGCACCTAAGATATGTGTTAATCGAGAGTTTGGCCGTTGAAGAATTTGGTGTAGACTATCCTACCCACTATACAGACGCTCTTGGCCATACTTCCAACGGCCGGGACCCGGGAAGTGCCGTAAAATCGAGAGATATGTCTCCAACGGAAGATGGCCGAGATGCACGGACGCGACAACGACTCGATTTTGCAGAAATCGTCAGTTTAATAACTGGATCTACTCATAGCTTTAAAATGCTTCAACAATTGGGAATTTTCGACTCATCGCAGTCAGCACTAGTTGTGATGAGACTGGAAATAAGAGGAAGCGTCTGAGGTACTAAAATGGAAATAGAGCTAGGATTGACGCAATCGCAATAACCCGAATTTTAACCATTTTCTAGGTCCACTAGTCGAGCCCCTATTACTCTTTCTCTTTTACGTGAACCGTATCCTGGAATCCCTAGATAATGGACGCTCTTGGGCGTAAAACCGCAATGAATGCTACTATGATTTATATCGCTCAATAAACAGGAGCCTCTGATCTCGGTTTTAGAGGGCAGGCTACTCTAGAACAGGCTTGCAGGTCTCGTATCACCTTACCCCCCACAAAAGCAAAATACATGATCGGTGGAAATTTGCAAAACGCCAAATAAAGCGCATCTAACCAATCGATTTTGTGAGGTAGGTCATTAATACAGGGCTTACCCATTAACAAAAATAGGTGCCTAGTCTTTTCGGAAGGAAACTAGGACTAATGAAGCGCTAGCCGTGAGATTACAGCAATGAGGCTAGGTACGTGACAAGTAATAAGATTTACTTTTTTTTTTTTTTTTTTTTTAAAAAAAAACCAAAAAACCCAGCACTTTCTTGACGATTACCAGCGACGAACGTATCAACCGATAAGGCTCTCCCCCTGTACGATGAAAAGTTCCTCAGTGTCCAAATTTCGAAAGGGTTAGGAGGCGCTCGGGTGTTCCCGGCTATATAGTATTCTTCGTCTTGAAGGGGAGAGAATCCGAACCTCGTATCAAATACTGTTCTGAGCAGGGGCCCGATAGTTCGCCACTAGGTGCGGCATACTTGTCGGCAAGTCGGCGGGAGCCTCGACCGCTAGGCATCAAAAAGACGGGTATCTGCATTCTCTGATGCGACCCGAGACATCTCACCAAGGCGTGTTGACCATGCTTCGGTTCCGCTCCTAAATTAATTCGAGATCGGGACCGAAATTTCTATGGCGGTATTCTCGAACTTGCCTCCGTACCGAATACGTTTTTGGTATACCATCGCGACATTTTATACCGGTCGGAGCGGACCCGCCGAAAACACGAAATCGATCGTGCCATATCATCGTATGGTCCCCTTCCTGCAACTTTCCATTCTCCTATCGCTGCATTAAACCTGAAGGTTCGTCATTTAGCCCACTCCGAATAGTAGCGGGGCGCAACATAAAAGAAGCAAACATCCAGTCGGCTGGAATAAAGTCCTTGGCTTTTGAGCAGTTCTGCGGATGCTTCCGGATCCCGCACAACCTACACGTGCTTATTAAAGCACAGCTGCTCCCAATTAACGGGTATGCAAATTTAGGCATGTTCCCGCCAGCTTACCCACTCTGCTGCTGTAAGGATGTCCAGATGAAGTCAGGTGTACTCTGATTAATTTTCTCAGGGGGGATTGTAGTTGTACATGGCGAGTGCCAGGGGTTTTCCTTACGTATTGTAAGAAAGCAATGAGACGGACATGTATGAAAAGCCCGATATTAACGAACTCCCTAGACAAGCCGCGTTTAGTACCGCTAAATCTCTATCCGAAACGATTCGGTAGGCACCTGGAATTTTCATGTGAAACTTCAAAAGCATTCAGTTAACATCTAAGTGCGGCGCAATTGGCAGGGTTTGGCCTGAAGTAATCATATGAGATACTCGACGTTAGCTCGCCCTTCGATAAGTCCGACTCGTTACGCCCTAGTGAATAGATGTTCTACCTACAGAAGCGATGATTTCTCAGCTATTAAGACGGCGGGTCGACTATTCTCCTGTGGGCGCCTGATTTACCTAGATAGGTACGCAGGGAGGCGGGCAGCATTGGATAAGCTATTACAAAGAACGAATCTTCATTCTCCTTTCGTGGATCTTAACTCTTTTCCTTCTTTCTGGACATCGGAGGTCATTTTAGACGCGTATTCACGAGTTCGGCCAATCCGTCCTTGGTAGAGAAATGGATATCTGGAAGGGAAGCTGCATTAGTTTCGGCCTGTGCTACATCACATCCCTTATTGAAAGACGTGTCAAACATGGTATATCCAGGGACGTGTTGGTTCCCAAAAACCAAAAATGGGGACTCGTATGAGGATACGTCAGCTGAAGTGATATGAAATTGTGTTACAGAAGCATTGTGATAGAGTCCGAGGATCTGGAACTATGATGCTGTAAAATTGAGGGAACGTTGTCGCGTGGGTTTGCTGTTGTCATACAGGGCTGAGTACTATGCCCGGAAATGAAACTGTCATGGAAATAACTGGAAGACGTTTTTGAAGTCGGTGATACTAGATACCATAAAGCAATCAAGTGGCACGGCGACCGCGCCGTCCTTATTCCTTGACTTCTTAATTTCGTATACCTTTCTAGGTATTCTATAAAAATCGGTAGTTTGTCTAGAACCGTCGTTTCATTCAAGACTCACTAGTTCGGAATAGCATTAGCGTGGGAGGGTCGGAGTATACAGTAATTCTAATTGATGGTGGTTGATGATTGAAGGAGACATTCCCAACAAAAGAAGTTGTTCGGTTTACGTTTCAATTTAGGAAATAAGAATTCACTATAATTTGATCGCGATTACCTTCTAGTGTACCTTGTTACTTCCAACACGCGCAGCGTCATGAACTTAGTGGAGTTACTGAGGTGGGGGGAAGTAGTTCCCTTGAAGCGGGCGGGACCTGGTGGGCCAAACCCCATTGAAGCTTCCCTGCTGTATGCGGGGTAACTCGCCTAGCAGCAAGTGTATTAGTCAGTCTCGTGGATAAAAAAGACCGACAATTCCGAATGACATCGTTTTGTTCAAGCGCCGAAATGCGACAACGATGTTTTAATGCTAGTCTCTATCATACACGTGCTATTCAACATGAGCTTTCTATATTCGGCAACACAACCTCGAGGCGATATCCACTATACCAATGCAACCCTATGAGAAACATTTTAACGGAATTATTCGCTAACATCCAACGGAATGAGGACGAAGTAGAATTGGTTAACACGTCTTGATATTTTTCTCTAGCACAACGGTCACGGAGGCAGGGTTACGATTCTAGCAACAATCACTTGGTGATAGATAGTACAAGAGACCTATACGCACAGCATATGACGGTGGAACACCGAAGTTGAAACACGTCAAGAAGTAGTATGAGATTCGTGTAATGGTGTGCCATCCGGCGTTACCAGCTGGGCTTACTAGCTGGGCGCAACGGAAGAAACTATACCTTTGCTTCGTGCGGCTAAGGTTCCCAGAGCCGAAAAATTCTACTTTAAACATATCGTCACGGCTAAGATGTTCGAGTTTGACCCCTCAATAGGAACAATCCGCCAAGTACGACGAGAAGTTGTCGCTTTCGATGATGGATCTGTCGATGTTAACCGAGGATATCAAGACAAATTAACAACTTCGCCTCAACCTTTCACTATGCGAGGTTGAGGTACAACAAGGCTCTAGCGGTTTTACAAGCACAGAATATATCCCCTTCCGACTTCGTGTACCGTTCAACGACTTCATCTGGTAATGTACGTGACAGCATCAAGGATGAGATCTAACAACTCCACGATATCCACGTAGAGATATACAGATATTCGCAACGAAGCTGGCGATCTCGACTTAGTAACCTACTAATAAGCTTCTCTAGGAGCTTCATACGGCATGGAGCAGCATTAGTGAGAGAGTCTAAGCTTTTCTTTCCCCTCTTAGTACACCCCCTACCGAGCGTAAGCCCTATTCGTAAAAGCGCATAACAGGGGTTCAACGCCATGTCTCAGCCATGATTGGTCATTGATCATTTCCCCAAAGTGCAATACCGCTATTGCCCAGCTTCTGGAATTACCTGCTGTGCCGCTAGACTCCATCGTCTCTTTTTTTTTTTCATCTTGGTTGTAGCCAAGTTGGATAGTACCATACTACGTCTTGGTACTGGGCAGCCCTTCTCAATATTCCTTCATTCCAAATCTATATAACTAAACAAGCAAATATTTACCGACAATGGGAAGTAAATAACGGCAGCCGTTAGCAAAACGTGTCGCCGCATTCCATTGAGCTGGATACGCTATTAGGCAAGGCCCGAGCTTATGGGTCAAGTATTCATCTACATTGGCCTTTCTCGCCTCCCTAGTGTGATATGGGTACGCAAGGAGGTTCAATTCATCTCGTACCGATAATTAACTAGGTATAGGATAAGGCAGGCTGTCGTTGACATTGCCTCTGGGCTACTGGATTGGGCAATCCTTCATCTGCTTCGCCGATATGTGCTTCAGCTTGTACGATAGCACATGCATCTTCTAATGCACACGTAAACTGGTAAGCCGGTTATTACACCCGTCCTTGAGATGCGTGTCCATCCATCCCCATGTCCCCAATTTATAAACTGCCGATCCTTCTGGTCCTCTCCCACCCCCTTGTTCTTCGCCTACTACTACCTGACCTACCTCCCCCATCTTTCAACTTGACTATTTCTTAAGTACCTAGGTAGCCCTGCGACGAATGTTATAACCCAGGCTAGTAACGCCTACCGTGCGCTGTACTAAGCAGGAATCTTCATCTTCGCCCGAACCCGCATATAGCTACACCTATACCTACGAAATTTCCACACCCCGTGATGCTTTGATCTCCCAATCTACCTCACCCTCCCTTCTTTCGCCGCATTTCTTTCATTGTTATCCCTTCGGTCCTTTACCACTTCACCGGGTCCATTGCGCTCAGCCTCCTATATACTATCTTAGTCCGATTGACTGCACTGGCTGTTCATCGTGCTAAATCCGAGTTGATGAGCGAGGGATACTTAGTACGCTAGTATCTGCTTCGGACATTATTACGTCTTCCGCGTGTTTTTATTTAGCCAGCCTCCCAACGCTCAAAAAACTTAGCTCCCGTCAAAATAGTTTTAATTCCGACGACCGCTCGCGCGACTTCGAGGCATCATGAGTGACGTTGAGAAGCATTCTGCTTCGCATGATTCTCAGGATGAGAACAATGTCGAAGGTATCTCAGATTTACCACCTGATCCCGACGCTCATCTAAGCCAGGAGGAGAAAGACAAGATTGTGAGCATTACCACCTTGGCGCTACCGTAACTAAATGGGCGCCACTAGATTCGCTGAAGCTTTTTCACAATGGCTAACAACTCAATCAGGATCGCAAGTTAATTTGGAAACTCGATTGGATACTCATACCTTGGGTATGCGAATGATTCATGTTGTGATTCACCTCTCATATAACTGATATTCTAATGTATCTAGCTCTGTATCCTCTACCTTCTAGCCTTCTTAGATCGTACCAACATCGGCAATGCGAAAGTCGCGCGTTTTCCGGAAGACCTGCACTTGCAGCTACCAGGACAGTACAATATGACGTTGACCATTTTCTTCATATCGTACTCTGTCTTCGAGCCAGTGACCAATGTCCTGCTCAAGAGGCTCCGGCCGTCCGTGTTCATCCCAATTATCATGTAAGTTCCGCAATTGCAATTACAAGACCTCGACACTAACACCGTAATACCTAAAGGATACTTTGGGGTGCTTCCATGACGGGCATGGGATTCGTCTATAACTACTCCGGCGTCCTAGCCGCGCGTTGGTTTCTTGGTCTTGCGGAAGCCGGCCTATTTCCCGGTATCAACTACTATCTTTCGTGTTGGTATAAGCGTTCGGAGTTTGGTGTTCGTGCTGTAAGCTTTTGTCTCCTTTCTCATACACTATTCCTATGTCGCTAATATACTACAGGCGATCTTCTTCTCCGCAGCCGCGGTCTCCGGCTCATTTGGTGGACTCCTCGCCGCCGCAATAGAACTGATGGACGGCATAGGAAACCGACCTGGTTGGGCATGGATTTTCATACTAGAAGGCCTGCTAACTATAGTGTTCGGTTTTGCGTCTTTCTGGATGGTACACGACTTCCCCGACCAAGCCAAGTTCCTTTCAGACGCCGATCGCGTTCGCGTAGTCCGTCGGTTGAAACTCGACCAACAGTCTTCAGCTGAGCACGAGGAATGGAAGATGAGTTATCTCATCGCCGGTCTTAAGGACTGGAAGATGTGGCTAGGCATGGTTATCTACATGGGTTGCGACATGCCGCTTTACGCCTTTTCGCTCTTCTTACCCAGCATTATCCAGGAGCTAGGCTGGGGCAGTAGTACAGTCCGAGCTCAGCTTCTAAGCGTGCCTCCTTACGCCGCGGCAGCCGTCCTTACGATCGCTATTGGCTTTATCGCCGATAGAACCCGTCAGCGTGGTCTATGCAACATCGTTGTTAGTCTTATCGGTGTTGCTGGGTTTTTGATGCTTCTAGCTTCTACCGATGCTAGGGTTAAGTACGCTGGTACCTTCCTCGGAGCATTGGGCATCTACCCTTGTATCTCGAACACTATCAGTTGGATGGCAAACAATATCGAGGGTGTATACAAGAGGGGTGTCGTCCTCGGTTTTGTCATCGGCTGGGGTAATTTGAACGGAATTGTCAGCTCCAACATCTACTTCAGCCCACCGAGATATCTCGAAGGCCACGGGGTTATGGTAGCATACATGGCGTTGTTCTTGTTTGGCGGCAGCTTGTTAATGACCACGTTGCTTCGCATCGAGAATAAGAAGAGGCGCCAAGGAGGACGAGATTACCGTATCGAGGGCAAGAGCGCTAAGGAGATTGAAGCTTTAGGTGATGACAAACCTGACTTTTTGTACACCGTTTGATTAAGAGGGATGATAGGGGGAGTCTATTGGATCGCATGGGTGCAGGATATATAAGCATATTGGATATCTTTAACCTCTTGGCTATGGATATGTCTCTTACATAGCGCCGGAAAAGAAACTCGCGTTTTTCCTAAGTCTGGCATATTGGGGCCGGCACTCTATTAAGAGACTCGGCTTACTGCTCTAGACTCACCATTATGTGTCTTCAGCGCCAAGGATTTATTCGACTATTTAGGGGTAGCTTAATCCCTAGTTGCCTTATAGGCCCATGATTCCCATTCTGCTCATTACGATTGAAATATATTTCCTTAAGGGTATTTATTACTCAATGTACACCTAAGTCATAGCGGACTTCAGAACCAAGTTTAGTGCCAAGTCTATAAAGCATAGGTTATGGCTACCTAGGTACCTAGGTATTACCCCGCGTTGACGGCAGGGGCTTCCAGCGCTGTAATTGTAGTCTTTATACCTATTCCTCCATATAGATATGGCGGGCGTACCGCCGAATATCTACCTAGGTACCTAGGTAGGTACGCAGGTACTCAAGTAAGGCAGAAGGGAAAAAAAAACAAAGAAGACGAGACCTGAAGGCCACACTAGCTACGAGAATCTACGCCATTTGAATCGGTAGCATCATTTGCCCATCTCCAGCCTAGGTCTTTCGCAACCTGATCGCTAGTGTATCCGTCGTTTATTTTTTGAATATATTGGTTGAATTCGGCCGCAGTTTCGATTGTGGATCTAATCGCACGATAGTCAAGCTCGTCGTTCTCTAGGCCGGGTTGCTTTCGATTCCATCGGGAGTACTGTCGCGCGAGTGTTATGGCGTTCCGGATTTCCCTGCCATTCATTTTGAATTCCGCCAACTCCTTGACATGGTCCTTTAGACTCGTATAATTAATGCCCTATTTTGACTTCCAGTTAGTTTCGCCCGCGGAATTACACGGCTACTAGCATTAGCCTCTCTAGGACTTACATCATCGTTCAATTCCTCCAGGCGGGCGATAAAATTATCCCAAATCCTAATGCGATCATAGTAGTCCAAATTCTTGTAGCCAATAGATAACTGGATACGTGATCTAAATGCCTCGTCGAAGGTTCCAACTCTGTTACTCGTCAAGACTAATATGCCTTCGTAGTACTCTAGTACCCGGAGGAACACAGACACTAAGGCGTTTCGACGGAGGTCTTCAAGGCTGCGTTGCTCTAGGAATACATCGGCTTCATCAAGGAGCACCACACACCCCCAAGTCTTCCCGAGATGAAGAACTGACTCGAGGTAGGTTTCGACATCTTCTGGTTCCGTCCCTATGTCACCGCAAGTAACGGGATATAGAGGCTTCTGCGCGATCTCAGCAACACTCTCGGCAGTTAAGGTTTTCCCTGTGCCTGGCCCTCCATGTAACAATAGGATTAAACCATTTCCTTTTCCATTGATGAGGTCGGTTGACATTTCGGTCTCGATCTGATCACTGACGAGAGCTCGTACTAATCTCTTCGTTTCCTCCTTAAGAACAAGCCTCTCGAATGCTTTTGTATTCCATGTTACTTCGCATATGTTGTCAACTTTCAGATCCAACCATTTTTTCTTTCTCAAGTTGAATCCCTTGATTGTAGTAGGTAATAAGTATAGGAATTCATCGGTGGGGGGTTTATCTTGCTTCATTGCTTCGGGACCTAGGTCATCTGTGCCTGGCTTCTCTGAGAACCGATCACGAGACCCGTTTTTGCCCTCTTCGGGTTTATGTAGCTCACGGTACACCGCCATGTCGACCATATATCTTTCGTCACCCGAGTAGTGTGACTCTCGATCCCCGCCTTCATGGTATGAGACCAGGTGTCTTGTGCGGCACTTCCAAAACCATTCTCCCCTATTACGAAGCCTGGCTTTCAAGCCTTTGCTAGCGTATTCTAAGGGGAAAATATTGAGCTTCTCGACTTCCAGAACCGAGTCGTTCTGCGTATCGGTGTCCCAGTCTAAGAGGGAATCCTTGCATGAAAACACACCATCAAAAGTCCAACAGCGGGCTTTAATGAAATAGTGCCTTCTGCCCTCTCCCTTTCTGGACGACGTTTCCTTCGGGGAACGGCGAAACTCTGGGGTAGCCCAGGAATTGCACAGAAAGCCTCTTACTTCATTGGCTGTTCTCTGCACGACCACGCCTCCAGGCTTGAAAAGGTATGGAAGATATCGCGTCATAATCTTCCCGTCATCAGTCATTTTCTTGACAGCATCATATTCGTCTCCATATTGTGAAGTAACGTAGGAGACTAACAATCGAAGCTTTTCCTGCTGTAAGGGACCTAGAGATTCTAGGAAAGGGTTCAGTGTTTCTCCTCGGGTGTGGTAGATGGCAGGATACGGAGCTGAGAGTTCAATGGATCCATTATCTCGGAGATTGTTTCCCCTCGATGAGCCTTCGGTAGTGTCGATATTAAAGCCTTGGGAATTCATAAACTGCATCATTGTAGCAGTAAAATCCTCAGAAGCTAGATCGATTGTTTCCGACCGGTGTTCTGGGCAGGGCGCAACATCGCCGGGGTCTTTCTCGGTTTTGGTCGAGCTGGTATAGTTCCGATATACCATGAAGCAAACCTCTGGATTCTTCTCAAGATAAAATGGAATGTCCCGTATTGGTAGGTTTCCCACCAAAGCTTCATTCTTCTTGTTTGCGCCGTCTATCCATAATGGGGGGTCAAGGTACATCCGCGGGGAACCACTAAGGTTATCTATGCGGTGAACTATCTGGTACCTGAGCTTTGGCAGATGACGTGCTACTCCTTGAAGGTCACGGATATACGCTTGAAGGCTCTCCAAGTTCAACGCGGATTCCTCGGGGATATCTAATACTTTTGCGAAGGACTGGAAACAATCCTTGCATGTACCACTACCACCACTCCCGACGTGGGCCGCGCCCAAGCCGGAGGTGGAGGGACCTTCGATGCTTGTGTTCGTTTCCATCGTCATGTATTTTAGACCAGCCATTGAAATTTTTAGGGGCTGCTGTTGGAGGAGCATCGATTGCATTTGGTAATCTTGCGAAGCGCCGGGATATATAGCGGGCCCGAAGCCACCGAGTTGAAGACCGTTGTTTCCAACGCCCGGTTGCTTATCTTTGTTCGCCTTTTCGTTTTCTCCCACACTAGTTTTAACCTTACTGCGGTTAAAGCCCAAGTTTTTGTCAACTTTTCTATCTCGATTTAGAGCTGTATATATTCGACTTTCGCGCTGATGCTCGCTATCGTGGGTTCTATCGTCGGAAATAGTAATTTGCACAGAATGTACCTTTGGCTTGACAGGCTTAGGGGTTAAATGTTGAGTCGGTTCGGACTTCTGATCCGGTCGCTCTGCTCCAAGTATGAAGTCTAGGTGTGCTCCGCGCCTTCCAAACGAGTGAACGGGTTTGTTGTGAGGGTCTGGCCTATTGTCGTCTTCGCTATGTCTCTCGCTGTGTTCTCCGTCGTCGGTTTCCTTGTAGTCTTCCTCGCTCTTGGCTTCCTTGTCGTCGGATCCTTCGCAATCTTCCTCACTATTGATTTCCTCGCCGTCGCCTTCGCTTTCGTTCTGATGATCGTTGGATTCGTCCAGACTACTCTTTTGTTGGAAAATTCGTCGATGCTGTCTTGATAATGCCAGGGATAGTGAAGACCTCCTATCATCGAGAACGACCCTTCTCGAAGCCTTTAAGACAGATTTCTTGGATTTATGCATCCCGTGTTGGGTTTCTCTGACGAGAAGCATTGGGCAGCCAGGCAGCCGCGTGGCTTATGTTAGGCGAACTGGCCACCAATTATGATGTCAATCAAGAGGGACGCTGTAACATACATGGTGGGAAATGAACGTCACTGAAGAGAATTGTTCTTCTTTATGAGCGTTTTCGTTTATTATCTTTTTTTTTTCTAAAAAGAAAAAGAAAAAGATTTTTTTTATTATCTTCGATGGCAGATCTTCGTTCCTTTTCTACTACCGAGTCCGGAGAGGGAGTGTAAGGTAACACTGTGATTAGGTAGGGAGCCTTATTGCTAATCTACTATCGTTGTAGTTTGGCCCGGGAAGTCTTTGAGAAGGCGCTCGCAGCATTCTCGACGGCACTCTCCGTCGAGAGAACCGACCGGGTATCTATTACAGATGCGAACCATGGGAATCTTCAATCCGTCCTCCAAGCAGTCCTAGATGCCAAAATCCATTATGAAGCACGTAAGGGAGATTCGGAGGTTCGAAAGGTACTTGTTGAGATATCAGAGAAGATCCATTTTTACAGCGGAATAATGGATGTTTTGGTATCCCATCATCCCGGTAAGTTGGATATTCCCCCTTTCATCACCCCGATATGAGTTTCTCATAAAGTGTAGAATACGTAGCCCTAGCTTGGGGTGCTATGAAATTCCTATTTGTCGTGAGCTTCCAAATCAACCATTTTATGTATCCTGCGATTTCTCATATCGAATGTAAAGGGTGTTACGAACCATCAAAAATTGATCTGCAAGCTTTCTGCTGGATTGAGCCATATTGCTAGCATCTTACCCCGCGCAGAAATTACCGTGAAGCTATACCCACATGCCAAATATGTCATCGAATCCATATACGCCCAGGTCATGAAGTTCCTCATGCTCGCGCTTGAATGGTACCAGGAGAAAAGGTGGAAACACGCGATCCATGCCGTCACGAGGCCCTTCGAATTACGATTCAACGATATACTGGAGAGCATAACCGCGCTATCCCGAGAATTGAATGAAATTGCTAATACTAGCAGCCACGCCGAGCAACGGGACATACATGCAACCACTCTAAAGGTATACTGCAGACAGAGACAGTTAACTCGTGGGCAAAAAAGTCTGTCTCTTGGCCAAAAACAATTGTTTCGTAGCCAGAAACAGCTACTCCGTGAGCACAAACAAGATCATGAAATTTTACTCCAACTGCAAGCTTTAATGTCGGCCGACAGAAACATTGAAGCAGCTACAAGAGTTCGGCCTCCTCAGCCATCTCCCGAGATTCAAATCGACCAGATCCTAGCTCACTTTGCCTCGACGTCCCTCCCTGACCCAATTAAGGCGTTTCGAGCATCGCTGGCTCTCTCGAACAGACATCGTCAGAGACCCTCGAATGCGGGGCCAGCATTCTGGCTTGATGGCAAGATTCAAGACTGGAATAGTTTCCGTAGGTCATCCCTGGTGATGGTGAAAGGGACAGGGGGGTCGCGATTTTACATTAGGGACTTCTGTGCTCGATCCATCGCGATTCTCCAAGAGGCCAAGATCCCAGTCATCTGGGCCCTGAAAACAATGCTTCCGAACGGAGAGGCCACCGCAAGTGACGTGTCCACAGTCAGCCTTCTCAAATATCTTACTGCTCAGGCTATTCACCTCAATAACAGAACCCAAAACGACGAGACCTTGAGCTTGCGTCTTAGACCATGCCAAACGGCGGAGACCGAAGACGAGTGGGCTAACATACTCGCGTCAGTCCTCGAAGGTATCCCGTTACTTTATATTATAGTCGATATCGAAGTATTATGCCAATCTGAGGACCTGCGGCGATTCTGGCCATCAAGGTTACTCAAGATGTTGTCTGATCTTTCGGGCCGAAATAATAATACCGTTATTAGGTCAGTGAATAGATGGTTGACGGGACGCAAAGCCGATATAATAATTGCTAACGTATAATAGAGTGGCCTTAGTAAGTTATGGGTCGCCTCTCTTCAATCAACATCAGTGCTACCAAGATCTTGTGGTGGTGGTGGTAAGAAATTCGAGGCAAACCCGAGTTGTGCGAACACCGCGCCAAGATGTTTCCAACTCCACTCCGAATTCTCTTGAATTAAGACTGTTAGCCAACGGGACCCGGACCCGTCATCGTTTGCAGGAACCAACGCGACGAAAGCGACGGAATAGGTGAATCTTTAGCCTATATATGCTTACCGGCGTCCAAATACTTCATATTATCTAGTTGAAATAGCACTGGTGGTATGGACCCCTAAGCACGAATACTTGATTGCATTCAAACAACCCGAGAAGCATTCTGCGATGGATAATAAGCTCTAGCTTCGGAAATTCTCTTTAGGAATTGCAAATGAGGATACAATTACGAAAGGTAAAGACATTAAAGGAGTTGGGAGTCTGTTACTCATATACGTGTACATTCATAGGGGACGAAGGATAGAGAGGGTAAAATGTTCTAAATTGTGAATTTGGGGAGGTTGGTAACGCCCCACCCATGACATCACACCCGAAAGCCTGGCACCCTGGCCTTTGCTCTGTAACTTAACATTCCAAGGTTCTAATACCGCAAACTGGACAATTCATAGCACTCAATTGCTTATAACCTGCATCTAGGTATTTCTAATTCAACGAGGGTCTATCCTAAGCTTTCTCTCACATCTAGGTCGTACTACCGTGCGCCAGTTCCATATAATTGTTCACTGAGCTAAATGCACTGCTTGATGTCCCGACCGACGTCCGCCCGCCCGCTCGCCAAGTCTCAAGCCAATTCGCTCGTAAATTCCGAAGCACCTACTTAGCAAATTAGACTTATTTTGGCAGGTCGATTTGCAAAGACAATCAATTTGTGGTTTATTAATCACTTACCTATTGTTTGTCCCAATTCTATGTCATGCCCAGCACCACATTGCGTATTTTGCTGCTCAACGGGCTGCGCGACTTCAATGAATATGATTAGGATCTCGTGGTATGTTAGATCTAGACATGATGTAAGTGGATTACCTGTTCTAGTCCAACATTTATGGAGAGTCCGTTCAATTAACACCACGACAATAGTGAAAATCAAAGTGACCAAGCCAATTATGGTCGAATTTGGCCATGTACCATCTTCTGTAGCGCCAGCGGACGTCATGTTTGAACAGATGGATAACACAATAAAGGGCCAAAACTTCCGGAATCGAATCTTCTTATTTCCAAAGATCAAAATTGAACGCGATGCAAAGAATACCTAAAGCCATCTCGTGCTAGAATATATATCATATATTGATATATTCAAGATATTCTTGATCCCAACTTGGCGGTTTCGAGCTGCGCATCAAAAGACCACTCATAGCAACATGCTCGACCGGAAACTCCCAATCTAGGAACCGGAGGCTGGCCTTCAAGTTTACTGGCCAGCTCCTTCGGCCAGTAAACTACAATTTCTCAACAGGAGTAGATAAAAAAGACGACCGGAACTTGGAACCGTATATTCATTGGCTAAGTCCTAAAGTTTGCATGCCCACCCTGCCACCATTTACGCCAATATATAAGAGCCCTAATTCGTTCTAATCAGACTCACTCCTACTCCATTGACGCTATTACATCCTCTTCTTCTCTATAATCACATCGATCGCGTCAGACTGAATGTTACATACCTAGGCACCTTCACTAGTTGTGGCTACCATCTAACGTGTTCGGTTCAACTGTTCGGGACTCCATCATTGCCAGAGGAAAGCTTGATCATCCTTTCCCCAGTCATATTCAAATTAAGACCATGGAATCAGGTACATTTACAGACATTGTGTTCGAACCCTATACACCAGTTCAATGGGATGCCGCTCCTGAAAACCCCAAAGCCCAGGAATTCCATCCAACTATGGACTTGCCCGAAAACATGTCATCTGGCAACTTGATAGCATCCATGAATTACTCTTCCGCCGCTAAGCCGCATGATGAACGAGCGCTCCTTGAGCAGCCCCCGTGGCTGCTTCCAATGCCCGAGAATGCACCTCCGAACGAGCTATCCAATACGGATCCAACCCCGTGTGCCATAGATTCCGCCTTCGACTTGGACTTGGGCTCGGATTGGCACTTCTTAAGTGATGGTCAGCCAGTCACGGCAGAAATGGGGCTATTCTCGGACCAGGCCACCGAAATAGGTGTTATACATTCGCCGTCAAATTTATTTGAGGATGCCACATCCGCGACCGTGTGTACCCTCCGGTCTCAGCACACAAGACTTGACAGTTCGTTAGATACTATCTTCTTGCCCAGTAAAGACTTCACAACGCCTCCAGCGACGGAGTCACGAAAGGAAGTAACCACCCAACTGCAGCATCGGCCGTGCCGACCCATCGCACCAAAATTACCTTGCATCCAGCGCTCCGAAGATAGCCCAGTGACAGATAACCAATATACAACGCGGGGTCACAATGTTCAAGGGCCTCCATGCACACTACGCAACAAAAGGAGACTGACGCCCGACTCGGAACTAGACAAGGTGACTGCCAGCATCGGTGCCCCCAAAGTGGGCTTTTCTGTTTTCCAAGTCTCTAAGAGTCCGCAACCGGCGAAAAGACGGCGTAAGAGAGTATTAAAACAGGACAAACTCGACACTAGGACTTGTCTACGATGTCAAGACCAACATCTCAATGTACGTTCAGCATATCCACCCAGGTATCGTCGCGGGCACCAAGCTTATACTAAGATGGGTTTAGTGTTCGGGGGGATTCCCCTGCAGTAATTGTGAGACTCTTTGGCGACGCATTGAAAGGCGTATCACCAATAGAACTATTTTATGGACACTGCTTTGATTCGGATTTGACGTGATTGCATGAGATCTTTTCATGTGCGTCTTTCCTCCCCCCCGCCTTTTTCTTTTTGGTTGATACTGACATAGTGCATTTGTCGTACGGAGGACAGTGCCTACTAACCCCCCCCCGCATGGCAGTATCAAAGGAAAGGATGCTGGAAAAGGAATACCCATATGGCCTCCAACTTCCAAAATACGAAGACCTGGTCCCACCAAGAAACGTATTCAGCGTGGATTCATTCCCCCAGGGAATATCTGATTATGCCCTCAACGCGGAAAAAGATCTTTCATTGGGACGCAACTATTTCAATTTCGTATTACACAAGATGAACACGATTAAGAAGAACCCCAAAAGGCTAGATCACTATACGTTACGCTGGTTGGTGATGCATGCTTATGCGGCGGATATTATTAAGGATTTGCCGATATTCTCCGGTCTTAGGTTTGTATATGTCCCTCCCGACAAAGAACATAGGCAAGACTACGAAGAGGATGAGCTATGTGGGAAGTGGGTTAAGTTAACGGATAAGGGCCAGGAGGATATTGTGCACGCATTAACACATTTTGCGGAATATACGAAGTACATTGTTCGAAAACTAGGGATCGACCCCCAATCGTATTTGTCTTCACAGCCTCTTAACAGACAGATATTTCGACGCTGGTTACAATCCATACCGGAGGGGTTCTGGTTCTGAGTTCGTCGAGAGATCCCAGGGTGCGCAACAGAGGGAATAGGTACATGTAGGCATATGGTCTCATATGTCGTGAGGCTTTGGTCGGCGGCTTGATGCTTAGTATTTTCAATTCAACTCCTACGATAAATTGAAGATCGCTTATATATTTGCTCAAGAGTTCTGCTTCTGGTAGAATTATTTGATTGATATTGTATAAGCGCATGCTTACCTCGATATGCATGTCTACTTCAGTTTTGAGTGCAGTTTAGTTAGAGCACTAACTGGTGGAAGTCCCTAGATTATACTGGATCAGGGGACCCGAGTCAACGCAACGTCTTTCTGCAGGTCCTCGAGACCACCTGGATTCCCGAAACCATGGATCAGACTTAGGGTCTTACATACCCTGTCACTGAAAGTATTAGCGTAAGACGTCAACAACTAAGGCAAACGCGCCTACGCTTATTCGACCGTGGTAATAGCAACTTGTAGTTGAAATTGTGACGTAAGGGAAGGAAATGTTTAATCCAGGGAGGCTCGTTCTGTCCATGAGCTGAAGGTTTCCAAGCTAAACCAGCCAGCTAAACACGCTGGGTTCAGCGGGATAAATCTAAGTTAGCCAATCATTTCGCGAGAATTTAACGTTAGCTACCACAAACGGCAATACTTAAGCGCCGGGTTTTACTCCCCACGGGTAAAAGATGGGTCTCACGTTCTAACTTCCCGTTGAATACTCCACTCGTATTTAAATATGAGGTATGTACATACTTACGTACATGTAAGTCTTAGTTTTCTTCGACAGTTTGATTTCAACGATCGTAATGCTTGGCAGGGATACAGAGACATATCCCCTTGTCTAGATTATGTTATG
This sequence comes from Hypoxylon trugodes, assembly GCF_022578975.1. Classification (NCBI taxonomy): domain Eukaryota; kingdom Fungi; phylum Ascomycota; class Sordariomycetes; order Xylariales; family Hypoxylaceae; genus Hypoxylon; species Hypoxylon trugodes. The sequence goes on along the minus strand of NW_026250019.1, from coordinate 3,633,849 downwards.
TGCCTAGCCTGTTGAGACTGCTCCAAGTACCTAGATACCTACCTAGGTAGATATGTAGGAAGATGGCAATTCAATTCGGACCTTGGAAGCTAGGTCGGCCTCGGAAGTACGGATCAAAGAGTTGCTGTAGCGTCGCAGCAAGCCTTGTCATCAGCTGCAGTTTTCCATAGGTATTGGTGCAGGTAACCTTGACCATAGCTAGACAACTCATTTCGTGACCGAAAATCAGCATTACCCTTCCGTTACGGTTGGTCCAGCACCTCGAATCGGCGGTACTTAGCCTCGGTGCATTTCATTAATTTGTAGGAGCCGTTCGCCATTGGACCGATGGTGCAGCTTGCATCATGTAGTGTAGCAAACCGCCCGCGCTCTTAATCAATGCCTTTGTTCACCGCAACGGTAATTCGAACACGCCGATTAAGCGTGTTCTCGCGGTGCGTTACCCTTCCCTGCTAAGATCCCCACGATACACTTGATTGGAGGTGTTCTTAGCTGCAAATCATAGCTATCAGCTAAGTAAATTGTCAAATCTTCGGATGTCGATCATGAGCTTGCACACTCTAAAGCAGTTACCCCTGGAAAATTCAATCCAATCGATCGGCAACAAATTTTGACATGTTGCTTTTTAGCCGATCGAACCAACTTTTCTAGACCCTGTTAATGTTTAAGAACCAGAGAGTCCACGTGGAGAAGGATGGGATGTAAGACACGCGCGGGATGTTATAAATTTGATACAGGGATTAAAGACAGGTTCGGGTTCGCTTCGTACCTAATTGTTTGGATCTCCAAGTCTAGTCTATTGGTCTGTTTGCTTCCCACGATGTTCACTTAAACTTACAAGAGACTAGCAATTCGCCCGAGCTGCTTGCGAAGAGTAAGCGCTGGAAGTTCTAATTATGTCTACCTACTCAGATCTGAAGTCTACCTAGTTGTCTAATCGATCGGGGTGAAAAGCTCAATCCTCCAAAAATCCCGAATTGCACTTAGATATGCACCTTCTTTCAGCTGATGGTTTCTTCGGTAACCTGACTTAGTATCATTTCAGAAGGCTTCCGTGGTCATGCGGGCTGTTGAGATCTGCGGGGGATTTTGACGCAAGTTTATGTATTTGTACTGTAGATCCGCAGCGCTTTAGCTACCGTTCCGAAATGGCTTGTTAGGAGCTATGGCGAAAAGCTAATACTTCCCTTACATGCTCCCATGTGCGTTTAGCATCTGCATGTCACCCCCCAGATCAAACGGGAAGGGAAGGCCTAGACGGACTTTTCTAACAAATCTAGTAGTAACGTCCGCTATATTTCTGCATTTTCTAGAAGGAATCGATCCCTTGAATGAAAGTATTTTTCATAAGGCTGTGAGCGACTTAATACCAATTTTGCTGTGCATTAGCTTACTCCTTCCCGTATCCAAATGTCATGGTGAGCGATTGCTTACAAGCAGGTCCCTAGACCAAAATGCTCTCAAGAGAACGGCCTACCGTGATTTCCTTGCAGCCTTCCATGTCTAGTTCTCTATTTCCTCGGATAGTATTGCCTGGTCGTGTAACGATGTAAATGAAAGCAGGTACAAGTCTAAGTCTAGGAACAATGGGGTGGACTGGTAAATTGCTGACCAATGCTACCACCCTCTACCTCATCTCTGCGACTCGCCTCTCTCCTTCAGTTTCGCATCCGATGTACCTTAGACCAACCTCCATTTAATATCTAGGTACTCATGGACGCCTCTTCTAGCTGTACATATAGATAGCCAAGGCTGAGGATGTCCTTAGACATGCATCCATCCAATCAACAATTTCTCCCTACCTAGATACCTATGTACATTACTCCTCCTTCAATACCGTCACGATACAGTACAGAGGTGGTTTATATCTAACCGGGAAGCGAAGGCTGCGGATACCTGCGTCCCAAAGCTCTTCTACTATTTCGCTTCTATCGATACCTCGATATTTTCACGTTAACCCTTATTATACATACAGCGCGCCTCGGTTGGGCCACGCAGTAATTCAATTATAATTCTTAATTCAACTTACCTTTTACACTTCTTCGTCGTTGTTGTTACTCCGAAGTCAATCCCTATTATTCGAACGAGTGGCATACCTACCTAAAGCAACTCCCTTCTGGGCTCGCTTTTCTTCACTATTTACCAACCTACCCCCCCTATTCAATCATTAACTTCAAAACTTTCCTTACTAGTAATAGGTCACATCATCTCATTCATAAACGTGAGGATTTGTGTCCATACTCAACCTGATCCATCGCGTCCTCACTTTAGTCATCTTCCTCAACATCCACTCACACGGGTCTCCTATTCTATAGCAATTGTTTTGTCTTAGTCTAGTGTAGTCAAACTATCGAGAATCTCTTTACATTTCTTTTTACTAGGTGTTATCGGTCTTCCTCGGATATTGGAATCGCGGAGCGTGATTGTATAACGAGATACATTATCAGACTCAAATACCCTGCTCATCTCCATTCATGGCGAAACCAGGCTGACTACCACCGACTTACCTCCTCAATTTGGTTACTTTCTTGGATTTGAGTTATACTAAGCACGACGGCGCTCATACGGCTTCACCTCCTCGCTCTGACGAGTTACATCCTCAATCAATATTCCTATGAACTCCGAATTACTCCGAAGACGTGATAATAGCCGTTATGAATAGTACGATACACATAGACGACCCTGATGGATCGGGTCAGACCACCACATCCAATGTTTTCACAAAGCAGCATATCGAAACCATCGTTATCTTCGAGAGATTGGGTGCTGCCTTGTCCGTCACTGGGGTCCTTCTCATATTCGTCGCCTACGCTGTTTTCAAAAGACTTCGTACCGTGCCGAATACGTTCATTGTTTTCGCCTCTTTCGCGAACCTGGGAGCTAGTATTGCTTGTTTAATAGGATATTCAGGGGTACTAGCGGGGTCGAATAGCCATCTATGCCAGGCACAAGCCTTCATGTTTGAACTGTAAGTCAATTGTAATTCCTTTCAGGGGTGGGAAAGTGAACCCGGGCTGATCTCAGACTAGATTTATGCAATCAGATCCATGGTGGTCATTTGCCATGGCAGTCAATGTATACATGGTATTCTTCTTCTCCGCCAACCCGAAGAGCTTTCTTAGTTACTGGTGGGCGTACTTCCTCGTCTGCTACGGAATACCCTTCATTCCCTCGTTATGGCTACTTATTGTTCACGGTGGAGACGGGCAGAATGTATACGGCGATGCGACGGTAAGCCACCTCTATCCCTTCGCGTCAAGCCTTTATTATATATACTGATGTTTAGCTTAGATATGGTGTTGGATAGATAAGGACTGGTCCAACCTTCGCATCTACACGTACTACCTCCCAATATGGGTCTGCATCATCCTCTCAACCTGTATCTACATAGCCGTCGGTTACTATGTCTTCAAGCAGCGTAACCAGTTACGCAACCTATCTCTAAGCAACCCTACCCATGAACCGCCAATGTCGCGTGACTCAGGAGAGAAAGTAAGTTCATTATCCAACTTCGCGTGATTAACAGCTTAGACTAAGATAACTAATGATATCAGCAGACCCTCTTCACAAACGCAGCCGTAATGGGCAGCATAAACCGCGAAGTCGTACAAGTAACAACCGTAAACTCCACCTCGGCTCCAGCCTCCACACTCACCAGCCCCTCCTCCCCAACCGCACCAATGCACTGGTTCGACGGTCCCCCCGACACACACCCCTACTACGACGGCCCCTCATCCCCTATCTCGCCCCCAAACCCGTACCAGACAACCGTAACCCGAATAACCGCGGACCCAGCACCACGTGAAAACCTCCGCGCCAGGGTACGGGCAAATATTCAACGCTGGCGCGTGCGGTTCAGTCACATGGATCCAGTCAAACTGGCCTACCTGCGCACGTCGTTCGTCTTCGCGATCAGCGTATTCGTAACGTGGACGCCGAGCAGCGTAAACCGTGTACACGACCTAATCTACGCCGAAAGCGCTAGTTTCGCGTTGAACCTGGCGAGTGCCGTCGTACTACCACTACAAGGTGTATGGAATGCCGTTATTTTCTTTTCGACGAGTTGGTCGGCTTTACGTCAGGAGTTACGCGCGAGAAGTGATTCGCGTAGGGGAATTCCGCGGGGACATCGGGATGCAGTTGCTGCGAGACATGAGAGGGAGCGCGAGAGAGCAGTTGAATTAGCACGGCGTAAGACGCATACGGGGAATGGTCAAGGGAGTAGCGATGATGCGGGGAGTGATATAAGTTGCCCGAGTACGCTCGCTAGTCATGGCGGAGGAGGCACTGTTCGGGTTATGCGTGGCGGGTCGCTCACTAGTTTGTGAGTAGCTTTACGCTGTTAATACCTGTAAAAATAAAGTGCGGTGCATGGATCGAACGTATACGAAGGATAGGCAACATATAAATCTTTCTTGGCTATGCTAGATAGATACTGGATAGAGAGGTAGCCCAGGAGGCCAGTCGATTGTTTGGCTAGGTGGTGAGCTGGTTTCAACAGGCAACATGTGGTATCTCTTTCTCGTTGGCGACTCAAGGTTTAGGGAATGGTGCTTGGCTACGACCATCTTGGTCTATGGCTTGCCTCTATAGTGTGTATAGAGTATACTATCCTAAAAAAAGGCTTCTACGGAGTGCCATTCAAGATAGACGTAGTCCCACTTGCAGCCTAGTAATACTTGCCGTTAATATCTTTTTCAACGCGCGGGTAGGTCAATAACAATATGCGAGTGAAGGTGGGGTGATACTTCTTCAGGGTAATTTGTAAAAAGACGGTCGCGCAGAGAGAAATAATACATGAATTTATAAATAATCGCTATAGTGATGCATAATGCAGTAAATCCAATCGTATGTCGTACCAATTAGCAAAGCAAGGAAATATACTGGGGTGAATCGTCTGCTCTGTAACGCACCGATGAGAGTCGATTTCTAACCCAGGTTGCCGTTCATGATTCCATCTTCGCGACGAGACTTTCTGGTACTAGGGCTTGTTCTAGGGTGGTAGGGTCCTCACGGAACTGGGGATTCTGTACCACGTTTTTGAGAGTAGCCAATACATTCCGTTCTATAACACTAACGGGCCCATCCGGTTTTTCGGGAGCAGACATTACTTTATTTAAGTAACGGAGTGCGCTCTGAAGCCGACGCTCCTTAGCTTCTGACGTTCCAGGGCCACTGGCATCAACTGCTTGAGTGATGAGGGCCGGAATGTATGTGACCTGTACGGCTGGGGTTTCGACAGATCCGTCAATATTGAGGGATTCGCGTAATGACTGCCTCACATCGTCTTCAAGAGTCGTCCACGCTCGGTCGTATAATTCAGCGGTCGCAGGGTCTGCAGCACTGGTCATGCATAAGAGTCGTGCAAGAGCCCGATCATCTTCGACTTCCAGATCCAACTTCCGGAACCCTTTTTCTTGAAGTAGCTCGAGGCGACGCGTCAGGACTAGATCGTAACCCTCGCGTAAAGTCAAGCCATCCGATATTATGCCTATTCCGACTTCGTATACTGTAGAGTAGGCATCAAAATTCGATTGAGTCAGCTTTTTTGCGCAAGTCCAATCAAGGTGGCCGGCGGCGCCCGCAATGTCTAGCATTTGTTCGAGGAAGCGTAGCCGAAAGCTGCGGGCATGGTCCCTCATTTTTTCAAAGTTGGCCAAGCAAGCAGGCACATTTTCTGCCTGAGCCAATTGCCCAAAGTTGAATTCGGCCCCCAATTCCATGCCGTATATCATATCAGATCGATCTGCTTCGGACAGGCGCTCCAGACAGCCTAGCAGGCCTCCTCTAGCAGCTTTCAAAAGAATCATGTCGTGATTTAAATGGCTAATATCTTCTCCAGTTGCCGTTTGATAGTCAATCGCAAGTTGGTCATCTTTTCCTATATCATTTACTATTATGGAAGTAATGATAAAGTACAATTCTTCCGAGGTCTTGATTGACTCCCTGTAGAAGTTATGTATCCAATCAAACGACTCACGAGAAAGTCGTAGGGCCTCGGCTTGGTTCGAAACTAGTATATCGTATTGATTGTTATGAACCCATCTCAATGCTAGCAGTCCAACGAGGGTACGATTGACCTCATCATACTCTTCTCCGTATAGTATCACTGAGGGTGATACGGCCGATGGCTTACTGTCATTGCCACCGACGGAGTAGGCACGCTTGAGCCGATCTACCTCGGGCTTGAATTCATCATAGATAAGTGGGAAGAACTCCTTATCGGGAAGTTGGAAAAGTTCATCTGGTTCTTCGACGTAGTCGCGCAGGGAACGCGAATCGGTGGTCATATTTAGATCATACTCGGGCAATGAGAATTGATGGATATGTTAAAAGTAAAAATCGATGGGAGTGTTGAGGTCTCTGAAGATAATGAACTGAGGCTATGCTGGGCTATGCTTGCGAGCTAATTTTTGAAGATGGGAAGTGGAAATATGTAGACGAATAGTACGAAGAGCGGGGTTGTAGTGAGCTTAATGTCTTCGTTACACATATGACACGATTATGAGTGAGATACTTGTTTGTTACTAATGTCACGGTTTATTTGTAGCGTACTTAGAGCTTGATGAATTGAATTAATTTCTTCAGTTAGCTTGGATGGAAGTTAAAGAGCTTAATGGCTCTTACAAAAGTATATCGTAAGTGAAAATGTTGCACGTTTCAAATGTTACTTATGTACCTGAGTACATTACCCCACATCACGCAGAAAGAGGGGAAATAGAGGCCAATCTCCAAACCCAACAGCCCTATTTAACCACTAATTCAGCACCTCTAGTATCACTCCAGATACCTACATACACCAACATCACCAACAGAGTGTGTTCCATAATCATCTTATGACTCATTAGCGAGGTACAACTACTAAACATAAGTTGAGATTTATCGTCGTACGATGATGATAGTCATGGCGATATCACATTGGTTAGTACCCAGGCATCGTATTTTGGATCGTTCTATGAGTAGTCGGCGCCAATTCTCAAGGTAGATGTTTGAAGCCAACCAGGGAATGCTGACCAAACATTCTTTAACTCACGACCAATTCTGCACCCTAACGAATTATCACCATGCTGTCCAAGTTTCAAAGCAAGCTCCCGGCTTCACACCAGCCGTCGGCATTGCTTGAACCACAAATGCCTCAGCCAGAGAATCCACAGCTACCAACCTTAACATGCTTAGGTAACGAGGTCATTGCAATGATTGCTGATTTATTACACGACACAAGTCCGCATACAATCTCGTCTCTCGCTCTTGTTTGTTCCAACTACTATAGTATCGCGAGGTATACCCAAAACCGAGAGCTTTTACTTGAGAACGTGAAAGGCAATCCCCACCCTAGTTCAACCACGCGGCTGGCATATATAGAGAAAACCGCGACCTTTGGAGCTGTCCGCCGATTAGAAGTCCGCAACGACAAGGATGAGATTTTTCTCCCCCGATTGTGCAGATTGATCCCCAAGATGACTGGCCTTACCGACGTGGTGTGGTCGAAAACCGAGGTACCCGAGCGAATAGTCGAGCTTCTTCGAGAAAGACCTTCGATTCATTTACATGCTGAGGTAATTAATCATTCCCCTGCAAGGGATCCCGAGATCATTGATCGACTTCAAGCAAATGAAAATCTGGTTTCCCTAAACTTGGAGATAATCTATCGTGTTTCGAAGGAAGGGTTGCGCTGGTCTAGGCCGTTCAAACACGTTGTATTATCATGCCCAAATCTCCGCAAACTCAGACTTGATATCTGCCGACCGCAGCCCCATTATGGATTAATCTGTAGTACATCCTCCAACGAGGACAGAGCGGGAGGTTTCGGGTTCGTTAATGGGGAGCGTCTACCTGCTCTAGAAGAGTTAGATATAATCAATTACCCCTTCGGCATCTACGAGGACTACACTTACGAAACGAGCTACTGGGCGGATAACTTCGACTGGTCTCGACTTCTACATCTCGCAACGAATAACACAGAACTTATACTTAAAGTCGCGCCGCATCTTACGTCTCTGAAAGAATTCCACAGCTCTTATGCATCTGGGCTTACCATGATCTTTCTGAATCAAGTCCCAAGTGCTCTTGAGAGCATTGCTATCTCGAGACCCGAAGGTGTCAATGGGTCGAAGTCCTTATTGGAGGCTGTGCTAGTACATAGGCAAAGCTTGAAAAGGCTGACTATCCACCAGAAGGAGGATTATTATGGAAGGTGGGAAAAGTTGGCCATTGATATCGAGACGTTAACCAAGATTCGCGACGGATGTCCACACATCGAGGAACTGGGCCTCGACCTCTATCGCGACGATGGATGGCCATATAAAGCACTCAGGATACTTGCATCATTTCCCCGACTATGCCATCTCAAATTATATTTTCAACTTGGAATAGCGGATGAGGACAACCCCACCGAGCCCTATGTGACCTTCTCAGCCGCCGGGAAACTGTTTCGGTATTTACAACAACAGAGTATCGACAAATTAATTAAGATACAAACATTGGAGATCAAGTCTGGCTTCCCTCCCTCTCCTTTCTATAACGACAAGCGCATCAATCCCTTATGGCATAATGACAACTCGTCTAATTTCATCTGTACCCTTTCAGATCGACATGATGCGGTTGGAAAGGAGATTTTCAGCGTTCGCTGTACGAATTTAAACCGAGAACAAAACGAATATCTCCGAAAAGTTGAGCGTGGTGAAGAAGATTCGGATTGTCCATACTCCAATGTCGAGGCTTTCAGAGTTGCGCGCGATGGCCCTACCCCCTATTGGCAGTCAGGACGCACTCGCAATTGGAGGGCAAGTCCTGGCTATATTAAGCCCTGGATGAGAGGATGTTTCTGGGACTAAGGCTAACTCAGGAGCGAACAGGCTATTGCGAAACTTGATCTATATGGGGAGGTTTGATCGCATTAGGGGTATAATAAAGAGAAATCGTTCCAGACGATAGACTAAGATTACATTATGGACTCTAGAGTCCGTCAGTTCAAAATACTACAGAATTCAATTTACGCAGCCTGCCCACCAAATCAGGATCAAAATAGTCAAAACGTCCTCTTTATTACCCCGCCCGCACCATCTCCGGAGCCCAATCCCTCAATGCTGGATGCGCTAGCAGTGGTGGCGTCTTGAGCCGTGTGGGTGGTGGGGGTAGTGAGACACTTTCGTCGCCTTCTTCCGTAGGCTGCAAATATCGCGTGGGTGGTTGAGAGGATTTACCTCCCAAGAGTCTCTGCTGACTCTCCGAGTATGACACCTGGTAGAGCCAGTGTCCATGGCCTTCTTGCGACTGAAGTCCTATCCCATCTCCGTCCTTGACTCCCTTGGTGTTACTATTCTTAGGGTGAAAGTTTCCTCCGAGTCTCTGTATTCGTGCGTGTGCGAGCGATGTACGGCTCTGGAGCGATTTTCGGATGATTGTGCTACGTTGTACCTCTTCCTCGAATAAGAGCCGTGAATTTGTGAATCGACGTCTTCGGGCATGTTCTTCCCAAGTTAAAGTTGGATCCCGGAGGCGCGCAGCCTGAAAGGCAAGAAGGGAGGCTTGTCGCCGGCGGCGAAGTATCGCATAACAAGCGATTGCAAATACGATAACCAATGCGACGCCTACGACGGTAGAAACAGATATTATTATTTTTATAATGCGCTTGCCTGAGGACAGATTCGCAGATGATGAAGATGGATTCCTAGTAGAAATGATGGCAATCATGACGCTCGTTGGTGATGGCAGATTCGCTGGTGTAAGAACCGGAACGCGAAGTGAAGCAAGACATCTCAGACAGGCGTAGACCGAAAGTCCACCCGGAAGAGACTGATTAAAATCCTTTAATTCACCTCGAGACTCTTTTACAATTGATACAACGCGTCATATTGTTACACTTGAAAGCGACGGATCTAAAAATGGAACCTAGAGGTTTCTGTCTACTGTGCGCCACTTTCGTTAAGCTAGAAATGCGGCGGGTTTCAATTCGTCGATTAAAAACTAGATAAGGAGATGCTAAAGAAGATGGTGACCTAACTATCGTCGGATACGGGATCGAGAAAGATATCGTAGCCAGTGATCGAGATGTAGTTGACCGTCCCTTGCGGCTTGCAGCTTCTGATTGGTTTCGTACCTGGAAAGACTAAATCGGCCAGGAACAGAGCAATACGAGGTTTGCTAGAGCGAATTCCGAGACTTATTTGCTACTTTATATATTCGGAAGCGAATCCATCGCTTTGTGTTGCCGTAATCGGGTTCGTAAAACATTTTCCGGTGGCTCTATCGTGTACCACCGTGGCGCACCACCGCTGACGTCGATTGCGCAAGCGTGAGGGGCCTGATCTTTGGAAATATTTTCAAGTTTTCCCGCCTAATACATCACCGTATGTTCGAGCTACTTATGGGGTTTCCCGGTCAAGATAGTAAAGGGTGAATCGAGCTCAGTGTTAGCGCACCTATTGCTTCAGTACCTGATAGAACTAATGGTTTTTCCTACGGCTACGTTTGGAGGGCCAATTTTATTGTCGGGGGATGTCCCATGTCTTGGATTATCCAGCCGACGCCCACATTTTCAACCAGCATCATCCCTATCACCATCTTAACCTCACATACCCGGGTATTCCTGGAATAGAGCAGCCTTGAAAGCCGAGCCCTTATCGACGACGTTTATCGACAAGCTGGGATATCATATTGAGGCCTGATAGCCCTTCTTTATAGTACGATAAAAACTTCCGCCAGTCAATAGCAACCCCAATACCTATATACACGGCCGAGTACTTGGGTACCCGGATACGGCCGCAACCCTAACCTGGTGCATCCACTAGCTGAGACAAGAGCCCAAACTCCCACCTACGCATCAAATATACAAGCCTGCACAATCGCGTGAATCCTTTCATCAGTCTCCTGCTCTCTTCCACGATTAATGTGCGCGTATTGATTTGGATCGGTATTCAAGATTTTAGCCCCAGCCCACCTCTCAAGTTCTTCCAACGTCGGGCGATCGCGATAGTCGACGGCCAAACACGCGGCAAGGACGAGTCGTAAATCTTTATCGACGAGAGGATACGGGTCCGGCGTGCCATTATCGAAATCTTCTAATATACCCGCAGCGGGCGACAAGACGTCGTCGGCTCGGCCGAGTTCGGATAGGTCCACTTCCATTTCTTCTCCAGAGTATTTACGGTCTGTTTGAAGCCCTATTACGCTAGCCATCATCTATTCTCGCGTTAGTTAAATGGAAACCTGGCTTGGGGAATTGGGTAGGTGTGATGGATATTCTTTACGTACTATACCTATGTCCAATATGTTGCTCTGTTCGCCTGTGGGGTGTTGGCGGGCATGACTATCTTCCTCCCTAGATTTGAGTTGACATTTAGCAACGTATGGAATCATTTCAATCATCAAAGTACATAGGAAGGTATACGACTTACGACAAATCTGCTAGCCCAAAGTCGAGTAACTTCAATATCGGGGAGAGGCCGTGTTCGCGGCCACGCATGTATGATCCAAACAGAAGATTATCGCCGTGTATGTCGTTACTAACAATGAATGAGTATTTTAGGAACTACAAAATTAAATTCGACCGTGTCCCAGGAGTTTCCTCCGGGATAGGCTGGATGTTTATGGTATGGGCACTTACTGAGCTAGTCCGCTAGGATCTATCGCCTTAGCCGTCTCAAGGTCTTTATAATTTTTGACAGGCCAAGCCACTGCCGTCAAGATCAGTACTCGCAAATTTCGCATTTCAATTCATTTACCTAGATCGAAAAGTTCTAGGTCCTAGATGGGCTATGTGTAATAATGAGTCTCTAGTGTTACTTACTTGCAATATAGGCACGGATCACTGATACAAGAAAACGTCAACTTCTAACCATCGGAGATAGATTAATGTAGGAAAACTGACTGCAGAAGAATATTGACCAAAGCAAACGGTTTGGCAGAACCTTAAGTCCTTTTTCTTTCGCTCGCACCATGAAAGTCGTGAGGGTGTCATTCTCGATATGTTCTAGGAATGCCCAGGCCCAGCCATAGCTTTCCCTAGCCGGTTTCAGAGGGTCGTTGGGGCTAGTAAATATCGTAACGATGTGCCTACAATACCTCAAACCCTACAACATCGTTAGCTATTAATCTAGGTCGGGAATATATTCGCATTACCTTTAGGATAATTGCCTCCCTCCGTAACCCCTCGACGTCCGAACCTCTCTGGGGATCTGCGATTTTGAGCACTAGCAACCGCTGATTAGATGCCTTAACCGATGACGACACATACTTGACCTTGTATACACCACCTTGGCCGCCCTTAGCATGGAATTTTTCTAGATAAAATCTTTGCTTCAAATCTGACTCAAAAAAGCTTCGTATTAAATATGCCTGGCTTTGCAGAGATGGCTTACGTGAGCTCCTGAGAGTGCGACGATTCATATTTTAAAGTGGTACGATACGATACTTCTCGATTAATTCGATCATATTGTGCCTCCATCAGTAGATAGAACCCCCGGAGTTAACGGTTATTGTTGTCTTTATCATAAACATGGCGGTTTGTTGATAGCGCTTCCGTTTCCGGTTTTGTACGAACTCGGGTACACAAGGCACCTTGTTTAATTCGTTAAGATCCTTACATTGGAATAATGCGCCTTATAGCCTGATACATGTTCAGTTAGTTCACTATAGGGAACAATGATCACTTGAGAAATGAAACAATTGTATCACAATTCGTCGGCTTTGAGGCGGCCATTAGCCTTGTCGCCGAAAAATACCTAGGTAGTAGGCGATCTTGATATTACAGGGCATCCGCACTACCTGTGTCAGCCCGCGGACCCCGCTAGGACCGCCTAGAACCCGGAATTTCAGGCGGGTACTTAACTCCGCTAATACACTGAATCGGATAGTTACGGGCTCGGAGGCATATATAAGTTCCGTCGAATAACCCACCGATACAGCGCCTGTTAAATGGTATATGCACTTCGCTCGATTTGCAATTCATATAGTTGGTTAATTGTACGACTTGGAATAAAATTCGCTATCGGTTTCGTTCTGTGTCGGAGGGTGACGGAGCAATGGCGGGTTTAAAGACAAACTCCACGATGACCTCAAACAGTGACGCTCTATGACACAAGAGGCGATTCGTGAAAGCTTGCCATGGCATAAATGTCCCTTAGCGATGCTAAAATGACTAGAAATGACAACATATATCAATGGTATCACTTCTCCTCAAGTGATGTTGAAGAATGTCGTATGCCTCAATATTTGAACGTATTCCGATCCTAAATATTCAAAGATAATATATTTCATTATGAGCACAAGAAACCTAGCTCCCACCAGTATTGGCGGAAAAGCCATTGGCCCTGTCGGGTTTGGCATGTTGGGTACGTAGCTGATTGAATAATGTGCGAAGATTCACTAACATTGTGTGCCTTCAGGTTTGACGAAACCATGGGCCCCCGTCGAATATCCTGCTGCTGTGAAGGTCATGAAGACAGCGCTAGAACGGGGCGCTAATTTTTGGAACGGTGTAAGTGTAGCCACTGAACTGAGACAATTTTGGAAACTGACATGAACAAAGGGCATGCACTATGGTACACCTGAAGCGAATTCGCTGCATCTCCTAAAATACTACTTCGACCAGTACCCTGAGGATGCCAGCAAAGTAGTTCTCAGCATTAAAGGCGCCTTCGATTTCCATACCGGTCCTAATGCTAGCCCTGAGGGCATCCGTGCGTCTGTCGATGAAGCTCTCAAAGTACTAGGCGGCACTAAGACAATCGATGTCTTTGAATGCGCGCGTGTCGACCCTAACGTCCCTATCGAGACATCCATCAAAACACTGGCCAAATTGGTTAAGGAGGGAAAAATTGGTGGGATTGGACTCAGTGAAGTTAGCGCTAACACAATTCGCAAAGCTCATGCCGTGCATCCCATCTCAGCTGTCGAGATAGAGCTTAGTCTGTTCACACCTGACCCCCTACACAATGGAATCGCCGATACATGCCATGAACGTAGGTAGCCCTAGAAGAGACTAGAGGTGAAAGGTCAAAATAATCAACTAACGGCGTGATTAGTTGGAATCGCCATCGTGGCATACAGTCCCATCAGTCGCGGCTGGTTGACGGGCCAATTGCGCAAATTCGAAGATCTTCCGAAGGATGACTTTCGACACAGGCTACCGCGCTTCCAGCCCGATGTTTTCGATCAAAACTTTAAGCTCGTTGAGGCTGTTGAGCAAATCGCTAAGCGCAAAGGTGTGACAACTGCGCAGGTAGCTATTGGTTGGGTGTGTCATCAAGGCGCTATCCCCATCCCCGGTTCCACCAAAGTCGAGCGTGTTATTGAGAACACCAAGGCAGCGTCGCTAACTGGTGAGGAAATTGCTGAAATTCAGAAAATCCTTGACACCTTGCCTATCAGTGGGCAGCGCTATGGTGGTGCGCAGGAGAAGCTCCTTAACGCGTAGATGCTGTTCGCTACATTGTTTTTGTAGAAGCAGCTCTGTCGATATTCCGAATGCTAGGTGTATTTTTTAGTGGTGCTTCGGTAAAAAGATCGCTGTGAGGACCTAGCTTTGATCAATATAAATGATCGTCAGCCCCTATTCCACGCAATTAATTCCTTTTCCCTTTCTTCCCCGCAGCGTCTTGAATCTCTCCACCCGAATTTCCATCTTGATTTCAGACTTTGCCGGCACTCGGTGTCTAACAGTAACTTTCTTTTCTTTGCTTATTTGTTGGGTTTATTAATCGTATTAGTAAATGCCTAGGCACGCTCTTTGTTATGTCCTCCAACACCGAAGGCCGAATGAGAATCCTACATTAACATACGCATCCGCCATTCGGATTAATCGCATCATCAGATCGATCACGAAAACGTTGGAACGACAGTCATCAAGTCGCGTAATATCTTTCGAAACGTATTAGAGGCTAAGAAGATACGGAACGATGACATTTTCGGAAGTGGGGATTTGTCAATGGTGTGCATAAGGCATCATACATAGCGCAAATACTACGATTACAAATAGGATAAAGGCGTATGATTACAAATTAAGTGCGTGCTAAGATGCAACAAGCCTGACAAGTAATTATCATGGTTTGCAATTCGCAATTAAGTCCGGATCTGTCGCGATGACGTGCTGCGTATTGAGGTGGTAGTCTCCTCAATAACCCCTCGGTATATTTATAATGATCGGTATCCCTCTTAGATGTCTAACTACATTGCGAAGCTATACTCTCACCAAGCAACTCTCATACACCACTAAAAATATCATCAATCGATACCAATACTTCTCAAAAGCAACTATGGCAGACAAGCTGTACATTTCCGAGACACCCGACGACGTCAAGAACGCCAAGGGTATTCATCTTATCACTCAAAACACACCAAACGGACAAGCGACACAAATCTTCTTAGAAGAACTTGCCGAGACCTATGGAACAACATGGACCACCACTTTAATCAACATCTCGACTAACGAGCAAAAGAAGGAATGGTTTCTACGACTCAACCCCAACGGCCGAATTCCTGTTATAATTGACAACACCCAAAACCCACCATTCCCTGTTCACGAAACATCTGCGCAACTTCTATACCTCCTAAAGTCAGTCGACAAGGACCTTAAGTTCGGTTTCGCAGACGATCTTGAACAAAGCGAATTAGTCCAATGGACGTTCTTCGTACGTGGTACCATGCTTTTGTTTTCTCTTCCCCTCCTCTCCGCTCTGTCTTAGTGGACGGAGTTACCCAATCCAGTAATTGAAGACCCCACTGGTCAATTCCTCACCATCAGTAACCAACGAAATGCAATTGCTGACTTGATATCGCAGTGGCACGGATCTGGAGCTCCCTACCAGGGCCAAGTAAACCACTTCACCAAAGTCGCTCCGGAAAAGATTGACTACGCCATCAACCGCTTCAGAAACGAAACACTCAGAGTCTACGGTGTGCTCGAGATCCGACTTTCTGGCAAGTATACCGGCGAGCCTAGAGAATACCTAGCTGGCAAGGGAAAGGGCAAGTACTCAGTAGCGGATATCAAGACGTGGGCTTGGATTAAGAATTGGGAGAGGTCTGGCTTCACCAAGGAGGAAACTAGTCAATTCCCGCATCTATTGCAATGGATTGATCGTATTGCGCAACGCCCGGCTGTGCAGAAGGGAATTGGTGCAAAGTACGTCCAATCCTAAGCCTGATGTAGTAGCTAGCTTCCATTCATAAGGATGATTGAAAATGAAATAAAATACCTTCAAATAAATCTATTTAGTTCTCAAGCATCATTTGTACCCATCGGATACTGCTCTATTGTTGCATGTTTAACTCGTCACAGCAGCTTTGGGCGGAGTTAAAATTACGTGCGGATAAACGAGAAGCTTTCTAGTGTGACGTTTGGGGGTTTCCCGAAGAGGGGAAGCTGCTAGAATGCCTAGGTAACCAAGGGTGGCAGGTGGCTTATGTATGTTGGCGTGATTTGCCTCGCCTTTTACCGGTAGGATGGTAGCTTTACCCGGTTACTCACCTGCCTTCTCACGGATACCGGTCAGCAAGTATAATGGCCGCACCCGTAGAAGCATCGGGCACTGCGCAGCCGGAAATAAAAGCGGAAGATATTTTTGAACCTCACGTTCTAGCAAAGTACGACCCAGAAATCGTCAAGTATATCCTGAAAGTCAGGGCCGCAGGCGCACCAGCACAGCCAGAATCCCGTATCGAAGTAATCCGTGCAAACCCCGCCAAGTTTGCGCTACCATGGTCAAAAGACGTTACGGGATGGGAAAGGGTTGTCGATGCGAATGTTACTTCTCAAGACGGTGTAGAAATCCCAATTAAAATCTATCAGACAAACTCTGCACAGTTCGGCAATGGGCCGTATGGCGTTCACCTCAATTTCCATGGTATTGGCTCCTATCCAATTACAGGGCGCTTGGACAAGCCGCTGAACGCATTTTAGGCGGTGGCTTTGTCTTAGGTGACCTGAACACCGAGTCGCAATTATGCCTGAGCATGCGCGATGGCGCCGGCGTTGTCGTCATCGATGTGAACTACCGACACTGTCCTGGTAAGCCTCGAGTGATAAGTGCCCAAGTATACAACGGCTAATCCCGTCTCTTAGAAGCAGTTTGGGGTTCAGGTGTGCGAGATGCTTGGGCGGTGCTGTTATGGGTATGCACCACATTTGAACAATTTCATGGTGTGGCAAGCTGATGTTAATTAAATAACAGGCCCGACAATCAGCAGCCTCGCTGAAAATCAACCCTGATTCGGTATCAATTGGTGGTATTTCAGCAGGAGCCCACATTACTCTCATTCTACAACATATGGCTCGGGACGCCGGGATTCCACTGAGGCTCTGCTTGGCAACTGTACCCCCATCTTCAAGTGCACTTCTCTATGAGGACTACACCGACTCCCCTTTCGCCTCCTTCCGCGAATTCGCTAACGGGCCAGTGTTACCGTGGGCACGAATCAAGTTCTTTGGCGACCAGTGTTTCCCTGCGGACAAAACCGACGAAATTCGTGCCTCCGTACCTGAATGGTGGATATCCCCCTTGAAGTCGGAGAATTGGAATGGGCTCTGTGACACTTTCATCAGGACTGCTGAATGTGATACTTTACGTGATGAGGGCGAGGCCTACGCATTGAAACTCGTCGAGGGTGGTAATAAGGTCACATTGAAACGATACAAGGGGTCACCACATACATTTATGTACTTGGATTGGTTCGACAAGAAGCAGGAATATGATCGCGACTCCATCATAGCATTAAAGCAGGCGCATGGCATATTGTGAAAGGTGGTATTCTAGAGCCCACGATGTTTAATAGGCAAACGTCGTCGTTATATAGGTATATACTATGTGTTATACAATAATCCAAGCAATGAAGTCTAATATCTTAACAAACACGACCCATATTTCACAGGCCCAGAGGCATCTTAGAACTCCTCTCTAGAACTAGAATTCCGAGTATCTTCCGTCACCGTATATTCGGTGGTGACAAGGATCCGATTATCATCTTTGCTTGGTCTCTTGGATACCTTCTCCCCTCTTGACGCACCGGAAGTTTGATGTTTCGGGAGGTCTAGAGATGTGTCTTTTCCGCTTGAAGCACCACCATGATCTCGTTCGGATACTATATGCTCCTTTGAGCCCCAAGTTGTCTCGTTTGGAATTGAGTATGATGGCTTCGACCGCTTTCCCGTGAGCTCGCGGCCAGGAATACTACCAAGTTTGTAACCTCGACTTTCACCCTGGCTTGTACCCTTAGACCTACTCAAACTGCGGCTCTTATCAATAAACTTCTTGAATAACGGATGTATCATCGGCATGTTGGTTAGAACCACAGAGACGAATGACTCGCGAACGGACCAGTAACCTGACTGGGCAGGATCGATGTCACCAAGCTAAATAGGATCTATTAGTTACTTTCTCTCAATAAAGTGCTACCACATGTATAAACAACACAAAAGGGGGGAGGAAAGAAGAGGCACCCTTACTGTTAAAATCGAAACACATCGCATGATACCAAACACCATTTCAAGCAAACCACCACTAAACATGACGAGAAGAGCAACCTTTTTCTTCCATGGCAAATGTGACTTCCAGACAACCTAAGTATTAAATGTTAGTTCAGTTTAG
This sequence comes from Hypoxylon trugodes, assembly GCF_022578975.1. NCBI lineage: Eukaryota > Fungi > Ascomycota > Sordariomycetes > Xylariales > Hypoxylaceae > Hypoxylon > Hypoxylon trugodes. The sequence goes on along the minus strand of NW_026250019.1, from coordinate 3,615,265 downwards.
TATTCCTGAGTATTCATGGGATTCGGTTTGCGTACAGGAATAGGTATACCCATTAGATAGAAATCCGTCAGTGAGTTCATAATCATTACGTAAATAGTCTGAATCGACGAGATTGCAGGCATACAATGATCTATGGCAAAATCCAAATTAGCAAAGCTTGATAGCAAACATCTACAGGTGTAAGCGACTCACTCCCAGGAGAAGGATTGATTTGCCATTGATGATTGAAAGGAATGCACTTCAGGAAGGCAACAAGCAAACAAGAGATGTATGTTGTTGCAATGATACCGGCACCCCAAAGGATCACTTGTCGCATATTGTTAACTCCATCTCTAGACGGCGAGTCAGTATCAGACAAACCATCGGATTCTGGCGGCCAACCCACGTTAGTCGAGAATAGTACACCAACCAACACGATTTTAGCAGCCAGAGAAGCGTTGTATAGAGAAGTAATCCAACTACGTGGGTTTTCGAGCCACTAACTCGCAAATACCACTCTTCCGAGTTTGGATCAAGAGTTGCGCGTTGCTCGTCCGTCATTGCATTGTTGGCAAGACCTTTCCAATATGCCACAACAAGATAAGCCATGACGGACTCCGCCGTGTATGTTAACTATACCGACCGTTAGATAACGCTTAGACAAAGGAAAAGGGCATTGCAAATTCCTATAACTTACAACAGCCAAAAACATAATAAAATCATCCCAGGAAAACTTATGCCATCCCATAATTTTAAGTTTGGTATAATAACGGAGACCAACTACAAAATAGGCGGTGCCCTGGAGCCCCCAAACCTCCTGGATGAAGGCTTTGGCCTCGGAATCTGACATTGTATCGTAGACTGTTGACGAGTACTGAGATTTTGACAGTAGTCCTAAATAGAGGTAAGGGTCAACTCAAACCGCAAACTTGCGATGAAGTCTGTTGAATTATATCCTAGGCATACTGTTTACTTAACTACTGCAACCCCGATCTCCAGGGGTTGCCTTCAACCTTGCCACTACATGTCCGGGGCGGCGATTTCCCACAGTTCAATCAAGATTCTCGGTCTAGCTAGTCACGATATCAGTTCTATCTCTTGATGCATATAGGATGTATCAGGCATGAGAATATTTAGACTGCAATGGTGACGATCATTTGATCTTTGATACTTGGAAGTGGTTATCTTACCTTGCTTGTAAGTTGCGATTTATCATAAAAGTCGGCCCATCTTAACAGGCTGAAACCGCCATCTGAGCAATTTGACCAGGGGACAAAAAAGAAAGGAAATCAGTCATATTCGCTAAAGTTGAAAGAATTTTCAATCCGTCGATCCGTCCAGTTCGAACTGTGCTCACAGACCAGTTCCTATACGTTGAAGTATTCAGGTATATTCAGGTAGCAAGCCTGTTTCTTACCCATGTGAAAAGGGGTAGAAAGAAGAGCAAGCAACTCCTGCCGGCCTGCACGTTATAAATGTAGATCTCGTCGTTTTCTTCTGGTTACACAGCATAACGCCACAATATAAGGGCCAATGAGACGCCAATCAAGTGTTAATCCAGGCCTATAACACGATGTTTGTAGAGATGCTGTAAGCTCGCGTAAAAAGCTGAAATTGGCATGTACATGAGGGACTTTCCATCCTAGCACTCCTAGTTTCAATTTACAGAATCGCTCATAAGTGAGTACAATGGAAACATTGCTATGCACTTTACGCGGCCAATAAGAAGTCCATCAAAATAACGTCTGACTCAATAGATACCATGTTCAGCAGAGGTTGGGGAGATGTACGAGTATCGCCCCGCCCACGGGCATACGATACAGGAATATCGAAGTCGTTGAGTCGGTGAGTACCTAGTACTTTCTGGAAGCCACATAATCCCCAATGCGAGTGCAGGATCGTGTCACAGCTGCGAGATTATTTGGCGTTCTCAGAATTGGGAACGAATGTACGTAGCAAGACATGCATTTTCTGGGGTGCTGCGGTTTATACGCCAAAACTATGTAGTCTCCTATTAGTGACGTAAAGCCCATTCTGAGGCTATTCAGACACATATTATCTCCAATTCACCTCATTACGAGGTAGATAATCTTATCTTATGGGCATAAAATGTTTATGCTCTTGCTAGGAATGATCTGTTCGCCTAAGTCGCATCCGTAGCTCGCCAAGTCGCGTAACTGGATACCCCACGTTATTCGCACCGTCGAGCTTTGATCCGCTAGCTTAGCGGGTGCAAGGATGAGAGAAAAAAGTAACCAGTCCTATGCCCGACATATGTGCAGTAGTTTATAAGCAGCTTAGTAACTGATGTTCAATACTTGCGCCATACCTCATCAAGAAATTATTGCGCAATCTTCAGCTGGCGGCCATGGTCTTGGTTGGTTTACCTAGGTAGTATAGCTACTAGATGTCTCGTGGAGACATTTCTCCGCTGCGATCGGATATGGGGTTCGGCAGGCATTCTAGGTTGTCAGCCACAATGGAACTCCAAACCATCTGCAGTCATCGCATCTCATCACCGATTATGATGTCGAAATGATACGACAAAGAAGAGAAGGCTAGATTTTAGAAAATTGAAACGCGCATTCAAAGAACCTAGAGTAGATCCCCCTTTAAGAAACCTATCACTTTGGCTAGGCATACTCTGAGACGGTTTATTCCAACTTTTGCTTCTTATTTGGTGTATCCCTTGTAATATACCTTCTCCGCCAATGGATACCAACGAGAATTAAATCTTATATGTCGACCGAGATGTACTGTAGGATCCGATAATATGTCACCCCAAGAGACCTCTCAATTGATTTTCACACCCACCATTACACCTAACATGTCTTGGGGTCCTGTACCACTACACGTAATTGTTGAATCCCCTATTCGATGAGGAGCTGCCAAGGGTGACTCCGATTGTCGATGCCGGCGATGGTACCTAGTAAGGCCCCGGTCAGCTGCTCGTTGACGTCGGATGCGAGCGGACCGATCCACGATGATCCATGGATATGGGGCTAAGGGATTATCTCGCAACAAACACTGTACCCTTGGACAATCCCAAATATACACGTCTCTTACCAACTTTGTAACACGATAATCTGAATCCCTTTTCCCGAGCTGGCCAAATGATAGGGTGGCAACTCGATAGGTTTCGTTGGCAACACATTGCCCGCGTCCCTATTCCCCTCCCTTGTGCTCACCACTTCTATTCCTGTTCGTCAACCGCCAGATAGCTGTCCTATATAGCTCCATAGGTAATAATATTACCATAACATTATCATTATCTTTGCGCCTACAAATCTACCAAACATCCCACGATAACACATTAGAGCGAAAACGAGGGCATACAGTAAATATGGCAACCAATGGACATCTCCCCGAGTCGAATATAGATGTGTACGTCAGAACGGGACGTGAAGCTTTCGGACTAGAAGTGCTAATTGCTTGACTAGGCTCATCATTGGCGCCGGTCCTGCGGGGTAAGTTATATAATGCCTATATTACGAGTCTCTTTCCCGATGTCCTAAGCTTACGATTGTCGTAACATAGGTTGATGACCGCGTGCTGGATGGCACACTGCGGTGTCACGACCCGTATCGTCGACAAGAGGAACACAAAGATATTCTGCGGCCAGGCCGACGGGTTGCAATGCCGCAGTCTCGAAATATTCGACAGTCTAGGCTTCGCAGACAGGGCATGGAAAGAAGCGAATCATATGATTGAGGTAACACCATCGGGTTCATCGTTGGAATACGCAAGCTGACTTTTTTTCTAGATATGCATGTGGGTAAGTTAGAGTATAAGCCAATTGCATTGGAGTATGCACCCCTTCTCTAACGTCCTACACTAGAACCCGGGCCCCGATGGGGTGATACGTCGTTCGGACCGTATTCCGGACACCATCGTTGGGCTGTCCCGGTTCACACAGAGCGTCATACACCAGGGACGTGTCGAACGTTGGTTCCTCGACAATATCAAAAAGTACTCGAAGGACACTATCGACGTTGAACGTGGAGTTCTTCCAGAGTCTCTAGATATTGATAAAGAAAAGGTTGAGGACCCGTCCGCGCATCCAGTCACCGTAAAGCTACGCCATCTCAGCGACGAAGAAGCTACCCCAGAGCAGCAAATAAAGGGAAGCAAGGTCTCCGACGGCCTGTTCCGAAGTAGCTTGATCTACGAAGACGATGAGGAAGAACTAATTCGGAAGAGCAGCGCGCGAGCTGGAACTGCTGAGATTGTCCACGCCAAATATGTCGTTGGATGTGATGGCGCGCGAAGCTGGACTAGGCGCGCGCTAGGCTTTGAGTTGCAAGGCGAAGCAACCGATTTCATTTGGGGTGTGCTGGATATCATTCCTATTACAGACTTCCGTAAGTCAATCGATCGTAGACATACCTAGCTTCACTTCTATGTGCTGACCTAATGAACGCAGCTGATGTCCGAATGCGATGTGCGATCCACTCGGCAGAGAACGGCAGTTTGATGGTGATTCCTCGAGAGAACAAATTGGTGCGACTCTATATCCAGCTGAAAGAAGTCATTCCGGATGCCACCGGCCGTGCAGATAGGTCGAAGATCACCCCTGAACTCATCTTGAGTGCTGCGCAAAAGATACTCAGCCCCTATAAGATTGACTATGAATATTGTGATTGGTGGACCGCGTACCAGGTAAAATACCCCTTTTCGGTGTGCCTATAAAGTGTCGCATATTAATCCGGCTCATCCCAGATCGGTCAAAGAGTCGGTACGAACTTCGACGCTCACCAGCGCGTCTTCCTCGCCGGAGATGCCGTGCATACCCACTCCCCCAAGGCTGGTCAGGGCATGAATGTTTCCATGCAGGACGCGTTCAACCTTGGCTGGAAAGTGGCCCTTGTCTCAAAGGGTATTGCTAAGCGGAGCATCCTGAGCACTTATGAAGGCGAGCGACGCCGTGTGGCTCAGGATCTCATCGATTTCGACCACCGCTTCAGCAGGCTCTTCTCAGGGAGACCCGCTAAGGACCTCATGGATGCTGAGGGTGTCAGCATGGAAGAATTTAAAGAGGCATTCTTGAAGGGTAATATGTTCGCATCTGGTCTAAGTGTCAACTATGGGCCTAGCGTACTTGTCGCAAAGGCCGCTGATGCAATTGAAAACGGTGGACTGAATGGATCATCCAGTGTGGGGATCTCAGCCGACGCTTTCGCAAAGAAGCAGGCTCTTGCTCCTGGCCTGCCAATTGGGATGCGTTTCAACAGCGTCAAAGTGGTGAGCCAAGCTGACGCTCGGCCCTGGCATATCCAAGAGAAGCTGAAGTCTAATGGTCGCTTCCGTGTTGTCCTCTTCGCGGGGAATATTCTTGATGTCGAGCAAAGGAAGCGTGTAGAAAAATTCTGCGAAGCGCTCGACTCACCCACCAGCTTCTTCCACACTGCTACTCCTTCCAGTGCGCCTTTGGAAAGTGTGGTTGAGGTGCTCACCGTCCATTCGTCCAAGAGAACCGACACGGAGTTGTTGAGAGACTTCCCCGAAATCCTTCACCCTTTTGACCCGCACGATGGATGGGACTATGACAAAGTGTTCGCTGACGATGAGACCTACCATGAGGGCTTCGCCGATGCCTACACAAAGTACGGTATCGACAAAGAACGAGGGTGCGTGGTAGTAGCAAGGCCTGACCAGCACGTTGGTTGGATTGGCGAATTTGAGGACTTCGACGGTCTACAGAAGTACTTCGAGGGGTGTCTGGTACTCAGTCCTAAGGCATAATCAACGCTGCGCAAGGAACTGAAGACCATATTGCCCTGTAATTTAGCCATTCGGGCATGTATGAAGCCGTATTCCTACGGTCTAGATTATGACTCTCCTTGCGGCGGGTTCAGTGGGTTACGCTTATGAGCCATTCATATTACGATCCATAGAATGAGCAATCATTTCTTTTTCTTTATGCGATTTTATCTCAATACACAAACTTGAAGTGCAATTCATCATAACTCTCACGCTGTTCGTCCGTCATATGCATACGGGTCTTGTCACGCTTCCGATTACCGACGAATAGCAGTACGAATGCGGTACATGTAAGAACAAAGCCCAGCAACGTGAAGGCAAGGCCTGTGGCAAACCCGGTAGGGTACCTCGGTCGCTCGGTCGTGATAAAGACATTTGAACTGATGAAGTTTGCGCAGTTGCCGAATCCTACCATCCATGCCATGCCGACCGCAAGATACTTGTGACCGCGTAGATTGGCGCTGAGCCAACCCATGAGAATCGACATCTGGGGGAATGTGCCTGCGGCCATGAAGAACAATGCCAAGTAACGCACGCTAGCCTGTGGCACATAAGCCACCATAATACACCATCCCACAAGCTGCATACATATGGCCACGAGAAGGAATGGCGCATGTAGGTTAACATGGGAAGTAAGCCAAGTGATGACAAATGTCGAGATAATACCAGCAGCCCAAACTGGCATTGTCATGAGTTGTGCCACGGTCGATACCCACCCAAGTTCGGTAAGTATCGTGGGTGCAAACGAAGCTATCGAGGAAGCCGTGACATCGCAGCAGAAAAAGCATATCGTGAGAAGGTGGATCCTCCAGTCGATGAGAATTTTCCAAAGTGGAACGTTGTTGACAGCCGAGCCCTCGGCTTCAGCACCGCGGGAAGCCTCAAGTAGGTAGATTAGACGATCGCGTTCTTGAGGCGTAAGAAACCAAGATTGCGCATTCTGGGGAAAATTGGGGCACAGCCAGATGACAAAGACAGCAATGAAGCATGTCATTAGACCTTCAATGATGAAGATCCATCGCCAACCCTCGTACCCACCAGCACCGTTAAGATTTTGGATGGCGTAAGCCAAAAGTCCTGAGAACAATGGCCCTGCCAGCGCAAAATTGAAAAACCAAGCAAATCGGGTAGCAGTTTCATGTCTTGTGTAGTACATCGATATCATATAGGTCGCGCCGGCAGGGAGAGCAGCTTCGAAGACGCCTAGGAGGAATCGGACGGCGAGGAGCCCACCATAGCTTCTTGATAGGCCTTGGCACATGCCTAGGACACCTGCAATTCTGTTAGTATTCAACATATCACAGCAGCCAATACAACCCATGGAGTGCAGGGTAGCGGACCTAGAAGAAACATTTGACCGCCAAGAAAGATCCCCGGTCGAATCTTGTTCAGGTTGAGAATCAAATTCGCTGGGACTTCAGCCAGCACGAAAGGAATATAGAAGACCCAAAGCGTCGTATTGAAGCCGTTAGAAGGCATATTTAGGGATTTCTCGATGCCATCTGTGTGTCCAAGACCTATGCCTCGCGCGTTGGCGATGTTTGTCCGATCTAAAAACAGAAGCATGTACAAAACACCCATAATCGGCACGATGACCAAGTCCCGCTTCCACCGGATTACATGGTCGAGTTTGCGCCCTTCTTCGGTGGAGACGCCGGGTTGATTGTTATTGATGCTGATACCTATCGATCCATCGCTTTTCTCCTCCAATGCCTCATCCCCTCGTAGGGCAAATTTGAGGTCTTCGTTCATCGTCGCTGTCTAGTAACAGCGTTATACTAAAGATTAACGGGACCACGTATTGTTAAAGACTTCCATGGAGACAAATAGAACAACGGCCTAGGAGCCGTGGCGTTCCATTACGAACAAGGATTACTCGAAAAAGAAATCGTGAAAAAGCAATGAACACGGGAGAGAAATCGAGTTGACGCGTACATCTTATCGAAAAGCCCACAGAAATTAAGCCGTGCCGTGTTCACAAAACGCCACCACCCCTGCTGTACCAACGACGTAAATCATTTCTGACGATTCCAGACGGGACGCAATTTCTGAGGCCGAGGCTGGTTTTAACAGTCCTGCCAGGCTTTTGATTTATAAGGGACCGCTTGCTAGCTGCATGTCCATTCGGTACTAGTGAGTCCTAATCCACGGGATGTCTTGCATTGCTGAACAGACTGTGCTATTCTGATTGATTGTCGTTAGCTTGATAGGGCATAGTCGCGCTATAAGGCCAAAGTATTGGGCAATGTGCCAAGGAGGCGTAGGGCCGGGGACTAAGCCTAATAGATGAAAGACTCCCCTTCTGTCGGCACCGATTTACAGCTTGTCTTAGATACATGTACCTACCGAAGGCCTAGATCACCTCCACATTAGTGCTATACAAGCTGACAAGACAGGGCATGGCTTAACTAGCTCTCCAGTTTCTCTATGACAGGCATCGTCGGATGCGAACCTACCTACTTAGGTAGGTACCTCGGTCTCTATCTCTGACTCAAAATATCGAGCGTCACTACAATTCAAGTGAAACGCTCTTTCGAGTATACTAAGCCTAATATTAGTTGAATGGTGAGCTACGCCGTGCGCTTGCATTCGATCACCGTAGTAGTCCCTTGGTTTAGCACCCCGCTAAAGAGCGCTGAGACAGGGGAATATCGGAGTTTCCAAGGCCTCAGTGATCGTCAATTAGTCGGTATCGGTATCGTTTCGAATACTCAGTATGTACCTCAGTGGTAGGTACATGTTTTCTTTTTTCCTTTTCTTCTTCTCCAGTGTCTCTACTTAGCTGTCCCCATAACGGCACGACTTCCCGTATCCGTTGAGCTGGGGCAACGCCCTGTAAAATTATTATCGCCCATAGTGTCCTACGCTAAGACGATGTCCCCAAAATAAGAGACGAATTACCACCTCCATTCTAACCAAAACTGACCACTAGACACTGACGAGGGCCCCTATTTTAACGCGGTTCAGAAGCCGTTCGAGACGACCGACTAAGAAGCGAAGTATCGAACATATTCCTAGTATTGTTGACCCGAGATACTTTCTATTTCAGGGATGACGCTATGTGCGGGACACCAAGACACAGACACAATATATAAAGAGGTGTAGGTACTGGATTTATAAAATAATGAATATATTTATCCTCTTGGGAGCTGGCCTACGTACATTTTATGCGGCCTAACGAGCCTAGCTCGTTGAGGTTTGTTGTGTTACCATCTCGTGACGTGTCCCGTCTCTGTAATACTAACTTTCGGAAATCTTCCGAAGCCTTTCTAATATCCGCTTCAAGGTCATACTGCCAAATCCAATGCAGCCGCTGGTTCGCATTCTCAGCAATCTTTTGCATGTCGCCCCCAATTTCTGGATGTTGCCACGTATAAAGCAATCCCGCCTCAAAACTAGTGAGGACTGCCCTCTGTGCTCTGGGCCGTCTCACGGCATCATAAACCTGAAAAGCGACATCAAATTCGTCGGGGGTCTCGACTAGAGCAATTAATTGAGAAAGTAAAGCCGCATCCTCCAGTCCTTGACCCGCTCCGGCGGCCTGGTGAGGAGCACAAGCATGTGCAACGTCGCCCAGTAGACATACTCGCCCCTTATAGAAGGTAGAGGTTTTAGGATGATGCCAAGTCGGCCATCTGAGAGGTCTGGCATAATCCAGGAGCTTTAAAAGTCTGGAATCAAATCCTTCTAGATCCTTAATCATATCCTCCTTCTTGCATGGTATCGCGACGTCGCCGTGTGTCCAAGGGTCAGGTGTCAAGACAAAGAACACGAAATTTTCCTCTCTTCCTTGTGATATTGGATAGATGGCTACTCCTTTTCCATCTGCCATGAAAAACTTCGCATCGCCGGCATGAACACCTAGGATTTCCTTCGCTTGTTCCATTGGGATAATGCCTCGATAGATGTACATGCCACAAAATGCTGGTTGAACCTCTTCAGGCGCAATATCGCCCAAGATAGCTCGGCGCGAAATGCCTTTGACGCCATCGCAACCAATTACTGCGTCAAAGGTCTCGGTCGTGCCATCTTCGAATCCGACTAAAACATGATTCTCTACTTGCTCAATTGATTGTGCTCGTTTTCCAAATCTGACAGTCCCCTCAGGAATGAAACTTTCCATAATATCCAACAGATCCTTACGGTGAGCACTACTTCGCGTAAAATAAGGCGCCCCAATGAGACCACGGGTCCATCCTCGCCTTGCGCCAAAGTCATCTTCAGCATATAGGGCATCGAAGATGCTGTTCTCAAACTCTGGCCTTTCATTTCGCGTCTTCACTTTTTCGTATTTTTCTCGGAAATTTGGATTGATTAAGTCCATGGCATTCATCGCATTGGGGCCCAAACCAATGCCGGCTCCCACAACGGAGAATCTATCCGCTGCTTCATAAACGGTAACCGGCACATTGCGCTTAATGAGGCCAATGGCAACTGCTAAGCCAGCGATACCAGCTCCCAGAATTGCAATTTTAGGAGGAGCCTGGACTGGTGACTCCATAGCCTGACCCGTTAAACTCTTCGTGTCCTGCAAGTAGAATCTTAGGCTTGAGTAACAATGGAATTTTTCCAACACGCTCTAAATATTAGACAAGAAATGGTATAAGAGAGGTTAGCAATTTAGCGTCAGTATCTCATTCCAGGATCAACCAAGGGCGCAAATATGACAATTAATAGTATCCACATGGGAAACAGAATTTCGAGAATTCTCGACTCTCTTATGACCTCAAGACATCACAAGTCATCCAGCGAAACATCTTGCTGAAGACTTAGGGCTCGGAACGATCTCGGCTTCACACACGCATTCCTTCCCTAAGCTGAAGGGTCGGTCTACCTAGGTAGATACCGGGAACAACCACGGAGCCCCCTCGATTAAGGGCATCATGCCGTAGATGGAAAAAAAAGCCATCCGAAAGTGCGACCGAAGAGTTGTGTCATTCCCAGATTTTGGTTACCCTACGAGACATTCTTCGCCTGCAAGTGAACTTGGAGGGCTGGATCGTGTTACGTGGATGCATTGTTAAAAGCACCTTGCAGAGGTTTTGGCGCGGGAATTGTTCGCCCATCCACTATAACTAGCGGGAGTGAGGTTCCGATGGGTGCCGTGGTTCCGCAGGTCCTAAGCAAATCAATGAAGCCACATTCAAAAGCAAGTATATTTAGTACCTACCTCCCCCTATATCGAACACTGGTAAGAACTAAAACATGGGGACGGAAACCCCTCTACCACCACGCGCAAAAAGTATAGCGCATAGAGATGAGAGAGCAAGCCGCACCTGTGCATTCTTCAGCTGTCCTACAACGGCTCAGAACCGAATACGAGAGATTGAACGCCATGTAGCCACCAAGAAGACGGAAGAAGCGAAGAGAAAGCGTACATGGTCTAAGGAGGTGCTTAGTGCCAGATTAACGATGATATATACCTGGATCAAATTCCACAGGATACTATTTCTCGCAAACACTTACCTCACATTTAGGGAGCATCGGTACTTGCAAGGTTGTGACAACCGAAATTATAGGCTTGCGCCTCGACTGTTAGTTATCTATCCGAATCCGAAGGTACTTGTCTCGGCCGATAAAAGAGCACTAGATTGAAGATCTCAATTGCGTCACTTATATCATTGGCGGCTAGTATTATGTATACTAATATTACTGAGGATCCGTGGGGGATCCTTCACCAGCATTACCCCCGAATCTCCCCTAAGTCCGTCTCTCCCGTCAAGCGCCATAACAGCTATAGTCGCCTAGTTTATCGGCCTAACTTCCCTGCTATTTGAACTAAGATGCAGGTGTAAATTACATCTAATAGGTAATTACGCGCCTAATCTATAAGACTACGCACCTAACCCAGGTAGTGATCAGCCAAAATGGATGAAACTCTACTATGTATTTCTTGAAAAATACTGTTGATGGAATATCCCGTCGGCTAGCTCCTACAAGATGAGGTCCAATATTTCTACGCACGGCTCATCGCCGGGCCGTGTTCTGGCCTCTACCCACTTACTTCATCGCTATTCCCTGATCATTACGGTCAGGATTTAGACTGTTCCCTTCCTGCCTTCTCAACTCCTAAAGAACGTATACTTCGGCTATCGCTTCATCGACTCGCCGAACGCGCCAAGTCTTCCCAATCCGGATGTTAACGATATACCCATCGTGAGGTATTCATGGTATGTACCATGAAGGGGGTGATCCACCGATTCTCCGAAATAACGGACGGGGGCCTTACCACCACCAATCATACATCGTCGATTTCTAGGAAGGCCACGGCATCTGTCAACCGAACATAGTTGATTTTGATGGGAATCCCTTTTTGAACCAATTCCTAAGTTCTACCCGAGTAGGCGGGGTTTGTTACAACTTTATACCAAGACGTTGGGACTCATTACTTCCTAACCTCTCACTTCTACCACCCCATCGGGTTGAACGATCCCACATCTACGCTACGGTAAGTAGATCCGCATTCGCTAGGTCGATATTGTGACAAGTCAATTTCGAGCCACCTACATCATGCATGTTAGGTCTGAGTTACTAATTGCTTCCATCTAGCAGGGGCCTTGACTAATATACTTTTGGCGAATTACGACAGTCCTTGTGAACATCTCTATACTCCTCGCTTACTTCATCCTAGGACTTCTAATGGAAATCGCCCTATGTGCTGATTGATCGAGCTGAGCTCGGAGGATTTCAGCGTTCTAGTTTCATGACGATTGCCAATTACCTAGGCATCTAGTAGTCTCTTGCGTCATTGCGATCAAGTCTACATAGGATTGTGTTTGATGCCATCGGAACTTATGACTTTGGGATACCTAATTTCACCGGAAACCCTTGCATCTCGCAAACTTCACCAACAATGTCCCCTCCGGACCCCGCTGGATCTTCTCCGGACACAGCCGGTACCAGTCAAGGAACCTCGCCCAGTGCTACGGCTCCGGAGAAGTCAGTGGCATCACGTAAGCCAGCTAAACGTGAACGTGTCGCATTAGCTTGCCAAAGGTGAAAACCCCCAATTCTTCTTGGATCTAACATTGCTTGCTAACTCATCGAAAGGTGTAAAACTAGGAAGCAAAAGGTACGTGAGAGAATTGCGACATTTGTCACGCTCAGCTAGAGCTAAATACGATCCTTATTACGTCCATCAACCTAGCCTAACATAGTATTATAGTGCGATGGCCAACGACCAGCGTGTGCTTCATGTGCCCGTTTGTCCTTGAAATGCGGTGTGTGACCCTCACCGACATTGGCAAGCTCCCTCTTCTAACAATGTTTCAATGTTAAGTTTATATCGTTCCACTCGTCCCAGCCGCCGGCGAGAAGAAGCTCTACATCAAAGCGCTTGAACATCGCATCGCCGAGCTAGAGGCATATCTTTCATCCACTGGTCATTCTAGAGTCGGAAACGATCATCTAGGCCGCCTAGGTCAATCGGCGCCATCATCGCATAATGCACCGATAGTGTCAATTAGCCAGCCTGGTCAGACATCAGTCCCTGAGCAAAGCCAACGGAATGATGAAGACGATAGCAATGATATCCTACTAGCCGTCAGAGATCTTTCACTTTCGGCATCTGGTCATTATGTTGGAGCTTCTTCGAACATCACAATAGGGCGGGTGCTCAATTCATTCATGCACAGCCAGAAAAGCTCGACTTTGGGGACCCACGAAGAGCAAATTTCCCACGACGAAGAAAATCCAGCGCCAAAGTCCATATACTCAACAAGCGCTGGGGATATGATTGGAGTTCCATTTCTGAGTCCTCAGGTAGCCGAAAGACTTCTTCACGGTTATTTTCGGCATATAGCTACGAGGTACCCTGTACTACACTCAACTCAAGTAGTAAAGCTCCACAACAACCGGGATAACCTCACGGACGAGTACGAACAGAGTATTCTTCACTTAATATACGCAGTCAGTGGGAGGTGGCTGGAATCAGCCGGCGAAATGGGACACTTCTTCAGCGACCAGCATTATGATATCGCTTTCGGGGAACTAGAAACAATGCTCCGTCTTCGAGACTACCGCACAGTCAACTACCTATTATTAATGGCCCTATATTGCACGAGAGCCCCCAGAGAACCAGGCGGATGGACCTATGTGGGGGAGGCTATGAGATTATGTATAGAATTAGGGTTACACCGTCGACCACGAAGACCACAACTCAACATTGATGGTGAGATGGACAAACGGCGATTTTGGACAGCATATTTCCTCGATCGAGATATTTCTATAGCCGTCGGGCGCCCTCCGAGTATATCAGATCATGATATTGATGCCGAATTACCTCTAGATATCAACGAAGATACCATCGACGACGAAGTTATCCGTCAAGCATCAATTAATGCCAGTAATATCCCAGTTAACCCACCCAATACGTTAACCTCTTTTATCCATCGGACACGACTCAAGCAAATCGAATCAGAAATTCAACACGACGTTTACCGAGTCGATCGACCGAACGATGTCTCCGATGCTTTGATAAATACGTTTATAGATAGACTCAATGCATGGAAGAATGCGATACCTTTCGACACAACGCACTATGTTCATCGCCAAGAGAACGCATTTGAAGGCGCCGAATTATACACGCTACATTATTACCGCTGTATTCGCTTCTTATTATACCCGCAACTCGCGAAGAATCCTGTAAACTTACACTATATGAAGCTCTGCGCAGATGCCTGCATAGGGATCGTCACAGATTATCGACGGTTACACCACACTTTTCCGATTGGGTTCTCGGCCTTGTCAATACAATCCGTTTTCTTAGCAGGTAGGCACCATCCACTACCCAACCCTCCCCAGGTCCGGATACTAACGTTCGATAGGCTTGACTTTGATATATTGCGCATGGCTGGCTCCTCCTGGTTTCATCAATGTTGATGGCCCGTTAACGGATTGCCAAATCCTCTTATACATCGTGACAGAGCGTTACCCATCGGCGAGGAAATATCGCGACGTCTTCGAGCGCATAAAATCCGCCATAATGGATATCATCGCACAAGGAAAGCACGAGCCACGGAACCCCGTTCAAATAGATCCGAATGTCCAGAAAGGTTTCGCGAGCTTCGAAGGCCAATGGGCTCCCGGAATGGGCGCCGACTTCTCGTATATGCTCAACACAATGACGGGGAACCCAGAAGCGGCGTCTGCGTTCGAATTGAGTATGGATCCAACGACATTAGTTGGCCATCCAGATCAATCTGCATCGAATTTAGACCAGTATCAAAACGTCTGGCCCAACATGCAACACCCAATGCCTCATGAGATGGGTGATGTGAATTCGCTCGGTGGGCTCTATCAATGACCACACAAATTCCCTTGTTATAATATAGACCCGGCTATTAAAAACGAGGCCGTAGGATATACCATTGTTACATTATGTGTTCGGGTTGGCGTGACGAGGGCGTTATATAATACTTGTCGTCCACGGGTGCCTGGGCGGGGGTAAAAGGAAATAAAAGTGCGCTTTCAGGGAACTCTCCAGACTTTATATGCATTATTATCTATCTACTAGCGGATCATGTCGAACGATAGAGGGTAGTGTCTTACAGCCTTGACAGGTCAGCCAAGCTAGCTAACCGCCGAGGCATCGGATCGGGTCTCCCGATAATGATACACTAAACTCGCACCGTTGGCTGATAGCTCATCGTTTCTCATGCATAGTCCTTTTGTTTCTCCGATCTTACTGCTTGATCCAACAAGTCCAAGTGGGACATCCATCCGAGATAAGTGACATGTCAACACCATCCGCACAACCCCGCGATATCCACCAAAGTGACCTAAATGCTGACTCCGAGAGCTTCAACCCCACCACCCACCAGAATATCATCGCATCTGCCGTAAGCTTAGTGGACATGAGGCTCTCACATTGACTTCGTACTCATGGGCAAAAATTTTAACAGGAATTTCGAAGTGAATTGTTAGAAGCGCAGACTTATTCTTTGTCAAATGTGTATCTAAGCCAACGCGCCGTCGCCCAGAATATGAATCCATACTAAAATCTTCCCATTAATGATGCTGTGGAAATAAGTCGTAGGTTTAGCTCTCGCAAGAATATTTTTAGTTGTACAGGTTTAACCAGTTACATAATTTGGTGGCGCATCTTCGTCACATATCATATTAATAATATTGGCTACCGTCATGCAACCGGTTTCAAAATGAGGACCTTGAGGGATTTCTACTTCCATGGCACGATCAAAGCAATCTAGAATCCGAAATATTTAGTCAATACCATTTGTTTTTAACGTATGGACTTATTAATTTACGTGCGATGTATCTCTATTCCTTCTTAGACCGCGGTGTATAATCACCAGCGGCTTCCACCTTACCCTCATAACCCGCAGCTTTCGCCAGATCCGCCAAAAACGCCCAACGAGTCTTCTGAACCCATCCCTTCGCCAAAAAGTCATTAGCCGGCTTAGGGAAGAAATCAGCGACACCCAACAAATACTGCTCATGCGCCGCCGCGACAAGAATATTATCATGCGCATCGACCTCCTGCAACTTCTTAATACTCTCTCTCGCCAGCTCCGGGTCGAAATGAACCGCTTGTTGACCCTCCTTGTTAGGTGCGGGGTAATAAAATGGCTCCTCCTTGCCGTCGCGCAAGAGCTTATGGAATAATTCGCCCGGACACGGCGCCGAAGAGGAGAGCTCAAATGGGTGCGGCGAGATGGAATCCGGTAGCGGATGCCAATGGTGAGGACGCAATTCACCGCTGTGGTGGATGATATCGCCGCCCATCAGGATAAAGCTATCCGGATTACTCGTCACACGCGCCAAGCCGCAGATATGCCCAATACAATGTCCCGGGGCATCGAGGAAGTAAAAGGAGCCATCGCCGAAATAATCGATCGCTGGGAACTTTCCGATCTTGATTTTAGAGTCGGTGAAGTCGAGTTCCTTTACCTCTCGACCGGCGTAGTCGGCCTCGAGGATGAAGGTGTCCTGTTTCGCTGGGTAACCTGGGAGTACGTCCTTTTTAACTCCGGGTCCGACGATTAATGTCGTACTCGGTTCAAAGGTGGAGGGGTCGCCTGTGTGATCGAGGTGCGGGTGCGACCACACCACTGCTTCGATACTCTTGGTGTCGACGCCCTGCTCATCGAGGATCTCGCGGATGTGTTTCGGTACGTCTATCGAGATGCCATAGCTTTTGAAGGTGTCCAAAAGTCCCTCAGGCCATGCCGAGAAATCCTTCCTAATGCCAAGATCAAACACAATCGTGCGGTTGAGAGCCGGATGTTGGATTAAGAACGAGTAGATCGGCGTCGCCAAGTAGTCATGCCCCGGGATTGCAGGCTCGAAGAGTTGGGTAACGGGAAGCCCATAAATTGTCCCCGTGGTGTTCACGATGGAGACATTTACTGTGGATGCCGAAGCGGGGATGTTTAGGTTAGGGGCCTCCGGCATGATGTTGACCTGGGTACCTAGTCTTCGAAAAGGGCTGACGGGTTTTGATTATATTAACTATCTCGGATGAGTCTGTCGGGGGCTTGCATTACCGCTCTGAATCCTTGCCGACTAATATATACTCGTAACCGTCACTAAGTCTGTGTCTCAGTCGGACGGGTGGGACCCATTTGTCAGCCGAATAGTTGCCTGCCATTAAGTCCGTCCTTTATAAATCAGCTCCATATTTAGCTTAGCCTACTACGCTGATTCTCCGTCCACGGACTTCTACGGGTTAGTTGGTTGGCTAGTTGGTCCGACAGTAGTGTGTTATATAGCCAAGACTAGGTAAGAGAGGCGAACTGTCGCAAATCTAACGTCGATATGAAGTATGTATGTTTCACAGCAGAGATGCATCACTTTCCGCTCTACCGCATGCAACCCACCAAGGACCTGGAAAGATCCTGCAATTCAAACTCAACAACAACGTTTTCATCGAGGTGTTGGTGAGAGCCAGGTTAAGGTAACAGCGGATGGTGCCTGGTGACAAATCCACAATAATTAACGAGTAGTAAGCGTATATCCTAAGATTCTTACGTATGATTGGCTGACCTAAAAAGGGCAAAATTTGATAGTCGTCATACCCAGGTAGTCACGAATATTTGAGGTTATCCACCTACATAGCTAGGTAGCACTAGAAATTAAGAAGGTGGATATCCGATCACCTTTTTCACAAGAAAAATCACGAAAAACAAAAACAAAAAGGTAGCTTCAAGTCGTGAATCAAGAGGGGTTCTGGTGGGTTGTCTGAGAATACACCTAGGTAAGCATTGTTGTTTACCTAGGGAACATTTCCTAAGACTCGTCACTATCAATACTATCCTAGTGATGACGTAGATGCCTTGCTAACTTGACAGCTCTCTTGTGAATTGTATTCATCTAGGCAGGTACCCAGGTGTATTATCCTCAATAAGGATCCGCTACGACCCTGAAATCAACATCTTCGCATACGTAGTTCCAGTAACTCCCTATTCTGTCCTTCAAGTACCTCTGAATAAAACGAGCACTGTCGCCAAATTTGCAACACGCACACCTGAACTTTTTGTTCTGCGGGTGGTGCTTCTCGAATGTCTCATAGGAAATATAGTTATATTCGTCCATGAGTCCCTTGTGAAAAGTACGCCAAGTCCGAGGGGCGCCGTAAATGCAATTTGGATCGCGGTAAACGACCACGAGGATGGTCTCGAGCTCTGGCATCGATTCGATTTCCATTACAGCCTCGTCATCGAGTCTAAGCTGGCAAGGCCTTAACTGAATGGCCAAGTGTCGTACCCTTTTAAACCAGTGAAGTCCATCTAACTGGCGGAAGTGCCAGTTAAAAGGTGACAGATAGCCTAAAGACGACCTGGTTTTCTCTCCATCGAAGACAATGAGATCCTTTCTAAAATTAATACGAACGCTGGTGTAGTGTTTTTTGCAGGTCCACCATTCTTTGTCTTTCGCAGTAATTATCGATTTGGCGGGGTCGCCTCCTTTGGGAACATAAGTCAGCATAAGAGGGACCATCTCGCCTTCTTCACCCGAGGCTGGATGCATGTCAGCCCATTTTGACTCATTTGCAATGGTCTTCGTCCCCGAGTAATTCTGGATGAATTTATCAGTATCGATATCTATAGCGGCATAGAACCGCTTCTTATTGGCCACGGTGGAGTAATGTCTCAAGCCATGTTGGCTGCGATAAAAGTTCAAGATCGCATATTAGATCTCTATGGGGAGTCGGAGGAAGAATTGGAATTCTGTCAATGTGGACATGTCGGTTACTCGAGATGGTGTGAACGAGCCGTAAATGGGATACCTCGGTATTGTTGGCAAGTGGAGCTTGGCAAAGTGAATTGCTCTCGGGGAGCTGATCGAGGATACCTAGGTAATTTATACACTTGCCGTGCAATATTGTATATGAGGTAGGCGCCTGACCATATCAAGAAGCATTTTAAAGATACAAGCTCGGAGCCTCTGCCATCAGCTTCTCAGAAATAGTTTTACCTTTGGAGTGTTGTGGTGGCCACTAGTGTAGGATTTCATTCTCGTTTCGTATGGGCAAACATGGCCATAGAGCCATAAAGAACTTACTCGTGAATAACATCCTCGAATATTGTAGAATTATCATGATTTATAGGTATGTTCAATTTTCTTCTAATGCAACAAGCCACCCACTACCTATGAATCCATAATTGAACCATACTTTGATGTCCTTATAACTTGTCCGGGTAACTCATTCAGGGCTCGTCAACATGCTCGGTAACGGAAAGCTTCTTATCTGATCCTGGAACACGACTCTCAACATCTTTCAGTGCCTCGGCTACAATAGTAGTCTTGAATGTTTTGAAATTTTTGACAGACACGCGGTTCGCGAAAAGCTCGTCGATTTCTTCCAGCGTCCTACCTTTGGTCTCCGGGACGCAGAAGTAAAAGAAGACCAAGCAGCATAGATTTGAAGCGGCCCATATGTAAGCATATTTAGCTCCCTATTTTATTGTTAGCTCATCGGATCTAGAAAAGTAGTTCAGCATCTCGTAACTGAAGAATACTTACCCAGTTGAGATCCTCCGGATTGATGAAATATGGAGAGCAGAATCCCGTAAGCCAAGCGAGAAAATAACCAAGGCTGATGGCTGATCCAACAGACCACGACCTCAATCTGGTACTCACCAACTCCGTCGCCGTCGGATATGTCGCATCTCCAACGAATGCATTATATGAGAATTGGTATAAGGCAGTGAATGCGATGACACAATTTCGAGCAGATACCGTGCCATAAGCGACGGTAGCGGAAACAGCCATTCCAAGCATGGCAAGCCCCTGAGTCACAGATCCAGTCATTAAAACTGTTCGCCGACCCATAACATGACGCATCAAGTACATGCCGAAATTGACGCCAATAAATCCGAGACAAGTGTTCATGACGGAGAACTTGAAGGCCTCATTGACAGTTAACCCCGCCACAATCATGAAGTAGGTTGAATAGCTGATGATGAACCATGAACCCGCTCCTGTTTGGGTCGCGATTACGCCATAACACAAAAGTGTACGTCTTAGCTCGGTTCCTATGTCCCTCTTGTAAGCCACTCCCCTCTTCTACAACCTTCGGACATACGAGCGCATTCTTACCTTTAAACATGTCTAGAGGACCAATCGTGTTGGCTGCCTGCTTTTCCTCTTCAATACCCTTAACCATTTCGACCCACTCAAGTTCAAATCCTTCGGGGGACAATGAATCCCCTCTCAGTTTCTGGAGCGATTTTCGTGCCTCTTCGGTATTTCCCTTATAAAGAAGGTATCGAGGTGATTCGGGTACGAAGAGAAGACCCAGAGCTAAGAATGTCGGTACGATGAAAAGGGTTCCGAGCGGAATCTGATAAGAAGCCTTGTCCAGTCGGTTCTTAGTGGTATTGGTCACTGCCGCTCCTATGATGCTCCCTATATTGACCCATTCCGAGAACAGCGCTACCATAACAGCTCGAAGATGAGCTGGGGCCGCTTCGGCAGTCTAATGAATGTCAGCATGCCATGCTTACCTAGGTAGGTATCATGAATCCCTTAAAATCTCAATTCTTCGGAAGGGACGCGACAGGTTCGATATTCAGGTTAAGAGATATTCTTACGTACTATGAGGACGTTAGATGGTATCAAGAGAATAGGGGTGTTGGGAGTTCATACCATAAATATTCGAGAACGTAACCAAAAATCCGTTTGCTAAACCCAAAACTAAGCGTCCGATATATATTGCCACTTTATCTGTTGTAGATATTTGAATAATGCATGCAATCGCATTGAGAACACACGCAAGCCATAGGGCTACTTTTCGACCGAAGAAGTGAGCGAACGCGCCGGCGACGAGTGAAGACAAGAAAGCTCCCAATGTTAAGAGCGATCCAATAAGTCTTTGGAACGTTCCCTACGCGTTTTGGTTATTATACTGAAGGGTGTAAAGCATTTGATAGAATTGACTTGCCTCGATTGCGTATCCGGACGCCTGGGTAGGATCCTTATAGCCAAATACTGCCAGGAACCCTGGCATCGCTTGTAGAGACCCAATTGCAGCTGAGTCTAGACCGTATTGCATGTTCGCTATCGCGACGATGGCACATATAAGTAAACATTTTCGGTTCGCCCAGAGAGACGTCTCGGGTATCTTCGCGACGGCCGCCATGATTCCGCTTAATCCAAACCAACACGTTAGAAAGCCCTGGTTATATCATCACAAGTTCGAAAAAGATAGTGAATAGCTACTTGGGCATAATTATAGCCAGGTTTCATAGGACCCACGACGTATATAAGCTATTCCCAGGGCCGAGAGCTACCCCAACTTTTTATAACATACCCCTGTTTGGAGTCGTCAGTCTATCCGTAGCTGAAGCGACGCGATCTTCGCATTTTACCTGTTATTGACCAAGCGCATCCAAATTAGTCCTCCCCGCACTTCGGTAATTACTTTCCAGTCGACGACGGCCCTTCTAGATCAGGATGTTTTGCTGCTGAAGCAATGCCCTGCCGATATTAGCTATAGCCTCGGAAATGTCGTCGGTACGGTAGTTAATAGTCCCAATTAGGAATGTTTCATAGGCAATGGTAGGATGCCGATTGGGTATCTGGCGTCCCCAACTTCGTCGTCGTTTAATTGAGGTAATACAGGGTTTGTGAATGTGTCTTGTGTGTGGGCAGGGAGAGTCAGAACCCAACTTTAAGACCAGGAACTAAACAACTTCTTATAGTCGTCGACGGACGTTCGCGATTTGGCAATACATCGCCGATTGAAATTGCGTGGTAAATATCTCAAGTTCGATAGGATATCCTTCGAGTTGGTCTACCCACGCAGTGCCGATTCCGGCTGCTATGATATGTTATCATATCCCGTCGTCGCATTCTGTGATACCCGATCGAGCGAATGAGGATGTTAGCATTTCGGGGGTGTTGCCTTGTAGGATTCAGCATTACCATTCTGTCATACCTGGGGATAAGAAACAAACCCCTAGATAGTCGTAACAAGAGTTCCAAAATGCTCGAAGGTGTCTCATTAATAACATCACGGGTATATCACTTTACGGATTGTATAAAAGGTACTGATGTATTTCGAACTTCTTGTATTAGCGGGTAGTCTCTTCTCTATAGTCCTCTAAAGAAAATGGATTGTATCCACCGATTGATGAGAAACTTAAATACCTATACACTGTCAACCATCTCGTCTCGTATAATTAGGCGAGATTTAGAATGTAAACTTACCCAATGCCTTCGCGATAGCCTCTCCAACCCCCTTTGCCGAGGCTGGATTCTGACCAGTGATCAAATTCCCAGAGACCTGTACCGTCGCAGCCCACAGCTCGGATGCCTTGTGGTAAATGGCCCCATCTGCGTTTATCTTATCCTCAAGTACGAAGGGCATATACTTAGACATATCCATAGCGTACTCCTCGGCGCTAGAGAATGCGCTCACGTTCTTGCCCTTCAAAATGTACTCTCCGCTGTTAGGAAGCTTTACATTGACGAATGCAGCGGGGCCGTGGCATACAGCTGCCACCACCTTCCCCTTCGTCCAAAATTCACTAATTAGGGCTATGGAGTCCTGGTTGATCGCAAGATCAAACATAGGGCCGTGTCCACCTGGATAGAAGATGGCTTCAAATTCATCGGCGCGGCCTAGAAAGTCTAAGATCTTGGCTGTGTTCTCCCAAACAGCCTTCTTGGTGTTAAAGAAATTGGCTGAAGATTCATCGTCTTGGACCCATGGCTGTAACGAGTTTGGGTCTAAGGGTGCGACACCACCCTTAGGCGAGGCGATTACGAGTTCAGCCTTTCCTGAGAGGATTTCGTATGGGTGAGCAAGCTCTGGCTAATTCGAAAAGTTAGTTGACTATCAGTGAGAAGGAGTGAGGGGCTTTCGTGGACTCTTCATATATCATAGGGACTTACCAAGTACCATCCAGTCTGTCTAACCGACTTTCCGGTTGAGTCGAGAATATCTCCAAAGGAGGTCAGTACGATAAGGACCTTTGGCGTCATTTTGGGGTTTATATGCTTGTAAGTGTCTGAATGTCGAAATTCTCGAGGAATGTATTTAGTGAGTAGATCGTGTTAAGTCTGAATCTATTGCTGTTGGTGTACATATATCGAAATCATGCATGATCATCTTGCGCTTTTATAGATTCGAAGCGCCTCGTCCTAGCGCTTCGTATTCGTGACTAAATGCATGTCGTTACTGATATCTTTCTTGAAAAGCTTAGCAAATGTGCGTCTAATCCTATCGACATCCATTTCTTGGGTGCAAAAAGATTCCATATGCTGATCAATCAGTCATCGAAATCTAATTATCGTGCTCCGGATACAAGATGGTGATGAATATCTGGCGCAATACGTTAGTGGCTTCTTAGGCAAGTTGAAGACATCTCCGAGATTCTTGATCGATATAGATATTTCCTAAGTCCTAAGGCCTATTATACCCTTGTAGCTGCATTGGAATACCCTGTTCCTATTGATATGTAAGTCAGCAAAACCTGTATTCTCTAATTCGTAATCCAGATGATACTAATCATGGGCATATACCTAGGTAATTACTGTCTAATATGAGGGCTGAATGAGTATTGGATACTGGATGCGATATAGCTTACATAAAAATTGTACTACCATAGGTATACAATTACTAACGCTCCGGTTTACATAAGCACCTCGATGGTCAAAGTATACGGAGTCATCGAGGCATACCATCATCTCCAAGGAGATCTCGGATCTCAACAAGTAGATGGATGAACAAAACAGCCTTTCCGCTAATCTCAAGACTAACACATTTTGAGGTAGGTAAGCTTACGATGTGTATAGGTCCGCGAAGAGATAGTGAGCGAAGGCGATGACACCCTAAACCGCGTGCTTGGTACTGATTACGTTTCCAAGTATATAGGTAACCTCTGTGCCCAGTATTTGTGTTCTGGTTTGCGTCGAATAAAATATCGAAATGACTTAGCTGGATACTACCTGCGCCATAATGCGGGAATTTTCGGCACCGGATACGACTTGAAATTCGCAAACGCAAATGAGCATTGAGGCGCTTTCTTTCACCATTTCTGAATTGTTGCCCTTCAAGATAACTGACTTGGTTGCATTATTCGAGGAATGCATTCGCCTCGTGAACTGTCTGCACGACATAGTGTAGTTCCTATGCAAGTTGAGTTACATGAGAGGATGCAAGGAGGTTGAAGGTTAAGGAAGTTTACGGATGGAATGAAGCCTAAAAAGGGGGAGAAAAAACAGAATACGTATATACTTGCATTAGCAGATATTAGGTACCTACTTCCTGCATTTTCGACAACAAAAACGCATCCATGGATGCTGCCACGATCAAGATTGGGCTTTAGGTGCAGATTTAGTGGGTTATTCGGGTAGCTTTGGGCGCCGATGACCCCTTGCCAGCCCTTGCCTAGTTCCCTAACCCACTAAAAGGGAACCCCTCGTAGGCAACTAGTTTGACTTACCCCTCCCCCTCTATCCCTTCCTGAATCGTGATTCGCCCCTTCGTCATCTCCCGCGCGGTTGCCTTCGATGTACACTTTATTGTCCCTTCTGATTATGCCTCTAATCTCCAATGCAACAACTTGCTCTTTCCTACGTGTCTCGTCGTAGTTCTTTACTCTTTTTTCTCTCACTAACTGCCTAATCCCATCAACTTCTCACTAAAACATCAACCATCACTGATACATCCATTTCTTAAGCATTTTCCATTCCCCATCAACAGTCAACCCTGCTGTTGCTTTTTACTTACCCTGTCTACTTTCGCTTCCCCTGACTCTTGCCTTCGTGTCAGGGCCCTCGTCTTTGCCCCCCGCTCTTCTACAGCATCTGGCCTCTTTCCTGCGTCCAGTTCACGGACCAGAATCGTAAACATTGACCGCCGCTTGTCCACCGCTAATCGACTTTCGAGTCACCAGTCCACGTCCCAAGGCGAACAAAAAGGGCTCTTTAACCCCTTTCTAAATAACTTTGTCTCCTTAGACATTGTCCTTCAAGGCGCAACGAGAGACATAGCATTACTCTCAAATACTTAGCATAGTCAATAAAAGACAGAATTCTTGCAGTTCTCGTTTCGCTGCCATCAACTCATTTCATTTTGATCATTCCTTCTATTCTAACCAATATCGCCATCACTATCCGAACGCAGCTCTATCCACGACGACATTTCCGATAGTCTACCGCGTCTTTATACAGAGATCGGTAAAATAATCGACACATCAAATTGATTATCCAGGTCATACAGGATCACCCTCAGTCGCGGTGAATATCTTTGGTCCCCCTTCATACTATTTAAATGTTTCTAACCTCGTTATTTTCTCAGACAATGACTTACGCTCAGCCCGACATGCAAAACAGCGATGACCTCGCTGCAATGTTTGCTCGCAATCTAACATTGCAACCCCAACCAGTCCAAACTCCCCGAGAATCCCCGAAACCTCAGGAACCCGAACCGCAGATCATATACTCCATCTCCCAACACTACCACCACTCTGCTCATCTTGCTCGCCAGGAAGAAGCACCCGTCGAACACCAACGACCATCGTCGGAGCCTCCCCAGACCCAACAACCATCCGCTGAGTCCATTCTAAATTCACAGGGTATTGACCACACCGCGCTGTCTTCGGCACAGATCGAACTCTTCAAGACAGCAGAGGATGCTCAAAAGCTACGTCTTATTGAGCTATGGCGAATCTGCCCCCCTACCAACAACCAAGAGAACCCGTCTGTTGCCTGGAACAATACGACGGTCGAGCAAGAAGAACTTTTGGCCCAACTCCGATACGAGCGAAAGCTTGCGGAAGAGGAACAGCGAAATTCTGTTATGTCTATGGATGGTACACCCCTAACACCAGTTCAAACTGGTGATGGCCGATGGGTCGCTACGTCGGATGTCGAGCCCTACATGATGTCAGGTTATGAAGCTTTGGCTCGAAGGGAATACGAAGAATCCGCGCGACGGCAATACGAAGAGGCTATGTCGATACCTAAGGATGTCTACAGCCATTTCGGTACTGCGGTTGGCGGACCTACCTATCGTCCAGCAACGGACCCAGCTTACGATAACGACTGGATCAGACGCCAGCAAGCAATGGAGAACCAATACGGCGCTTTCCAGCAGATGGAACTATAAATGTACTTGTACATACCTTTTATCAGAATAACATAGCATACTAGCATAGTCTATTGGCTAGACAGATACCTAGGTACCTTTGCGGATGGGTTATTGGGAAAGTGTCACATGAAGGAGGCAGGGCGTGTTATTACGGTCGAGCATAGGCGGAGTGGTTTCATTGCGAGAACTTTTCAGATTGGACTGCACATACATAAATTCATGTCGTGAGGACGGAGTTGAGGATTTCTTCCTTCATAGCCTTTATATCTCTTCCCCCTCATCTCCCCCATTGATTCAGTGTATAGCTAACGCTTTGGACTTCCAGAGTTACTTGAACATTTGATTTCGAGGTATGTTTACCCAACCCCAATACTGTAGTATACCTTTTTCTATATCCTCCATCACCTCCATCATTCCCTTTCTTTCTTTCTCCCCATGTTCAGCGCTCGTCGCACAAATTTGGTAAGTACAATTATACCTCTTCACCCCTTCCCCCCCCACACCAGCGCCAAATACTCGGTCTAGTATTGAGCATTCTCCAGCATCTCCTTGAATTAGGTAGCGTGATCAAATAAACATATCCTTACTCAACTACCATGTTTTTAAAATTCTTCAAGTGCTAAATGAATAGCCACAAGATAATAAACATTGTGCAATAAACTTTCCGGTAATATGAGTAGTATTTCAATAGTATTTCAGACGCTCAACTCCTATCAACCAACCAATAATCTATGTATCACGGAGAATTCGGGCATA
This sequence comes from Hypoxylon trugodes, assembly GCF_022578975.1. Lineage (NCBI taxonomy): Eukaryota > Fungi > Ascomycota > Sordariomycetes > Xylariales > Hypoxylaceae > Hypoxylon > Hypoxylon trugodes. The sequence continues at coordinate 3,588,210 of NW_026250019.1, read as the reverse complement.
AAAGCACGACAAACAAATGTTTGCTGTATAAGGCTTCTCCCCACCACCCACGAATCCCCCGCCTCCTTTTCCAGCTATCCCTTTCATTGTGTGAGGTCCGACTCTTAACGCTTCTTATTTCTCTTCTTGGCCTTGTTTCCGCTACCACCCTGCGCCTGGCTACCCGTTGCCTTAGGTTTGTTCGGTAGTTCCTCAACGCTCTTTTCGAGTAGTTCGAAGTCCTCGGTAGAGTCGGTAGATGGTGTTCGCTGGGCGGGTTCGGACGAGGAAGAATCATCGGCAAGATCTTCTACTACCTGTATCTCAGTATCCTCGTCCACTTGCTCATCTAGATTATCGGCGGCTTTCGGGGTTCCGAGGATACGGCCGATGGTTCTAGAGTAGGCCCATAGTGGTAGCTTGACGAGAGCGGTATCCTTGATCGTGGGTTTGGGGAGTTCGTTAAGCTAAATGTGAATGTTAGCCATTATCCCAAGATTGCAAATATCCCATATGAAAATGCAACTTACATCAAGAAGGAACTCCTCTACATTGCCATCGGCATCCTCCTGTTCCAGATACACATCACCAAGTGAGTCAACAACAAGAACCTTTCCGTTCTCAGCCACGACTCGTTTCCTAGCACCAGACGGACCGGAACCCTGGCTCTGTGGCACAGGCGTCGCACTTCCACTAGCTTGTTGTCCAACACGGCCTCTACCACGGGGTTGGCGTCTACCTTCCTTAGCCGATTCCTTGCGAGTCTCACGCTCCTGCATACGCCGCTGCTTACGGTTCATCGGCATAGGAGGCCCCTGCTGCTCATCATCCGCAGGCGGTTGAGGCGGCGGTGTTCCCGCAGCCGGCGTATCAACGCCTGGAATTCCTAAGTTATCACCCCAAGCAGCCTGTCGTGCAAACTTAATATACCGCTCGACGAACTCGCGCTGGCGTTTCCAACTCATATACAACGCCAAATAATGGAAGCCCCCACCACCCACAAGCAGGACGCCAAAAAGCACAGTACCGAGCCCAGGTCTGTATCTGCTATAATAATACTCCGTGCCCTTCCAAACCGGAAACCCATGCGCCATAAAATGGTCATACCTAGCACGTCCGGATCCCCTCAAAATATTCGCAATAATACTCAACCTAGCCTGTCTATCCCCGGCTTTCTTAACCGCGGCTTTAACCTCCGCCTGCGTCGGCGCTTTCGTAACCGTAGTCCCTGGTTTCTTCTTCCCCTTCCCTTTACTCTTAGCTTCTCGCGCGCGCTCGGCGGCGAGTTGTTGTTTGACTTTATCCGGGTGTAAGGCGCGTGATTTCTTGCGGTACGCTTTGTTGATTTCGTCTTGTGTAGCGCGAGCGGTTACGCCGAGGAAGTCGTAGAATGTTACGTTGGCGCCTTCGTGTTGGGCGATTTCGTCGCGGAGGCGGAAGATCTCGCGGTCTAGAATGGGGAGTTAGTATGAGCAAGCATGGGCTCGTAGAAATAGCAATAGGTGAGAGAAAATAATAATACCTTCTTTAGTCCACGCCGCTGATAACGGCGTGAAGACGGCCAACAGGCCGAGGGAGAAAATCGAAAACTTCATCGTCGCATGTAGCTACGTCGGAGTCCTGGCTCCGAGTGTAGAACGAAGTTATATCAAAGAACCACCTAAGCAAATAGCGTCGAAGCAAAAGGATAATATGACAATTAACCAGAGGTTAAGACGCCGAAGAGGCAAGACTAGCCGTAGAAATTCGTTCGTCGCATCAATGGTGATGTATAGTGTACGAAATCCACGAAAGAAAACATTCAAGGTTTATCTAATAATGAAAAAAAAAGTTACACGACGGGAATTTTTTTTTTTTATTCGAGGTAATGTTCAATTGCCAGGTGTCGACATTAGAGTGGAGCAAGAAACGGTTATTAGACGGCGGTATAGCATATTTTAGCCCGAATACGGCGTGTTAATGCCACGTAATCGTATGGGATCCGTATCATATTGTACCATCTGGTATCGTGATTGTGGGGTTTTAGCCCGAACTTTTGCTTTTGATAATAGGGGCCAGTATAAAAAGATAGAACACAATCAGCCTATAGACGATTTAGACGGTACTAGATGCCTGTGAATCATGTAAGGTCCTAATAATCTAATACCTCACTATGTAGAACTGAATGCATGCAAATGGGGTGCCTTAGATCTCAAACCCCTAAGAGATCAGTTCCCGAATAATCATCATTTAATTCTCGAAATTCATCGCATTTACTCTAACTCATCGACGAGATCAAATCTCCCTTTTCAGATTCCCACCACTTTTGATGCACGGTCTTTAAGTAAATGATTTACATCACGAAGAGTATGTTGGTATCTGACATCGTTAGCACGCTCCCAGATTTAAGGGGCTTAAATAATTTACCAAGAGGGTGACTGCATGACAATTGCGGCTTCTGAGTATACTTGGTTTGCAACACGTCACGGATGCTGTTGAGAAGTTCGACGTAGCTCTGCTTCGGGTTTTGCTTGATGGCTGTGATAAACGCCCATGACATAGCTCCGGTTGCTTGAGCCGCAATGGTCGCATCCGCGCTATAATATCGTTAGCACTTAAAAAACTGACAAACACATTATTGAATATTGTTACTTACGATGTCTGGTCATCCTTGCTTCCAGACCACATGATAACATCAGCGGGAGAGGTCTGTGGGGCTTGATGTCAGCATTATTTCATTGGCCGAGGGATGGAGAGACTTAGTCTCGGAAATGACTTACCTTGGTTTCAACTGTCTTCTTATATCCGTCGTCACCTCTATACGCAGTCTTGGCGAATCCAAGAATGGCGCTGGCAACTCCTGCCGTATCACCAGAAGCGTAGGAAGAGAACGCCTTCAGCAATCCCTGACCAGCTTCGGCGGCAAGGTTGGGCTCCTTGAGCACACCTTTAGTCGAGTAGATGTAAGGCAAGTCAAGAACTGAACCAGAATGGCAAGAGTCGAAGATGCAAGTCAATCTCACACCAGCTTGAAGGGGCTTAACAATCACGTGGTGTAGTTGATCATCGACGATGTGGCCAGCACGTTCGTAGTCAACGGGGTAGATGACCTCATCGTAACCGTCCTCCTCATCTCCATCTAAAATTCAAATATCAGCGACGCATTGTGATATATAACAGGTTATGTGAATATCTTACCTTGGTCTTCTGTCTGTCCACCATGGCCCGAGTAGTGCAGGAACAAGGCGTCGTTGGGCCGAGCTCCAGACACAAGCCATTCCATGGCTCGCAGAATATTAGCCTTAGTGGGTATCATGATGGGATCATGTTGATCATCAGTCAAGATAATCATGTCTTCCCTCTTGTACCCATAACGCTCAATGAGGAACTGAGAGACATTCTTGGTATCGTTGATGCAACCACGTAGTTCACCCTTTTGGCCGAAGTAGTTGATGCCAATCAACAGGGCCTTTCTCTTACCAGTACAGTTTGAGTACTGGAAGGTGTAGCCATCCGGAGCTCCATGGCCGAATTGCTGGGGTGCCGTGGGCGGAGGCGGGCCGGATCGGTGCTCATTTCCGTAGCCCTGACCGGGATAACCGCCACCAGAATGAATCGGATAACCATAAGAATCTAGCCCGGATGGCGGAGGATGCTGAGGTGGCGGGTATTGGTTGGAATGGTGATGCTGGGACGGGGGAGCACCGCTAGGAGGACCATACTGATTGTACTCGTGCTGTCGGGGCGGGGGTCCTGAGGGAGGATATTGGTTATAACCATGGTGCTGAGGAGGAGGACCTGAAGGAGGACCATATTGATTATAACCCTGAGGAGGTCCGTGAGAAGGCGGTGGCCCCGAGGGAGGTCCATATTGGTTGTATCCTTGAGGAGGCGACGGTCCTGAAGGTGGTCCATACTGGTTATGGCCGTATCCTTGATGGGGAGGGGGATGTTGTTGATATCCACCACCACCGCCGCCGCCATACCCTCCACCGTATCCCCCTCCGTAACCCTGGTCTTGACCCCAACCCGACATTTTCGCAGGATGACGCAAGCTTCTGTGATAAGTAGAGAGAATAATTAGCTTCCTTTTCCGTCTATCTAGAAAAGAAACTAGGCTTAAATGATCTCAATGAACGAGAGAACGTTTATCAGAGTTTCTCTACGTTAATAGGTAGATCTAAGAGATCTCTGCGGCTGAGGAATGACAAACCAAAGGAGAAAGGATTCAGGGTTCCAGTAGCCGCCAATATAGTTAATTTAGGGCTGATGGTGGGCGACGTAACAACGTAAAGGGATGGTTCTTGCCGTGTGATTATGAGGAGGGGCAAGGAAGGAGGCCGCCACATGCACCATCAGCGCTTATCATTATGCGCCTTGTGGGTTACTAGTTTGTTAGGTAGCGTGTACTTTCCGTCGCTAAATCGATCCTCTGTTGCCTTAGGAATGTGCTACCTGCCTCTTGACACATAGGTGAGTACCGTTATGTAATAGGTACCTAGTCACCCGCCCATATGGAAACAACCTTTCTGTGCCGATATCCGGGAAGAACCGCAGTGGGTTCTAGCTACCTAAATTCTAAATTCAGTTACCTGACAGCCTAGGAGCCTGTGTGTAACCACCCGTGCAGGGCACTAGCACCCACCCGCTTCACCCACTTAGGTACAAACATACTCCGTAACTCACTCAACTGGTTCCTTGTGAATGCTGCGAGGTTCTCAACCACCTCCTCAAAATGCAGCCAAGAATCCATTCATTTTTATTTTCTTCCACACGATCCGACTTAATAGTCCTACAAATTGGGTGGCATCGTGCGGAGTAAATTAGCTGCAGGTTTCAGCTAAGCCAGGATTTTGACCCATTCATTTTCATTGCAGTCTGCGGGATATCAGCGTGCCAACCCTTTCACTATTCTCAGTTTTATTCTGCGGCGAGAGATCACGTTCATATCCCACCATAATACCTCGCACCGAAGATATAACATACCATCAACTAATTTCTTTCGAACATAAGTCTAGTAAATAGACAAGACATCAGAAGCAAAAAGCAAAGGCTTCAACTATACAGAATGTCATTTTTTGATAAAATAACCAGCAAGCTTGACGGGTTGGATCTCGGCTCCGAAAAACCAAGAGAAAGAGAAGGATATCCAGGTCAGTAGCTTGTTATTTCACATTTCATGAGGCTCCAATTATAAACAAGACTGAACATAGAAATTTAGGCCAATCTAGCTATCCGCCTCCGTCTCAACAATACGGCGGCGGCAGTCACGGTCAATCACCGTATCCACCGTACGGAGGTAGCCCTGCTCCGCCCGGACCCCAAGGCAGCTACCAGTCTCCTCCCCCTCAGAACTACTACAGCAGCCCGCCACCGCAAAGCTCGGGGCCAACTTACTCACCTCCGTCAGACAAACCTCCCATTCCATCTGGGTGGATTCCTCAGTTCGACCAACACTACCAACGATGGTACTACTATGAACAAGCCACTGGCCGTTCGCAGTGGGAAGCACCGGGTTACCACGGTTCAGGAGGTCCTGGAGATCGAGGATGGGGATCGCATGGTGAATCTAACTACCCATCCCACGCCGCGCCCAGCCATGGATATCCTCCCCACGAATCCCACGGTTATGGATCTAACGACGGCCGTGGTCAGCATGGTAACTATGGGTATGGACAAGGTGATCATGGATACGGTCATCACTCAAGCGAAAGTCACGGCGAATACAGAGAGGAAGAGAAGAAGAAAAAGAAGGGCCATGGTGGCCTCCTAATGGGCGCCGCGGGCGGCCTTGCGGTTGGTGCTATTGGTGGAGCTCTTCTTGCCAATGCTCTCGGTAACTTCCCCAGCTGTTCCTTTTCATTTCGCTTCACACTTAAGATATCGTGCTAATTCTGACCTAGATGACTCGTCCGACGAGGAAAAACATCACGCACCGGCTCCTGTCTACGCAGCCTCTCCTCCCGCCCCTGTCTACTCTGAGCCAGTCTATGAGCCAGCATATAATGCAGAGGGTGAGTATGTCGATGCTAGCGATCGCGAGTCGGTGCGCTCCGCCCGTGAAGACTACGAGGAGGCGCTAGCTGCGGCACAAGACTCCGACGCTAGTAGTAGCGACCTGGAAGAGCTCCACGAGGCTCGGGAGGAATACGAGGAGGAGTACGAAGAAGCGTACTATGACGACTAGTGAGATTTTCCGAGTTGAAATACAGGTCGATCCGAAATTCTCAAGCGAGCAAGACAACTATATCACGTTAGATCTAAACCCGACTCTTACGCATATTGGCACGATAAATACGATCTCATTACGGATATCTTTCTATAACGATTCACGAATCATATAGCGTTTAGGGAAATTTACTCATATATCCAAGCGACATACCCCTCTAGACTATATGTAAACTTTCATATCAGGTGTATTAATGTGCGTAGGGGTATTTTACTTATTGCCCGACTTTTTTTATGGTTTTTTAACCAAACGCAGGCGGAACTAATTCAAAATGTAGCGCACACTTATATCAAGGGCTTCTTTTACTATTACTTTATTATATCCAGGGCTAGGGAGCTTTACGCGACGGTTACCTTGATGCCACTCAGCTTATCCTCCTCACGCCATTTCTTCAAATCCTCTATGAAACCGGGCATGCCTGTAGGGTGCATCGTCGCCCTTGCCGACTTCATCATTTGCTCTTGCGTAGCGTTCGGGTCGAAGAGGTTGCCTTCGTTGTTGAAATAACTCGGCGTGCAAGGTGTCAATGTCGCATACCGGGCTGCTCCCATCATCATCTTCGTGCTCCACGCCTCCTGAGCAGGAACTTCAACTTCGACGGTTACCCCGGTCTTGGCTAGACCACCCGCCTTTTCATGCGCCTTACCCACCAAGTAAGCGATATGGCTAGCCTGCGTGTCTAAAGCTGAGGAGTAATTTCCAGTAGAAGCGGCCTGGAACGGACTTAACCAAAAGAAGTTCGGAAAACCGTTAGTCGCACAGCCGAACAGCGTAGAGTATCCCGTTGACTCCCACCTCTCGGGTATCGTTTTGCCTTCCCGGCCAAATACCTTGACACCGGCAGCAGCTAAGGGATCTCCGCCGGCCATAAAACCGGCGTCGTACCCCGTGCCTACAACAATGATGTCGAGCGGGAACTCTTCGCCGTTGGCTACGAGGCCATGAGGCGTCACACTTTCAACACCCTTACCATCCGTGTCGACCAAGTGTACGTTGGGCTTGTTGAACGACTCTAGGTACATGTCGCTATACGTTGGCCGCTTGCACCAAGTTGGGTACCACGGTGTAAGCTTCTCAGCCGTCTCCTTGTCCTTCACGATTTCGGCAACCCGCTTTCGTAATCGCGCAGTGTTTGGGGCGTCTATCTTGAGGAAGTGAGCAATAATCTCAGGCACTTGCTCTGGTCCTACTACTTCCGGAAATTCCTGTCCACCAACCAGGGCCGCGAAGGCGGGCTGTCGAGACCATTCATCGTCTACCAAGTTGGGGGTACCAGGAGGCGCGCTGTTAGCTAGGTGTAATAATATGTTGTGCACACGCTCCGCGTACCAGCCGGGTTTTCCGGCGATTTTCTTCCATTCCTCCGGATCGGTGGGCCTTTGGCCACGGGAGAAGACCGCGGCGGGCGTTCGTTGGAACACGTATAACTCCTTGGCGTATTCGGCTAGCTGTGGTACGGCCTGAATTGCTGTCGCGCCGGTACCAATGTAGCCGACTCTCTTGTCTTTCAGCTTCGATAGGACTGGGAAGGCTTCCTCGGGTGAACCTCCTGTAACGTTGTAGTTCCATCTTGATGGGTGAAAGAATTCACCCTTGAAACCCTCAAACCCAACACCACCTAGCTTTGCGATCTTAGGTTTAGTTAATAACCCAGCCGTCACCCATACGAATTCAGCCGTCACTGATAAACTGGACTTTTCTGCACCATTAGGTCCTCTCCCCGTAGTGAGGTCGACCTTCCACGCGCGAGAACTTTCGTCCCATTCTAGCTTATCGAGCTTAGTCCTAAATAGGATTTTGTCGTCGATATTCCAACGCTTCGCTACATCATTAAGATAGTTCCGAATCTCAACCCCGGGGGCATATCTATGCGAGGGCATGTACCCCATCTCTTCCAATAGCGGTAGGTAGACGTAAGCCTCCATGTCGCAATGTAATCCGGGATACCGATTCCAGTACCATGTACCACCAACGCCACCGGCTGTTTCGATTATTCGAATTTGGTCTGCCGAAAATCCAGCCTGGATTAGACGGACAGCAGCTAAGAGTCCACCAATCCCGGCACCTGCGATAAGAAACTTGGGACGGTCACCCGAGGCTAGGGGAGGAGTTTGCGCATCGAGAGCAGCGTGGTCTGCCCAGATGTCGTCTGATAAGTGGCGTAACTTATCCGACTCGCTGAATGCTAAAGTCTCATATTGAGCCACGCCTTCGGGACGCAAGCGTAAACGCTTCTGCGCTTCCTCGGCGAACTTTCCTTGAACACTCGCGAAGTCCTCCATTTTGTAGGTAAGTCGGAAAGCGTAATATTGTCAGTCGACTTTCTTTTTCTGGGTATAAGTAGGTAATTGGAGCCGCTGGGTTGGAATATATTGTTTGCTCCCACTTAAGAGAGGACGACTGCTTCGTATATATATACGAACACGACGGATAGATGACTGATATAATATTGTGCTGCTAGCTAAGCAAATATGGGGAAGTTTATGCGGCGCTCGCTGGCTTCTACGCCTCTTTACATTGTTTGTGCCGTCTAGTGGTGGCTAATCAGGCGATGCAAGGGCTCGGGTTCCCTGATTGGTCGAGGTTCGTTGGATCGTTGGCTACCGGGGAGGATTCAAGCTAGTCTTTACCGCCTCGAACAGCGTATTTTATAAATCCGACACCTCTCGCGAGTATACCCTTGAACCTATCTCCAACGGGAAGAGACTAAGATCGTACCCATCGGAAGGGGCGGCGGTGGGCTAGAAGCACGAAATTGTCGGTTAGGTTGTCCCGACCTATCGCAAGTTCCCACATAGACACCGGAAACCCCTCACGAACCCATGAACAAGCTCAACTTGGCGTGTCGCTTGGGAGGGAAGTGATCGTATTCGGATTTTGTGGTTGAGCCAACCAAGTACATTACAAAGCAACAGTCTGCTTGAGGCTTGTCCAGGGATACTTGAGCTTTATAGTGAATAGATTGGATCGTCTCCAGATCGTTGGAGGGGTAGGACTTTGTAGACAAAGAAAATCCCTGCAATTCTATAGAACTAGCTAGGATAGCTGGGTTACGTTCTACTTCCTAAAAGGTAGGTGAGTCGTTATAACATCTTAACATGTGTAAGCATCGATTGACAATGGGGTTATATTTACTTGGAGTACATAGAGAAGTACTTTAATACCTACCTACCTTGGTATCTTTCTAGATAATGCATGTATGTACTGGCCTCCCAACGCGCCTCTTGCCTATATAGCTCTCTAGGCACAATAGCGGCGGGGTTGCAAGGGACGATAGACGGGCTGTAAATGTGCCTGCGTTGAGTAGCCTCACATAAACCAATTCGTTACATTTATATCCACTACTACCACTTACCTACGATATCGTAATCTCATGCCATTTACATGCCACTCAATTAGACGATAAGTAAAAAGAAATAACTTGCCTCTGATAACCCGCCCAATTAGAAAAGATGGAACCTACAAAGGTACCAGACTTCGACGACCTACCGAAAGTCCCAGACATGCCCCAAGGATGCGCATGGGGCGTATTCGACAAGGACGGAAAGAAAGATCTCTTAGGCACACTTAATATCCTAACTCCGACCGTGGTTAAGGCCGCGTTCAGTGAGGCGCGGGATGGCGTGTCGATCTCTTTGAAGTAAGTCCTGTCTATCCATCTAGGTACCGACTCACCTACCTGTGGAATTAGCGAGCTTTAGAGCTTACGTGGAACCCTAGTTGGCCGCTGAATGGAATACCGTTCCCTCTCCCGGGAAGAGGGCAACCTACCCACAAACAGGTGACGCTGCGCGAGTCAGGCATCTCCGAGGGAACGGGGTGGGACGACGAGATTACGTTTAATACTCAGATTAGCAGTCAATGGGATAGTCTGATTCATTGGCAACACCAACCCTCAGGTCTGGCGTATAATGGCATTTCCGTCAGTAAGGAAGCGCTAGGCGTCCCGCATACCGCAGCGAATACGATGCCGACTCTAGACCATTGGCACGCGGCCGGCGGCGTCGTCGCGCGGGGTGTACTCATCGATTTCAAGTCCTGGGCCGAAGTGCGTGCACGCGCCGAAGGTAAGACCGGGGAAGCCGCTACGTTCCACCCGCTCGACGGGCACCGTATCACAGTCGCCGAGCTAGAGGCCGTGGCCAAGGATCAGGGTGTTGAGTTCCGACCCGGGGATATCCTCGTCGTACGAACTGGTCTCACCGAAATCTTACAAGCCCCACGTCCGGAAGACTTGGCCAAATTACAGACCCAGAAGATCGCGGGTGTGCATGGTGTGTTGGAGTCTGCGAAGTGGATTTGGAATAAGCATTTTGCGGCTGTCGCGGGTGATTCTTGGGCTTTCGAGGCATTGATGCCGTTGAAGGAGGATGGAAATGTGGGCGGTCCTACGGATCTTTGTAAGTTTCCCTTTTCCTTCCTTTTAGTTCCCTCTTCGTATGTTATATTGAGTTTGTGCAATTTCGAATGCGCTTCAAATCAGCATTGAATCAATAATTGCTTACTCACATAATCAATAGATCTCCATTCTTGGTTATTATCGATGTTCGGCATGCCGATCGGTGAGCTTTGGGACTTGAAGGCGCTATCGGAACACTGTAAGGCAACGGAACGGTACAGCTTCTTGCTCACGTCAGTGCCGTTGAATATTCCTGGGTTAATCGGATCCCCGCCGAATGCGTTGGCGATTTTCTAAGCTAGAAATGAGTATAATGACGACGATGTGGAAATGAATGTCTTATGACTTTTTATTTACTGGGGAAAATATCCGCCTTGTCGCACCTTAAGGGGAAACCTGATGTTCTCATGATCGTGACATAAGTTGTTAGGACCGCCTGTGCTGAAATATTTTAGTGGTTTGCGATTTATTAGGTGGTCTGCTGCCCCTGAAGTATGGCAAGCTACATGCGCTGTTCGCTAATATAATAGGACAATAGACCCCTAGCCAAGAAGATTAGCGACAGGGAATTGCCGTTGATCGACATCCCTACCTAGGTAGGTCCCTATCAGCGCGGATAGCTGCAGATTTAAGTACCCGAATGCTCCAGCTGCCCTGAAAGTCGTTCCAATTGTAGTACATGATGATCACTTGCAAGATACTTAGGTGGTTTTAAAGAAAGAGAAACTCCAGAAAAGTAAAACATTCGAGGCCTCTGTAGCCATCCATCCATCATGATTGGTGGTTTATTTCAGTCGTTATCACGCCCAAGGTTATTCATAGGACCGATACTACCTGTCTCCCTTCCGTCGCATCGTCGATTTTGGCAGTTCACATCGCTGAATGCGGGTCACCGACCAATATTTATGGCAGGTGGTAGATATAATCTGATCGCTTAGTGTTACCAACAGTGTCACCCCAGATAATATATTTTCTCCTATTTACTCTACTTACTAAGATTGAAAAGATCTATATGATACCAGGTCTATCGTGGGGGTGACCAGGTAATGTTGTAAGTAATGACTACATGTTAATGATTACCTTTCTTCTTCTACTTTGGTATATATACGTACTGGGTTGCATCGAACCGGAGCCATCCAACAACACTCTTTAAATATATGTAAATACAACTTATGAACCAAAAAATTCATAAAAATCACATCAACCATGTTAACTATCTCTATAATCGTCGCGTTCCTCGGAACTTCTGCTTTCGCGAGCCCATTGACGCCATTGTGGCCTAGGTAGATATTCGTTCTCGCCATCTAAATTCGAACCCGACTAACGTTATACAGGGACTGCATAACTCCTCCTGGTGACGGCTACGGGTGTAGTGAGGCCGACTACTACCCGGACTGCTCCGTCTGTGTGTTGAACTGCACTGGAGGTCGCTGTAACTACAATGGAAAGGGTACACAAGTAACATGCTCGGCGTGTCCGGCGAGTAACGGTACAATTACGCCCTAATCAATCATGTTTCTGGTTTTCAGTCTATTCTATATTCTTCAGAATATACAGGCAAGACATTAAGGACACATGGCGGAGAGGGAACGCAATAATTCGAGAAAGCACGCCACCAAATCCATGGGATACAAATTGGCTAAAGTCTAGCCACCCTATTCTTGTATATATTTTTGGTTACATGCGCACCAAGTTACTGGTTGAATTCGAGTAATAGGTTTTGGTAGCATATCTTTGTACATATTATTCTCATAAATCCACGAGTTGGCCAAAAGCTGATGGCGAGGATGAGAGTGTCGAGAGTCTAGCGATGCATTCAACATTTTTTCAATCTCCTAAATGGTGTACATAGATCTTTCAAGGCTCCTGTGTAGGTGAAAACGTAAGACCTGGATTGTTAAATCATCAAGCCTAGCGGTGGCCCTAAAGTCCGTTTTATGGTGACTTATAGCGCCTTCTTCCCTATAACTATAGTGGTGATTAGCCCCTCAGGCCTGTGATTTTTTTTTTTTTTTCATAGCTGTTGCATCCATTGCCTGTAACCGTGGGGAACTTGTACTAAATCCAACTATGATTCCAGGGGGCTTTAGCACATGTCGGTGCTAAAATTGACATTAGCCTTAGCCCTAGCCATGAATTTAATTGCTCAACGCTCAGTTGGACTTACTCTAGAATAAACAACAATTTGACAAGCCGACGACCGCCTATAGAAGAGGGCACGACGACAGCATAATACCATACTATTATCTAAACAATCTCTACCCTGAGTAACTCTTTTCCTTTGCTCAAATCGTATATTTTAACTAACAAAACGAACAATAAGATTACCTACATAACATACGTCGCGGCCCAACTAGTTGATGAAGACACATTATGCTCCTCACCCACCTAGGGCTCATTGGGTTTATCCCGTGGATGAGTCCAAATGGCGATCAAGTTCTGGAGCGAACGATAAACAATGATTAGTTCATGAATACTTCGTCTGTTTCAAAACGATGATTCTGTATCGATACTCAATACCTAGTATTCGCTGTTCGGCAACTCATCACCATGTTTTGCCTACTCCCAGAGGTGTATAAAGCCCGAGCCAGCCCTCAAGAAGTCGTTTATCATCATCGTACTCACTCTTTATCCTAAGCAAGTATCTAGAGTTCCTATTATCATTCTACGAAAAACTTCAGATAACCTACCAAGCCTCCTTTTTCGGCTTTATTTTTCTGATTCTTAATCGGCTACTCTACTCATACTCTAGCTTCATTGTCATATCAAGGGTTATGGACGCTCAACAAAGAGTCAACGGCCCCGCCAACGGGAACCCCCGCCCGGGCAGCCCAATGCCGGTAACTGGAGCCCCTCTGCTTCCGGGAGTACCAGAAGGTACTTACACCGGAACTGTTGCCGGCCCACCACCAGGTCTCGTACGAGTCACGCAGCCTAAACAGGTAACCTACCAGGTATACCACAACGAGCTAAGAGGTCGCAGTCGTTTCCTTAGAAACGAACACGCTCCCTTATTCGGCGACATCGCCAAGTTCTTATCCACAGGGCATGACATTTACGGTAATCGTATCATATTGAACTTGACGTGTGACATCTGCCGCACCGAACAACTCGAGGTGCCGCCCACGGTAACCCCCTCCCGGCGGCCCGGTGAGCACAATCGGCTCGAGCAAATGCTTGTACTACCCTGTGGGCATTTCTTCGGCTTCACGTGCATGCAGGCATGGATCGCTGCCTGTAAGGACAGAAACGCAGTCCCGAACTGTCCTGCATGTAGGTTCGACCTATGCTACCCAGAGTGTGATCACGATATCCGCCTTCTACCGTACATGCCCGACTTACCCCGGGAAATACAGGTCCCCATGACAATCCCAGAGGGCGGAGCTATCCCGGCGCACTGCGAACACTGCCGCCTCCAGTACGTCGCGATGCTATCTCGGACGTTGGCTGACACTTGCTTCCCCGCAGCCCCGGATGCTGTGTTCAGGAACCCCGACCGGTGTGGGCCGGTGCAGTTTGAGGCTGCAAGCATGCACTTTCACCAGACTGTTATGGATACGTACCTTGAGTCTAATAGTAGGGTATTTACATGGTGAGTGATCAATATGATTAGGATCTAAGGTACGTGCCCAGGTGGGCATTGGAAATTAGAGCGGAGCCGAGATCAATATCTCTACCATGAGTTGCATTTTCATGCATTATAGTTCACTACCTACCTAGGTGGGAGCTAGTTATCTACTCAAGTTTCCTTTAGGGATTGCGTCAGATTATATCCAGGTAGGGTAAAAGTTAAGTCTCGGGAATAGTATCAATGAATAAAAGGCGAGTTATCAAATAATAATGAATGTGTTTTATTGTGCATTTGCTTGAAAGCTATTGTTTAACGTCGTGATCATCTAATGGATTGTAAGATTGTTATGGATCTTAGAGTCACCCTATCGTACCAAACCTAACATAAGAATACGACGACTGACGAAAGGAATACCCACTATGTAAAAAACATATAAAAACAATGTAGCTGTGGCTGGAAGAGTATTGTGTAAACGAATACGGATACGGACACCATCACCACTCCCCGCCAAGCGCCTAAATTATCCTAGGGCAAGACATCTCACAGCTTCTTCATCGACTCCAAAATACCACTTACACCAGCAAACGATAATTCATCCATAGTCTCCCGCCACAACTTATCCGCAGCGTCCCTTCCTTCGGGGGTATACAAGAAAGAATTGTACCTGAAGTTCAGATTAATAAGCGTTTATAAAAGGGGCACCACCCACACAAGCTCAAACTTACGGCGCAATCTTCCAACTCATAATGAACGAACCATGGCTCTCCTTCCCCTTCACTAAAGCCGCATCCAAATACGTCGACGCACCATCGGCCACGTTCCTCGCCGCCGCCGCAGCGAATGCAGCCATAAGGGGCTTTATCAAGATATTAACATCGCGGCTTAGCCCCGTACCCTTGACGAAGCCAGGACAGACTAAGTTCACGATGACGTCGTCCGCGGATACATAGTCGATGAGCTTGTATGCGAACATTTGCATGAGCACTTTTGAGGTGTTGTATTGCTTGTCGGTGTAATTGGCAAAGGCCTTAGGGTCATCTAGAGCGGCTAGGAGGGACTTGTGGCCATTGATCGTTGGCAGTGGTGCGGTGAGTGCTAAGGCCGCATTGATAATGGTTAAGCGACCAGGTGTACCGGCTGGCGACCTCGCTTTTAGGATGGGGAGGAGAAGAATAGCGAGAAATACGGTTGATAGGTAATTGACCTGCAGAATTTCCTCATGGCCGGTTGATGCTACGGTTCCATACTTCATCTTGATTAAGCCGGCATTCAGGATGACTATATCAAGACGGTGGACTTCATTTTCAACACGTCGGACGAAATCCTGAATGGAATCATATCGGGTCATATCCAGTAACATAACCTCAATTATTGCCTTCGGGAACTTGGTTCGGAGCTTAGCGGCAGCATCTTCACCTTTCGCGTTATTTCGAACTGCGATAATCAGATGAGATAGCTTCAATGCAAGCATCTGCTTGGCAGCCTCAAACCCCAAGCCGGTATTCGCTCCGGTAATGATAGCAACTTTCCCGGTCAGATCGGTTGTCGCTGGTGGTCTGTCTGGTTTGGTACAGAATTGATTCTTAACAAAGACGTTGGGAAAGAATGGAACATCCAATGGTGGTAAATCTTTCGATGAAGCCATAGTGAGTAAGTTATAGTGAGTTGTAGTGCTATTTTATCTTTTAATCTTGATAGGGTATTTGAGAGCGCGATGCAAGATGCTGATTCTCATTGACACGACAGAAAAGACCTGCCATCTTATATACTATAAATGAAGCCATGATTGTGTTGATATTTCCGAAATCCGTAGCTCTATGTAATGAGGCTGTCCTGTCTTGATGATGTTACGGTTAAGTTCAGCGATTGAAATCGGCAAGAGAATCTGTTAGTTCATTAAGAAATATTTAGCCAATCAGAGCTCAAGGAAATCGTAGCGTAGCATTTATTCCAGCCCTACATCGAAGCCATACCCGAAATGGAAAACAATCTCTAGATAAGCTTAACCTTGATTGGTTTAGTGCTGGCTTATACAGTGAGATCATGTCCCCTATACGTAGCTTGCGTAGACCCCTAATTATTAACTAAATCGAGTCATTCAAGCGCCTATTTATTCTTCTTTATGCCTCTTTCAATTGATTGTTTTCCCTTCTGGGAATACAATCTTTATATCGCTCCTTCGGGTACCTGACTTATCTAGGAATACAATCTGAATGCCGAATTCCGGTCGTACATATTCGAATTTACAGCCGAAGTTACTAGCTAAATTCGATAATCTCCGCCTAGAAACTCCGGTTATTTCCAGCGCCATGGCGCCGGCCGCTAGCGGTTCAGGTGAGCTATGCGCTATAAGTTGCCATGACCAAATCTCACATTTATATCCCATTGAATAGATGGCTTGCCTTTCATAGTGTCGACAAGCACCAAAAAGGCTGACCCCGAACTACGAAAGTTCATCAGGAGCCATGTAATGGTAGGGAAGAACCGAGGGAAGACCCTTGGGCCTAGAGCCAAAAGGGACAAGAAATCAAAGGAACCAGATACTACAACAGAGAAAAGTGATGTCACCTCAAGTATGGATGATATATATATTGAGAACAGGATATTACTCTCAGCAAGCCTACGTGCCATCCCTAAGAGAGTTGGTACCAACACATCGTTTATTCAATTTGCGGATACCGTGGAACAGTCTGCTATCAATACTATCATGGAGTGTAAGTGTTAAGTTCAATGTATAGCGAGCACTGCTTCCATCTTCTCATACACAACCCCCTTCATCTCCCAGTATTTAGAGTTATCAGTCTCACCCCATTCCTTCTAGTCTCCAGCCAAGCCAAGAAAGCCATGTTCCCTCTAGAAACATGCATAAACTTCGGCCCCAAAGACCTAGCATACATCGAGGCCCTCACCATCGACGCGGCGTACCTCCACGCCATGGCATTCTCAACGCAGATCTACTTCGACCTACGACCAGGCCGACAAGATCGGAAGTCATCAGCATATATGCACGTGGCCAAGACGCTGCAGCTGCTGCGCGAGAGGCTAGACAATGCCGAATTGGATATAAGTAAATCATGGTTCACGACAACCGCGGTAATCATGTGCCTCGCCTTCTATGCACACGTCATGGGTGAGGTCCAGACGGCTAGACATCACATGCAAGGCCTTCGCAAAATCGTCGATATGAAAGGCGAACTATCAGCTCTTCGAGGAAACATAAAGCAACTCCTCGAAATGTTCAGGTAACCCAACTCCCTTTCCACACCCCTCTCCACACAAACTAACCCCTGTAGGTGCGACATAGGCATAGCCCTGCACAGCGGCACCAAACCCCTATTCTTCGCCAATCCCCTCCGCGAACCCTTTTGGCCGTACCCCCTCTACGCCGGCTACAACACGCACCCCCTACACCCCATCCCCCCCTCCGACGAACTCTTCCTCTCCACCCTCGACCCCCTTCTATCAACCCCCTGGCTCGAACTCCGCAAATTCAGCGCCCTCGTAAACCGCGCGCACTCGACCGGACGCAAGATGCCAAAAGACTACCTCCTAGACGCCATGGCCTCAACCACGTACCGACTCATCCACAAACCCCCTTCGCCGCGGGGTTCACTAGATGAAGCCGTGCGTCTCGGCTTACTAGCTTTCGCGTCGACGCTATTCCTGCAATGGGTCGGTGTCCGGCAACCACAAACACATTTCCCGATTTCGTACCAAGAGGCGCTTGCCAACCTTGAGTTCCCAGATCCCAATCCCAATAACAGTGATAATGAGAACGGTGGCGATAACCCTAAGCCCATATCTCCACGCCTACTCCTCTGGCTCCTAACCGTGGGCGCGGTATCTGTGTTCAGCGAAGTCGATTGCGCCACGTGGCTAAACCCATGGTTACTTGTTAACATCGAATTATGCGGCGTGCGCTCCTGGTCTGATATGCAAGAAGTATTGCATTCGTTCATGTGGGTTGGGTTATTACATGATGTGCCGGGAAAGATGGTTTATGATTCCGCTATATCGTCAAGTCTAACTTTAGGACTTCAATGACGATTCACTGCGAGCAGTATTAGCATATTCCCCTAGGAAAAAATAGACGAATCATGGGTCTTGAAGGGAATAGTCCGACGACAAATATTTAGGGATGGCTTCTTAATAATATTAAAAGTCAAGGAGCTCGAAACAAGCGGGATGGCGACGATGACGGACCTAGACAGTTCATTCAAACGTGCTCGCAGCTTCGGCCGGCATTATCGGGCAGCCTCTACATATCAGCAATTCAGTAGGTCGCAGTCATGGATTGCAAATATTTGTGGATATTCAATAAGCCTTTTTTGATCCATCCCACGACCGATATATACAACCAAATCTCCGCCATAATCCTTTCGGAGAGTGTATGTAGATTGTTAAATAATAAATAATTCCAAATCGCTATTTTAATGCAGGTCGTTCATCGGATCAGATGCAAAACTGCCCTATAATGCAATATACAAAGCAAAGTGTCGACGGAGTCGAATTCCGTTCCGAACCATCAATTGTGACTGGATATCTACAAAAAACATCCAAAATCCAAAATAAGAGGCTTATCATACTGCAATATTCATTACCGCTCGTACTTTGGTAACGGCTCTGAGCCTGTGTGTCGCTGGGAAGGTCCGGCGATATCGTGGTAGGGATCTCGAGCTTCGTAGTCGTGGTTATCATTGAAGACTGGGGCTGTTGGCTCCAGACCCTGCGATTGGCCGAGAGGAGGCGCCGACGGCCCACTACTCTCATAGTCTTCGGGGACGTCAGGAGGGGCACTAGCCTCCTGAAGCAACCGACGACGTTCAAGCTCTTGCTTGTCATCGGCATGCGACGTTGAGTGACCTGTTGGTGTCAGATCCCCCAGTGTGGGAGCCGATGGCCCTTCATTCTCTGGGGTCGGCAATAAAGCCTGGGCATCTGAATCGTCGACGTTATCTGCTGGAGCGGAAAGGTCGCCTGGGGCAGATGGTTGTGAAGGTCCAGCTTCCGAATCAGAAGGCTGTTGAGGTGGAAGTGGTGCTGACGGCGGCTGGCTTGGTAACAGTCTTTGCTCGGCTTGTCGTACCCGCTCCTTCTCTGATAACTCACTATCCCTAGGCAATTCTGGTGGCGGTATATAAACCGGGGCGTGTGATTCTCGATCTTGAAAGTCGTAATATGATGTTTGAGGAGACGCACCAGGTGGCAAATAATTCTGGGGCGACGGCTCGAGTTGTCCCGAAACGTAGTCCCCGCTGTAATTGTTCTCATCATATTCATTGTGCCAAGTATAATCCGGTTCACCATTCTCCGCATCGCCAGCCTCATTAGGAGGTGCATGCACTGTCAGTGTGGGGCGCACAACGGACTTGCCCCGTGTGCGGCTCGAATCCATAGTCCCGACGACAACCTCGAATGATACTGAGATGACACCTTTTTCGCGCCTTAGATGATCGGTGTCCACGATCGTACCGTTCCAATTTGCAAGACGCTTCAGATCATATGACCCGACCGCTGCGGCAGGATTGCCACCTGGAACACCCAATGAAGCCAACCTACTTGGTTGTTGCGAACTTCCAGTCGACTGACCAGCAAGCTTGCCTCCTAGGTCCAATACGACTTCAACATGGTACTTGAAACTGATGAGGCCCCCGGGAACATTCCTTATACTCGGAAATACATCCTCCGGGACTCTGACAGATGTCGTGATATTTGCCGAGAGTGTAGCAGGATCGATGATAAGTGGCGCGACCGCTTGCGACAGGTCCTTTCGGAATACGCTACAAGAACCAGCGGAGGATAAGGACAACCCTCCGAGGCCAGTTCTCGACCTTGGATAATAGTCCTCGCGTTCTAGCCGCTTGGCTTCCTCTTTAGATAAGTCCGTGGTGAATAAAGATATCGGCGGTGAGTAGTCGACTCGACCCTGGCGGTAAAGTGTGACAATGATGCCATGCATACTTTTCATACGACGGTTATGTTCGATTCGAATCTTTACCGGCAGTATGTCTCCAGGTAGACAACCTCCTTTGAGCAGTTCAACCGTAGCAGTAATCTCTCTGCCATCACCTCCGGATAACTTACTTGCTGCAACGGATTCAGCACTTGCACCAGCGGCTCTAACACTATTAGAGCCGCTGTTATTGCTTATAGCACTATCCCCGCTAATTTCGCTTTGCAAGTCACCCGTCGTTAAATCGCTCCGCAATGGACTCCGAGGTAGATGGCTTCCGCCCGGTCCGGCTGTGGTTGTGACTTCGGCGAGACTGACGGAACTGCCGGTAGAATTTTCATTCACCCTGGTAGAATCCAAATCCGACGCTGGTTCTTGGGTTTCTATCGACAGTGGTCCTTGTTTGGCAGTCGATGCGACGGGTGGTGCCAGCTTCTTTTTCTTTTTGGGTCTCCTGCGTAACGTTTGCATGCATACTTTCCGCTCATGTGGGGGTCCAAGCAAGCCTATATCCACCTTCTCGACGAGCGCTACTTTTGTCTCACAGCTGGATGTCGCGGCAATGGAGGTTGGTCTCGTTAAAGTAGCAGTGACCATATAAGAGATGGTCCCTCTCTCAAACTGTAAAACCCAGTATTAGTATAATCCATTAATAGTAGGGGCGGCGCACATACATCAATACTACTGGGAAGTCCTTTAGAAGGAAATATCAGATCAAATTCAAACTCAAATCTAGTCGGTTTCAGCCTCCCTTCACCGCATAGAACTTGTTCGTCTTGAAATAGCGAGGCGACCCCGTTGCCAAAGTATCTGACATTTCGGTTTTTCTCGTGGGAAATAATGGCCGGGTTGATATTGCTAAGCTGGGCGCCCGCGCCCGCATGCTTGTAAACGCGAACGAAGCCATGCAAAGCAACAGTAAGGTGTGTTATGCGGATAGGCTTGACAACGGAGAGGATGATATGACCCCTAACATGGTCGCCGGCAGAGTATTGGCGGTGAGGTTCTTGAAGGCGAACGTGAAAATCGGCTAGGTTTCGTGTTCGAGATCGAAGCGGAGAGGTCAGGCGCGAGAAAAAGGAGGGCTTTGAAGGCGAGTCGTCGAGCGACACGTTAGTTGCTTTATCGGCGTCGGAACCCATTTATTCGGCTTGTCTCAATTGACAACGACGTGCGTGCCTCGCATGACACCACACGAGGCTCGTCGTCAACCGTCCTTTCATCCAATATGTTATAAGGTCGAAGCGGGAGATGAGATCACGCGGGGAGTGGTCGGGTCGAGCTTCGCGTGGTGGTTCGGAAGCGCCAGTAGGGATGGCGGTCGGACGATGGAAGGATTGGCGGGGGCAAGCCAAGGCGACAACGGGGAAAAGTCGAGGACCCCTATAGGAGCCCTATAACTAGGACGTCTCTACAATTCAAGGACGACAAGCTTGGAAATATGGCCAGTTGGAATTGGCTTTCGGAAGGGTTTACTAAGATCTTGGGTGTTGCATGTGCCAAGCTGTGGGAGAGGCTTGGTAAAGAAGGGAACTTGGGATTAGGGACGGCTGCCAAGAGATGGACCTCCAGCTTTTATCATTATTAATAGATAAAATCGTTAAGGGTGTTAGGGGTGTTAGGCCATGCTAAGTAGTGCTAAGCGTATTAAAATGCGTTAAGGTCGTTAGGGGGTATTTTGTGCAGGTTGTCACTTCTTACCCCAGGCCGCCTGGCTGCCCAGTCAATTTTAGCACTTTTGTGTAATGCTAAACTCAATTCTGCTCTTTCTATTGCCCGTTACCCGTCGCTGCCGTTGATGCTGACTGCAGGTGACTGATTGAGTCGCGTAAATTTGGGGTTTTAAAATTCGGGTAGGTACATCCATAAATTGAGCCCAACCATTAAAAAAAATACGGGAATCCGTTAGAAATAAAGAGAGAGGGAAACCCCAACAGTAATAAAGTACCTAGGTACCTAGATACTTAAGGTGAGTTTTATGTAAGTGTGGATGCACTTGACTTGTGTACATACATGTACCTACAGGGAGTTATCCCACTCAAAAACAAAACTCGAAACTCAAGTTGAGTGGGGTCCGATTATGTATGTACATGTCACAAACAGACGGGTACTTGCAGACAAGAGACGTAAGTAGAATAACCCTCCAATCCTATTCCTTTGCATAGCGAGAGCCGAGAAACAATCCAATATCCATACGCCTCAAGATGCGACACGCCGTATAAATTGGAACGGTCAGGTACTAGAATCAGCGGGTAACCGGCCACTTATCGAAACGTCAAAGTCCCGACAACAAAATGGCCGGGACGATACAACAACTAGCGCGAATACGTACATATTTGTACCCAATGTATAACGACTAAAATGAAACTCAATCGCGGAAGAAAAAGAATAAATCACCCTATGATTGGATTAGATTAGACGGAGGTTTATACCTTCGGGTGTGAGACAGTTCAGCATATTCTTCCCATGATCAACTCAACTAGTAATGGTCTTAGTAAATGAAGAAACGTATGCTCGAGCCGCAGTACACTAACACCAAGTATTTCGTGCGAAATCTTACATTTTACCTACCTGCCTACCCGAACGAAGAGATACGAAATTCGGTAGCGTTAAAGAAGAAAAGATCTTCTCCTCTCGTACATATTGTAGATCGCTTAGAAGATTACGTGTGAAATCGAAAAATCGATAGGTCTCAAAATACGCCATCCGGCTACGGATGTGGTTCGGTGCCATTGAAAATCGGGAGCTGAATCCGGCAAGCCGCGTAAGAGGTCTGAAGGCGCAGCGCAGCGCAGCACAACATATGCTACTTGCTGTATGTATGTGCTCAGTGTTGGTGTTAGCCATCGGAGTTCCGGAGTTTCAAGTTACAATTCTTTCTCAACTCGGATGTACTCCAGCTACATGCATTCGCTAAACAATACCTCTGTGTGATGTCTCTTGTTGCTTCTGGCCGGCCCTGCTCTCCGTTTCCGCGCATCATGAGGACGTACCGAAATTCGTCACGGTAGCTACAGGCGCTAAAGGCGCTCCACGGTAAAACGTAAAAAGGTCTCATGATGATAGATCAGGTTATACTTTCAATCCCAGCCCCGTCACCTCTCGGTGTATTCTGAAGCGAACTAAGGGGAAGCTGTAGGAATAGTTCATATACTACTGTATAATCCTAACTTTTAAAGTCTAAGTGAAATTGTCCGGCGTCTTAACAAAATCAAACAAGCTTTCTGTCCAAGTAAGGCTTAGCTTGTCGGCAGCTAACCGAAAAGGACGGTCCATGCATTACCGGGTACCCTAGCTTCCCATGAGCGCCGCCAAGGTCTCTTCGGTCTAGGCCCAAACTAACCTTTATTGTCAGTTACACCACGTCCAAGGGTATCAAAAGAACCCCGCGAAGAAGTCAAGTACCTAGGTACTCGCTAATATTGATATTCTATTTTCCTACATGCATCGCAATATATTTCAGTCTTGAATAGAGTTGTCGTATGTCAAGGGTGCGAATATTGCTTCATTCATATATGAAAACCACCAGAAGTTTGGGGATTATCCGGTCTTATCTTTCATACTTCACCATCAAGCTTCGGGAACTAACCGCAAAGCTACGCTAGGTAAGTACTTATCCAGATGGTTTCAGTCATTACTTTCAACGGGATCACGATTCACTCGTGCCACGTTCTACGTCATTATTGTCGTTCGATTCAGAATAGATTCGGTAGTTGAAGAATTACGGAAGAATCCTTAGAATCAAATGTGGCATAAAATATAGAATTCTTACTTAATGAGACTCGCCAAGGGTTCTCGAATAGTAGCACAACTTAACCAACACCAGAGTTACATTTCCATAAGCCTAGGTGATCCAGAAATAGTAGATTGCCCTCGAGAATTAAAACCAAGATCTGTACGTATATGATTATGCTATCCACTTTAAACCGCTGAAGATTCGCTTTTTAGTAAAGGTTAACTCCGATCCTTTATAGTTCTCGTTGTTAGTTACTAACATATATGTACCTATGGAAAGCCTACTGATTGATCAGATGGCAGCATATTATGCGCCAACAGCCAGTGCTATCTGCGCTAAGCTGCGATGCTCAGTTACCGCTGAACTATCAGATGGGTTTAAAGTTAACTAGATAACCGCAGGGAGGCTTTTGAGGCTGAGCCTCTTAATATTAAACCTATTAACATATATGCCTAAATTCTCATAGACGATATAGCATTGAAACGACTTTGCCATAGAAACATTCGTTTACCGTCAGTTCTAACCCCTCCCTCGCCGACCATCCATTAGACAATGCCAGAAACCAACAGACATTTCGTTTAAATATAGACTTCGGAATGATAAGCCTCGAAAAGAGTCTGATGATAAATATGCCTTCGTTGCACTAACAAAAACGTGGTAGAAGTCACAGTAGAATAGTTTCGTTAGGTTACGTTCATACTTCATAATATAAAGGAAGACTTTATCAAGGCAGTATGGAGTTTCGTATTAGTATCAGCCCTTACAGACAAGTTTCGACCCAAGCCTCTCGCGGCGACCCATTATAGCGGTACAAAGTATCGTGATAATTCAACATCGCCATTGCGACAGATATAGATGCCCGACTACAAGGATATTGGACTATATTTGAATTGAGGTATTGTGTATACGAAGGATTATACTCATGGAACTATCCTTACACGCATGTTCGAGGGGATAGTTAAAATGACCTAAAAGGGGGCAATCTCGATATTTAGCATGGCGCCAGCCCCCTAAATCACAGGCTCAGCTAGAGTGGGGGGCTAATGTGACAGTATGCAAGACAGCTAAAGAAGCTAGAATCATCTAGGATTATAGCACTACTTAGGTAAGCCAAGACACGGGATAAAGGCTATATCATTCCTTCAAGGCCCCCAAAACCCCCGAGACTCTAGCGTAAACCCGACCTATCACTCATCTCTGTAACGAAGTTATACTGATTTCAACCAACAAACCGTTCAGCTTAGGGGGTAGAGTAAGCAGGTTACTACCTATCTAAGTAGGTATCTAAGGAAACAATCATCTGTCTCAAACCAACATGCATAGTATAGGAGAAAATATTCAACTAATACTAACAGAAAAACCTGCTACTACCCTTGAGGTTACAACGTAGCCTTGGACTTGAAATTTGATTGATCCTTCGAACGACTTTCGCTCCGGAGCTATGGAGCCCCTCAATTCCTCCGGATCTGCAAAGATTCCAAGACGATATACCAAGATCGATACATTAATCTCATTTGAGATGTAATACGACTTACGTTACTCCGGGATACCGTCGCCGGGACCCATAAGAGGCGAACGAGCTGAAATACCTAGACTCTATCCCTTGCAACACGTGCATCAGGCGTGGTATAACAGCAGCCAGGATTCGCACCGCGGGGCAATCAAGAGTGAACAAATCAGAGATTCCAAATCTGTCGTTGGTGTTGGTAATAGCGGAAGTCGTGCAGATTAAAACGTGTGTCTGTAAGGGGCGCAGATAACATTCCTACTATGTGACTCGATCCTATTGCTACCCTAACCACGCCAACCCCCAAGGCAATAGGCCCTAATAAGCAGTATACCTTTTGGGTTGTTGCTTGCTGACCCCTCGGCTCTCTGAAGCTCAGCTAGCTCTATAAGAAGGTCATTCCCGTGAAACATAACACGCGCAATCTTTTTTCCTTCACGACCTCAACGCTAGACTTTTCAATTCAGACAAGCTCGAAACCATGGATATTACTGGAAATGCCTTCGTTACTGGTGGTGGTACGTAAATCATGCGGGAACCATTTTAGAACTCCATGAGCCCTAACATGTAATAGGAAGCGGTATTGGCAAAGCTACCACCATTGCCTTAGCTAAAGAAGGCGCCTCAGGGGTTCTCATAGCAGATCTTAACCTCAAAGCCGCGCAAGAAACAGTAGCTGAAGCTACAGCCGCCGCGACCAACCCCAAGTTCCGCGCGGAGGCGATCGAAGTCGATGTCTCAAAGGAAGATTCGGTTAAGAACGCCGTGGCGCATATGGTCAAGTCCTTCGGCCGTATCGATTACTGTGTACACAGCGCAGGTGTAAGTACCTACATACACCCCCAAGAACCTTCAAATCCATACCGACAAGGAAATACCGCAAAGACGATTCGTATTAACCATCCTTAAACCCCCAAAGATCCCCGTCCGAGTACCCGCCCTAATCTCCGACGACAACTTCCCCGAAGTGCGGGCACACCTAGACATAAACGTCTACGGCACATACCTAGTCCTAGGCCAAATTACAGCAGCGATGAAAGTCCAAGAACCAAAGCCGATCGACCCCAACCTCCCGCAGATAGGCAGCACCCGCGGCACAATCGTCAGTTTAGGCTCCGCAGCCTCGCTCCTCGCGCAACCGGGTTTAGTCCAATACGTCGGCGCAAAGCACGCCGTGCTCGGAATCGTGAAGACTGCTGGTAAGTACTTTGATATCTTTATCTTTTGAATAATTTGCTAACTTGCTGCAGCTATTGAGGGCGCCCCCATCGGCATCCGCGTAAACTGCATATGTCCAAGCTGGGTCGACACACCCATGCTAGCGCAGTGCAAGGAGGCAATCCCACAGTTCAACGAGGACACTATCACATACGGTATCCCGATGAACCGTATAGGTGCTGCTAAGGAGATCGCCGATGTGGCTCTTTTCCTAGTTAGCCCGAGATCTAGTTTCGTGACGGGTGCTATCGTGCCTGTTGATGGTGGTATGTCGATTAGCGTTAAATAAACACAAGTATCGATTATACTATGAAATATCCGCCTCTACGGCGACTATACCGTATGCGCTTCAATATACTCTACCCGCTTAATTCGGAACTCGCTGCTACTAGTATCATTCATAGCATCACTTGTAAAGCATTAAACACGAATTCCTTGCAATTGTTAATATTAATGCTGATCGCAAGTCTTCTTTTCTACATTATCAATTAACGCGTCCTCGTTAGACGTGAATCTCTTCCCCTAGGCTATAAACCAGCCTATAAACGCCGAAAATGCAACGCCATTTTCATGCAATACCATACCCATGCATTATGTGCCATACCATATCTAATCCAACGCCTCGCCGCTCAAAATGCTCTTCAGAATATCAGCACCGAGTCCTTCCACAGCTTGCTCCAACTCCTTCTCTCCCACGCAACTCGCCACTCTCTTCTCATCCGCCAATCCAACACCAGACCCGAACCCGTTCTTCTTTCCCCTTTTGCTTGGTGTCTGCAACATAGCCAGAGAACCTGTCTTTCCATCAACGGCAGAAACGAGTGATAAGGTCTCTAGACTTCCTATGACTTCCCGGAACTCGGAGCTCGACAAGGGATGCAGGACAGATTCTCGCGTACATAATAGGCAGTACGTGTCGAACAATATCTTGATCGTAGGGGCAACGGTCTGCGACTTGGTCGGCGTGGCTAGTACTGACGAAGCTCGGGACGCTCGATTTCGTTTCTCGAGTGCCATTAGGGAGCACAGAGCTGCTTTCTGTTGCAAATTTAAGGTCTTAAGTCGTTGACTCGTTCCGTTGCTAAAAGCAGCAGCCGTGATCTTATTGAGATGGGCTATGGTTACGCGAGGAGCCGTTTCCATTGTTAACCCTTTCAACGATTCCGCTAGCAGTGCCGAGGGGCTTCTTTCCGTGGATCGCTTAGGTGATGACATATTCACGTTCTCTCCTAGAGGCTTCTTGGATGGCGTGGCGAGAAGCATCGTTTCCTTAATCTCGGCTTCATGCTTTTGCTTTGTTTCCGCTTCCACAAGGTCAATAGCTCTCCGACAAATCTCAAATGCTTTTCGTAGGTCGCCCGTTTGGCTTGAGACTTTGCGAGAACAAAGCTCGATCGCAGCTGGATGGATGAATGGTAAAGGGCTGCCCTCGGGTACAAGGCTCTTAAGGCGGGTAGTAATTATAGTCTTGATCTGCGCTGCCGAGTAGGGTAGGAAAGGAAGTAGCTCCGGCTTTAGATTTCGAGACTTTAGGCGTGGGAGGAATCGATCCGTTAGGTCCAGCGCGTTCGCAATGCCAATCAACACAAGACGTGACGATTTCTGCATAGACCACTCGAATAATTGATATAGACTTTCCAAGTCTAGAGTGAGAATGTGGTCAATTTCGTCTAGAACCACCAAATAGACTTCGGTCGACTTCTTCCGTGGCATAAAGAGTTTTTGGACCGTTGTTGCCGCATCGCCTTCGGAAATATCGGGGTCGTCGCAAACCTGGTCTAGAAGTGTTCCGTAAAGATCCTTGGACGACTTTATGCTCATACAATTGACGTAAGCTTTCTTCACCGTCCCGTTCTCGACCAATTCTTGCGTAACTTCATTGATCATTGCACTCTTTCCCGTCCCCGGGGGACCGCTGACGTAGATGCATCCGCTAGGGTTCGGCTTCGAGCATCGTTGCAGGAACCCCTTAAGCTGCGCGCGTTCGTCGTCTCGTCCAATCAATTGACCCGGGTCGGCACTTCTAGAAAAGAGTTGACGGGCGTGGTGGTAGATGGTCTGAACGGCGGTAGGTGTGAGGGGTGTTTGTGGGAAGAGTCGCTTCGATATTCTCCCAGCCGACATGACCCGATGACGAGGAGTGACGGGTACCCTGGAAAGAGCATCTCGATGGCGCGGTGTACTCGGTGTAAGAGGAGAACATTCTAGTACAATGTTAGTTAAATTGGATCCCAATTGGCATAAAAGGAAGCTTCCTTACCCTGCTTAGTGATCTCTACACCGCGACCTCGTCGGGAAGGGGTGTTTTTGATGAGCGAGTCCTTCGCGACGTCTATTGTAATTAAATCATCGTCAAGATCGTCTCCGGTGACAGTTTCTTCGGGATCTACGTTCTCGTCGTTTTGTAAAGTGCTGCGAGTCTGTCGTCTTGTTCGTTTCGAAGGTGCATCTGCTACCTCTAGATTTATTGTCAGTTACTTCTCTTCGGTGATTGAACTGTATTCATCTTACCAATTTCTCTAGCACTCCTAGTTCTCTTTCCGAGAGTAGATCGCACCATCTTTACTTATGATAGTTTATCGAAAGGAAAGAAGAGATCACAGACGATAATCGATGGGTATGTTCAATGTAAAGTGTGCATTGAAGTTGTGCAGGAGGAGCATTGGGAGATGGAAATGGGGAAAAAGGTTTAAGATCAATTGAAATTAGCAAGGGAAAGAAAGTGACGCGGGTCCACAGTCACAGCGCTCGGAACGCGTAAAGGTCGCGTTAAGTGGTTTCAACGCGGATCACCCCCTAGAGTTCGCGCTAAAAGCTGGCTGGTTAGTGGGGCGCAGGTTGCTACAGACACGCGACCTTACAATCACGCACTAATCTTGTACTAATCCCATACTAACACACTGTTGCACGTACCTAATCAGGTTCCCCCACCTTTAGCCCACTTAGCAGCTTAGGGAGCAGATAGGAAAGTACCTAGGTACCGGGTTTTTAGTTCACCCCGCCCTTTGGAACAGGGCGATCTCCGGATGGGGACACCTGGAATGGAAGCTTTCCTCCTCTTTACAACTTATTATTGGTTCAGCGCCGTCGGCATCCGTAGGGAGTAGTAGGTATGCAATCGTTTGGTAATGGTCGGGTATCTATCTGACTCTATCCATCGCCACATCAACTAACATACATCTAAAGCTGGGTATGGATCCCACTTTTGACTTAGACAGACGGTGAGTTGTATGTGCGTGTGTGTCTTTCACCTTTCACAATAATTACAAGAATCACAATCAACTCTGTCTTTCCTTTCCCATTCACTCAAATTATTCCTATCATATACTACATCAAGCCCGTTGCATATCCGGTGGGTAGGACGGCTTCAATGTCTGGATTTCTCGCTTCATTAACACCATCGATATGACGGATGATGGTAGTACGGCATATAACAGCCGCATCGAGGCGCTCCGAAAGGATGAGTTTCCTATGCTACGAGGTAACCCTCACTTAGCCTCTACGATATCATTCAATTTTTTACATGGACGTTAACTAAGGAATTCAATAGATGAGATCTATCTCGATCATGCTGGGACAACATTATATGCGAAGTCCCTCGTGGACAAGTTCGCCGCTGATATGACATCCAATCTTTTTGGCAATCCTCATTCAGCATCTTTGTCCTCGCAGACTTCAACATCTCGAATTGAAGATATTCGACTTCGAGCCTTGCAATTCTTCAATGCCGACCCCTCCGAGTTCGATCTCGTCTTCGTCGCCAACGCAACTGCAGGTATCAAGCTTGTCACCGAGGCATTCCGGGGCAATCCGATTGGTTTTGATTATTTGTACCATCAGGCGTGTCACACTAGCTTGGTAGGCGTTCGAGAAGAATCCGCAAGTAATCGGTGTGTCGACGATGTCGCCATAAATAATTGGATTGATGGAACTCATCCCGATACTGAATTTGGATCCGATGATAGGCCACTTCTTTTCGCATATCCGGCACAGTCTAATATGGATGGTAGCCGGTTTCTTCTAGATTGGTCTGACAAGCCACGCCGGATTGAAGCAGCGTCGGGTCGCCAAGTTTTTACACTACTGGATGCCGCGGCATTCGCCGCCACATCCCCCTTAGACTTAAGCGACTCCGAAACAGCGCCAGATTTCACAGTATTAAGTTTTTATAAATTATTCGGATTTCCGGATTTGGGTGGACTCATTGTCAGGCGTCAAGCGACGTCGGTTTTTCAGTATCGAAAATATTTCGGAGGCGGCACCGTTGATATGGTAGTTTGTCTCAAAGAGCAGTGGCATATGCCCAAAACACAAGCCTTGCATGAGTCCCTGGAAGATGGAACCTTGCCAGTGCATAATATCATAGCGTTGGACGCGGCGCTTGAAGTTCACCGCCAGTTATTTACATCAATGAAAGACGTCTCATCCCATACATCCCTTCTAAGTCAAAGGCTACATGACGGGTTGGCTACCTTGAAACACAGCAATGGCCAACCAGTATGTGCAATGTACTCGAAACCATCACTGGTATCAAAGAGACTAGGATCTACTTTGGGAAATGGCCCAGTAGTCGCCTTCAACTTGCGAAATCATTTAGGAACATGGATCAGCTTGGCCGAATTCGAAAAGCTTGCGGTATTAAAACGATTCCATGTTCGCACAGGAGGACTCTGTAACCCAGGTGGGATTGCAAATTCTCTCAACTTAAAGCCGTGGGAAATGAAGAAAAATTTCTCTGCGGGCTTCAGATGCGGAACAGAGAATGATATAATTAATGGGAGACCGACCGGAGTTATCCGAGTTAGCTTGGGGGCCATGAGTACCATTTCAGACGTGGACAAATTCATTGCATTCATTACCGAATTCTACCGCACCGTTACTATATCAGATCCTACACCGCCGTCCTTCCCTTTGCTACACCAAGAGCAACCAGATATTTATGTGAAAAGCGTCACTGTATTTCCGATCAAGAGCTGCGGTGGATTTCACATTCCCGTTGGAGTTAAGTGGGAAGTAAGACCAGAAGGATTGGCATGGGATCGAGAATGGTGTTTAGTCCATCGAGGAACCGGCCAAGCATTAAGTCAGAAGCGTCATCCGCGCATGGCTCTCATCCGGCCATCGATTGATTTTGATCAAGGACAACTGCGAGTTTCGTACACGGGATCCCACATAGAGCCAAACTTATCCGATATATCCGTCCCATTATCAGCAAACCCGACTCTCCTTGAAGCAAGCGCCCCGTCCAAGGCAACAGCGTCTAGGGTTTGCGGGGAAGAAATAGCAGCGCAGATATATACATCAAGGGAGGTTAATGATTTCTTCACAGCCGTTCTCGGAGTCCCTTGTGCGTTAGCTCGCTTCCCACCAGGCGGTTTAGGGAAGAGCATGCGACATGCTAAGGCCCACCTTCAAAAACATCAAAAGGTCAATACCAAATCGCAATACACGGTGTCTTGTCAGTATCCCGGTATGGATACGCCTCCAGACTCAGACTCGGAGTCCGAACGACAGAAGATCCTGCTGTCTAACGAAAGCCCTATTCTCGCTATCAATTTATCCAGCCTTGGAGAGTTGAACGACCGAATAATCGCACAAGGCGGGAATGCGGTCCCTCCAGAAGTCTTCCGTGCTAACATAGTTATTGGATCACCAACGCCAGGGCCACAATTGTTAGCTTATTCGGAAGATCATTGGTCTAATCTGAAGATCGGACAGCAAGATTTTAAGATGCTAGGGTCTTGTCGAAGATGTCATATGATATGTATAAATCAGGACACGGCAGAAAAGAGCGAGGAACCATTCATCACTTTGAGCAAAACGAGAAGATTCGATGGAAAGGTATTTTTTGGAACACATATGTGTCATTTACCTTCATTAGGGACTGGCACTAAAGAAGCGCAATTTCCTACTATTATGGCAGGAGACAAAGTACTAGTAGATCCTATTTAGGAAATCTAGTCTCAATTGATTGGCGTATATCACAAGAAGCGTTGCTTGTTAAGTAGGTGCTTATACTTATACCACGATAACCACATAACCAATACCTACCTTCTATTAAGCTGTATCAGTGATTCCTGGAAGAATACCATTGCAACTTCCAATTGCCATTATATTCTTAACATCAATTGATTACCTCAATTGTATACCTTCGAACAACTAGATTATCAATCGCTTAAGTAAACCCGACTTGGAAGCTTGCCCCTTTCTTCCTTACGTTTTCAAGCATTTCCTTTCTATGATTGACCCCCCATCACATCACCTAACGCTCACTTCAGTACCCAATTTGTTTCTAACTATTAAATATACATAGTTACACTCTTGTACAAGTACGTATGACCACTGCCTCGGCCTGTGACGACATCGGGTCTTTCTAGTTCGGATGGAACGATAGAAGAGCAAGTCATTCTCAACAATATCAAGCGTAAATGGTTACTTCAATCTATATGGGGAAAGAGCAGGCTTGTTAGTCAAGGATCAGCAGTACGTATTGAGCACATTAAATGTTCATTTTGAGGCACGAGGGCCAAATTCGTAGTTCGGATGAAAAGATAACATTAGAAAGTCAGCGGGGTTTGATATATTCAATGCGGGTACCTTCTTCAACTGAGGAGATGTATGCTCATGTACCAATTTATTTTCATCTCTTATTCCCTGATTGCACTCAGGCAAGGCAGGTACGTTCAGTTTTAGCTCGATTAATACAGTATATGGATGTTCTATCAGGGGTATCGTTAGTTACACACACAAAACTAAAGGAGTCTATCTCTAAACAGCCCGTACCTTCCTCAACTTCTAATTGGACGAGGAAATTCTCAACGATAACTTACATTTAGTCCCATCTCAATCCCATCATTTCCCTCGCAACATACCAAGCAAACTCATTTCGTCACTCGCAATTCAATTCTACCATACTTTCACAGATAAAACCCCCGCAACTTCTTCTGTCTTCTTCTCTTCTTCTCTTTCCCTCTTCCTCCTTCACACATACTTTCTCTCTCTCTTTCAGAGACACACACTCCTTCACATACACTCTTTCCTAAACACTCTTCAACACTCACGCTCTCTTCCTGAAATTCAATTCGTATCTTTTCGGTTACCCGTCAATTCAACCTACTACCAAACGTCTTCTGTAGTGGCTCTTGCCTTGAATCGGCTTAGGTATGTCTAGTATTCCTTCATTTACCCTCCAATTCCTGTTTGAAGTGCGAATCTGTACCATTGCTGACTACGCCAAAGCCTCTCGCCTTAACCATGGGACGAGGCAAATTTCTCAAGAAGGCTCTCAAGCATTTTGATGGCTTTGACTTTGAGGACTCGGTCCTGGACCAGCTAGCTAAGGATGAGAATAGCATCCTTAAGCCCCTTCTGCCTACCACAACCAAGGCTAACCCGGAGGAGGCTATGTCGATGATCCAAGGTCGAGTTAACCTGGCCTTCCTCATTTGTGTCCGTAACGAGGACTTCTATCGCCGTGTTCGCGGTGACGGAGCTTTCTACTACCTGATCCTTGCGGATTGGAACTCGGAGCACCAAGCTGCCCCATTCCCCCCCGCCAGCATCGAGAAGCTCATCAACGTATTCGTTGTCGCCCGTCGCACACATCTAGTTGCGGAGTCTGAGGTAAGTAGGCTTCTTCAACTCAAAGGTAATATGACTAAATTTATCTGGTTACAGGCGCCCGCTGAAAACAAGCTGACGAGTGTCGTTGATCGATTCATTAAGATCATCGACGATGTTGATAGCTCCATTGCTACCCGCAGCGTCTCTAGCCTCAAGGCTCCCCGTAAGTTGATCCATCCCCAGCCACTTATTACCCAATTCAACACATTCCGGAAGTAAATCCCGCCCACATTGGCCGGCTCCGAGCTTTTTCCCCCGAGATAGACTCCCAATTATTTTAGAAAGTCGCACAGCATGACAATTACTGATACTTGTCGTTATAGAGGGATTCGACATGGGTTCAACGTGGCCGCCCGTTCACTTCAGCCCGGTCGACGTCGCGATCATGGGTGAGCCTACTGTCCGTAAGGCGCTCTATGGTATTAACCATGTGAGCAATGGCGGCGCTGAGAAGGCGTTGATCTACCCCAATGATCAGCACCCTCCCCTTGATGTACGTAAGTACCTTTGCTGGCTGTCTCTGCGGGAGACAAAGCCTGATTCTGATGTCGCGCTCTTCCTCGCTCCTATCGCTTTCGCGGGCGACCAGCAGCGTCGCGAATGGTACAAGCCTACGGGCCACAAGTCGCGCTACTACGCCATCATCGAGGAGTTTCTCGTCTATGCCAGGGGTGAGTTCAAAAAGACGGGAAAGGAGGAAAAGCAGCATGTGATGGGCCTCCTTACTCCCTGGTTTTTTGATGTGAACATGGTTAATGCGAAGGCCTTAGAGAAAAACGAGGCCATTCCCCTAGTCTGGCAGAAGAGCTGTTTCAGAGCCGGAATAATGATCTGCCTGACAAAGCTCAAGCGTGACGGACCTATGTGGAGTTGTAGACTAGTTCTATTCAGACCGGGCTTACCCAACTACGAGAAGGCTGCCGAGCCTTCTGACCGGCGACCGAAGCAGAACGTCTGGGTTGAGCATTTGCTCAAGGAATTGGGGAAGCATTTCGTGATCATTAAGGGTTGGATCGGCGGAAGAGCAAAACACCACGTTCCTGCCCCGCCCGAACGAAAGGTGTCGGCCGACTCGGTTGAGGTCTCGTGCGAGATAATTACGGAGATCATGGAGCGTCCGGACACGCTTCCTTCTGAACGACTGGAATTCCTCAACAGAGGTTTTACTGCTTTGGAGCAGTACAAGTAGCCGGAGTTCGGGGTTGGGGTTGATAGTTATTAGTAAGCAGCTCTGCGGATGCGTTCACGAAAAAGAGATTAGGTAGCTTTATGTAAGCCACAAATAACGATGAATTAATGAAATTTTATGCAACATGATGCCCATTCAAGTTGTAGTTCTCTCAGTATTCGATGATGATATGATTAATATTAAAAAGTCATACAAAATAAACTCTATCCAGTTTTATCAATTATTAATCTTTTTATTTGATGGTGACAATAATTAATTGGTTCTATAAAGAAGACATCTATGGCTAACCTGTACGCCCCGGAGCGAAGCGAATAGTTATTGTTTACGAGACGAAGGAATTCCATTTTTATGACTGTGAATTCATTGCAGTTCCTATCTACCCTACGCCATTATGGCCGTTTTCCATCCGCAGAGTTTAGTTACCAGGCTTTGGCCGGTACGGTAGCATCAGTGTTCCCCCCATTGCTGGCGTATCAATATCCATCGCATCATCACCACCACTCGCCACCGGTCTAGGAACATGAACTAAATACCGAAAGATGGTGTTATCCATAGACTCGAATCCCCTCTCGAAACACTTCTTGGGTGTAGTAGGTAGTGTCTCGGGGTCTCGCATGACTTCCGTGACGAATTTACTCGACGCCTCCACGGCATCGTGGCTAGTCGGCATTGCGTTGTAGTCTTGGGTCTGACCACCGGTCCAACCTTCGGTTATCATGAAGTCACTCTTCACTCTCTTCAAGATTGCTTCTTCCCATGAATTCTGCTTTGCTGCTCGCTCGGACGGTTCAGCTGGCTGTTCATAGTGAGGGGGGCCAGGTTTGAATAGGGTAATTCGACAAGAGATGTGAACACCGAGATATTTGAGTTTAGTTAGGCATACTACCATCCCAGCTCTAAGGCACCCGTTCTGCCAAACGACCAAGGCGAGTACGTCTCTATTCTGGGCCTCCGTAGTGACTTCGTCGACGTCGACGAACCACGGAGTAAGTAAGCCCATTACGTGTTGTCTTACACGCTCCCCGTCCTTCTTAACCTTGAATTCGTTCCGAGCCCAGACACAAAATTCATCGACAGTGGCGTAATAGCGAGAATTGTGTCCTGTGGGCTTGTACCATTCACGGCGATGCTTGTCCGAAACGAATGCAACGGGGGCCATAAATAGCGAGGTGGCCGGGTTGGATGGCTTTAACTCCGTCAAGGCGAGCCAGCTGAGGTACATGCGCGCATCAGTGGGAGTATCTTGGTTGCTAAGATATCTCGGAGCGTTAAGCTTGTTCTCGTGATTGACACCGAAGAGCTGATTGTGGATTGTCGACTCGCCCAAAATTGAGAGGTCAATTGGACCGAAGTGGGCGGGTGGCCATGTGTCGTTTGTCTCATGACCCGATGGTGCTCTTAGGCCAGAGACGTGATCGAAGAGCATAGTAGTACCAACGTTGTCAATTATCGCGGCGAAGTGGTCAACGCAAGTAGTCACCGCATTGGCGACCTGCGACTGTAACTACGAGTTAGTAAAGCACTTTCAAATACCCATTTAGATGTTACGTACAGATGGATTCTTGCCCATGTATTGACGACGAGCATTAATAAATAGCACAATAGCTTTTTCAATAGAGGCAGGGCTGAATGGTGCATCCCGATGCTCTACATTCCAATCCGCCATGATCGTGTAATAGAAGTCCTTGGCGCCGCAGAGTCGACGGAAGAGGTCCTCATGCTGGATACAGGTGAGAAAAAGGCGCTCAATTGGTGCCATGATGACAGACATGGCCATCGTCGCGGAAAGGTTAGACTCAATGAAGAACATGAGGATATGTCCCTCCTCGGCGTTCCATGGCTGGATGACTGATTCGAAGTCAAAGCCCTCTAAAAGAGCGAGGACCTTTCGAAGAATCTTGCCTCGCTTCATGGTTGTGATTTGGGTGGGTTTCGGAGTGGCGTAGACGAGAAAAGGAATACCAATATTTAATGATTTACCTGGGCCCTTGTAGAAGCGCCGAAAACAAGTTCGGGATGGGATCAAAAATAGTAGGTGTAATGTAGGGGAAACAGGAAGGAGTGTGCTAGACACGGGGTAATTACGTCGCGTGGTCGGAGATTGTGGAAGGAAGTGACTACGTGGATATCGGCTCGCTGAAGTGCATGTTTGGCAAGGGCGAGGCGACAGTGCACGAGTACCTAAGTACGAACCCAAAATACCTTCTCTTTTCTCGTAAATATCACACCCAAATCTTCTACCGAAAAATGAATGAACGCGGAATAACCCTTGGTACTACACGATAACCCGATACATAATCTGGCAGTGCCTTCTCCATATAATTATCCTAGTAGTAGCGCGCGATACTAAGTCTGTAGGGACTACGAAAATTACCAAAATAGATAGAAGGGAAGGGCGGCGGGGGAGTAATCCTAAGAAATTAATTGACTAATTCGAGCAGCAATAAATAAATGGTACGTCGAGCGGTAAATAGTCGTATATGTAGAGACGGTGAATGGCGAGGGGAAAAAAAGGCAGATAAAAAAACGTACTGACGATGGGAATCGAACCCTGCTCTGTACGCATGAGACAAGATTGAGGGAGAAAAAAAAAACAAAAATTCACTCACGTCCATCCCCGCCTACAAGTTGAGCGTACCAATCCCCCGGGCAATCCCTAGTCGACTCCTTGAAGAACCAGCAGGTCCGTGACCGTAGGCATTGGGGACGGCCGTGAGTGAGCTCAGCAGTTGAACCGGTTAAACCACTGAGCCAAGCGGCCATTTGATATTGAAAAACCAGAGGTTTATTCGACCATATAAACCTTGCCTGTAGGCAACCAATAATTGGCGGCCCGCGACTGCCAGCTGCCTAAACGCGTCTATCACCCCCCCTTTTTTTGACAACACTCAGGTTCTACCTGGCATTACCCTGCTAGGTTCCGTACGTAAAGAAGGTCTGTAACGCAGGAATAGAAATTCACTAATCTCAAGTCCAACACTGAGTCATCAATTCCATATCAAAGCCAACATTTTATCACATTACATACACTACCAACCCAAACCCAGCTGCAACTTCACAGCAACACCCACTGGTTGCTTGCAAGAATAGTAATTTCGGATTCGTACGCACCATACTAGAAAATTCCCATGAGATCGAAGAACTAACATTAACATATATCAGCTAGAGAAATGCACGTAAGTAGATATGTAAAACGTAGTATAGATCTCCGTCATATTTCGCAACGATTCGATCCTGTCCCACTTTCTTTAGTATTTCGGATGTCCTGTATGTTATAGACATGCCAGTTGAATAATAATCGACGCGAGTAGTGTGAGTGGTGTCTACCGGCTTGCAGCAGACACGACGCCTATAATAGTAACATTAGAAACCTGACTATACTTGATGAGCATGACTCACTTCACAACTGACCTGGAAACTATTCGCATATGAGATTGCTCACTACATATCCTCGAAAAGG
This sequence comes from Hypoxylon trugodes, assembly GCF_022578975.1. Lineage (NCBI taxonomy): Eukaryota > Fungi > Ascomycota > Sordariomycetes > Xylariales > Hypoxylaceae > Hypoxylon > Hypoxylon trugodes. Next base: position 3,549,367 of record NW_026250019.1, on the reverse strand, counting down.
GGCTCTTCGACTATTATATGTAGTCCAAGGTGGATCAAACCACATGCGTTTTGTAAAATTTACCGATAACGATGAGTTGGAAAAATAAACAAGAAAAAAAAAGTGCTCACATCAGGAATCGAACCGGTATGGCTCGTGAGGATATGCAAAAAAGGTACACCTGTACTCTGCTCACTCCGACCACACTTGCGCGCGCTCTTTGTACAAGTACCACCAACTAGTCCGACTACATTCCCGGTGTCCCTAGAGGGCGACCTGAGGGGGAGATGTACTCTTTCTAGCCGACGGCAGAACCGAGGCCCGCCCCATTTCCTAAGTGTAAGAACTCAGCAGCGAACCACTGAGCCAAGTAGCTGGGCTCGCAGACTTGATTGAAAACCTAACCACTTATTTTATCATATAACCCTTGCTCCAGGCAACCCGTAAAATGGCCAGCACGGCTCAGCACTTGCAATTGCCTTCCGCCTGAACATCTCCGCCAACATTTTTTATGCACACACAACACTCGGGTGCTACACGACACTACCCCGCCGGGTTTCGTAAGGTCCGCGCCGTAGGAAAAGAAATCCATAGATCTCAAATTCAATACTGAGACATCGATCCCATACGTAGCAAAATCTCATGACGAGCTTCCATATGTGCCATTAATAGAAGTGTACAGCAGGTACGCGTCAATACCTGCTGATTACCGTTAATTGTAGTAGGTTCGAAGTCATTCGTCTAGTACTCGAGGATATTCCCGCTGAAGGTCACGGGAGTGGCACACAGAGCCCATGATGGTAACATGAGAAACCAGACTGTAAGATTCACACCAAAATTGACCTAGAGATCATTCGTATGCGGGCTTCGAGCTATGATTTCTTAGGAAGAGGTTCTTCGTAGTCAATGGTGGATCAGATCACATGCGCCCAGTGCGCTTGAGCCGCAAGTTGCCCTCAAGAGAGTTCGGACCACGGAGTAACATCATTCCGGAGCTATGAGCTGGCAAACTATGGGATTACGTAACAGTTTCCGTCACATTAATGCTGGCTTGCTCGAGCCGTCGGGCCTTCTAACTTCTCCCACCTTCACCTCCCTCAATTCAAACAAAGCGCGTTTTCGTCATGTTCGACACCTACAACCCGAAATTCAAGTCTCTGCTAGTGGGATAAGGTCGTATTTTCTTGGCCGTTAATAGCCATGGCCACTTTTCGATTTTATTCAGTTTAGCTCTTCGGATGACAAAATCAATACAATCCATCCTACTTGTCGGAGTTATTCCCCTCCCGAAATGACGACCTGTATTTTTCGACTGCCTGAGTTGGCATAATTGAGGCACGATGCGGTGACAACGTCCAACTCGAGGGTCTTAGGCCTCAACGGTTTTAAATTTATCTACCCACGTACGCACCATTTCTCAAAAGATGGGGCTGACCGGTAAGTCATGTTTCTAACACCGCTTTGTTATACTATACCATATCGGATAATCTAACACCGTTACTCTCCAGAACTCTAAATCCAAGGCCACAGTTTTAGAAAAACATCCTGGGTTGTAAAATGCGTAAGATGAATTAAGATTTACCGTCATCCTCGAACGAGTCGATTCGCCACCGCTCCGTCCTGGGCAGGACGTAAAAAGGCCCTCAGGTCGTGGAGTACATGGTCGGCTCACGACAACAGTGGTCCCGGGCATGACTGCGATGAAAAGGCCCTCTTGACAGTCGTAGGGTGTTCCCTGACTGATAGTCCCAGGCACGACTGCAAAAGGCCCTCGAGTAGCCACGGAGTTCTGTTTGACCCTGGCGTAATCCATGGTCCTGGGCAAGACAGATAAAAGGCCCTCAGTTGGCGTGGTAATGTTGCATCCAGCGGCAAATCCATGCATGTACGGTTACTACGGAATGTACGAGCATAACGAGTTTTTTCCATGATTCTTAAGTTTCCGGCATTATAGAAGGTAGACGGTGTTCTTCATCATGTAGGGTTGGTACTTACCTCGCATCCTGCATTCTACGATAATACGTTGGCTTACAAGTAGTATCTTTTAGGTGTACGTTCTAGAGGACTTTCACGTTCGGTCAAGTTCAGTTCGGCAACGTACGATGGTAACGATAAAAGCACCTTGGCATCGGTGGGGACCTTGTATAGGAATGGTCATGGCATATCTACTTCATTCCTCGTATGAGCAAGCATTCGCGGCGTTTTCTAAGGTCTAGGTAATTTCGGGCGCCAATGTGGTAAGTTATCCCAGAATTAGCCCATATTTCTAGTACATACTAACCCAACTTGATAGTATCAAGATAATCTCCACGATTTCGTCCTAGGCACGACGGTAAACGGCCTTACGTACTCTAGGCATCAACACCTGGAGGTAATACGCCGGATGAAATTCGTCCTGGCGATACGCACTGAATAATATTATTCAGCCTCGCGGTCTGGATACCATTCTTCAGACAAACATGGGGAGGGAGCCTACTCCATGAAATCGCGGGAGAACCACCGCGTACTCTCCCACTCGTCGCACACAAAACACCGGTACAATTATCGCTGTTTTCATGCACTTGTCGCAGAGTTATTATGAATCCCCTCAAATAAATCCCTTGCGAATTCTGTTAAATCGTTGATCATCGCTTATACCACCCGGCATCTAATCGCGATATGATGTCGGAAGAAATGCCAAGCGCATCGGATCCTGCGCTCGCGGCTAGTGGATCTCACGGGCATGACTACTTTTTATATCGGATGAAGTCACGGGCCAAGTCGGCCAGATTTTCGTGGCGTGCTTTGGGATTTTCACGCCTTTTTTTTTCTTTGTTGGGATGTCTTGAGGGAAAAGAAAGCCCGAGTACCTCTTTGTTCGAAGTTTTTAGCAATCGAGTTGATCTAAGTACGACCAGGATGTATCGGCAATTTGTCTGTGGCATCTTGGGGCGGTCCCATGGGTTCAGGGTCTGATGCGGATTCTGCAGCAATGACTGCCTTATCCCGCCTGGTATCCCAAGGTTTTTGACCGCCTGTACCTCCATGTGCTTGGGTTCTTTCTGAAGGAGACATGCGTGATAGTAAGAGCGATATGCCGGAGCGAGGGAGATTATATTTCACAATTTAATCTTTCCTCGCAGACCTCGGCAGAGGCTACTTTGCTCCGGAGCCAGCATCTCGGACTAGGCCGAGGAGAACCCATCCCACGCTGATAATATGCCTCTTTCGTGCCGGCTCGGGGCAACCCGAGCTGGCGCGAAGCCACCCGGAGGTGTGGGAACAAGCTTTGGAAGGAAGATGAAAGGTTTTCAACGGTCCTGAACTAATTAGGGCAGCACTGTGATAACTTGGGGCTGGGCTGGTCACGTCTCTCAGCAGACAGATTTTTCGAGTTCGCTCGATCTGTCTCAAAGGCCCCCAGCTCGATTGGAAACACGCCATATCCGGGTTTAAAAATATGCACCAACCGTCATCTTTTGCATGCCTCGCGGTTGGAAAATATGGGCTTATTGGATTTCACGTCCTATTGCTCCAACGCCAAAATTACATAATACATACAACGCAAAAAAAAGTTGAAAAATTGATAATGGGGGGCTACCGGTGGGGGATTTCTGTCTAAGTGGGATGCCGTTGAGAGTCTCTTGCTAAAGATATTTGCTGGATAGCGTAAATTTAAGCCGGACATTGCTTCCACTTGTGTTTCTTCATTGATGATGTGACTTGACTTTGATGGGAATAATATGCAGTGATATTGTAGTAAAAGGCCCGTTTGTCTTGAGCTTCAATTAGATTATTTTGCAACACACATAAACCCGGATCAATAGATGGTTCAAACATCAGCCCATATTGTAGTATGAATCATTAACATTATACCATTTGTAGGTCTAAGGCATCAAGAAGATTCGAGAGAACCAACTTGACAACGTTAACCCAGTAGATCTATGCTGTTCACATACAGACGATAGTTGTCACATATTGAACACCCCAAAGAATGCGAGGCGAAATTATGTTTGCTAGTTTTACTTTCTTGATATCGTTACTTGAGAAGTGCTACTACTAATAATACATCGACCAGACGCCGGCTAGCTTGTTTCCTGGTTGAATTGACAAAGCAATTGATTGCCTTCGAATGAAGACATCAGTAACCATCTGTATCCGCCATATCATGTTGTTCACGCACTTGGCGGGCTCGTTCGTTTACTCGTTCAATCGTGTATGTTGACTACAACGATAATTTTATTTTCCATTTTGTTCGAGACGAGTTCACTTCGTGGGACTCTGGGGACCGCGTGTGAAACTAGTAGAGAAATTGCTTCGTTAGCCTAACATATTCTTACCAAACGTAGGTGGTTAATGGGGTTGAGGGAGAGAACTTACTTATGCCACATTTGCCCGAAGAAGCCTGCTTGGGGCTTCTGGTCGTGCAAGCTGGCACGTCTAGCAAGAGAGCTAGGATCGCTAGCACGCTTTTGATTCATCAGACCGTCGAAAGCTGGTCCGGAGCCCTAGAGTAAAGGTGATGACTGTTAGTATAAAATCACAATTACTTGGTAGTAAGAAAGGGATGTATGGTGACGGGACGGTAGGAGACAGTACATACCCTTCGTCGACTAGGGCTAGATGGTGTTGGGGCGTTGGTTTCCTTGGAGTTGTCCATGATGAGTTGTATAGTTCTTAAAGCTTTGGGTAGAAGTTATTGGTAGTATTGATATACAGCTATCTTCTCTGTAGGTATTCTGTGCTAGTAAATATTACATGTGAGGGATCCCTCGAGCGAAGAAGGAGGGTGAGGTCTCTTTATAAAGATTCGAATGAACCGCCAAGTACCTACCCAATAGACCACGCGACCTTTCTAATCAAAACGGTCGGCAGGCAACTGGGTAGGCAGGATCTAAACGAAAAAAGAAGATAAGCTCCATTTCGCTAGATACGGTGCGCTACTGCAACTTTCCATTGTCTGAAGCAGGTTGATTAATCAGCCCCCAGCAATCGGAGCGGTTCCCTTGATGACCTCACCAATGAAGTGGGTGAATCAGGATGATCCTAGGGAAAGTTCCCCGTCCGGATCATACGAGACTGGTATGTCTCATGTGCTTCTAGTGGGATTAACATACATGATTGATGTACGTACAATGTATGTTACTGATAATTAACATATGTCGGTACTGGATGTACATAATATCGAGGTACTTCTGCGTTCAGACAAAGTAACGTCATAGGAAAAGTATAGCTCCATCTTTACCAGATAGGGGAGAGATGTACACGCACCATACAACGTACGTCTTTACCCCGCAAAGAAACGAGACAAGAAGATCGCGGAGGCTCATTCCAGCGATCGAATCAGATTTCTTCGATCTTCATTTCTTGCTGCCCTAATAGGTGGTATGAGGATGACACCACTTATTTTATTGTTCTAGCGAACGCCTCTTACTAATGAAGACGGCCGAATTAGCCCTAGATTAGCTGAGCACCGTGTACAATAGGAGATACATGAGATAAGGGGTAACGTTGAGATCAGTAATGTACCTGCTGATACTCAGTTAGAGATAGAGGGAAGTACAGTACAGTAGATGCCGGGCGTTGTGGATCAATGATGCAACAGGGTCCAGACCCGCCCATTATTGAGGTAGTACGACCCACTTCCCCAGAAAATCCAATCCGACGGTGCTCGCCCTTAACCAAAGTTCCGGCTCCGAATTATCGGTGATACGTATGTAGAACCTCTTTATCACACGACGTCGTGAACGTAGATATCTAAGCAATTAAAAGAACACTAGAACATGGTACGGTAAATGGTGATAGTACTATATTATATCAAGTAGCAAAAACTCCGAAGCTAATCTAGTTATTCTTGACTCATGTTGGTAATAATTAAAACCATTCCACCTCTGATCACTGCAGGTTTGACAAAACCGGAGTTAGGCGTTTAACTCGTCTTTACCAAGCACAGCTGCTGTGGAATCTAGACTAGAAGAGGAAAGTTAGCCCTCTGATCATCAAGCGATGCAATTTAAGATCAGGCAATCCCCAAACCTCATCAGTTCTCCAAGGTGAACAGTGCAAGTCTCGTCACGAAGAACTCAGACATCATGCAGGAAAAATATCATCCGAGAGGCTTCCATACGATTAAGTAGAGATCAACTAACCTGGAAAGGACCTAATACTTAGGGGACATATGATCGTCTATATTACCTAGTACAATGGTCGGGTTAGCGACGTGGACTAGAGCAGTCGTACAACAATCAAGTTATAAATAGAAGCTATCAGGCTACTCATGTTAGCTATGATCATAAACATTGGCTAGGACAAGAACATACCTCATTAAATCAGATTTTTATAAGATGTTCATTTCCATGCCCATTGGACAGGATCAAACAGTGTGAATAATGTTCATCATTTGCAATAGAAGACAACGTGAAGTATATATGAATTACCTGCCAATGCATGTTAGCGATGCTTTGGACCCTTATTACATTGACAAATTTGCGTCAACAAGACACAATCAGTTGACGAATTCTCAACAAGAAGCCCGCGTAGTCCCGCTCTCACAAGGGTTGTACGACCTTGTTGGTTCGAGAGAAGGTACGAAAGGTTCGTTATGTCCGCCCGTTCGTTCAAGATATCCTCATGTGAATGTGATAAATATTGGGAGGGAATTATGTACCTGTTCAAGTGGACGAGTTAGCAAGGTATAAAAATGCTTCACATCCAACAAATAATAACGTAGGTATTGAGGTCAGACAAGGCTGAAACTAAACAAATCTACATAGTGTATTCGGAATGAGGAATTCCCTAGGTTTGTCGATTTCTTCATCACCCCTCGAAACGATCGCCCTGAGGCCGTAAAATAGGAATATGGCACATACCTTTTTGATTTAGAATAGAAGTCGGGCTTGGACGACAGCCACGAAGATCGTCGACAAGAACTTACACTGAATTGAGTTAGCCAGCTGACAACTAAATCAATTATGCTGCAGATTCTTGCATGCGAGATTTGCTCAGGATAATTCTATAGTCTAAGATCCCCATCGTGTTGTAAGATTTGGATTGTTCAAATTTTTCTTCTTCACAGCAAGGAAGCGGTGTTGAGAAAGATATCAAGAGAGAATGCGACTCACATTATAATCCAGATCGAAAGATCGTCAAGGAAACGAGATAATATGCGAGGCAAGAGCCCCCATACTCAGTGCTTTCACATTGCGAAGGCCTCCAAGCTGGGAGGACTGAGGGTGAAAAATATTTGAGGGAACAAAGGAGAAGCTCAGAGGACGCGAGCTAGAAAGTAAAGAAAATAAAAATTGTTGGTGGGGATTTGAGCTTAAGACCCACTCGGGAGATTTCCACCAGAGCCAAAAAGGTTAAGTCCACTATACTGAGCCACTATACCTTTGTGGCAAATGTAACGCCACAATCGCTTATCTAACACTGTTATCGGATATCGGACTCGGTGTAAATAGCGTCGTCATTACCCGACCCTCCTACGTCTCCTTCCCTTTTCCCTCTCCCATATCCTCTCCTCTCACCATTTTGTTCGCCGCCGCATAAGCGACGAACAAAAGGTTAAACCCAACCCAACATGTCAGCCCCTATAGGTGGCATATGGGCGCCCGCGGCGTTGCGGGTGGTCCGTAGCGCCGCCTACAAGGCGAGCAAGATCCTACGAGCGAAGCTCTCCGCGGCCGCCGCTCGCCCGTCCAACAACGTCGCTCTCGAACCCGTATTCGCGCGGAGCACACACTCTCCCCGCCAACCGATCCACCCCGCCGCCCTCCTGCGGCAGCAGAGAAGCGGTCGATGGCACTCGACTACATCCACCGCGTACCAGAACATCAACGCGGCTGTTCGCCGTTTCATGAGCACTGGCCGACTTGACGCTGGAGCGCGAATCGATCGATCGAAGTTCTTGAATACACAGACTGGTCGCGCGGTAGCGCAGATCACGGGCCGTGCTCCGTTCGCGAGTACCCTCCGCCCGAACCTAACGGGTGGCGCACTCCCGCGTACCGCAGGTGGGTATGGTCTCGGATCCGGACGAGTCGGAGGACAGAGATACTTCTCCCATGCCCCAGCCGTCCAGGCACAGGTTGTCCAGAACGTATCCGCCGCCGTGCGAGCATTCTGGATTTCCGGACAAAAGGCGCAGTTCGATGGGCTCACCCCGCGAGGCGAGAGGAAGTACCGTTCCGTCTCAGTACTACAAGGTGAGACTGCCCGCAAGATGTCCGCGGTGTCTCGCAATGCACCAGGCTCGTACATCGACTTCCGCCTAAGCCCCACCGTCACCGCTCTCAGCCCCCTCGCTGCTGCATTCCCCTACCCCTCCACCGGTTTCAAGACCGCTGCTCTTGACCTCGACTCCACCACCCTCAACACCGATGGTTTCCTCGACGTCCTGTCTGTCGACTTCGCTCGTGCCCTTAAGGACTTGACGATGACGCTAGCGGATATAAAGAAGCTCTCCTCGTTAGGCGATCTCCCGATCCAGCTTGAGAAAGGAAATATCCTACGGGTCCGGTTCCCAGGTGTCGACGCTGAAACAGTCGAGTCGCTATGCGATGACCTTGGACTAATGCGAGGTGTCGTCAAGGAAGACCCGGATTTCGCAGCTAAGACTGGGGTTTCTATGGCGTTGAAGTTTCCCTTTGCGCCGGATGCTAAGAATGACAGCACAAGGATTCTGACATTTCCTGGCGGTTCATTAAGGTCTCAAGGAAGCTTCTTCCCCGCGGAAGAGGAGTTCTTTGAGGACGGCTTCAGCGACTTGGAAGATAATCCATGGTTATCATTACCTGACGACTTGGAAGGTTATGAGAGCATGTCACCGCCGATCAGTTCTGGTGAACACTGTTCAGAAGACTTCGAGGGCCTCGAAGGTATATATCGTTTCCTAGAGGAGTGCGACCATGCTCACGGGAAGTATTGAGAATTTACTAGTTGATGAGTAACGAATGCGGGCGTATGGTAGTTTTGGAGATTGCTATTTGAATTTGAATCGGACTGTCTTTACACCTAGGATCCACACTCATTGTATCTTTACCAGTATGATTATCCTAGGTACCTAGGTAGTTATCGGGCTTGCGAGTCCCACTTGATATTTCTTATGTCTATATAAATCAACCTATACCAAGAAACGAGGATATTGTAGATAAGTGGAAAGGGTATCGAAATTGATCAATATACATATGTGCAGTAGAACTAAAGTATGGTATTTGGAGAAGTGACATAACATAGTAGCTTACGCATCAAATCTCGTCTTCCGCTTTCCAACACTTGGTTTCTGCTGTATCGCCTGGTCATTACTGGCTGAAGTAGTCGCAGCGACAAACTCGACAGGCGCTCCTTTATTCCTCGCCCTCGCCTTCTCGATCTCGGCCTGGCTCTGCTTAAGTTGTTCCTTATATGCGTGACGAGGGAAGGCAGTTGGGTCCCATATGTCCGCAGACAAGGTGGTGCGGTATTGATCAACAGGACTGCCAAGCTCGACGAAGCTTAGAAGTTTGTCTGTCAGAGCCGGATTGCGCAAGGCTGGGTTTGCCGCGACTCGGGAGTTGAAGTGCACGCCTTGCTTCTTGAGCTCGAGAAAGCGCTCGAATTTGGCACTTAGTGCGGCTGGTGGTTCACCGGGCGGCTCCGGAGGGATTTCTGTGTTCGGCACAGTCGGTAGTGTGAGATCCCGCAGCAATGCGCGTGTCGCCGTGTATGGAGATCCCGGTGGTAAGCCCGGTCCATTGGCGTCGTCGTCATCATCCATGGGTGCTTCTTCTAACGGAGGGAAACTAGGCCCTGTGATTGCACTTGGACCTATCTGGGGTCCGATAATAGCTGGCTGTTGCTCATCGGACTTTTGTATCGGAGCACTTGGCTTTTCTGGGATATCGTCTGTTTATTGTTTAGAAACATGGGAATGGATGGTCGGATATACAACTTACTCGGCTTCTCATTTGTGTGGGAGGTAGTATCTTGAGTTTGTTTCAGTGACTGGCCTCAATAGGATCAGTGCTGTCCAATGCCTACCGGTATGATGCTATGATTCGTATCGTGATGTTCTCATTCTTACCTTTGGTTCGGGCTGTTGTTCAACCTCTTCTTCCTCGTCGCTACTCTCATAACCCACTAGCGCCATTATCAATCCGATGATTTGTTCCTCAATTTCACAAATTTAAAGAAATAGGATTAAATAATAAACTAAAATCGAAAGATAAGGCCGATGGTTTATTTAATTAGCCTTGTGAGTTGAGTTTTGAGTGACAATCTCATGTTCAAGCTGAATGCTAAAAAATGGAGCCTGTCTTTATCGATACCAGCCGCCAACAGCTGATAGGAAGGCAGAACTGACGCGCAGCTCCCAAGCTTCTTTTACCTTACACCGGAGCTTCGCTACCTTCGCTGCCTTCGCTACATCTCCTACGTACCTCTCCATCAGCCTTACATCTTCATATTCCAAAAACAACAATCCCATTCATCACACTACTCCGGCCACCAATCCGTATTAAATCAACCATATTTGCCGACCGTCTCTCTTTACACCCCCCAAATTTCCAATATGGATCATCGACCACAAGCTTGGGGCCGTGTAAGTAGTCCAATCCACCACAATCGAAAGCAGAGCTAACCAACAACCGATACGATAGCCCAGGGACGACGTCTACGGCGCCTACGATGCCTCATACATGCAGACCAACGGTCCCAACCAGCACACTCAGTCACCCGTCGTAACAGGAACATCAGTCGTAGCGATGAAATTCAAGGATGGTGTTGTCATGGCTGCCGATAACCTAGGTACGCATCTATTCCCACATCCACTATCTATACCACCACAGACCAACAGTCTAACATATATACCACAGCATCCTACGGTTCCCTAGCCCGCTTCACCGACGTAAAGCGCATCCGCACCTTCGCCGACACCTCGCTCATCGGGTTCGGAGGCGACGTATCCGACATGCAATACCTCGACCGTCATCTAACCGAACTCGGCATCGACGAAGCGTACCAAGCGTCCGCCGCGCACACCCTAAACGCGCGCTCACTTCACAAATACCTATCCAAGCTTCTCTACCACCGGCGTTCAAAATTCGATCCTCTGTGGAACCACCTCCTAGTCGCCGGTCTCGACGACGAAGGCAAGCCCTTCCTCGCCGCCGCCGACCTGTTGGGCACAACATTCACCTCCCCGTCCCTAGCAACCGGTTTCGGAAGTATGCTCGCCCAGCCCATTATGCGGCGGTACGTCCCCGACGAAGAGTCCGTGGCCAATGTATCCCGCGAGCAGGCGTTAGAGGTGATCCGCGAGTGCATGAAAGTGTTATTCTACCGCGACGCGCGATCCCACGACTCCTACTCTCTTGCCGTAGTCACTAAAGACGGCGTCGAGGTTTCCGAGAACGAGAAGTTGGAGAAGCAGAGCTGGGCGTTTGCTGATCGTATCAAGGGATATGGTACGCAGACCGTATAAGGCGCCATGTGTCTATCTATCTAGCCGGGCATGCTTCTTTTAAGCCTACTACTAGCTTTCGACAAAACTATTGTTATGCGGATGGATGATAAGGTCCTATCCATCTAAACAAATGAAACGGTGAAATCATCCGTCTAAAGAAAACATAATGAAATGCAAGGATACTATTATACATGACACGGTCGCAATGGATTCTCGATCATCCATAGAGAAGAGAAGCAGGTGGCAGGCAGCAAGAGATTTATGTAACACTAGACTAAAGATTCATGAACGTTGGTAGCTGCTTTAAAGAATAATGTGCTGTGTTTTCGTAGCATTCTCTTGATCTAAGAAACCCGTTGTGCTCTAATATAGTAAACTAGTCAGCCACCGGTACTTTTGTGGTGTACACCTCGTAAATTTCTTTGGAAGTACCATGGTTCATTTCTACTCAGGTAATATTTCACGAATATTCTCAAGACTAAGAAACTCAATGGCAAAACAAATGATACTTGTATTTCATTATACCCAAGCGTCTCAAAATGTATATGATAGTTGTCAACCTTTTTTTTCTTCTTTATTACCAGTTGTCTCCGTCTAGAATGGCCTATCTAGCCGACATACGTGGTTACTCGTCTATCTACTTCTGTAGTACGTGTCCCACGCCCATTCTGGCGTGGGGGCCAATGTGCATCGTTGGGGTTTACGGGAGATAGCAACTGACCATCCCCCTCATCATATCAATCCCGCCGTCATGTTATTGCTATAAGAACAACGATATCCTGTCAAGTGAGACTAAAAAACTATCCACCCACTATGGTATTCATTTTTACAGCCAACTCCGGGGTCATGTCGCATTCCAGCCTAGAATAAGTCTAAATCATGCAGATAAACAAGCTTATTCGACAGTAACCGACTTGGCCAAGTTACGAGGGAAGTCGACGTTAAGTCCCTCCATGACAGCAAGCCAGTAAGCAATGAGCTGCAGAGGAATAACGTTTAGGATTCCTTGCAGACAGTCAACAGTCTTAGGAACTTCGATCTTCTGGGCTTCGCTAGCTTTGAACTCCTCGTCGCCGGGGTTGCAGATGACGATAGGCTTTCCGCCACGGGCAGCGACTGTACATTCGTTAGCACCAATTTTTCATAACGCCATGGAAGTTAGACGCATTTCACGTACCTTGTTGGTAAGCATTGAGCGACTTCTTGAAGAGGTCATCGCGAGTCAAGATCATGATGATGGGAAGATTCTCGTCAACCAAAGCCAACACACCGTGCTTCAGCTCACCAGACATAACAGCTTCACAGTGAAGATAGGATATTTCCTTGATCTTCAGAGCACCCTCAAGAGCAGTGGAGTATTGGCTGCCACGTCCGAGAAGTAGAAGAGACTTCTGGTTCTTGAACGTCTTCGAGCAAAGTTCCTTAATGGACTGGTCCAACTGCAAGATATGCTTGATCTGGTCGGAAATGTTGCCAAGACCCTCAATGATTTCTTCACGTCGCTTTTGCTTGGAGGCTCGGTCCTCGCTAAGAGACAAAGCAAACATAACCATGGCAATGAATTGCGAAGTGTAAGCCTTAGTGGAAGCAACACCGATTTCGGGACCAGCGTTGACGTGAACACCACAGTGGGTGAGGAGAGAGATGGAGGAACCGACAACGTTGACAATACCAACGGTAAGAGCACCACGCTCCAGGCAGTATCGAAGGGCCATCAGAGAGTCGGCCGTCTCACCAGACTGAGAAACGAATACGCAAGTGTCGTCACGGAAAACGGGAGCCTCTCTGTCGAGGAAATCGGAAGCCAATTCTACGGCGATTGGGATCTCGGCGAGTTCTTCAAAGATACCTCGGACAGCCATGCAAGAGTGGTAACTTGTTCCACAAGCAATAAAAATGATTCGTCGGCACCGGCGAATAGTCGCGATGTAGGATCTCAGACCACCAAGAGTAACACTCTTGTTGTCGATATCGAGACGACCTCTCATGGTGTTGACAACCGACTCGGGCTGCTCGAAGATTTCCTTTTGCATAAAGTGGTCAAACTTGCCCTTCATGATCTCCTGGAGCTCGAGCTCCAGGGTCTGGATGTTTCGGACATTAGAGCTACCATCAGCCTTCTTGAGGCGGTGAATGTTCAGCGAGCCCTCGTGAATGTGGGCAATGTCGTCATCCTCGAGGTACATGACCTTCTTGGTGTGCTCGACGATAGCAGAAGGGTCAGAGGAAAGAAAGAATTCCGCGGGCATGGGCAAGCCATCGTCAGTCATGAAAGCGCGGGACTGCGAGCGGTGGAGGAGGGACTTGTCGGGGGCGCCAAGCAAAGAGTTAGGAGCCAACAAGTTGCCCGTCTGCTTCTTCAGGGCAACGTTCTGCGAAGCAGCCTCGGCGGGCAGAGCACCGTTCTCCTCGGAGTATTCTACATCGACAAAATCGACCTTCATCCGCCTCTGGGTCTTCACACCAATAACAAGGGGTGAACCCTTGCGAGCAGCAACGACCTCATGGGGGTAGTGGACAGACTTGATCAGCAAACCATAAGCACCCTCGAGCTCGGTGATGACAGCCTTCGCAAGGTCGACAAAGTCAATGTGGGGATGTTGGTCGTACAGGTACTTCGCGAGCTTCGCAATGCATTCTGTATCGGTCTCGGTCTCGAACTTGAAGCCCTTTGCGGAAAGGAGGGTCTTCAATTCCTTGTAATTGGTGATGATGCCATTGTGGACGACTGAGAATTCCCATGTGGGGTCGGATCTGAAAGAGATGGTGGGATTAGCAAGGGGACTCGTAAGCTCTGCTATGTATAGGTATTTACCGGTGGGGATGGCAGTTCAGCCGAGATGGAGGGCCGTGAGTAGCCCATCGAGTATGGGCGATACCGGCATGTGAATCGAAAACTTTGGTGAGGTCTGGTTTGGACTCATCAATAAGTTGCTTGAGCTTGGCGACCTTGCCGACTTCCTTGAAAGCAAGCACTTCCTTCTTCTTGTCACCATCGACAGCTAAACCGGCCGAGTCATATCCACGGTATTCTAGGCGAGAGAGACCTATATAGCAAAAACCAATGTCAGCATTGGCTTCTATGTAATTGTTTGTTGTTCAACGCAGATCGTTTGGGAGGCTGCAGGTAGCAGGATCGGGGGACGGATTGCGGCAGGTTGTTCATGTCTCACCGTTGACGAGGGTGTCAAGGATAAACTTCCTATCCTTCTCGACCAGGTAGTTGATGTAGCCGAAAATTCCACTATAATATTTAAAAAAAAAAAATCGAATTAGCACACTGAATTGATCCTAACTATGCAATTCTTTTGTCCTATGTGTCTTCTTTTTTTGACCCAATTCTCTGTGTTGTGGAGCTCGAGCGTCTCTGATAGCAGTAGCTGAAACCAAAAGTCGGGGAGATGGAGGGGTCGAATAGGCTACTTGAGGTTCCATCTACCCGTCCAACGGTGTAAAACGAAGACACAAGAGGGTGTCGCTTAGGTTGTACATACCACATATTGCCTCGAGATCGGTGTTGCAAAGCAAGAATGGGTGTATATTCTTTAGCTTAAACAAAGTATGTATGATTGTGGTTGTGTGTCTCTCTCTAGCAAGCTGCAGGAGAATGGGATTCCAAGGGTATCAATGGTAAAACGAAAGTCAATGGCGGTGAGCTTGTGGAATTGGGAGGGGGATTAGGATTAGAGAGAGAGAGAGAGAGGAAGAGAGAAGAAAGGATAGAGTTTCCAGAACTTGGTTTGGGGAAGGAAAAGTCTCAAGTTGGGACTTTTAAAAGGTAAAAGGGGAGACCAACTTAAAAGTACAGAAGACGGTAGGGAGGTAGCGTATGGCTTTTTCTACAAAAAAATATTGGTGCTGCTTGCTGGCTTAGGCTTTTAGAACTTGGTTGTTACCCAGGTGAGGCAGCATGTACGAGGTCGTAGCTACCATAGTATTGCCCACTCACTAGTGGGGGGACTGCGATGGAGCTTAGGACGCTGTACCTAAGAGAGGGTAAGAGGGGTTTGTCAGGGGGGGCAGGGGGGTGGTGATGATGTACCTCCAGGGCTAGAGGGCTAGGTACTACTTTCTTACGATCTATTCAATTCATGCCTTACTCGTGCAAAGTACGAGCCAGGTATACCTATTCACATCTGCATGCTCACGACCATCCCTGACTAGCGTAACTTAGAGAATACCTATAGTAGGCTGTACCTTCTAACCCCACGCATCGCAGCTTATAGTCAGTTCTTGATACCGCATCGTACCTACCGCCAACTTATCTATGTATATGTACCTCGAAAGTTTACATGGATCCCATCCCCATCCACACCAGGCCGCCTAACCTTACATACATCTCTAGGTGCATGTCTAGGATGTCTAGGTACCTACAGTGCTACGGTAAAAGTTGACATCTACAGCTTTCAACTGCATTCCGTGGATCTCTCCCACGCCTGCCACGGCTACTCCAGACCGCATCTACTATAGAGCTTTTCGTCTTCCCCGATCGTCCAATTAATGTCGTTGTCTCTTTTCTTTTCTATCACATTTACTGTACCTATACAGCTATAGTACATGGTATGAGAAACAACAACGATCATAATGATGTATAACCCCCTCCTGTTCAATTCTATTCTATTTGCTGCAAAGGGCGGGGATTCAAACTTGTCAGCCCTTGTTTTAGAAATTCTACGATTTTTGCATGTGTTGTTTCCTTTGTGCCTCTAATCTCTTCTCTTGTTTCCTGCAGCCAATGGTTGCTCCAGGTCTATGCAGCGTGCCGAACCTTTCATTCCTTTCATTGTCTGGGCGGTATTCCAGCTCGCTAATACGACGATAATAGGCCGTCTTACAAGAAAAAACCACACCCTGTCACCCGCTCATCTGATACGGGAAACAACAAAAAAAAACTATTAATGTCGCGACAGAAATGTTCCAAGTTCCAACATCTACATACCTATCGGAATTAGGTACGATTAATTACCTAGTCTCCTCTCGTGTTTCCCTGTCTTTTTTTTTATGATTTATTATTTTTCTTCCTCGGTAAAGGACATTACGATGAAGTTGTCTAGCGGACATATTACCAGATACCAAATAATACCCTGCACTACCACCCGATAGACTGTCCAGGTCTATCATTGGTGTCTTCGTGTTCAGTGAAGATCGATAGCTAACGTGCAGGGCTGGCCGCTCGCCGGATCATCATCCTGGCTGCGGCCCCTTATTTGGGGCTGTACCTGAGCTCAACTCGCCAGCTTTGCTTGGAACCAGTGCATTTGAGGCTTGGCCCAAAGCCGGCCAGAATGCTACCCTCCAGTTGCACTCCACTCCAAACTCCCTTGCTAGTTTCGTTGGAAGTCCCGATATCAGAAACAAGCCATCGTCCGAACACGACCTGCTCTGACGACATATCGAAAAAGGGGTTCGACGGCGCGCAATGGCAATGACGCGTCTATTTTCGGATTTTTTTTTCTTTGCTTGCATTGCATCTAGGTGTCAAGCAATAAAAAAAACGAGTTCGTATCAGACTGTTAAAATTTTAGAGGAAGCATTTTCGCAGTCTAGATCACCAAAGGTGCCTTGATCACAACAGAAGACAGATCGATTTCCCAGGGAATGTCGCAATCATCCTTGATAACAAACCCTACGAGCGGCTGAGCTCCAGTACCTATCTAGTGGAACATTCACTGTCAAGCAACCAGATCTGTTGGCTTGGCTGTCGATACTTTTACAAGATAGGGACTTTATGAGACCTGAGACCCGTCAGCGTCAGCATTCCCTTCCAAGTTTGTGATCAAACCCCAACCATGTCATTGTCAATTATCATGCTGTTTTCTCACCCATACCCCAGCTTCAAATGGTTGGTGAGAAATTCTTCAACAACAACGCGGCTGCGCCAGCAGTAACGTCGCTTTTTTTTTTCTGGCTTTCCCCATACATCATCATCAATCATATGATTGAATTGTTTGTGCTAAAACTAAGGGTCATTTCCCTCCCGAGCGCACAACTCACTACGAACAAACTAGGGCATCGTCACCCGCACCGGTCTCCCAGCTAGCGACTCGCGCAGGCAAAATTGCCTAAGAATAGCAGCAGCAGCAACGCGATCCACCCAATAGAAACCCTTGAGAAGCTCTCTCCTGGGCGCCGGACGCCGACTACCAGTCCATTGTAACCTTGTCGGCAGCCCACCCGCCATTCTGATGTCAGACTGGCAGGGAAGTGGCCTGCATGTCTTTTATTCCGGAGGCCTGCATTTTATGGAAGTCCGAACCTGTCTTTTCGAGCGCATTGTAACTCTGAATACCACACGTGGAAATCGCATGTACCCGACACGATAGGTTGGATTTCTTTATTTGGACAACTACAACTAATAAGGGCCTCGATCATTTCAATGATACGGGTCAGACGGCTCAATTCTCTTTGCTATGCTTTGATATTTGGTAGTAACTGCAACTTTGCAATCTGCAATGAAGCTTACGTGCTTCATACGATTCATGCACCCGCGCCAATGCATCACCGTATGGGAGAGAAATACCTCGATCGCCCACCGTTCATCCATATATGTCTTGTTTAGCGAAGCCTTTAGCCTACTGGTTTGATAAACTTCACTACCATGACTACGTGTCCATACCAAGATCAATCCCGAATAGGATACCGACGTCATCCGCATAGGAATTTATAGTGAACCAAACGTTGAACTCCATTCACGAATGTCATTACTAGCATTTTCTAAATCATTGCGGCTGATCTATACAAACAGCATTTACCTTGATATCATTACTCCACATAGTCATTACCAGTTAAGTCCCTGCATATACTCATTACCAGCGTTCAATTCATCACAACTGCGGAATTGGGTTTCGGATACATTAACCCGCGAGTGGATTCTCCTTGAATGAGTCCACCAAATCATTCCTCTATCTCTACTCGCATATTGACAGCATCGAACTAATGCAAGATATTGGTTAGGAGGTGCTCATCCGCGTTGTCTATCTTAGCTATGCAAGTGAATGCATTAGGATCATGAACCGAGGCACTTTATGGGCATTCTTCTCACCTACTCAGCCTTGCCTGGTCACTATCTCATCCAGCTAACCTCAGCTACGTATATTTTATCCAATGAGCAGCTCGACTTGTTGGTTCGTTAGCTTGCAATATCGTGACCTACATATAACTAGACGTGTAATCCTTCGACCAACTACATATAGATGTACTAAGATTTAGGTCGCCTGCAGCTCAGCTCGAGTGACCCGCAATATAGGACCACATGCGTAGACAACTACTAATGCAGGATGAATCTATCCTATCTCGCTCGGTAATCTCTGATACTTATAGGAGTTACGTATTTTAATTGGCAGATACATATATCTGAAGAGCTTTGGCCTTGTGTTTAAGACTCCTTGCGGTTTGGTGCGGTCAATGATGTGTGCTCTCGTGCGTAAATGCTATTGGAGCTGCTATCGATACCTCGGCTGACGCGAATATCTAGTCACAATGATTGAATACTATGGAAGGCATATTCTAATGAGTTACCGTATTGTATATACGGGATTAGCTCAGCTGTGAGGAAATTCTGGTGGGTGAATTTTGGGTATGAGCTTCTTACTACCGATACCAAGGGCTTTCCACCTTATATATCTCTAGGAAGTAATGGGAATGTGGTTCGCTTCTAGGTATTTACTATGATCTTTAGCCTATGGATCGGTGATATGAAGAGACATTTAAGGTATATATATCACTTACACCCGTGATTAATGGTCCTCTAAAATCATTCTATCGTGTCAGCACCCTTTCGCGTTACATACAATATCTGTTCTGTACACTAGCTCTTAAGGATCAATACCTTGGTAATAGATTATCACAATATCGCGGCAAATGAATCTCGAGAATAACAACTTGAAGCGCGATAGTGTATCTACACCAATACCTATTGTTCAAGAGGTTACGAAGGGAAGTACAACCAAATCTCCCGACGTAATCGCCAAATGGGATGGATGTTGAAAATCGGCTTCAGAAGTAGGACATAGTCAAGTGACTACCTAAGTAGATTATCGGAGTCCCTATCATTTAATAGAACCATAAATCAAATGAAAGTATTTTTGCGCTAGCACAACTTGACTTCTTCGTAGGAATGGCATATTAGCGACTAGAAATAGCTTGCCTGGGGTAGTACAACCTCTCGAGTTTTGGGAGGAATTGATTTAGTAGACTTTTGAGGCGTGAGAATGTATTAGACGTATAAAATCTATGTCTTCGACTCACTCTAGGACTAAATGTGTATGGACGTCGTAGTCGTTAATGGTTATGCTAGACTTAAGGTACTTAGGTAGCTGGGCGTGTGAATGAACGATGCTCAGGATAGCAACTGACAAACCGACGAACCACTCAACTTGATTATTTCCCTTCATTTCGAAGGGAGTCGGCCTCTAGAATGAGGACTTCGCGAGCAAACAAGACCCCACGAGAACACAAGCAAGAACACAGTGACAACCCGCCATAGAATCTATCCATCCTTCATCATATTAATAGCGAGGCTAACGGGCTAAGCGAAAAGAGCTAAAGTAACCTCGCCCGCCTTCTACAAGATATTTTTACACAGCAAGAGCGTAGTCCCGAAAGATATCCCAGTGACACTGCTCTCGGTGAGGATTTCGTTGGTCGAGGTAGGAAGTTCACTCCGTATAGATGAAGTATGGTGACCAATTCCATGACCTTGTTATTTCTTATCTCGCCGCTACATCTGCCGTACCTTATAGCTTCTGGTATTCTAGCTTGCCTTCCAGCTTCTTCGCCTCTGCCAACTTTCGCACCGCCTTGTTGAAATCGTCTTGGTTGACGGCGTCTCGGTATGCCTTGATTGCGAATAGACCACTGGAAAACGCCAATTAGTACTTTTCTCGACTTCATCATGTGGTATAATGTGCTATGCCTGAAATGGGGAGTGGGGGATGACTTACGCTTCTGTAACCACGTTTCGCAAATCGGCACCGTTCAAACCATCACTCATCTTGACAACACTCTCGAAGTCGATATCACCCTCAGTGACCACACTCTGAGCATGGATCTTGAGAATCTCCAGACGGCCGACCTCGTTGGGCAATGGGATCTCGATCTTTCGGTCGAGACGACCGGCACGCAGCAGGGCGGGGTCGAGGGTATCAGGTCGGTTCGTCGCCATGATGATCTTGGTCTTGCCTAGGTAATCGAAACCGTCGAGCTGGTTGAGTAGCTCCATCAACGTTCGCTGGATCTCTCGGTCCGCACTGGTACCCTCCGAAAACCGTCTTCCACCGATGGCGTCGATCTCGTCCATGAAGATGATACAAGGCTCGTGCTCCTTGGCGTATCCGAACATCTCTCGTATTAGCCTTGCAGACTCGCCAATATATTTGTCCACGATAGCTGAAGAGACGACTGTTTGTGTAGAAATCAGAACATGTTAGCTCAGGTCCAAAAGCAAATAGTGGGAGCTTGTGTTTTGTCAAAAGGAAATATTATGCATACCCTTCAGGAAATTTGTCTCCAAACTACTAGCCACAGCTCTTGCCAACAGTGTCTTTCCCGTACCGGGGGGTCCGTAGAGCAACACTCCCTTGGGCGGCTTGATACCCACTCGTAAGAACAGTTCTGGGTTCTTTAGAGGCAACTCGATGACTTCACGTAGCTCACGGATCTGATCGTTCAATCCACCGATACCCGCGAAGCTGACTTGGCCGGGGTCCTCTAGCGACATGTTGTAGACGAGGGGATCGACTTCTCGGGGTAGCATTCGCATGATGGTAAGTGTCGTCATATCTAGCGCTACACGGGTTCCTTGCTTCAACTTTATTTTGTCGACTTTTGATCTGCAGCCGACGACATATCGCGGTCCTGAGGAGGCTTTGACGATAACTAGAAAAGCCTTAAGTTAGCATTTATATATCTTCTAATGATTCTGCGTGGGTAGCGCAGGGTTATGCTGGCGATAATAATGGCGACGTACATCTTTCCTCATCGAGTTGCTTCAAGACTTCACCGATGATCTGGCCGACACTTTGCAGAGCCTTGATGTTCTCTTCTGTCTGGTTGAACTCCTTCTCCAAACCCTTGATATCTAAGCGCAGCGCCTTCAGTTTAGATTCCCACTCTCGCGACTCGATGAGCTTAGCTCGTAGGGCTTGGAGCGCGTGCTCTCGTTCTGAATCGGACGCCATATTGTGTGTTGATTATGTGAGTTCGGATAAAAAAATCGGGTGGCGGCGAGGAAGAAGAGAGAAGGAAGATCGAATTCTTCGTTTGGAAGGTATGTTATTTGACTATGATGAGAACGGGAATGTGTTGCGCGGTATAGAAAATTGGTTGAAGGTTGTTATGAAAGTGAAAGTCAATTATGATGGAGCTTCAATGATGAAGCCCCGTTGCTAGATGCATGTAGTAAACCTTAATAGCTGATGCAGCTTCCGTTTGCCTGGCCGGGTCCGCCAAGTCTAGACCCACTCGAGAATCTACCGTATTATCTAATACAATTCTGACTTACATAATTCATTAATAACAATTTAAAACATTCATGATGACCAACACACATAAGTATGCCATTAACATATACCGCTTGATTAATTATTAGAGCTGGTATTTGGATGAATCACTTGGGATTTCTTCAATACTTGGTTTTAGAAATATGTTTGCACCATGTATTTTTTTCAATTCATGGTTGAATGGTATGGAAGCTATCTGCTATGATCGAAGCTGAGTGGAAAAAAAAATAATAAGCTTGGTTGTTTTATCAACTTAGGTATCCTTCAAGTATGGAAACTTTTGATAAAGGGTCGGATGAATACAAGACCAATCAATAATACTATGCTTTTGGGGGTATATGGTGTAAATGGTGATATGGCAACATCTCGCTCTTTTGGTATGGTCACTAACCAACCATGAGGACCTCCTTTGCTTGCTCATCGAGAACAGCAAAGTCTGGTTTGTAGAATCTTAACTGAATGGAATGTCGTAAGCATGAACTCGTAAAAGGGCCTGAGCTGTTGCTCGCCCTTAACCTTCCCACTCGGCGGTGATCTCCTCCCGCACTTTGCGGCACCACTTCCAGAGAGCCGCCTCGAAATCCACCCATACTTGGGGATCACTGTTATATACGACGCCCATTACATCCACTTTTAATATTACTTCCCACCGGAGTTCGGCGGCTTTGATCCAATATCGTAGATTCTCTGCACACCTGTATGGTTTCTGTGTGTCAGTATGGAATGTTCCAATAGCCCCGAAGCGTCGTCGTGACTTCTTGACGGTTGCGTTATGAAGCTTGACAAGCCTCAACCCATTTTGCAAACTTGCTAAGAACGGAGTTGGGAGTTCGCCATTCTGATCAATTGGCGTCCATGGCGGTAATGGCTCAGCTTCGGTGTCGATCGAATTCAAAAATGCTATCTCCCGCTCAATTTCCCTTCCGGACCAGTCTCCCTTCAACCAAGTCCAGCTAGCTCTCTCGGCACGCTCGGCTTTCTCAATTTCTTCCTCCTTCCTAAGCATGGTACGTATACTATCAATCCAAGACCTCATCGTCTTATGTTCGTCTCCACGGGGGCCACCGGCGAAATTCCTAGTTGCCATGTGTTTTAGTACCTCCATGACCGAAAGTAACTCTGAGCGTATTTCCTTTTCGGGCTTGATAGCATCTAATCGATCTGGATGCTCATGTGACGTATAGTAGATCTTAGCAGCTCGGATGGCTAACGTCATCACATCCAGTAGTTGCACTCCTTGGATTTCGTACCATGTTTGCGATGGTTTGGGGGACTGAAGTGCTGGTGGTAGATCAGCCTCTTTGATAGGCGAATTATTTGGTACTGGTGTTGATTCTGCCAATACCCTTGATGCGGAATCCAGTGCTTTTGTCAAGTCCGCTTTCAGTTCCTCAATAGTGGGCGGCTTGGGAACAGGCTTCTGGCGATGAATGTATGTACTTGTAGTTGGTGGTAGGACGTCTGTTTCCGGTTCTTCGTACTCATCCGAGTAAAATCCATCGTGGTCGTCGGTAGGAGATTCTACCATGAGGCCACCGGCGAAATTCTGGGCGCCCAAATCTGGGCTGCTCCCCATCGAGGCATATGAAGAGTCTACATCTGAGGCTGTGAGCTTTGGGCTCAGCAAGGAGGATGTATCCAACTGCGACAAGTCTAATGTTGCTCTTGGGTGTCTCTTCCTTGCTAGTTGTCCACCTTTCCCATCCAACAACCCCGTCCTCGCAAAATAGTACTGAAGATGCGAAATGCTTCCCAAACTTAGAACACTCTCTCGATGTCTTGCACTAGAAGCGAAATCCGTTCCTTGAGGCTTCGTGAAGCCGCGTCTCTTTAAGGGTCTATCATAACTCCCGGTGGATTGGCGCGAGGACGCAATGCTGATGTCTGATCTTCTAGATTGATAGCTCGAGGAAGATAGTCGAGAGAATGCGTCGCTACTTAGGGAATCTCGATAAGCACCATCGGCACTTGAGGTGCGGGAAACAGATGAGGAGGTCGAAACAATCCGACCGGTACTCATCCTATTGGAATTGAGGGCCATCGTAGGAGTGGTCTCGGGTGAGGGGGAATCACGGCGAAATGTTGGCCGTTCGTCTGCGTTGGTTGCCATGATTGATCTTATTTTCTGGGATATGGGAGTCGGTAGTTTCGATTCGCCTGAATATGAAGCTTGCGATTCGGGATCTGGTATTTGTACGGTTCGATTGGATTGTAGAGATGACTCTTGGTATTCGTATGAAACGGCGAAGAATCGCGAGATCGAAATGAGGGTTATGAGTCAGAACTGACTGTTCAACAGCTTTGAAATTAAAACAAATATAGTTGCGAAAAAGAGCGTTTCCTAGTCAATGGTCGGATGAGCTTGAATGAATGGGTTGCGGGCTTCTTTGCGCTATGAAGAATGTAAATAATGTGAAACAAGCGGCATCAAGTTATGTGTCGGAGAATAAACAATCACACAGGTACAGGTCGTAAGATAGCAGGCAAGCGTGGCACTTTCTCCCCCATGAGATCAATTGGGGGGCATCTTACCTACTTCGAACCTAGTGCGATGTTATCCGTGAGGGAGTGGGGACCCTTTTGGAGAAGGGGAACCAGGGGGTTAAAAATAATTAAAAAATAATGAATGTATTTTGGTGGTTCAACGATTCAATGTTCTTAGCCGTTCTTAGCTGGTTCCATAAGAAGGTAATTAGGTTTCTTCGCGTCGAGTCGGTCCTCGGCCGGGTGGAGACGCGTAAAACAAATCGGGACGGATTTAACCAATCAGCGTCTTCCCTTTTGCCCCTTTTTAGCTTTTTAGTTCTCAAGTCCGATATTATCAACGGACAGAAAAGATGA
This sequence comes from Hypoxylon trugodes, assembly GCF_022578975.1. Lineage (NCBI taxonomy): Eukaryota > Fungi > Ascomycota > Sordariomycetes > Xylariales > Hypoxylaceae > Hypoxylon > Hypoxylon trugodes. The sequence goes on along the minus strand of NW_026250019.1, from coordinate 3,524,629 downwards.
CAGCTTTTATTTTAAACGAAATGGAAGAACACAAAATCCTATATGGATCAAATCCTTTGACTTAATTTTGCATTCCTGAATGAACGACTTGGATATACAATGGATATTTAAAAATGTAAAGCCAGTAAAAGATGACAATGTTATTGAAGGAAGAAATCGATGATGACTCCTTTGCCTCTTTACACATAATACGGAGTTAGGCGTATTAGTCGAGGCATCCAAGCTAATTAAAGGCCACATCGTTTGGAACTGCATCGGCTGGCTGGGCAACAGAAATTAATTAGGTACATGCATTCATTCCCTTTGCATATCGAAGTTATTCGAATGTTTGTGTCGGGTTTGATATTATGAACAAACTCCCTTTCTAATTATCATGATGGGCAGATTATTCTCTTGTCATCGAGATGCTGGAATCTGCGTAGGAGACGGGTTGTGTCCGTAGCTTTCTCTCCACGTCTTATGTTACATGTATTATACGATACCCAAGTAGCAGTCCATTGCCCAATCATCACCCCACATATGGCACAGACAGCTGTCAGTGTTGTGCGTAGCACCTAGGTTAGTGACTGCGGTTCTTATATTAGCAGCCTGCATGCTTTCTGCAGTAGGGTTACCTACCTAGGTACCTATGCATAACGCGTGTGATCAAGTTTCTAGAAGCTCTCTCTGCTCCCTGAACTTATACCATACCTAACTTTTCATAACTTCGGTATGGTATTCCTTTTTCTCCATTCCCCGACGATATTCGGAAGTGTTTCCGTAACATGATTTGTCAACTACAATCATAACAAGAAAATAACTTAGAAGGATTATGAAGAGATAAATAGACATGCCGTCTTGGCGTTCATGTTTTGACTATACACATTTTTTATGAATAATTATGACATATCCTCATTTCCGAGGTGGACATCTACAATGTTGTAGTGTGTAATTTGCTTGTTCCCCGACCCCAGTCCAGACCGAACGGATAAGATACGCTGGTGGCCTGGTCCTGGTAATCCTCTAGGTCCTAACCAACGGTTCGGCAAGCCTTAACCTAACCCATGTGGCAGGCTTGAATGTTTCGAGTGCACGAGGCACATTGAGGTATCACCATCAATATTTGCTGTCATAATGGTTACATAGGAATGTGAGATCTTTAAACTAGTGGTAAGACGGCCGAAGGAATATAATCTGTGCTGGTTTAGGAAGGCGTTGCGACGTATACAGCGAGGATGGATTGCTTGCTATACTCCGCTGTAGAAGATGAGAGTTGCGTATAGACATTGCGTATGCCTATGCAAATCGTCGAGTCTCTTGACATTCTATCCCCACACTGATTTTCTTCAGTGTTATTATCATTAGTTGCTTTCTGTTACCCGGGTAGTTGGCTAACTGGGTAGCCGGATTGCTGGGGGTGTTCTCGAAAAGACGAAATCGAGTCACGAATTAAAGAGATTACCGGAAACTGGGTCTTATGAATGAATGACTATCACCCCGGGAAGAGATGGAAAAGAAGTCGTCTCGCATTGCCTGCTATTTAATTAAATGAAAAGTAGCCGTACGGGACCTTGTCGCCTTTCTTCCTTTTTTTCCTTCTTCGCTTCCCTCTGCTGGTATTTCTTATGTGTTGCATGTGTATCATATCGTACGTATCGTATGTATGTCAGCATCTAACTGACTCGTTCTTTTTGTGACGGACGCATAAGTTGCTTTTTTTACATTCATTTCTTGACCGACTGCAACGGTCCGAGACTACCTAGGTACTAAGACCTGGTGGCTTAGAAACGAGCAGGTTGGGCATCGACATCCTCTAGACAAATCTTAGTTGTCCTTTTCTTCTTTACCTTCTTTTTCACATATTATTATCACAAGGAAATTTTCTTTGGTGAATCAGCATCGTGTTCACTCGCTTCCTCCGTTTCATCTGTTCAGCAGCTCCGAAGTATACGCAAGGCCATTCGTTCTACCCTCTAACTAGAGTACCAAACTCCTGATCGGTAATTACGAGACGAAACCCGAAGAATCTTGAATCCGCCCAGCTCATGCGATATTTTTCTTATCGAGTCTGATTAGTTCGTACTGAGAGAATCCACAAGGCGCATAGGGAAGAAAGTATTCGGATAGAATCATCGAAGATTTTCGATTTGAAGACGAAGCTCGGCTGTGCAAGAAAAAACACGACAAGGATAGAAAGGGAATTAATCCACTCCAGAGAATTGGTTCGACCCACCAGGCCCTTACAAAGTTGAAAGGTGGAAACTTTTCACAGGTCTCCCTTGCCGGTACTACGACCAACTACTTCCCTATTTTCACCACTAACTGCGCGCTGAAAAGGGACGGTGCGACCTTAGCGTTCAAGTACTCCTTACCCTGCCTTCCACTTACTTCAGGATCTCATTAAACTGAAAAGTCATTGGCCAAAGTATACCACCTAGTAGGATGCGTGTATAGGTACAACCACTGTATCTCTTACATGTAACCTACCAAGGTTCCTTACCAAATCTTGTTTTATTATTTTTGTATAGGGCAGGAGGGAACCTACGCAATTTAACAGTGGAATAAATCCATCAAAGCCAATTACCAGCGAATAGGCGCGACCGTTCTTGATACGCGACAAGTACAGATTACAACTCCCCCACCAATCAAGTACTAATCAAGTACCCAATCACCCAATCAAGTCTGGCACGAACTCGCCCCGGACACGCCAATTCCTCCCCTTCTTGAACCAACTTACGTGTAATTCCACCCATTCCTTAGAGGAGAAAAAAAAAGGAGAGATCATCCCGTGGCTACAGAAAAAAATAACAAGGAGTCAGGGAGTCCTGTCATTTGTGTCTGTGCCGTGCAGTAGGAAAGAAAGTGGGCAACATTGAACACAGACTACTACGCGCGCTGCTTCAGCTAAAAGATACGAGAAGAAAATAAAGGGAGGATTTAAAAATAAAGAAAAAAAAAAGAAATAATAATAAGTGATCTATACAGGAATTATTTATCACTTACAACTGGTAAATGACAGGCCCATCTGGAGCCGGTCCAGCTGCAACAGCACCAGATGCAGCGACAGCAGCAGGAACAGAAGCAGAAGCAGAAACAGGAACAGGCCCATCAACAGGCCCATCAATAACGGAAGACAGAAGAACAGAAGCGGCGCCATTCTCTAATTTATCACCGAACCGCAACGAAGACCACAACCAAGACCAAGAACAAATCAACCGACCAGTCTCTTCTTCCTCTCGCCAATCTCCCACATTGAAGACCTCCGCTTTTTCGGAGCCAGGGTTTCCTGACAATCAACAACAAAATGCCGCCGACCCATCTCTAGACCTTTTGACATTTTCTGACGTCCCGACCGATTTGACACAGCTCGGACCTCTCCCTGCCGAAAATCCCACCACCAATCCCAATCCCAATATCAATAATAATAACAATAACAACAACAACGCTGTGAATATCGATACTTCTCCCTCCTTCAAGGCCAAAAATCATCAACCGCGCAAACCCTCCCCCGGCCTAGCAGCCCGTCTCAAGGCTTTGGGTTTCGGTTCGCAGAGACAATCCTCCTCATCCTTACTTCAATTACCACAACACGAAATAGGTCGTTTGCCCGAAGATCAACTACGATTACTCGATCAGAACCATCAAGCCAATTCTAGCGAACTAGTCGTAGAACGGCGCGGTCGTCCTTGGAAGGGTGCCGGAACCCCCTTTCAATTATTAAGATCTAAATCTAGTCGCGACTCATTTCGAAGGAAGAGCACGAGTGAAGACGAAAGGCCACCATCTATCGTTCAGGCGGAATCCACATCCAAGCCTGAGCTTCTGCCTGAAATAACAGAAGCTCCGCCTTTGGATATGGATACCAACAAATATCGGTTGCCCGACCATACGAACGGAAATGGCACCAAGGCGCAGTTAGACACGCGTAAAGAACATCTCGAACGAGATTCTAACCCCCCGGCGCTAGAACCTGAACCTGAACCCGAAGAATCAGAAATACCACCCCCTCTACCGCCCAAGGATACGCCCCCCGGAGGCACAACTCCCGCCGACTTTTCTTCTGATCTTCCCACCTACTTCAACCCACTCGGTCTTCAGCGGCCAGGATCCATCTACACGATATCTCGTGCCTCGTTTGCTAATCAATTAGCCCAGCTTACCGCGTTGCAGCTGCCCGATGCCGAATTGTTATCGAGTAGGGTCGCCGCTATCCCCACCGCGCAGGCAGCAACGAAGGCTTTGCTGGGTGCTGCTGAACAAATAAGAAGTTGGATTTCGAAAGCCTCCGAGGTTATTGGAGGTTTAGACAGTGACGATGATGTCGAATGGGCGGCGGCTGGTGGCAGAGAGGGGTACGAAGAGGTAGAGAACGCCATCACAAGATTCGAGAGCTTAATCAATGTCTACGTCGGCGCCATCGAAGAACTTCAGAATCGACGGGATATTGGTAACGTGTCCGGCGAGGACTTGCAAAAGGCAGTGACGCAAATGGAGGCCATAATGAACGAATGGGCAAAGATTCGCAATACGCTGAATACCGTTAAAGGGCAAGTCGAGACAGCTATGGAATGGGAAGAGCTATGGAACATGGTCCTTGGCGATATCCAGAACGAGATGGACGAGTTGAGCCGACTGATATTCGAGATGGAGGAACGACGTCATAAATCTATGATGGCAGTTTCGAATGGGGACGCGGTGGATATTGGCGATTTAGAGACAATTGTCGAGGAAACACCACCAGCCGTCGCACGCAATAATCGATTTAGCGTTCCTTCGTTTCCGCTCAGCCCAAGCTCGCCGGGAACACCCGCTCTTACCCAGGATGACTCAAGTTTGCTTGCCCTGTTTGCAAGAATGCAACCATTGAGAGCCTCATTGGACTTCTTACCTATGCGTTTATCAGTATTCGAAGCAAGAGCTTCGGGGGCCTTTCCAACAGCCTGTGAAGAGCTCGAGATGAGGAGAGATGGGTTGGAAGCTAGCTACAAGAAGCTCGAGAAGGATGCCGAGTCCCTGAGAAGAGAACTTGGCGAAGATAAATGGGTTCTCGTATTCCGCGGTGCCGGTAGACAGGCTCAGAAGATGATCGAGTCTGTTGACCGGAGCATGCAAAAGCTGGGCGAGGCTGTGGACCAAGGGTTGCAGCTCTCGAGTCCCGCAGCGATGAGTAAGAAGATCGAGAGCTACGAGGCCAAGAAGGTGCATTACGGACCAGCGATCGAACGCGTGCTATCTATCATCGATAAGGGTGTCAAAGACAGACTAACAGTCAATGGAGAGATTCTCCGGTTACACAACGAGTTGCAATCGAAGTGGGAAGAAGTAAAGGACTCGATGAGGAAAATGGGTATTATCTTGGAAGAGATTCAGTCTGACAAGCAGAGCCAACAGTTACGGGACTCTATCTCGAGCATGCTCTCGAATGATAGGTCTACAGTTGCTAGTGGCAATGAGACACCGGGAAGCTCGCCTCCATCATCGGTCGTCATGTCTAGCCTAGGTCTCGACCCAGTTACTCCTTCATCCCAGAACAAGAGGCGCAACACTAAGAGCGGTGGGACTCATCTACCTCAACCCGCAACAGCTCGTAGAGGTAGTTCAAGCTTGGCACCCCCCTCACGAAGTCGGGGCGCCGGATCTCGGTTGTCTATGCTACAACCAGGTACCTCTAGTTTGACAACGCCGCCTCGAAGTGGCACTGCCACCCCTCTTGCTACTCGCCTTCCTAGATCTACTTCTAGTGTTGCCGATAATCGCCCGCGATGGAACTCTTCTACGAACACGAATGACTCCGATGTAGGACACAACTTCAAGCCTCTCACCCTCACCACTCCTAGCCCATACGCCAAGAAGACCCCTACTTCTATCCGTTCAAATTCTTCCCTTACCCCGGCTTCTGGGGGCTCCAAGCTTCCGCTCCGCAGTGGTTTAGCGAGGGCCTCTTCGTCCTCTCCCATTCCCGAGGATACACCTCCCAGGAAGAGTGCTTCTCGGCTTTCCTTCCGCGAACGTATTAATGCCGCAGCTTCAGGGCAAAATGCCCAATATTCTGCCGCCAAACCCCGACTATCAATGCAGTTATCTGCCTCTACAAATGAGAACCGAAGAGCATCTTTTTACCCTCCAAGGCCAGATAGCAGTATCAGTGACCCAAGGCAGCGACCAGCTAGCTCCCTGGCCACGACTAATCGACGTTCGAGCTTACTGCCTCAGCCTAAGTCGAATTTGGAAGATTCAACGGGTCGCCATAGCCCACATGCTACTGCTGCGGCTCGTGTTGCTATGCGTAAGGGTAGCAGCGCAGCAGAATCAAAACCGAAAGACAATAAACCTCGTTGGCACTTCTAAAAGGTAGTCCGAACTCTCGCTTATCCCTTTTAGGAGGATTTCGCAGCTCGCTGCGAGCACCACAGTTGGAGAAGGCATAGCCAATTCCCTTGTAACTATCCCATTTGTTGACGACCTGCTAGACGGGGCATCTTCACATCTCCTTATGTTTCGATTCTATTCCAATGATACCACGAAGGACTTGTCTTTTTTTGCAGATCGAGAAACCGACATCTATCATAGGTTGTTGCACGATTCATAATGGGAATTACTAGCTTGTTGGCGCAAAGCATATTGTCACAAAAGTACGACGCATTCGTTGTTGGTGTTTTTTCCTTGCGGTTTGGATTATTATTCTTCTATTCACTTGTCCATATTTTTTGTCAAACTCCATCACCACCAACCCCGCCATAATACCAAATACGTGACGCGGAAACGAGGGCAAACGCAGCATGGCGAATGCGGAAGCGGGCCAAGGCGTTTTGGGGGAATAATTACATTTTTTTTATTATTCCAGGTTTATTGTTCTTGTCTTTTTTTAAGTATTCCAAACAGCAAAGGGGGGTTCGTCATGGAATATGGGTCCTGCTGTGATACCTGATACCTCTTCTCTTACTTTTTTATGGTTGTTTTGTTGGTGGCTGTTGGGGCGTTGTCATATCCAATTGAGAGAAAGCCATTGGAATTGATACTGAGGGTCGTGGCATATAGTGGTGAAAGTGGGGCAACAAGCCGATGAACACGCTGTTGAGAGCGGACAGATTGAGCATGCCGAGGATAGGAGAGTTGAGAGGCCGAGAAAGCAGGCAGATGGGCATTTCTATGTCCCTCTTCGCGAGGAGACGAGATGAAAATTCCAGACCAGACAGAAGCTGAGGTGCCGTGTTGTATGATATACCCACAATCTACCCGTGTGTAATCCACTCAGGCTGTTGGGCGCCAGTGGCACGCGATAGGGAGAAGGCAAAGGCGAGGTCGACAGAGGGAAGAGAACTACTTGAGGTAAAGATGGCAGGAGGTAGTGATGTAGTCTATTAAATTTGAGAATTGGTATTGAACCATCCCACCTTCATACCTGAATATGAATTGTCCTGCATTCATGTTTGTTCCGTTTCTATCCTTGTAGTTGGCTTTCCGCCCATTAGGAAAAGGTTGGTTGACGGGAGCCACAGTGCCGACAACAGCGCTATTTAACGTTCCCATACACCACCCACGATCACTAAAACTTAGTGGCAGTAGCGCACCCCAGCGCACCATAACCCAAATTTCGACCACTAAAATATGATAGCAATAGCTCTCGAAGATGCTGACTAATATCTTCATCGCGCTAGAAATTCAAAGACAATAGTGATGATTACCGCCGGAACATTCAAACCGGGCTTCCCCCCTAAAGCCACTAAGAGCAGTCTGCTAGCTACGCCTAATAACGCACCCACTTCCACCCAAAACCACTATATTTGAAGCAATTCCTAAGCGTCTAGGTACCTATCCGGGTACAAATCACAACACCGAATTACAGAGATTGAATTCCACATATACATTATTTTATTCTACCCTCAGGGCATCAAAGCTCAGGTGGGATATCTAAAATACCAAACCTATCTAGCCATAGATCTTTTCCTCGACGGGATAGAAGGATAGCAATGTCAGTGATTGTGGGAAAGTGAGAAAAGGTACATGATGTATGCTGTTAGGCAAGGGTATGAAGTTCTAGCCACCGCCATCCTTCGTGTAATCATAGCCAGGTCGGCAAAAAAAGAATAAAAACAGATAACCTCAAAAAGACGCCTCCAAGTACGCCGCGCCGTAGCCGCACCATACCATGCAGTCGTTGATCCATGCCATGCGAAAAAAGCGCGAGAAGTAGGGTGAGTAGTGACTATTATATACTAATAGCGTACCCCTTTTAAACAAAAACTTGGGCCGATTCGTTAATGCTCCATAAGTCCGATGCCGCTATTGCCTACACTTTGCGACTTGGCCCTACTACCGCCAGTCGCCTTACTTGTTGAGCGCGCGGATGCGCCCGTGGTGGTCTTCCGACTACCTGTAGCAGCCTTCTTCTTGACACCTCCGAATGACCTTGCTCCTCTGCTAGAACCACCCGAGCTCCGTCTACTAAATGGTTTCTTGCCACCACGCCATGTACTACTCCTTGGTTGTTGAGGAGCTGGTGAGATCGAGCGTACACGAGATGATGCCGTAGCGCCTCGTCTCGCTCGTGCCTCTCCAGGTGCGAAATAAGACGACACAGCGCCTTGATCTTCCACGTCCTCCATATCCTCATCATCACTCGAGGAAATCTCAACCACATTCTGAGTGCCAGTTACCGCGGCGGCAGTTTTGGGGCTCATCGGACCAACTATCTCTTGATAGTTTTTGTGAAATCGCTGGATCAGGGGCAGGAACGAATTACCGTATCTATCTACCTTATCGCTGTTGATACCAGGAATCATATGCATTTGATCTAATGACACGGTCCATCTTATAGCCATTTCTCTGAGTTGTTGTTCCGTGAAAATAGGCGTGCGTAGATTCTTAGAGTTCCGTAATTCTTCTTCCTTTATTTTGGCTGCCTCAAGAAAGCCACTGATTACATCATCATGCAGACCATTTAATCCGGCCGTACGCTCGTCGCGCGATATCGGGGGGCCAACTCTTTTTTGATGGGTTCTGCCTCTGCGAGGGGGCATTGTCTCGAAATCATCGTCGGAATCATCGTCAGGGACCACAAAGCCATCGTTGGCATACCCATTATCAGAAGCAAACGGGTCTTCATTATCCGAGGTCAATATAGCCTTCCCTTTCCTTTTGCGATCCTTACCCAGAACGGGTGAGGACACATTCGTAGAGGGAGCATGGGCGGATGTGACCCTCTTCGTTGCGGGAGCAGCGGGTTGGTTAATTCGCGCCTGTCTCTTATATGGACCACCCTGACTATCCTTGCCCTTAACTCGGGTAGTCAAGAAAAGTTGGCGTTGGTTATTTAAGAAGAGACGTGCCCCTGACCCGACCTATCATAACACCGTTAGTAATGTATATTTGCAATTATTGAGGTTACTTACTCGGAAATACTGGATGGCCATTCTCGCCCTCTTGTTGAAGACATTTTCCTCTCTTAATGCACCTTCAGCAAGCAGCCGGTCGATGATACGATGTATTTCGTGTTTCGGCAATTGCTTGGCCATACCACGATAGTGCTCGGTTCCGTCTTTGTATTCCGATATTTTTTTCTTTCCCATCAAGAAGTCCGTACACTGGTTGAGCGTGAGCTTTCCTTGAGACCGGATAATATTTAATACGGCCACTGCGTATTCGCTAAAATCTTTCTGCTCGAATATTTCGTTGTTCAGACAGTTGTCGCAGGTTTTACCGCAATTTTCTTTTTCGAACGCCTCTCCAAAGTAACGAAGAATCTCGACTCGTCGACAATCACTCTGGTTGTCACAGAATGCTGCGACAGTGTTCAGCATGTTTCTCTGCCTCTCTTTTTGTTCTTCGTTGCCATCACCATCCGTGATCATCCTCCGCAGGGATGTTACATCGGCGTAACTAAAATATAGATAACATTCGGATGGCAGACCATCTCGACCAGCACGACCAGTTTCCTGGTAATATCCCTCAAGGCTCTTTGGGATGGACTGGTGGATGACAAAGCGAACATCGGGCTTATCAATTCCCATCCCAAAGGCAATAGTTGCGACCACAACCTTGATCCGGCCGGCCTGCCAGTTTTTCTGGACTCTCGCTTTTTCATCGACACCAATGCTCGCGTGGTAATGATGGGCTGCTATGCCATGGCCCCGTAGCTTCTCTGCAATCTTCTCCGCCGACTTGCGAGCAAGCGTATAGACTATTCCTGTCATACTACTATATTTAGAATTGATCAAGTCGGCAATACTCTCAACGTTATCCTTCTCCTTTCTGAGGACTTCATAGTAAAGATTAGGACGGTTGAAGCTCTGTGAAAACTCTTTGCATTCTTCAATCCCCAGGTTATGTTTAACGTCCAGGATAACATTTTGGGTCGCAGTGGCTGTCAATGCCATCAGAGGCACCCCAGGAAAACTATATCGAAAGTTGCCAAGTTCTTTGTAGTCCGGCCGGAAATCGTGGCCCCATTGACTCACGCAATGGGCTTCATCAATGACGAGGCGGGCCAGTTTCTCGTTGCGGTAGAGGGCGTTCAAGCAATCCGTGAAGGCCTTACTCTTGTTGATCATTTCGGGAGTAACGTAGAGAAGCTGTAGATAATGTTCAGGGTTCCGTTCCTGTAAGTACCCCTGTATCTCCAGCCGTTCTTCTTTTTTGGTTTCACCGCTATAGGAAGCCGCTTTGATATTGAGCGCGTTCAGATGGTCTACTTGATCTTGCATCAAACTGAGCAAAGGCGATACGACGACCGTAACACCATGAGTCTTCCCGCTAGTAACGACGGCGGGCAACTGGTAGCAGAGAGACTTCCCGCCTCCAGTAGGCATGAGAATGAATGCATCCTTACCCGCTAGAGTAGCATCTATCGCTTCTAACTGGTTATGTCTGAACCCAGTCATGCGAAATCTATCTTTAAGCGCCCTTCTGACGTCTTTAAACCATGGCCGGGTTTTCAGTTCTCGCGGGATCTGGGTTGGCGCCATTGGGTCCACCGCTTTCGTCCCGGTCGCCTTCTCAGGTCTTACACCGGCATTTCCAGACGTCTCCGAGAGGACAGTACGATGGGCTTTGGGCTGTCGACTCTCCGTTGACGATTGTTGAAATTCAAACTGTTCGGCAAATTGAACCATATCAACATCATCACTGTAGTCGCTCTGATAACCCTGCTGGTGGCTCTGTTTCGCTTTGGGCGGGCTCTTATGAGTCTTGCCATTCGCCGTTGTTTTTTTTGTGGTTCGGCGGCTGGGCGGGGGCAACGGGTCATCAAACAAGTCATCGTCATCTTCAAAGCCATAGGGATCTGGTTCTATCGTCACGGTAGACTTCTGACGGTTCGGAGTTCTTGTCAGCTTGCTGCTAGCCGCGGCAAATGGTGGCTGGTCATCAATCATCCTATCCAAATCCATGTCGGGAGAAGGTGATGCAATGCGGCGACGGCGCCCTCCTGTCGAATTTGGAGGTGGTAAAGACGCCTCCCCATAATATTGACTAGCAAATAACCGAGGATTTGCCTGTTGAGGTATTTGTGTTTGTAAGATGACTTGCGTGCCACCCCGCGGGATAAGGGTTGATTCCCTCGAAAAGCTCACTGGTGGAACAGTTCTAGCCGCTTGGGTCGCTTGTACCACAGGGTTGACATGGTCAGGCTCCGTCTCGCCAACGTCGAAAATACTCCTGTTGTCGATGCCCGCTTTCACGACGCTGTCTTTTAAGGATACTCGGCGTCCATTGAGTAAGCCTTCTAATTCCTCAAGACGTGTTTCGTCGTCCTCTGTGTCGAGATCCTGGTCATAGGCATCCGCTATCCGCGAAATTAAAGCGTCTTTTTTGGCCTGAACCTCCTCATATAAACGAAACTCGCTACAAAGTTCATCCAGGGCTGCCTGTTGCCGTACTAAACGCTCTTTCTCTTGTTTGAGTCGGCCTCTAGGTTCAAGGTTTCCACTTTTGAGTGATTGCTTGTAAGTGTCTTTATTTTCTTGGAGTTTCGTTTCCAACTGCCTCCTCCTTGTATCAATTACTGACGGCCTGGCCAAAAACAGTTCAAAAATAGCATCCTTCTCTTCGTCGCTAATTGAAATAGGTGTTTGAGATCTAGGCTGAGATCCTTGCGAGGGACCCGCTCCTATATCGTAATCAGAGGTTAGAATCGTAGCTTTAGGTAATGCGTCCTTTCTAGGTGAACGGAACGGAGTCCGTTGCTCAGTCGGTGGCGCTTGTCTCGGTCTCGAAGGTGTGTCAAAGGCGACAACATCATCGGGTCCTTGAGATATCCGAAGAGAAGCCCTGGGACGACCGCTTGAACAAATTGTGCTACCCGGGATGTCCCCAGTAGGAGTCATGAGATCATCATCATCCGAATCCTGGATAATTCGGTCATTACGCTTCGAAGATTGGGACTTTTTCTTAGTCTTTGCTTTAGGGGTGGTTGGGGTATTTTCCGAGGATGAGTCAAGCTTGATAGGCGAATCGCTTCGATCCCCAGGGGTAACCGCTACACTGGGGAAAACCTCGTTTGGTTTGAGCGGAGATCGCTTCACAGTGCCCTCAGCAAGAGGCGATTCATCGATAGGATCTGTCCCTTTCCGAGCTCGACGAGCTGTCTCCCTTCTAGAAGACGTTATGCCTCTTGATGGTGTTTGGCTAGCTGCGGTCTTCAATTTCGACTTTGCTGGAGATTTCGTCGGGGATCTCTTAAGATGAGACTGTGCAACCTCCTCTTTAGATAAAACCTCGTAAATGTCGGGGAATTCATCTATACCACCGAGATTAGTAGCGGGTGATGGGTTCAACTGATCGCTTTTTCGTTTTTGGCCTCTCTTGGGAGTGAACGGCGCTGGGCGCGAAGCATGTTCTTCTTCCCATACCATCTCGTCTTCCCCGAACGCCACAGAGTTTTCGGTAGTTGAAATTGGTTCCGCTCGCATAGCATGCTCCTCTTCCCAAAGCCCTACGTCAGGTCCAAACGCGACTGAAGGTGCGGTGGTAACTGAAGGCGGCCCCGGCCGTGAAGCAAATCCCTCCTCCCATACGGCAACGTTGCCCCCGAACCCGACGGAGTTAGATGTTGTATCCAAATTGTCATCCTTACTCAGATCTAAGGAATCGAAGGTACGGTCACTATCGAATGTCGGACCCGGCGTAGGAAAATGGCGCCGTGGCGATGTCCTTTTCTTAGCTGAATTTGCCACATCTATAGTATTGTATCAGCTGCATTCTTGTTTTGTAAATAAAGCAGGGGATCTAACCTGGATTTTTCAACAGTGCGGCATACTCCTTCGCAAGGGACCCCGCACCTCCACCGGTCGAAGTAGGAGTAAGCAATTGCTCTTGGCGTAGAACGAGACTCGGTCGTTTGGAATTAGATTTTGAAGTTAACCGACCCATTCTTCCACTCTCTGCTACCGAATCCCCCCCGGGTACTTCGAGTGGTCGAGACACCGATTTCGTCGGCCCATGGGATTGCTTTGGAGACAAAGGGTCTGGTAATTCTGGATATAAAGGCGGTTCGGGGATATTATTATTGATTATACGCGTTTCGGGTCGTGAGATTCTCGGGGGGTCAATCGAAGGAATCGTATCGGGAAGGGTATTGTTCAAGGCTGGTGGTAGTACAGGCGCGTTTGGCGCGGTTGTAGCAACATTCGCGAGGAGCCAAGTTAATTGATCGCGAAGATTGTTGCGAGTCATGAAGCCGCTTTGGAACAAGCGTTCCGTAGAAACTCCATGGGAAAATTGTGATTGATTTACACGAGAAGATGGATTGAATGGGACGTGATTGTCGAGGGAAGGTGGTTCTATATTGTCGCCTAATTGGAAAAAAGACGATGTATTGAGTAAAGTTCAACCTTCATGATGGACCCGCCCAAGAAAAGAGCACGAGCCATCCATGGGTAGTACTCGCTTCAAGGCGCGCGTGCAGGTGATTCAATTTAGTTATGCCGCGTTTTAAGTGGACACTCCGGTGACAGTGCATGCATATGTACATAAAATATATGCATAGTGTAGTCATAATTTAATGGGTCTGTTTATGTAAACCCGTCCGTCCATGGATACCTTATCCGACACCCCCACTATAGATCTATGTACAAAGATACTTCAAAAACATTTTCTATCTTTCAAAATAGCGGGGCCTTTCTTCACTTTAAATCTTCAAACTCACCTTTTAGTCTACCAGGTAGATACCTTGCCTATCTGTTTATACTATTCTACAGATATTATCTTCAAAATGCAGCTCAAAGGTCTCGAACGGCTAGAGCTGCCGCCGGCAGCAGATATGCATGTTCACTTACGACAAGGAGAGCTTCTGGAATTGATGGTACCTACCGTGCGACGAGGCGGAGTTGACACTGTCTTTGTGTATAACTTCCTATCCACGTTGTTAGAGAGGAATATGCGAGCTGACCAAGGAGCGTAGCATGCCCAATCTTGTATGTAGGGTTCTCCTCAAGATATTAGACTCTATACACACATTTATATCCTATAAGTATACTATATTAACAACACGTATTAATGCACTTGGGACTAGGTGCCTCCCCTCACAGCAGTCGACCAGGTATGTATATGAGGCTCGGATAGAGATATGAAGATGATATTAAAATCAAATAACTAAATTATAATAAGGTGCTTGAATACCAATCGAAGCTACGCGCCCTTGCTCCGGATGTTAACTTCCTAATGTCACTCTTCGTTAGTTCCCCTATCTAATATTGAACTCTATATCTAATAAAGGTATACATGTCTAACTTATCCCAGCTTCATCCCTCAGTCACGCCTGAAGTCATCGCCCAAGCTGCAGCTGCTGGCATTACTGGTGTGAAGATGTACCCACAAGGCAAGCCCCCTTTCCTTATGTCTGGTTACAAGCAACATACTAACAGACCATCAGGAGTAACTACGAACTCCGAATCTGGCGTCTCGAACCTTGAAGCTTTCTACGCCACATTTTCTGCTATGGAACAGCACGGATTAGGTACGGATACTACAACGAATCCCTAATCTTAATCATATCTACCAAGGCACCCAAGAGTTATGAAAAGCCAAAGGCCATTATCTACTCCGATACCGTCTACAATGCCCCAAGAGTTATCTCAAGCTGACACAATTCGAAAGTTTTAAATCTACACGGAGAAGTCCTAGAATCTCTTGCGCCAGCAGACACAACACTAGAGGAGGCATTCCTCCCCACGCTAAAAACTCTCCATGAGAGGTTTCCACAGCTGCGCATTGTGGTAAGTTAGATATTGGATGCCCCTCGTACACCTTTTAACACCATTGCTGATTTTACCTTAGCTTGAACATTGTACTACTGCTGCGGCCGTAGAAGCTGTAAAAGCTTGCGGACCTACCGTTGGTGGTACGAACCCCCTACGAACCCCCATCTTCGCATCGGCGATACTGACATAAGTGGGGTATAGCAACTATCACTGCCCACCATTTATATCTCACCTCCCATGAAGCTTGCTGCGATCCCTTCGCCTTCTGTAAGCCAATTCCAAAGAAGCCCACGGATAGAGACGCACTAGTCAAGACTATTGTCAGCGGCGACCCAAAATTCTTCTTGTAAGTCATCCCTTCATCAAACCAGATTTCAATTACCCATCAGTATATTAATTCCCATAATTTTAGTGGGAGCGATAGCGCGCCTCATCCCCTAGCATCCAAGACCTCCGCCGCACAGGGTAAAGCACCAGCAGGAGTATACACGCAACCATACGTAACACAGCTTATCATTCTAGCCCTCGAAGAGGCAATTGAGCGCGGAGTGATCACGGAAGCAGATGTGACCCAGGAGAAGCTAGAGGGTTTCCTTAGCCGGTTCGGTCGGCAATTTTACAAGTTGCCCGAGGGTTCGGGTAAGATTATACTAGAGAGAAAGGGAGAGAAAATACCCGCAAGCGTGCGAAGCGAAGACGGGGAGGTCGAGGTAGGAATTTCTCGGGCGGGAGCTGAAGTATTCAGCTTAAAGTGGGAGGCGTGATAGAATAGATGAGACTCGTAGTCCATAAGGTTAGAACCAGGGAAAGAAAAAATGGCATTGCCTTCGCTATCTAAATTAAGGTATGAATCACATCATCATGTTAACCCCAGACCTAGGGCCGAATTAAATCTACTCCAATCTAAATCTATTCATTCGCTCGCTTGCTCGCATTTCTATAACCAACGTAAATCAGAGCCACATTACACTACCTAACAAGCATCCTGTCCTTCAGTCTTCTTCGGCTTCTCCGCGCTATTAAACAAATACATCCCCGTAACAACCATCTTCCCGGCCGCCGACACAAGAATGGCAACCCAAGACCCAGCAGCACGATAAATGCCCGCACCAGCCAGCGAGCCCACAATCAACGTGCCTAGAAACAACGCGCGTCTAGTCCGTGGCCGATTATCCATCTTCAACAAATTCGGATCAATAACCAAATCCACCCAAGCCGCCGTCGCCATCGCAGTACTAATCTCCGTCATCTTAAACGCTCTACTCTGCACAACCTGGCTACCCGACGCAAACGCAAGTAACCCGACCACAATTACCGCATCCCCTCCTCTCAGTCCGGCACCGTGTACGTATTGCATACCCGCGGCGCCGAACACAAGACAGGACTGGATAAAATTGCAACTGAAAAGCCAGATACGCCGTCTGGGGCCTATGAAATGGCCGACTTGCCCCGTGATATAGGCGCCTAGTAGGAAGAAACCTAGTGCTGAGGCGATGTTGGCTAGGATGAACATTTCTCCGTTCAAATGCGGGAGGAGAGCGGCTAGCATTAGGAATACGGTGTTGCCGGTTTGGTTCGAGGCGAAGCAGTGGTAGTCGGGGAAGGAGATGGCGTCTTGGATGCCGGTGCAGCTGTGGGGAAGATGTGTTAGTTGATATCCATATTAAGTTACCAAGTGGTAGATTCGGTAGTTGACGTGGATGTGGATGTATACTCCACTATACCATCATTTCGGAACTTCTATACAGCTTGGGGAATTCCGGGGAACTGGTTTAGGTACTCACAAGGTTAGAATGAGAAGTTCAAGCTCGGCAAATTCCGAAGGACGAATTGGTTCTAGCATATGACTCCATGCTTTCGATATGATCGAGTTCTTTGGCGATAGTGTTGACGAGTTAGAGTGGCCGCTCTGTATACTACCCGTTCTCCTCTGTTCGGACTCCGGGGCGGTGTTGACGTTAGGGTCCGCCATATCTCCGAGTATTAAATGTACTAGAGCGGTAGATGTCTCTTGATAGATAGCGAATATTAAATATTGATGAATTAAGTATTAAATTTTTCTAGATGAGCCCAGGTCAAAGTGCTACCAAAGTCACGGTCATTAGTCACGAAGAGAGTGATAGAGAATATTAATTAAAGGGAATCACAACGAATTTATTAAACTTGCCACGGATATACAACACATATTGGAAGCCGGAGCCGCTCAAATTTTCCTGGCTCGCTACGGTTGCCGTCAAATTTTCCAACGGCTCCGGGTTTGTTTGACATCATGTGAAAAGGTTTGGAACTGAATCTCTGCTTAGGATGTTAGCCGACAACCGTTGTGAAAGAAATAGACCGAAACTTCAACGGAAGTTTAATGGATCTTGGCGACGGCACCGCTTAATATTCCCCAGATCCATGGTGGGTTCCTGCCCAACACTTAGACCGCTACAGTATAGTCTGTTGTGCCGTCCCGAGAGCCTGTTCAAACCTCCTCGGCCGCCGCGATACCAGCAAGACTAGCTTATCGGAAGCAGGTATCGAGTCTGTTGGTAAGATAGAAAAAAATCTTCAAAACAAGCTGGGTAGCATTGGCCACTTATCGGCGGCTCAGTGTACCTAGATGTATTACGTAGTGGGAGTCTAGACAGGCTTTGATCCATGGATATGGTAGGGCATTCAAGCCGCAACGGATATGAATATTCGGCCAATGAGATAGAAGCCATTTACTAGTTCCGGCCTATTCTTGACTTCAACCATGGAGGCTCTGTACTAATTACCTAATTCCACCCCTTTTCTTAGAGACCGACTACCGAATGGGTGCGCCGAGATCCGTAGTCCGTAAACAGTAACGCCTAAGACCGGATTGCCGCAAGGATCCCGTGCCGCTGCCGGTTGTTTTTTCGCTGCTGGGATTCAAGCCCGGATGCAACAACTAAGATGCAACTTAAAATCTGCGATAGATGCAGGATTTTGACGGCATTGGCTTAGTATATTCACCAAAGGTTCCAAGTCGACTCGAGTCCTATACGGTACCTGGCTACCTCACGTCGGATAATAGCTGATATACGCCAAGAAAAAAAAGAAAAACCCTTGATGCTGACTTGGGTCGCACAAGGACCGGTCCGTCGGAGTAGCATCTATAAATCAATTAGTCGTTTACCCAAAAGAAATAGTCATTAATCTCATATCATATTTTGGTTTGGGTTATGAGAAGAGACGGCGATAGGGTTGTCGACCGACATTTCGCGCCAAGAGGAAGATAACGATTTCTGCAATAGGTGAAGCCCAAGCCAAGCGGTGAGAGTGAGACAAGAATTACGGCCTAGACGCGATCCCTAGAAAGGAATGCCAACACAACGTCCGAAGTTGTAAGAGTGAATCCGTTTTGCTCCGTGCCGACGAGCTGGGTCGAAATATACCGAGTTCCGGAAGCAATTATTTTATGTGAGAGGTGTCGTCAAACCTATCCGAGGATATAATGAAAATGTTTCATTCTGCGAAACGCTGTGTACCACGGCAGCGGATGATACCATGTAGGTAGGTAGGTAGTTAATAGGTGCTTAGCCCCACTATAAAATGAGCAAACAAGGACCGAGCCGATTCATATCTGCTCTGCAACAAACAATGCATATGGCACGCGCGCACATACAACTCAACTCTTGAAAGAGTTCTTCATAGAACTGCTAACCAATGAATCAACCAATACGAAAAAAATCCCGAGCGCATCGTTCCTTTCCGGGAAAGGCCATCAGTACCGCCTCGCATCATAATGGCTCCCATCCCCCTCGGTCTCAAGCCAAGGCCAATTTGGAGCGTCGCCGTGCTCCCGGATGTACAGCGATACGAGTAAGCATACCCCCTTCGTCTTCGACTTCTGATTGAGCCTTCTTACCATTAACCTGCGCCCAGTGTCGTTCCTACGCTGCTTACACTTGCCAGGTGACGACATTAATCACTCTCAATGCGCGGTCTTACCATACGCTCCACCTTGTTTCTCACTCCGATTCTCAGTTTCGCATTCTAGTCCGCCGTCCCAAAGGTGTCCATTTCACGCGTTTAGATAATATTATATATCGTATCGGAAGTCAAAATCCCTTCCCTGTTTCATTAGAACAGCTTCAGGCGCTAGAAGAGTCTTCTCGCCGCGCTACCTATCTTACACCGGCGGCAGATCTCCTTTCCCATCTCGGCCGAGCAGATCGGACTTCTGCAACCCTCGGGAAGCGCACCGAACGATGCTATACTCTTTCTTCCTTACAACGAGAGAGCTCGGCTACGAGATCGTTCACGCTTTCGTCCGTCTCAACAAGGGCCAAGAGGGCCGTGACGTCCTAGAGTCATTATTTGGTGGACCCATGCCGTTACCCGAACCCGGTACATCGCCCGGCACCATCTATACAGACTTTGTGCAGCTGCGCGCGCGTGTTTGGGGCCGTGAAGGCCGTCACGGAAGTGATGGGTCGGTTCAGGACTTAGAAAATAGATTCCAGCTTGACTCACCTGCAATATTGACGTGGCTTATCTGCTGCAGAGCCGAGGCTGCGACGCTGCTCAAAGAGTCTTGCGAACGGCAATGGTGGTATACGGCGATGGATCTGTATGATGCCTTTCTCTCTAATACGAAGCCAATCACAAAAGTAGAAAGGATTTGTGCCTTCGACTTGTATCACTATCGAAATGAATGAGCAGAACACTCAATCGCGACTTATACAGGACGAGATAGATTTCATAAGGATGGTAGGGGAGTGCCTTAATATATATTACCAACGATAGGTCCGGATTAGATATATGACTTGGCAAAAGAAATTAAAGGTAATCGCCATGGCAATTAAATATAATAGATGCAGGTCCTCGCATACTCTACGCCGACATAAACTGATCTTAAGGTATGTCTAAGTTTACGAGGTTATCTAAAAATAGGTGTAAAAAAAGAAACAACATAATCACTTGAGAAAACTCAGGTATAAAGTTAAATAATATCATAGAAGAATGGTGTGGGGGACATGGGGGACGGGAAAGCAAGGGTGAACCCTGTTGGGAACTAACAGGGATATTGCTATCTATCTGTTGACAAATTCCCGCTCGTCAAAAATTCAGACCTTGTTACTAATGTTTTTAACCTGCCAGCCCTGCTAATCTGCAATTCCTTCCCGATACCAAACAGCCACGGGCCGAGTCATTTCCTTTTCAGCTTCCCAATTCCACTTCTTTTAAGACACTCTGACACTTTGCGTGTTGTCAGATATTAATGTTTGTAATACTAACTAAATATCGTGCCGACTTAGGTAGTATCGATGTAAGGAGGTAGTACACAGATGCCGTACCACGATGCTGACAATCTGACAGTTACAGGGCAGCAGGGACAAGTTCCCATTCTAGGGTTATGTACCTAGTTATGTAGGTGTAAGAACGGATGGTATATCCGGACGTACATACAACTAATCTCTCGGATTCCGAGCTCATCTCACTCCAAGTCTTGCATGATGTTTTCTATCTTCCGCGGTACTTGGCTCTCCCCCAGATTGATGCTTCACATTTCGTAATTGCGGAGCTTAATGAAGCAAGAAATCAATCAATCGATCAGAGCCTCGTTCCCGCGGAGATCTTAAAGGATGTTGAAACCGGACGATCGAGGACGCCTTGGAGACGCCAGGGGCCAACTAGAAGAGCTCCCGTCCTTATCTCTGGGTCGGTGGGTCGGGCTCGTCCGGGTCCTCACGAATCGTTTTCTCCTATCTTTTTTCATTTTTGATTAATACCTTCACCCCCGGGCCACCTCGAGATAAGAGTAAAGGATCGTCAAATGTTAGCAGGTTGGTACATTGGCACCAACAGCTGTTGATGCAGGCTGGCCTGTTCCCCGAGGCGCTCGGCCGTACCATGTAAAGCTGTTCTCTGGCGGGAGCGGGTACTCTGCATGTTCATATGCCTTACTCCAATCCACAACCAATCGCTCCCACCATGCAAACCATGATGGAGTTTCTGTCGCAGATGTTCTTCTTCCAGCCGCAGACACGGGCCAATTTATAGATCCGGATATGTGAGCCGCTTGTCTTGTTTCTCTAAATGCCACTCTTTTCTGTCGACTTGTCTCTTCAGTAATTGGAATTTGTTCGGTGCGACTTGTGCTTATTGGTTCGGCCCGGTAGTGCTCATCCTCAGCAAGCCGCCTCTGCTACGTTCGTTCTTTTGGGCCACACAAGTCACTATTGTGTCGCCAGGTACCTGTTTCATGAATAGCGTAGCTGGGCAGACGCCATAGTGATAAGCAAGTCTTTTAATTAGTAAAGGTGCAGTTATTTAGGACGTCACTGTACCTTAAGTAATCCTCACCTTATCAGACCCGTCGAAGTCATCTTCAGCCGCATCTATCTTTCTTTCCTCTTAGATCATCGATAGGAACCTTGGAAGAGGACCCTCCTCCACGCCATAGATTTAATTCACCCCGATAGCCATTGGACGACATCGCCGTACTATTTTCGTTAGCATTCGATCCACGCGTTTCCGGTA
Source organism: Hypoxylon trugodes (assembly GCF_022578975.1). NCBI lineage: Eukaryota > Fungi > Ascomycota > Sordariomycetes > Xylariales > Hypoxylaceae > Hypoxylon > Hypoxylon trugodes. The sequence continues at coordinate 3,502,958 of NW_026250019.1, read as the reverse complement.
TCTCGATTCCATGTTTTTATCTGCCGGGGGCTTCCCGCGGAAAACATTCATCCAGGCCTTAGTGTGGGTGTTGATATTCTAGGCCCACTACCAAGACGACCTCTCCGGAGATGCAAGTTTGCACGGCAAACGCACTCGTTAACGTCTGAGTATACTACGTTTCTCTGAAGGAGAATATAATAATTACTCCTTTCGAGCAGTTAAATCAACGCTCGGGTTTATCATCAACTATATCGACAGGCATTGTTGGAATTGGGACGTATAATTCCCTTCTTGAGGATCAGTACAGCTTTTGAACACCAGATCTGCTAAGGTCTGAGCTCAGCCCGACCAATATGAAGCTGTCATACCTTTGGACGGCCCCGGAAGTCAACCCCATTAACCGCAAAGCACACTCAATCCCTTTCCTAAATGTCTTTAATGTATATGGCCGTGTGTTCTTTTTCTCATGGTGGGGATTTATGGTGGCTTTCTGGGCGTGGTATGCGTTTCCGCCTCTGGTGAGTTACTTGTACCATCATGTTACACACAAACATGAACAATTTGACTGATATTTTCACCCCCTGTAGTTGACACATACCATCAAAGCCAACCTTCACCTCAGCGCAGCTGAAGTTGCTAATTCCAACATCGTCTCGCTATGTGCCACGTACGTGCTCTCATAAGTTCCTCCTAACTGTTCCCCTATTAACATATCGAAGCTTATTGGTACGACTCGTTGCCGGACCTGCCTGTGACCGATTTGGTCCTCGCTGGGTATTTGCCGGTACTCTCCTCATCGGATCGATCCCCCTCGGCCTCGCCCCTCTCGTTCACAACGCCCAAGGCCTCTACGTCAGTCGTTTCTTCATCGGTATCCTCGGCGGCTCCTTCGTCCCATGTCAAGTCTGGTCCACCGGTTTCTTCGACAAAAACGTCGTAGGAACCGCCAATGCCCTCACCGGAGGCTGGGGTAACGCGGGCGGTGGAATAACCTACTTCATCATGCCCGCCGTCTTCGACTCCCTAGTAGCGCGCGGCTATACCGACGGTGTCGCATGGCGCGTATCCTTCATCGTCCCCCTCATAATCGTTCTCGCCACCGGTATTTCCATGCTTATCCTCTGCCCCGACACACCCACAGGCAAATGGTCCGAACGCCACCTCCACGCAGACCAAAACCTCGCCTCCCACGGCGGCAACACAAGCGACGGCCTCATCGACGTTCCCGGGCGTATAACCGATAAATCCAGCTCCAACGGCACGAACAACAGCAGCGTACAAGAAGTCGGCAAGGATAAAGATAAGAAACACGCAGATTGGGACCACGAAGCCGCGCTATCACGACAGGAAATGCTAGAAACGGCAAAGGGAGAAGTCGTCCAAGCACCGACTTGGAGCGCTGCCGCGCGTGTGCTAGCTTCGCCGCAGACACTGTTCCTTGTGTTGACGTATATGTGTTCATTCGGAGGCGAGTTAGCTATAAACTCCGTTCTCGGGTCGTACTACGCGCAGAATTTCCCCCGGTTAGGACAGACTATATCCGCGGACTGGGCCGCTATGTTCGGATTCCTGAATCTTGTGTCCCGCCCCCTAGGTGGTGCGATATCAGATGCCGTATACCACGCCGCGGGCCGTAGCGCCTGGGCTAAGAAAATTTGGGTCGTGGTATGCGGGTGTATCGCGGGAGCTATGTTAATCGTGATCGGACGCGTGGATTCGCATCACCTGCCCACCATGGTCGGACTCGTTGCTCTCATGGCGATATTCCTTGAAGCCGGTAACGGCGCTAATTTTTCACTTGTACCGCATGTACACCCTCGCGCCAACGGTATTGTGTCTGGGACTACTGGGGCGGGGGGTAATCTCGGGGGTGTGATATTTGCGATTATCTTCCGGTTTATGGGCGGTGGAACGGATTATGCTCAGGCCTTTTGGGTTATTGGGATTATTACCATTGGATTGAACTTGAGTCTTTGTTGGGTGAGGCCTATTCCTAAGGGGCAGTTAGGTGGGCACTAAGGGGTGGTTATTGTGTTGTGGTTCTTGATGAGCAAGCGTGGCATTCGTGAGAGTTGTACAGTCGGCGTTTAGGGGTAGATTCATCTGATTTTATTCTATGCGGAGGAATATAAGTGATGGGAAAATTGGTTAGATGGGATATACAGAGTTCTAGTATATGGGGATACCCTAGGAGGATATAATATTAGAAACGATTCACCCTAATTATGAGGATGTTAAAAATCTTCGTGGCACCTAGAATAAGCGTATCTCGAGGTAATTCATATTATATCATCCATTATATCTGTATCTGGTGCTCAGTAATCGCCAACTCCTGAGTCTTCATTAACCTTAGTCAGGCACTATGCACAGACCAAGCCAGCCCTGAAAATTCAAGTTGAGACTTCTTGTTTTGCTGGACGAGTAGAGACTTTATGGAAACCAAAGGGTTTATCTATTATGGAAGCGTCATATTCTTCATATCCAAAAATAAAATCGTAACAAACATAGTCATCCGAAAATTCTAATAATGCTCGCTCACTTAAACCATACCAAGGAACACCTTTATCATCTTCCACTTAAACCTTAGACCGATATCACTCTTCAACCGACCATTTCCACCCGTTTTCTATGGATTACGTTACCATTACTTGAAACCAAAACAGATACACTGGTATGACGTCGCCTCCGCCGTGCACATACGTGGTTCTGTGTGGTCCGTAGCCGTTTTCGCAAGAAAGCGAACCCATCTTACCATGATGTTAGCATTTCTGAACCTGGACGAAAAAGTTCCTCCGGAATTCGTTGTTAACGGAGTCGTTACTATAACAAGAACCAGCATCACTATCGTCATCGTCCCCATCCATATCTTCATCTTTAGTGGGATTAAAAGGGCATCTGTTTGGACGTGGTCTAGGATAATCGTCCTTCATGTCTTGGATCGTCTCCGCCGTATAGTTACTATGAAGGCGCAGGGGGAAAAGTCACACCTTTGGCGTCGTTAAGTAAGGTCATGACCTGGTCGGAAAAAAGAGTCCAGGCAAATCGGGTGAATAGATACTCGACGGGGATCCATTTTATTGGGTGTGGATATAGAAGATAATTGTGAAATATGTCGTGGAATTGCAATCTACCCCTTGGATTCAATAACTCTTTAGGGTATCGAACCGCATGAGTTGGTAATGTGTAGAGGCCGGTAGACTTGTCAAGTTTGGGAACTAGACTGAGATGTCCTTGACCGAAGTATCCTAGAGCATCAAGCCGAAAGGGCATAACATTGCAGATTCTATTGAGAGGACCGTTATGTTGATCGTTAGAAGTCGAATATTTTTGCATGTCATTGCCAATGAACCATCGTTCTTCACTCTTAGGGATAACACGACAGAAGTCTACAGAAAGGTACTCCTTTGTAAGACAACATATCAGATCTTGCGGGGATGGCCGCTGTGGGGAGCTGGAGGCCAATGTGGCGAAGCATTCTCTGTATGACCTGTAAGAATTGTTTGAGTTTGGGTCATCATGCAACGGGTCGAGGGAGAGCCAGGGGGCGGGTATTTTTATCTTCACGCCATCAGGGGGGATCCGGTGATCGAAACTTGGGACGATAGCGTAGCGTCGATCTAGGAAATCGGGTTAGTTAGGTATTTAAAATTACATGTGGTTGTGAGGGGAGAGAATAATCAAGACAGCTAAGACATACGATTTGTATTGCTGGGAACAGGGAAGAAATACGCTTTCCCAATTGGAGCTGGCCGGATTATCTCGTCATCGGGTATTGTGAGGCGGGCTTCTCGATCACTAGGATCCCTTGAGGTCGATAGAAAGGGGTGATCGTATTCTTCATACTTGGTACTGTCTCTTCCCTCCATGGGATGCCAGATGTTGCCGGCCACGACGCAGCAAGCGTAGTAAAGCCCAGTATAATGAACGCCGCCCCCATCACAAGCGGGCTGGCTTGACAGTGCACCTCCGGGGTAAAACTCCGGATGATGAACTTTGACATAGTCAAGAAGATACCGATTAGCTTCGACATTGGGAAACGCAGGGGCGAACCGCCGCGGCGTGAGATTATCCACACTTGCCATGATCAACATGAATAGTTTGATATATTTAATGGATCCATGAATGCGAAGGTGTTAATAGCGATGGCTGCCTAATGTGGATGCAATTGTAAATAAATTGCAAAGCCATTTCAACCCATGGATTATGTAAACAATCTGCCGTGTAACATGATCGAATCTTCAATCTTTAGTCAACTCCGAGAAAAGCAATGACTGTGATCGCCATTGAGAATTTCCCGATTTGGTGCAGAAGCTGCTTCTTTCCGTGTCAGATATCAAACGGCATGATAAGGTTGGGGCTTTCCCGGGATGCAGAGATAACCTTAACCCTCCCATAGGGCTGTGTGGCATAACCTTGGAGATGACCACGCGGCCACGCGGCCACGTGGGATATGATATCAATGGTCATGAAGTTTAGTAAGAAAGTGCCACCTTAAACTTTGGACGGACATCCGACGATTGTTTTAATATTTCTTCACCTTTCCCAGCTAAATTGGATATATTTCAACTACACAACAATAATCAGCAATGTCGTCCTCTTAAAATCACATGAATAGTTTCTTATGTTGTCTGACCAGCGAAGCAACACTCACACAACATCAGTATCTCGGATAACTTGCCAGGACAACCCTAGTATGCCTTCGAGGTGATACTGATCCAACCATAAATTAATGCACATAAAATCAGAGACAAAGATGCAATTAGTAAGTTTTTATAGGTATATATGTTCAGGATGCGACAGCAGGTCTATTGACAAGCGGCGCCAAACAAGATGGCTAATTAAATAATTACCATCGCATCCAACATTAAGATGCCCACATAATGCAGCCAACGCCATTCAGCAGTGCGAAAAAGTCGATCGACTGACAAAGCTCATTAATTCCCAAGTCCTTCCATAACAACCAAAATAAAACCATGTCCATTTATGGAGCCACGGCTGGGGTATAGAACGATTAGGTCACTTTACATGCCCAAGACGGCGAAGGCGACACCGCAGACGAGGGCCAAGGAACCCGCAGCGGCGCTGTTGGCACCGCTGGTGGGGATCGTGGCCGGCGCAGAGGTGGTCGCGCTGCCGGTTGGGTACTGAGCAACGCTGGTGCTGGTCAAGGTCGTGGGGTAGGCAGAGGTGGAGAGGTTGCCCGAGGGGTATCCGGTAGGGTAGCTCGGTGCGCTCACACTGGTGCTGTTGGAAGTGGGGTAGCCGGCAGAAGAGCTGATGGACGAGGTAGGGTACGACTCGGGTGTGCTGGTCGGGTATCCCTCAGGAGTGCTAGTAGGATAGCCCTCGGGGGTACTAGTAGGGTAACCTTCCGGAGTGCTGGTAGGGTATCCAGCGGCCGAGGAGCTGCTGCTGCTGAGAGTAGGGTACTCACCAGCGCCAGAGCTGCAAGAGGGGCCGGAGATGGCGAAGGGGAAAGAGTACTGGAAGGTGTCCTTGTCGGCGGACGAGGTAACCTTGATACCGTAGGTCTTCTCCTTTCCGAGAGAGCAGTCCACGTTCCAGGCGAAAGAGCCATCGGCAACATCAACGGCTGGAAAAACAGGTTAGCACCAGATGTTCATTCTGTCAGTTTGCGCGGTGTCTACATACTTGCGATGGTGGGACCGGGGACGAGAGTCGTGGGGCTGTCACCTCCGAGAAGGGAGATGGTAGCCGGGCCAGTGTACTTGCCGGCCTCCCACTTGATGGTGAAGGTCTTGCCAGAGGCAACCTTCTCACCCTCCGCGGGGGAGGTTAGGACGGCGTAGCCAGCGGTCTGGGCGAGAGCCGAGGCGGCGAAGGCCAAGGCAGAAGCGAAGATGGTAGTCGAGCGCATTTTGGCTGTTGTTTGTCTTTCCGTGGACTGGAATTAGGAGTTGTGGGAGGGTGGGACGACGAGGTGTCGAGAAGAGAGCGACTTAATAAAAGAGTGGAAGGTTGCCGAGTGGGCTGGGTTTTTGAACTGGGCTGAGCCTCGAGTTTTTAAAAAGAGTGTGGGAGTCTGAAGGCGACTTGGATGTTGGATGTGGAAGGGGTGAAGAAAAGAAAGAAGAGGAGAAGAAGCGGAATAAAAAGCCGACGATATGATGACTGAATTTGAAGGTGGGACGGCGGGCCAGTAAGAGAGGGCGAGCCCGTGAGAGCGAGGCACAGTACCTGGGTAACTTTCAGCGCGGCAACCCTTGGCTTACCCTGGAACCACTAACATCCAGGCTTTTCAACCCCATACAGAGTCCTAGCAGGGTCCTAATCCAAGGTACCATGCAAGGTGCAATAGGCTAGTTTGTGTTCAGGTTTACGGGGCCAGATCTCGGGCGATGTCTCGTCCCCGAGGTGACGGGTACCTGATCCGCCGTGGTAAATAGAGATAGTACATTCCAGTTGCTGGAGAATACATGCCAAGAATTCTACACAACTTTTGCAAGTATTTAATCTCCACTTTAAGGCATCCCACCTGCCCCTAATGTTCATCTAGCCATCGTTTTACTAGACAGGCCGGTGCATGGGTCCCTAAAATGGTAAATTACATAGTCCACCGAAGAAGCCTAAGAAAAAAACCGCCTAGGTAAAGGGGTGAAAAAAACAGGCTTCCCTACTTCCTATTGTGACATCGCATACCCACTCAGCCACTTTTAATAGGTACTCATCGCATTGGTGTAATATACGCTTACCAACGCGTGAATCACTCTTCCATTCGCGTTGTTGTGGTAGAAGAAGACGTTAGGTAGGCTACAATTAAACTGGAAGTAGGCTAGGTTGGGTGCATATGCGCGTAGAACACACCTTTTAGTTGATTCTTTGCTTACATTGTTACATTTCTCACTCATACCTAACTCTATAATTTTAATTCCTCTTTAAATTCCTATGCTGAGTAAGAAAAAAGTTAGAACTGAATTGAGTCGTATAGTACTCCCATTAAAACTCAATTTCACTATGACTCTAAAGTTGATGCTTGAAACAAGCTTATTTAACAAAAGGACCTCCCTAAGACGGGAAGGCATAAGCAATTTGTTCCTGGCGGCTGCCGGACCTCATCTGGGAAGGCGACTTCCTGCAGTAGTCGCCGTAAAAGTTTAGTTCCAGTAAGTCCCAGTAGTCCCGGATGTGGTATGGCCTAGCCGTGATGAAGGTTCCACGGCTTTAGGCATTAGACCGGTATAGCACCTAAGGTAGTAGCCTTCTTAGGTAATAGGTACCCGCCCAAGTATAGGTGAAATACCCCCCCGTAACAATCACCGAATAGTATTCCTTCCTTCTAAATTATAGAAGGGGGAAGCGAGCAAAAAAAGACTAAAATAGGGGGCGGAATTAGCTGACTCGATTACACCATACACCATTCATTCTCAACGTTACATACCCGATTTCAATGCCTCAACCCACTTAGCCTACCTACTAGCTATTACCATTTAGGGTATATTTGCTCTCCTTATGATGTCGTGTCACTCGACCGATTTTCTTCTTTTGGGGTCAATTTCCTTAATCGTTTATAATCTGAACAAAGCAGCCCTGGGAATGACCTCATTTGAATAGAATTGGATGACTTGCATCAGTGGTTCCACTACCACTATCCATCTGCTTACATAGTATACAATCATACTTAGTATACTATACGATACGATATACCTATCCCAAAAATCGGGCGCGAAAATTTTTTACAAAGTAGGTAATACCTAGGTAACATCGCCGTGACACCTCAAAACTCCACCCGGCTGTAGCAGATTTCGTTCGCGATCCAAGACGTCAGTCACGGCCCGTGCAACAGAAAAAATCCGAGCGTGATCACGATCGCTAATTGGCCACTCCGCTCCTAACTAACTCTCAAGCCCTCACAATTCACGGATCGCGTCCCTTGCGTCTATCCTCTCTACCTGCAACTCGTTTCAACCTAACATAGACAAAATTTCATATCCTAAGATGACGATGCAACAAACCGCGCCGCGGAAGTCGGGTAATGACGCGAAACGCGAAATTGGGGGGGAAAAGTGACGAAATGTCGTTTGCCATGCGTGCAATGGTATCATGGTCAAACCTCGTAAACATTAAATTATCGCATCGTCTGCATATTTGCCAAGAAAAAAGGAAGGGAAATCCTTCCATTTGAAAAAAAAATTAGGACCCCCCTGCCGGCTGAAAAGAGTTGTGTGATGGCTCCTAATGTAGCGCTTACCGCCGAGTTGGGAAAAGAAGGCTTGCTTACTTGTTTAGCGAGCAAGCAGGCAAGCCGGCGAGAGACATTTGGCGGTCATGTGTGGAAATACTAGGAAGTCTAGACCTTTGCCGATGCCTTACTGGCGTAGGGCTGAATGAAGGGATGGAATGTTCTACAGTAGACACTTGGGTTATAGTACAAGTGTGAGTGGTATTGAAAGGGCAGACACGTAGGATATAACACGACTAGATACATCTATGTATGCAGGCTCTTCTATACGTAGGTGTGTTGGGCGAAGCTATTCTGAGTTTCCCTTCCTGTGTGACAAGGGTATAGGATTGTTAGTGTTGCATCTTTGCGTTAGCTTGCTTAATTACACAAGTTGGGCGGAATCGCTCGAATTCGGCGTGACATTCTGAATGCAAGGCAGGAAGACATCATTGAACATGTGCCACAAAGCCTACTTGCATAGTTACTAACCAACAAAAGCCATATATATCGATCCTTATAGCTTACTTCTCCCATGTTAGCTAGGTCCCTACCTAGATAACGAGATGATCCCTCGTTGCTCTAAGTTTGGATGGGCTGGGTAATTCTCCCTATAAAGAGGAGACGACAGACAAGGCACGTACAGGAAGACGACAGCCTAGTATTTCACGGCTGTTATAAGTAGCCTACTTCTTATCATGATCGACGTCGTCTATCGTTTAAGCTATTGGCTATTTGTGTAGTATTTTCTCGCTTATTTATATAACTCCCTCGTCGCTCGGGTCGATCTCTCAGATTTAACCCTAGATTTAAACGACCGATTGTTATTATTCGCGTATCTTTCGAGGAGCTGGAGAGTTGCCATCCTTCGTGACAAGGGAGATATCGTGAAACCGTAAAAGTTACCCCATTACCTGGGTTTGAATCAAGGGATCATAATTGCACCATAGAACTTTTCTTTCACCGAGGTAGGCCCGAGATTAGGTAGTAAGGAAAGCATACGATAGAACCTTCGATATAGCCTGGTAGCCATGGAATAACATATAGCCTATGTTGTGACTCCTAGTCGTTTTATCTAGTCCTTCTCGTACTCTCGATGATGCTCAATATTCGATAGAATATTCACCTAAATTTAGCAATGGGTTCATGACAACACCTAACGAATCTTCAGAGGATGTCAGGTAGAACTTCTGTCCCTCGTTCACTAGATATACGACATTCTCATGCGATGTAGCCAACTACTAATCCGGTTTGAAGATACCTTCAACTCGACGCGAAAGCAACATGTCATAATGAAATAGCAATGAGTCTTGCAAAACCAAATCATCACAGATCAGCTAAATAGCATGAATTAACTTATTGCAAGGCAGAAACAACTAAACGTTTAATAAACAGGATGGCCCCCTTATTTTCACAATATGTCTTTCCCCTTTTCCCCTCTGCCATCTCATTTGATTCATTTTGATGGTCGACCGCCATCAATTTCATATTTCGCGGCGATACCTAAAATCACGAGAAAAGACTACCCACGGCCAGTCCAATTGCGCCACCGTCCACCGTGACCGTCCTCCCCCCTCAGGGCCATGATGCGTCGGGAAAAAAGGCCCTAGATGAGACGAGAGCGAATGCGATGCTCGAAAACCGAGAAAGGTTCCCATGTGATGCGGAAAAAAAACCAAAACAACAGCTGTAAGGGTCGAGTTTAGTAAAATCATTCCGCCGTTATTCGTTAGATTCGGTGCTTCTCGCTTTCTGTTTATGGCAGTTATGATTAGTTGGGCTGGTTCTGTCACATGTGACGACTAGCTGAGCCGTGTGGAGCTTTGGGTGTCTGACCTAGTCGAGAATAAAGCATGTACAGGGCCATCCTGTTGCACTCTTCCGTTCCTGTGATCGTGACAAGTCTCTCATTACTATTATCTTGAGGCTCGTTGATCTTGATCACGCTACCACTGATCTGCCGGATCTCATTGATCTTCTGGCCGCCCTTACCAATAATGGCGCCAACCATATCATTAGGAATGTAGATCTGCTGAGTTACCGGAGCTCCTGCCATACCGCCATGCATTGGCTGGGCTGGGGGACCGCCGTGGGGATGGGGAGCACCAACGTGAGGAGCGTGATGAGGTGGAATGTGTGGTGCGGCACCGTAGCCGGCTGCTTGGGGTGCGTAGTGCATCGGGACACTAGGGTTAGGTTGCGGGGTTGCCGTATGCGGATATGGCTGTGCATATGGTGCGGGTGGCATATGGTGGGCTCGAGGGTCGGGTCGTCTTCCGTAGTTCTCACGATGGCCGAAGTTACCACCAGCAGGCTGCGGGCAGTATGGCACTACCTGCATACCTCCAGGTACAACACCGGTGGGGCCGCCACTTCGGGTGGCGTAAGCTGATGCCGCCGGACCACCGAATCGCTCGTTAAGCTGCTGCAAGAGTGTGCTACCTACATAATAAGTAGCAATGTGAACAGCATCAGCCACACCCATGACAACAAGAGAGCGTTCACTAGATAGAGGGAGACAGGAATCGGAAGCGTTTAGTCGTGCACCTGAAGCATCCTGGATCTCGCGAATACGAGCACCACCTTTTCCAATGATGGATCCGATGAGAACGTGAGGGATGAGAAGACGGAGAGGATAGGTCTTAGATTGAGTGTTGGACTTCTCCGTCAAGGGCTCATTGTTTAAGGTGCGGATTATCAATCCAAAGGCCTAGATAATTCGATATTAGCAACAACTTTTACATATACGAAATATATTCATGAATAGATTGATAGTACCTTGGCTACGGCCTCGACAGCTCCACTAACGGTGAGAATACGTTCCACGGCGCCCTTCTGGTAGTCGCTGACAGTGCACTTCGCGTTCGACAGCTTGCGAATATTGGAGACGTTTTCTCCACCTTTGCCGATGATGGTAGCAGCTTCGGGACTGGAAATGACGGCACGGATATGGATCCATGTGGTCTCATCATGAGTGTTAGTCGCGGCCGCAGGTGCACCTCCAGGTCCAGTGACAGCGGCATCTACAGCAGCCTTAGCCTCGTCGACATCAGGGACGACTGTATCTCCTTGGTCATCCTTGACTTCAGGCTTGTTGCTGGTGTCCTCGGCTTTAGTTGTGCCGTTCGGTCCAGTTGGGATCGAGACACCATTACCATTGCTTTCGGGAAGCTCGGCATCCTTGTCATCATTGCCATTGTTAATGACCTTATCGAGAGCTGGACGCTTAGCTTCCGGTTGGTCGACACCGCGGGACGGCGAGGAGGCATCCTCCAAAGGGCGCTTGGCCGGATTAGTTGGGTGAGAAGGTGACGCGGACATTTTTTATATGTGTATGTTCACGTTTGAAGTGACTACGGTTTGCCTTCTTAATGGTCGAATTGAATTTGTATTATCGTGTTCTTTCTTATCTACACCTTGAGGGTTTTCGAAGGAAAACGTGCTGGTGTAGTGATTCGGGACGGAATGTAGTTGAAGAACCCTCAGATTGATGGAATTTGGATGCGGGCTCGGGAGGTTATGTCGGAAGAGTTGTGAAGTAGGGTCGATGAACGGATCGAGATCGTCGGGTTATGTGACGATAGGAACGAGAAGTGATATGAGAGATCCGTGGTGGACCTGGGCGATCGTGTTCAGAAGCGGAAGTTGAGAAGGCGTGGGTGGTAAATGACCTGACGATGGTTGAGGACGAAGATTTGGTATAGGCAATGGGTTGGCTTGCTTGACCGGGATAGTATGTAGTGACCAAGTTGGCGGAAGAATAAAGACGGGAAGGCGAACGAAGTATGTAGGAGTTTAGGGGTTTAAGAGAAGAGGTAGGATTGGAGAAGTGTATAATAGGCTCTCAAACCTTTTGGCTCCTCCAAACAGGAAACAGTTATGCCGAGTTGTCGAGGTCAGTTTCCTTTCTCTGTACTTGCGCAACCTTCAAGTTTCTTGGGAAGTTGCCTTGATATCCAGGTAGGTGCCTATAGAAGGCGGTCGGACTGAATTTCGCGTTTGCGTACTTGCACTTTACTATTGACGCGTTGAGATGTCGCGGAACAATAATTTAGGGAAGTTGATTTCCACGCTTCAGTTCTCTCGCTGCGGTTAGGTGTAATAAAGGGGGCCTCTCGAGGTGGACGAGCTGTATAATTAGGCAGTCTCGAGGGAGCTTGATTGAGGAATCACCTTTCACAGGGGTAAAAAGCGGAAGGACGGGGGGATTAAAATACCGCGATACGAAAAACAAGCAACAACGAAGTAGAATGACGGTGTTGTGTTATGGGGGTCGCAAGGGGAGAGGTGATGGAAGTGACTGGTTTGGGGGGTAAAGGAAAAAATAAAAAGGATGAAAGGGTTTGTTGGAGGTGAAGGAGGCGGCGAAGAAATGCGTACTAGGTAAGGTAAAGGTTGTCGTTTAAGGTTGTCTCACTTGATGCAAGAAAGATCTACCTGCTAAAAAACTGTGGGCACTGGTACGCTGGGGGGAAACTGGACACAGTACGGCGCACCTGCTCCGTTGAAAATTAAATGGGGACTCCTCCACACAAATCTATCAAATACCGTCCAAGCGTCATGGATTTCTGATTGGTCGCTAGATGAAGCACTGTGCGTACTCCACACATCCAATACGGTGAGTCGGGAAACCCATGCTTCGTCAGCCTTGCGTGTACCTCTCACTCTTTGAACTTTTACATGCAATTTGACGTATTCGATATTGTCGTCGACCACGCAAGATATACAATAAAAAAATACAATTATCAGAGCACTTCTTTGTGCTACATTCCGAAATACTCATTGGATATGAATTACTCCATGATACCTTCGCTTGAATTAACGATCAATCAATAATAAGTACTTCAGTATTGTTGGTACTGCAGATCCAATCGGCAATTCGTTTGCATCCCATTGCTTGGCATCTTTTTATTGACGATGCTGCGATGCCCCTGACTGGATACTACCTGCTGCATATTATCTGCAGACTGCAAGACATCATCGCCCTTTTACCCTGTTACAAGACCACCCTCAGGACATCCCGATGACACTCGACCTTATAAATCCAGAACATCATCACACAACAAATTATATAAAGATGGATACTAGAAGACGTCTTAGCGACGATACCGATTTGATTTATACGGTAAATCTTGAAGCGACCCTTGATGAACTTCGGAGAAAAGTCAAAGAACATGAAGCTATATTAAACAGGATACGCGCCTCACCATCTTTACACAATGCAAATCAGAATCATCCTCCCACAGCACCATGGGATATTATGAAGGTGGCTTATGATGAGTTGGCATCGCAATCGTCTTTTTTACCGTTTCCGGAATCCGTATTACCAGCCCTTCTAGCTCTTCGCAAAACACACCAAACGGTAGAAGAAACGAGGGCTTATCTGGCGTCTCACAAGGACTCGGTAGATAAGACTAAGAAACGCCTGGAGGCGGAGAAATCTAACCTTCAGGATCAGACTGCCCTTTCACAGAGCCTTCGCAATCGCATCCAGTCATTACGTGATGATATAGAAACCCAGATGGAAATGGGACCGGATGATATCGCGACGGAACGAATCAACGAACTTAAGGAAAAAAAGAAGCATTACGCCAAAGAGACATCTACACTTCTCAAAGCACTCAAAAGATTTATTGATGACCATCTCGCAAGTATGCTTGCGGCTGAAGAGCTAGGTGGCCCCGTCGTCGGCGACATAATGGACCTCGATGGAGACGATCTTGCTGCAGGATTTAGTTCTCAGGGCAAACTGAAAAAGCCCAAGGAAAATCCAGACCAAGACAAAAGACAGCGACGTATTGACGAAATTTGGGGTAATTCACAAGGGGATCAACCTGCAGAGCGAACCAATAAGGATGGCAGAGATGAAGCTGCAGCTGCAGGTGAAGAGATGCGTACCCTAACGGAAGAGCTCCTAAACAACCTCGCACTGTCCGATGGTGATAGCTCAGCCGCTTACGTCCAACTACCCAGGGAATCAGCAGCAGCAAGATTCTTGGTTAGATCTAGGGTTGCTCAGTTCCATCCTAGGGATTCGACAAAGCTACGTTTAATCGACTTTGGCAAGGAATTAGATGAATAACCTTAGATGTATGAGCCCATATTTTGATGCAATCAGGGGTCAATCATGTATACTACGCCAAATACCGCACAGGCTAAAGCCGTCAATCAAACCAGGAGGTCTCGTCTTGTTCCACGACAGCCAGGGTCTATTTTCTACTTTGAGGACCTATTTCCAATCCACGACTCGAGATTCTTAATTGCTGGACAATCCATTGTCGCAAAAATTCCCGAGAAAATCGATGTATCGCTTTTCTAACTGATAGCTTCGATACACACGTTTACGATGTGATGTATACCTAAGAAGTTCAGGGATGGCTGTCTAACAAATTGTTTCCCATCCATCATCTAAAGTTCGAGAACAAGTACTGCGAGTTAAAATGCGTCTATTTTCTTTCTGCGATATTTTATTCGCGACCAAATATGCAGCCATGATCCTAGCAGCCCAAGAGGGTGGGAACGAGGTGTGATAGCAGCAGCGGGAGCGACATCTTGGCGCACCCAATCCACTGTATTTTATGGCGATTGGTCAATTGCTTTAGTTGATGTTCAGGTACCTACCACCCCCTAACTTTTAGCAAGCAGGCAAGCTACGGGTAGCTACGCGCCCCTCAACGCGTCGCAAGTGTACCTACCCAGCTACCCTACCCGCGTCCCACTTTCCGGCGCCCGCTACTGCAAAACCCCGTCTTGTTTTTCGGGGCTTCTTTCCATAATTTTTCCTTCTTTCCCTTCCTCACCGCAAGAACGGTCCACAGACAAGTCCGATACCGTCAACTTTCCGATCCTCAACACAAACTCAAAACCTACCAATTCCAATCTTCCCGTCTTGTACAATTCACGTCTTCGGACTATGACCACCGCCGGCACAGAACCCACATCCACACCAACTTCACCACAACAACCGGCACCAAAACGCGTCAAACTCGCCGCCAACATGGCCGAAAAAACAGAATCCTCCGTCGCAGTCCCCAAACTCGACCAATCACCCCCCCTCCTAATCAAAAAGCTCTCCAGCACCGCCAAACTACCCACGCGCGGCAGCGCCTTCGCAGCGGGCTACGATCTCTACGCGTCCCAACCGACCACCATCCCCTCCCGGGGCAAAGCTCTAGTCGAAACAGATATAAGCATCGCTGTGCCCGCCGGTACTTACGGCCGCATAGCGCCGCGATCCGGTCTAGCAGCGAAGCATTTCATCGACACCGGTGCTGGTGTAATTGATGCGGATTACCGAGGTCCGGTTAAGGTACTGCTGTTTAACCACAGCGACGCCGATTTCGAGGTTAAGGAGGGAGAGCGTGTAGCGCAGCTCGTGTTGGAGCGGATTTATACCCCGGAGGTGCTTGAGGTGCAGGAGTTGGAGGAGAGCGTTCGCGGCGCGGGTGGGTTTGGAAGTACGGGAACAAATTAAGGGGGACAATGTGTAGATGACAAATGAATAAGGAGTTGGAATGGGAAGAGGGCCAAGGCCAGGACCAGGACGAGGATAATGGACTTTCCAGGACAGATTGGGACCGCCAACTGTTTTAAACGTATCCTTGGTATTCGGGTTTTCACCTTCATGTCGGCAGGCTCTCGAAATCACTAACGACGACCAAGAGAACTAGCTAATGATAAAGCATTGGCTAGGTCATGCGCATTTTCTACGAGGGCAACGAGATCTTGTCATTCCCATCAAAATATGATAGAAGACATGGAATGAAATGGAATTGAAACCTACCAATTTGGATTCCAGTGAATGTCTTGATACTACAGTTCTACCAAACTCGACCCTGTGAAAAGAACTCGATGGACAGCTTCTACACCAGGGGAAATCTGTACGCATGAGGCTTTCCGCAAGTTTAAAGTGGCCGAAGCTCACGTCGGCGGTGACATCCCCGACCAGCTTCGAACCCCGCTCGAAATACATGTTGTGTAACGTATCTTATGTAACTTAGGATTGAAACGCCTACATATGTACATATGTACCCCCCTTTCCAACTCCATCCCAAATACATCCTCGCTATATCCCAGCACACGAACGTAGTCGCATATACTATATCGTTTTTTATTATGCCCGGGTTTCATAACCCCAGAGAACCCTCCTACGATCTGTACTTATTCCAACGGGTCTCCAAATATGTCTTCGCCCAGTACCGAAATAATTTTTGTTAAGCCAACTGATGATACCCAACGCGTATACGATTGTATCCGATATACATACTTTTGCGCATACGTCCAAGCTAAAGTCTTTGATCTGGACTCGGACGACCCTTGGGAATATCAACCACTGCAAGCCGATGTAAGAAGATTCAAAGCAATCACTAAGGCACGGCCTTAAGCTTGGGTACCAGCGCTATGGTCTCAGCGGATTCGAAGGTCGTGACCGGGTCGAGTTCGACGAAGATATATATCTCTTCACTTGGTATAAGAACGACAAACAATTTATCTTCAATCTTGTAAACATATTTATCAGCGATGGTACCTTACCAAGTCTAATTGAGCATATTATGGGAAAAGATGAGGCTAGGTCAATACGCGCCCAAGATGAACTTCAAAGGTTGCTCAATCGATGCGCATCAGAGTTCAGAACAGAAATCCCTGGGGAGGATAGTCGAGTTATTGCATATTACTTGAGCATATATTCTACTATTATCGCTAAAGATATTTTCCGGAGAGCCGCCAGTCCTCACTTAAGACATTTGAGAGAGCTAGAGGGCCGGTGGATGCATTCAAACATTATAGAGGCTATAGGTTCCGAGCGCCTTCCTAAGGAGGCCAGAAGCCATATCCGGGGTATAATAGAAGACATTGAAGTCAGTGGATTCACTGGGCCAAGTAGCCAAGGCATTGAGGCCGAAGAATATAATGATGAATTCCATGAATTCCATGGTATTGATGTGGCTTTCGGTCGGAACGGGGCGTACTCAATCACACCTCTTACAACGAGCGTAGCATTTCGAACTTTGTCGACCGATTTCATGATTCATCAATCATAGCCTAGGATACAAACTCGAGAACCTACTAGCAAGATGGTTGAGGCCTGACCATAAGTGCCATGATCTTGTCGCTCAATACGAACTAGTTGACCTAACGAGAGAACTGGAGCTCGCCGTCCTAGAAAAGATCCGCATTGGTCGCGATGAAGAGGTGGGCATCTTCAGAAAGTCTATTAACCGCCGGCAGAATGCGGTAGAAAGCTGGACAGGAGAGCGTTGGGATTGGTGGCCGTTACCACAATGCGTGAGGGACCCAGGGGAGAACGAGACTCAGATACGATGGGAATACGTAAGTTACTCCTCCCACCTGATGTTTTATAAGGTTTGGGTTCAAGACCGGATTGTTAACTATTCCTATACAGATATGTGGCGAGAATGGACGCGCAGTAGTACCTTCGCAATTCGCAGAGTTTCTCAAGTCGATTGTTCATGACCCAGGCCAGTCCAGAACACTCACACAGAACTCACCGCCCCCGCCAGCCCAAAACCCACCTCCAGATCAAGGCAGTCCAAGTAATGCGGCTGTTAGTAAAGACGGCGGGAACAACAGCAGTTCCCCTCAGAATTTCCAAGGCTCATGCCAGAAGGGTACTTCATCATCGACAGATTCAGGATCAACAAGCTCACAACCTCAGAAGGTGAATCCTACTTCAAGTAGTTATGTCCTTCTTTTTGTGGAGAAGGGAAACGATTTTAAGGTCGCCCAAATCAGAATCGAACAAGCAGATCCCGATGGTGACTACACTCGTCGTTGCCAGACTTTTTTTCATGAATTGAAGAAGAGTTATCTGTGCCTCCGAGGATTCTTCCGCAACTGGTTCAGCATATGGCGTTACTCTCATTGTGAATTTTATAAGGTACCTACATATCACCACGATTACCATGACAACCCTCAGTCGCCCGGTACCCTATCAATATTACTAGGTAATCATTAACATACTTTTCAAAATGCAGTTCCAACAATTCCAAATTTATGAATTCGATGCGATGGAGCCAAACGCCTTCCCCCAAGGAACGGATGCCGAATATAATGACTACGACTTCTATCCGAAACCAATGCTCCAGCAGAAAATCCCACCAGTCAGTAAGCGCGAGTTCAATAGGCGCTTCTACGCATGTTACCAACCCCGGCCGCATCTTCATTTCTACCACGATTGTAAAAAGCTAAGCGGCCATACGAGGAACGTCTTAGAACGTTCCCCAAAGAAGAAAGCCAATCTCAAGGCGGGAGGAACCGCGGAAGAATTTCTTTGGGGATTATATGCCCGCGAGAATCCCAGCGCTCTACGGGTGTTCCTCTACATCATCGGTTGCCTTTTGCTACCGACTGTCTTCTTCTCCTGGATCCTTCCCGCGGGACCTGAGACTGACCTACAAAATCCATCTGTCCCATTTGGGATGATGCTGGGGTTATTGGCTTTGGTCTTTTCAGTGTATGGCATCCGTTCTAAGTAACCTACCTAGGTAGTTAAACTTTTAAACGGGGAAGAAAGGTCGTAAATTTGTTATTCTTACTAACACAAATTACATATACCCAACCTAGGCAGACATATATATATATTTATTAAATAATTTTTATTATATTTCATCAATAAATTTCAGCCCAATGAAAGCAGTGAAAACATAAATATTGCAGTTCGAACGGGCACGACTCGTACTCCTGACTATAGAACAATAAGAGGGGGCAATCCCTTTCACAATCATGTTGATTTTCCGTAGCAATTCTACTCTCACAAGCAAATGTAAAAATCGTCGTAGTCAGCAAGGGGAAGCTATAGTTAATTTTTTAGACTCAGCCAAGTAGTCTACCATCATAACACAATGAATACCATGATATACGATGATCATCTATTTCATTCCTCTCATAAAGCCGGTATAATGCTAAACCTAACCCGGGATATCCATCTAAATTGTCTATACCCCCTACCTACACTCACATCTTCTCCGCCCGATACTCCACCGTCGGATCCCTCAACGAGCCTAAATTCCTCGCGAGCTTCAACTCCGCAGCCCTCGACTTTAACAAATGCAAACTCTTCTCATCCAAGTCCCCACTCCTCTCTTTTGCGGTCGCAATCTCCGTTGTCATACTCTGACACGTGCGTTCTAGGACTTCATGCATACTAGC
The DNA here is from genome assembly GCF_022578975.1 of Hypoxylon trugodes. Classification (NCBI taxonomy): domain Eukaryota; kingdom Fungi; phylum Ascomycota; class Sordariomycetes; order Xylariales; family Hypoxylaceae; genus Hypoxylon; species Hypoxylon trugodes. Next base: position 3,483,628 of record NW_026250019.1, on the reverse strand, counting down.
CAAGACCTTCTCGGCCGCTCTTGCGAGTGGTAGATCCGTTGCCTTAACATCATCGGCGCTGAGCCATGAACGCTTGCCACTCAGTTTCTCGTCGTTGAGTTTATCGAAATTGGAGACTGCCTCGCGGATCCGTACTACCATTAGCGCGGCAAACATGTCGCCTGTGCCGCTGAAGTAGCATTGGAACACCGGGAATGAGATTTTGAAGATTCGCGCTCGTCGGTCTGATGTCATAGTCGAGCCAACAACGGACATAGTCTTGGGTATATCGGACGATGGAGATGAAGAGCTGAGGAGTGGTAGGGATACGGATGTGATGACGATATGTGGGACGCCGTACTCCTGGTGTAGGACTTCAATGGCGCGCTCGAGGGATGCGGAGTCGGTTATCTTCACGCCGGAGAGGAGTCTGCACAGAGAAGGGAATCGTTAGCCAATGTTGTTAAGTTGGCCTCCCTCAATTCCATCCTGCAAAAAGGAAAGGAGTAGGTGAATGTAAGACTTACTCGGCTTCGAATTGATTCGGCAGTATAAGATCCGCAAAATGCAACAAACTCTTATACGCAGGAACCACCGCCTCCGCCACATAAAGCCGTCCATTATCACCCATAACCGGATCCAACACCCAGAAAAAGCTTCCCGGGTCGCCAGCCTCGGCTTTACGTCTGAGTTCCTGGCCAATATTACCTACAGCCTCGACGGCCTCAGCACCTGGTACGTATCCCGAGAGCATCATGTGGAAGTTATCAAGGTATGATTGTTTCAGGCCATCCCATAGATCGGTAATCTCCTGCGCTGATACCCGTGTACCCTTCCATTGTTTATAGCCCGTGTGGTTGCCTTTACGTTTCGATATCTGTTAGTCGTTGACGAACGTAGGACACTCGGGGATGGAATAGCTCTCGTTGAGTATACACATACTAAACTGTACAGTATTCAAAGCAGAAACATCGCAGCCCATAGACTGAAGTACGAAGACCGCGATCTTATTCCCGACGTTCCTATCCGAGGCCTAGAGTTAACGGAGGGGTCGACGACGAGACGGAAATAAAACCCTAAGGGATTCTCACCCTGAAACAACCTTCAAATGGGATATTAGCTACTAGAAAATAGGCGACTGACTAGGTACTAGAAGCATTGTTTTCCTACATGACTGGCGACGGCTAAGACGCTCGTCTCCGGAACGGGAGGTTCGGTACTCATGCGGACGGCTTACGGAGTTCGGAGTAATATATTAGGGGTAGATAGTAGCTGGATATGTCCAATTGCTGGTATATTCACACTGGTCTATGGGGAAACAAAGAATTGAGTATGCTCCGATGAGCCATTCAGAATAATGTGGATTAGAAAAGGAGAGAGAACTAAAAAGTAGAAGAGAAGGTATAGATTATGAAAGATGGGCGCATGACTCTTTTCTCGAAGGGTCCATTGAGAAGCTAAGCTTATCAACGTGCCCCGCCATCACGGCTAACCCCGCACTAAACCGCTTTGAGTTTTCTTCACCGAAGCTCACCTTGTATGTATAATGGCACAAGAAGTATTATTGTAGTCGTAACAAATTAGCATCAAAGTTCAGGAAGCTATCTCAATTATCGTAATTACGAGCTATATAGAAGCTCAAGGAGTACCTAGCACTGCATTAAAATCAAGACGTCAAAAGACCATATTCCTGTAAATGTAGGTCCATGTCAACGTCTTCCATGCCGCATGCATTCGTATCCATTTCGGGAATCACAAGGTAAAACCCCCTATAAGCAAGTCTCTTGCTAATTCACTATTTTGTTCCCTCCATCTTGCCGACGTGGTATATTTCATAGAACTCGTTAACCTTTGTCACTACGATTATTTTACTCCTCATCGCCAATCTGCGTGATTCCAACGTTAGTAATCTGGCTAAAAGAGAATTAGGGGTAGTCGTGGTGTAACGAACCTTGGGGGCGAGATAGAACCTCAGGTAACTGCTACCAGCCAGGCCGTATTCCACCAACAGAGGAACTTCGTTGGATAAGCAGATCTTGACGGTGCTGGATAGAGCCTGGGCCTTGCAGAAGTTGACTAGGTACTTGAGGGAGAAGGTTAGACCGACAGGCTCTGTCAGTTCAATGTCGATGTTGAACTCGGGCTTCTCAACGTTCTGGTGGCTCCGTAGGGTAACAGCACCGTTTCCGATATCACCATTGCAGGAGAACTTGACACCGTCCTTGCTGGCATCGATTGTGACTTTTGTACGTTAGTTATGTTTTTTTGATCGTGGACTATGACTTTAAACGAGTATGTATTACCTGATTCAGACATGGCCATCAAGTCGGTGCAAATTCGTCGGAACTCAGCCGAAGGCATAGAAATAGTCGCAGCGTATTCCGTCTCTGGAATACCAAGGTGCTCTTGGTCAATATCCATAAGCTTGAGGTCGTATTCGCTAATACGGTCATTCTCGCTACTCTCAAAAACCAGGTTGAGGGAGTCTGGAGCATCTTCCGCCTTGAGAGTTAGGATATCTTCGTTCTGAGCCGCGCGTAGGACTTTCGTTAGGGAAACGAGGTTAACACCGAGGGCGATGTTACGGTCGCAACGGTAAGGAGAGAAGCCTTCGGCCTTGAGCATCATGGATACTAGGGCGACGTGGGAGTTGTCCATGGCTTGTAGAGCAATGCCCGAGTCATTGCAGTCGAAGTTGCAGTCCTGAACTAGATCCTTGATGGAATCGACCACCTAATTTGTTAGTTTATGTTGGTTTGAAGGTAGATAACATGTTATAAAGTCAAGTTACCTTCTTCAGGATCTGAGCCTGCTCAAGTCGTGCTTCTAACATGATGACGGCTTGCGGATGAAAAGTAGGTGACAATTTTTATTAATGACGGAAATACACGTCGGTGGATAGTGAAGGTAAATCGACAGAAAGTGAACTCGATATAGAGAAATCGTTCTTATTGATTCAATTTGTTCTCGAGGATGTTATGAAGAAGTGGTGGTGTGAATTTGGTTCGTGGTTGGGAATATTGTCAAAGTATGAATCTGGGTAGAAATTAGTGGGATGAAATTGGAGAATGGAGACGCGTTGAGTGGTTGACCGCGTCTTTAATTGAAGGCAGACGCGAGAATGCCCCACCTCCTTTTAAGGTAAGCTAATTGGTTCTGAGGTGTACAGGGGTATCCCTTTCACCACTTCCTCTATTACCATGTGACTAAGGTACCTACATGTAGGTGCAGCATCGTCTGGTGTATCCCCTAGATTCATTCGTTGGACGACATCACTCTTATTATGACTTCTACAACCATAGTATACAGCCCATATATATGGATCATGCTATTTTTATTTTATTTCAAGTCCAAAAAATCCTATCTTCTCAAAAATGAGACTTATTATGTATGTATGTATATACCTGGATAGGCAGATAGTGATGTACATATATATACGGTAGGACATAGAAAAACCAACCACGACAAAAAGAAAAACATTATACGCAAAGATCGTATGGATGGCCAGCTCTCTCTACTATGCAGTCGCCTCCTAGTCCCATGTGATAAAAGCAAAAGCAAACGCAAAACCCAACAGCGCCATTGGTGGAAGACGAAAACTTCAAGACACCAGAATCACCACCTCTATCCCAAAATATGTACGCCATAATGACCCAGTTCATAATCTTCTCGTTATCAAACGCCTTAAGGCTGGTCTGTTGCTGTTAGTCGGAAAAAGAAAGTCGAAGATGATACAAAGTAGCAATGAAAAATATTAGAGAGAGACTCGGCCACGTCCGGGTTTTCTTTCTAGTACCCCTTGTAGCTCTCGCATCATGCGCCTTTGGGCTTCTGCCTTCGCCTTTGCATAATCTTTAGCTTTACGATCCTCCCTCATCTTAATTATCCTCTCTTCTCGCGTAAGCAAACTCTTTGGTCGAGGGATCGAGATGGCTTCGAATACTTCGGTCTCAACCGGCATTTCTAATTCTGTCGGTGGTGAAGAACCCCCATTAAGTTTCTTTAATGCATCGGCAACTCCCGGTTCGTCATCTGGGCTTTCGTCCTCTTCAGCTATGGTTCGCCCACTCATCGTACTTATCGGGGACATAAGGGCGGAGCCAATAGATGATAGGCGTTTCTCGTTTCTATCGATACCTGACGCCAACGAAGCTTTCCCAGTCTGCCATGCTTCCATTAGATCTCGTAGATCTTGTCCTATCGATTCATACTGAGCCATAAATAACGGTCCGAGGTCGCTAATGTCATCAGCCTCATTCAAAGCCTTAGATGACTCTTCGCGCAGGAGATGCAATTTGGCCTGCACGCTTCGGATATTCATGGTCATCGAATTCAATCTGCGGACCTGATGGCGCATTCGATCATGACCAGGAGTTTCGGGACTTCGCGGAGTTTTCGGAATTTGGACTAAAGTTGTTATTAGATAATAATCGACTGACTCATCAGAGCTCACTTACGGTCATTTTCAGCCAAAATACTTCTGACCCGCGTGTAGGCTTGCCTCGTAATTGAGTTTAATTCCTTAAAAGATTCCAAAATCGTCGTGAAACGAAGTCGATCCGAGTCGTTGCCAACAGTGTGGAGAGCAAGCAAACCACTCAAGAACATCTTGCGGATATCGTGGAAGAGGAATGCAGCATCCTTCAGAGGCTGTAGCTTCTCGGTGTTGGCGGGATCAGTCTTTGACAATACTTGAAATCTGTCCACCACATCGGCGACTGTAAACTGATATTGAGACTGCAGTTGTAAAAGTTCGGTTTGCTCCGCAAACGCCCAAATTGTAAACGCTATTTGGTAATACTTGGAGATAACATCGGTCAAGCTATTTCGAAGAGCTTTCCTTAATTGGAGACACTTGACATTTTGTCCGTTATTCTCTAGTCGACTAATAGGCGGGATAGGTGTGCTCCTATTTATGAGTTAGTTATTTGAGCGGGTAGCTCTTAGAGGTGAGGAAAGTTACAGTCGGTATCCACGAGCGACTAGTTCCACCTCCATTATGAAGTTAAGTGCTGCGCTATTCGCACAGTCATATTCTCGAGAGAGCGAAAAGAATTTAGATGCCTCAACCAGCCCCTGCTTTTGGATATTCCTTAAAATTTGCCTTCGCACATATGCTCTGACAAGTAGAAAGACCAGAGATACTACTCCAGCAGAAACTAACAATCGTTTCCATGTCGGTACGAATCCCACGATCGAAAACCATCGAATAATGGACGCCGCACCGAAGCCGAATACCGCCGCGGCAACGGCGCCGGAAACGGTAATGCCATGGAAGCTTGGCTCGACGGTTGGTTCCGAAAGGGTGTTATCTGACGATGGTTGGATGCCCAATACTAAGGGATTATCTAGCAGTTGGGACTGAACTATAGCAAGGCGAAGCCGTTCAAGAAACCCGATAGAGCGAGCATGATCGATAGAAGACGTGACTGCTTCTAGCAAGAGTCGTATTACGCCAAAGATAGGGGTCGCATGGCTACGGAGTTCGTGTGGGCTGATGCTCGAAGGGAAATTATTGACATCGAGACATAGGGGTTTCGGTAAGTTCTCCCGAAACCTCCTTCGGACTCTAGCGAAGCCTCTCGGAGCGAAATCTCGCGGTGGGCTACCGGGTGGAGAGACGTCGCGGTCTGAATTATGATTGTCTTCGGGTTCTTGCCACTCGGGTTCCTCTCTTTCCCCTGTGCCTGTGACCACGATAGTTAGGATATTAGAAGCTCCGGCCATATCGGTGGTTCAAGGATGCTCTAGAAAAAGCAGAAATGGGCAAGCATGGGTATAATAGCATGGAATGAGCATACATACCCTCGAGATAGTTGCTCAAAGGCGTGCCCTCATCTACGTGAGTCTCCATGTAATTGCAGTGTCACACGACGGGTCGCGTCCATCTGGCGCGAAATTACGGTGATTCACTTCAGGATGTAAAAAAACTGTATCGTGTGACTCGGATCGATTATAGTCGAGAAACTATTGAAACACCTAATAGAAGAGAAACCAACAGAACAGAGGGAAGGGGGGAGAAAGTTAAAAAAAAGCTTGAAGGAGTAAAGATCGCAAGTATTATCGTTATGGTTATTATTATGGTTACGGTCGAAAAGTATGAAAGTAGATGATTATGAAAAAAGGAACGTGGATTAAAGTTGGTTTAGTTGTCGAATGCTTTGTTCAATTTGCCTGAACGAGATTGGCATATGCTCTAATTAGGCAAGTACCTAGCAGCTAAGATCGCTAAGATCAGCTAAGAATAGGGCGGTACTGGGTGCTGATGGAGTTCTACCGGGGGTACTACTGGGTGCTGGGTATTAGACGTAATGTCCGAGGTCCCCGTTTTCTGCCCGTCAGGAGGCTTTAGCTCTCTTCAGTGGGGATGTGGAGTCTTTGATTGGTCAAAATCGTTTCGTCATGCCCCAAAATATGGTACGTCCCATCTGCAATTGTGCAAGACATACCGTAAAGTTTTGTGCAACCAAACTATACCTATTATACACCGCTTACCGTGTTAGGAGAACGTTTGCGGTCCGCTGCCACATTCATCGGAAAGGCTTAACCATCCTAACGGAACCACTATCTGGGGTTTAGTTTCCCTACCTAGGTACTTTATTCGCTGATGACAACGCTGAAGGTCCATTAACTTCCACATTACGTACATAGCGCGACATTCACACCACCTCAGCTTGCCTTAGGTACATCCCTGCCTTAGCAACAAAGTACAAACGACGACCTTTCGAAATCCTAAGCTATTCCCATCCCACAGACATCCTCCCATTCCAGAACAAATATCAAGGTAGCACACAAAGACGAGCGCAGCCATGCCGAGCGAAAGGGAACTCCAGATATCGCCTATTGTGCCGGAGTCGGTAATGCACAACACAAAGGTAAGACCCAACCATCACCCATTCGGATGAATTGTTCATCGCGTCAATGCATTATGATTTATTCTCTAGACAAGAAACGGCTATTAACAAGTCCTTGTGATTCCATCAGGCTCTATCGAACCTTCAGACCCTCACTGCTTCCATATTCGGCGCTGCGGCTGGCATCCTAGGCCTTGAATCCTATAGTGGATTCCTGTTCTACTTTGTCTTCACGATTCTTACCACCATCCTCTTCTACGCCGCCCACGTTGCGCCCACGTCCCTAAAAGCAGACCATGGCCTATTCGATACGAGTAGATATTTTAGAAGCCAATATGAATTTTGGGCAGGTGGTTTATTCAATGGGTTGGCGGGGTACATATTGACATGGACTTTGTTCTATGGTCTAGTAAGAGCTTGATAGCATTATTCGGATCTTGTGTTCATGGGCATTCTTTGGCGTTCGGTGGTAAAATGTGTCTATGACTAGTGTATGATAAATATTCCACTGCCCTCGGTCACTCAATCGACACGCATCATGTCAAACAAATTCAAGTACTACAATCTGGTTTCGCTATTCATTTATATTGATATGTAAAACAACCTGTTGGGAGTATCATTGGACAGATACCCCGTCTACTCTCCTATCTCGATAACCTTTCCGACGTAACCCTCAAGCCCCGACTTATCTTTGAATCCCCCATCCACAAGAACAATCTGTGATCCAAGCTCGATCCATTCCCTGCTATTGAGAAGTTCCAGTGAAACATGATACTCTGCACGGTATTCGTCGAGGTCTGCTTCTGACTTGGTGCGCTCAAGCTCAATGTGGTCGTTAATGCCAAATACATCATCGTTGTCTTCCGTGGAAATTTTCCTCAAGTCCGAGTCAGGCCTTTGCCGTGACACTTGCAATACTCGAACAGCAGCACGAACCATTCCCACATAGGCATTGATCAGACTATTGACAGTGAGTGACTTAACATCCGATGTTTTAAAAGATGCTATTAGGCTCGAGGCAGCCTGAAGAGAGAGTCCTGTATCAAGCATATGCTGACTGGGCACGGCAAGAACTTGGCCTCTACGAAGCCTGATACTAGAAATCCTTGGCTTATCGGCAATATTGCTAGTATCGGATACTTCTTCAACGAGCTCGTCAAAGACGATTTGAATGGACCCTGCCTGCCCCGCTTCAATAGTTTGTACCGGAAGTCTCAAATCACGAATGTTCACGATCGTTGCTTGGCGCCATTCACCCTCGACTTTAGCAGCAGATAGCGGGTGACGAGAGTTTAGTCGGGCAAATTCCGCGGACGAAGGATGAGGAATCGATAGGCTATAACCAGGCGAAGGATGATCGTTCGGTACCAAGGCGCTGTTATCATCATCCTCGCCTGGGAAAGGACCTAAAACAACGCTATCACCAATTGATAGTTTTCCAAATCGTAGATAACCCGTCACCACCGGGGCACTCTCACTCGACCCGGAGGATGCGACTTTCTGGGCGCGACTGAGCGTCATTTCGAAGACCTCGTCAATATGAAATAGGGAAGCTGGCTGTTCTGGGTTCAAGGCAAGTGGAACGAAGTCTCGAGCTGTCGGTATAGGCGGAACCGGCAAGCTTCTCAGTAAAGCGTGAGTTAGCCCAATACCTATACCTTTAACTGCGCTGGTAAGGATGATTGGAACAATAGATAGCGGGTCGCCGGTTTTTGCGATGGGGTCAATGACTTCGTTCTTGACTTTTCGTAAATCCTCCTCAGGTACTTCAAGTAAATTGACCTCGTTGTTTGCAGCGGAAGTGAGCAATTTTGGAATCCTTCCCATAGCCTTAATTTTAGTGAACACTTGATTCAATTTCTCCTTTAGTGATGTACGCTGTCCCAGCTCAGATTTCGTAATGATAATAGCTAGAGGTATAGCTAATTTTAGGCATAAATCGAGTTGTGCCTTGGCTAAATCTGTCGACGTTATTTCAATCCCAGCAGCTCCGTCTGCATCGGAGAGCGACTGGGCACCAAAAGGCGAGATGCTGTCTTCATTCGAAGGTATGCACAACATGGTCCAATGGGGAGCCCAACCGACAAGGGCACGCAAAGTAGTCCGCTGGTATCGTGGATGTCCAGCGGTGTCCAATAAGAAAGCTAGCCTACCATTCTCGGCACGGTCGTGTATGTCGGGCCACTCATTGATATTATCAACATGATAATTGAAAATTCTCTGGCCTTCATAACCGATGAGTTCCTGGGCGATCGAGCTTGTCCGCCCTGAGGCGACTTCGTGGCGATGTTTTAGCAAATTGATTCGGCTGCTTCCTCGTCCATTATCCAACGCGCCATTAGACAGGGTCCCTAGCAGCGTCGTTTTACCCGACGTTGTCGGCCCAACCAGCGAGATACGAAGTTGCTCAGTGATTGAAGAACCTCTCTTGGGAGTACTGTTCAGCTGGCTTGTCTGTTGCTCATCCTTGCTGCTCCTAGTATTCAGGACTGGTATTATATAGGCTTCGGCTACCCAAAGATCTGCGACCCGAAGTTCGTCTTTCGATTCTGATGTGGTCTCTATCCATTCGCAACTTCCGACAGTGTTCATATGTTGTATCTCGACCCTACAACCCAGACTAGCAGCCATGACTTTAAGAGTGGTCATGCTTTCGTCCATCTCATCTTTAGTCAACCCTACGAACGTTCCGTCGTCCGCCACGCCTATCTCATATAGAGCTCCATTAGACTCTTCAAGACCTGGCAGCAGCTTTCCCGGCTTTTCCAAAGCAGAAAGATCCGCGATGTCTTCGGGTAGTTTTGGCATAACAAGATCACGTCTCGCATTTGAATGATTCGGGGACGATTGTTGTAGTCTCCATAGTAGCTGTGTCGTCAAATGATGAAGACGGTTCTGTCTCGTCTGGCTTGAAGAGGCAGGCGGCAGAGCGCCATGTCTCGGTTGCTTTGCTTCTCTCAGTGACCCAGACTGTTGAGACCCAGAGACTTTCAGTGTAGTACTCATTTTATCGTAGAACCTTCTAGGCCTTAATAATAGGTGTAATTTGTATTCCATGGGACCATCCTGCGGCTCTGCTTCTAGTCTGTCCAGATGAGAATCGGAGAGCTGTCCAGGCTCAGGAATAGCACCAGTTGTCACATAACGTTCGGTATGGGGCCTTTTTCCGGAGTCCTGGTTGGATTGCCCAGAAAGCCATGGTGAATTCACCCGTGGAGGATCATGATCAAAGGTGAATATGGAAGCCATCGTTAGTCTTCTGCTTTCTTCACTTGGCGAGTTCTGTGCGGTGTCGCGTTGGAAGGCTACGAGTAACGTGGCCGATCGATATTCACGCGTTGATTAGTCGATCTCTCTTGGGGTTGTGTGGGATTATGGTCGTTGCCCAGCAGCATTTAATATCGATTTACACTCTTATTTTTTGTATTGATTCTATTGCATAGTATTGCGCTATTCGCTGTGTATAATAGGATATATGCATTTGCGGTATCATCTTCGTGAAGTCGGAGCTAAACAGCTCATAAAAATGTGAAGAATGAAAAGTTTGATATGGATATATCTCGTTAGAAAGATATGTTTAGTAGGAGGTCAGGCCGTCCATTGCGGAAAGGATGATATGCTGTAGGTGAATGAAGATATTGTAGGTGAGATGATGATGGACTCATCGGCATTAATTGGACCGGTCCGGTAGAAGTAAAGAGTACACCTAACATTAATTAGATGCCTTAGGCAGGAACTACGGCAAGCTGATACGTTAAATGGTTAGCGCCTCTCCATAATTGGCCTTAAATATAGATGTTCGATTATCTGAATTAAGTAATATCCAAAGCCCATCCGAGTTGGTGTGCGATACGAACAAGATAATCTCCAGAAGCTACACTTCATTACTTTTACTAAGTATATTTCTATTGATTATGGTTTTGTCGCAGATTTTGGATGACCCGAGGGCGAGCCGTAATATTTTTAGTTAATCGCCACCTTGCGAGTCGTGTTTTATACATTTTTACTCTATCACACAGTATATTAGTTTGAAGAGCCTTCAACAACATGAGGCTTATACTTACGAAGCTTTGAAGTCATGTTCGCTTTCCATTATCCCCATAACTTCGCTTAGGGTTTTATTTTCGTCTATATAGAGTCGTTCGATTAAACTCCTATGCCCCTCCCATGCGTCGTTCGTCGATCGACCTCGTTCTCTATTAACACTAGATGGTTCATCTCCGCGACTCGAAACTTCGGCAGCTGAAGGCTGCTTGATAGGAGACTCGAGGTTCGGGGTAATTTGTGGTGATGCATTATGATATTTTGTTGCCATAACGCTCATCGGCTCTGACGATTCTCCAGTAGTTTGAGGCAATGCCTGCATATCGTCGTAGTCTAATAGTCCCTCATTGTCCCCGTTCGGGTTATCGCCAAAGGTACCAAGCGCATGGATTGAAGTGGTTGAAGAATTAGGGAAATCGCCCGAACCAAATTTCGTCAGGAACTCGTTCAGGCTCTCGTGAAGACTATCATTGACCGCCCGTTGTATGTCTTCATAGACATCGGCGCCCCGTAAATCTCGTGAAGCAAGCGTGCTAGAAGATAGTCTCTCGGTAATCAATGTGGGAAGCGAGGCAGCTATGCACTCCTTGTATGCATTCAGCATTAGAGGATTATAATTCGGATTAGTTGTGATATCGAAATACGGCGATGGGGGACGATCGAGGCCAGGAAGTACAACGTCCCAGATGTGGTACCACTTGTCTTCATCCGACCACATTTTCCCATACGGTATGGTCAATCGCAAAAAGTCCGCGGGCGGCACGCCTTCGATATTAAAGTCCCTTTTGCTGCACATCCTGTCTACTAAATGACCATTTAAAGACGTCTCCTCCTTAAAGACTATCCCACATATAGGACAGTGTATTGGTTGCATATGTGCCCTCCTAATATGCTGTCTTACGTCGACAATCCGGTTTAACCTGCGATCCGAACACTCTTTATAACGCACTACATCAGCTTTTAAGAACGGACAGGCAAATCTCCTAGCCGGACTTTGCGAATCTCGGTGTCTTGTGAAACGGCGGCGGCGGTCCCTACCAAAATCCGGATCATCAATGCCACGTTTCTGAGGTAATTTTATCGAACTTGTTTCCAGTCGTCTTGACGAGATATCTGCTGCCTCTTCGCCGTTTCCCGCTTGTCGCAACTCGTCGCGTTCGGCTTTCCCGGATCCGAAAGCAACATCTAGCTCTGGATCAGACGAGGGTAAAGGCATCGACACAGGTTCCGTCATAATGACTAAGTACTAAGTGTAGTTTCCAAACAGTCCTTCCCCGATGTTAACGGCGTTAGATTCATTATCTGATAGTGGCAGGCCAGGGAAAAGGGTTGGATTCTCGGGTGCCTCTATGTTAGCGGGTGATATGACAGCATTTGAAATCGAGCTCTTTGGATTTAGGGTGATGTAATCCATTAGAACGTATTCAGAACTTTGGTAAAATAAATAAAAGATCGAGGGACAAGTTTGAGAAGGTCCGAAAGATCCCCGCTCAAGTACGCGCTCTAATTTCTATCATAGCCAATCATAGTGCAAGCTCGGAGCATCTGACCCAAAATAATGGACCCAAAGTTCCAAAGGTACCTAATGATGAAATACGCGCGGTGCATGCTGAAACTTTCCGGCTTTTCGGAACTTATAGAGATACCAATGGTCACTTGCAGTCAATAATGGGTAGCTTGTCCTGCCACCGTCACTTGAAATTTTGGTAGTTCCTCTTCTCTCACTCATTCAATCCGTAGAATTAGTCTCACAGGAAGAAGCCGTGATATTACCAAAATACGTAAATTTTCCCGATATCAAACATACTTCAAATCATGTCATCCCGTATCAGACAGCATGACCAAATAGGACGCGAGCTTCCGGTGCCTGTTTCCCCTTTCAATAAATGTGGAAGAAGCTACCGTGCCATTAAAGCCCTGATCCTTTACTGGGAAGGAGACTCATTGAACTATGAACCATATGGACCTATGTTGGAAGCTATTGCCCTCCAAACGGCATTCAACGGGTGGGGTTGGCCAGCTGAAATCTACGAAATTCCATTCAATGACCCTGTCGCGCGCACTCGCAAGTTCTTGAAAAAACAGACCGGAAATACTGGATCTGACGAGCTTCTGTTAGTCTACTATGTAGGCCACGGAAACAGAAGCTCTCAGGGTCAGCCCTTTAGTATATATCGGGATCGACCAGTCGACGTGGATGATATTGTCGAATGGCCTGTTATTCGCTCGGTCCTCGAAGCAGCAAAATGCGATGTCGTTATGTTCCTCTACTGTTGCCACGGTGCTGACGCCTGGGTCTCGCGCAACCTTGTGCGCGATAAATACATCGGGCCATGTGGAAAGATTATGGTATATTTCCTTGTATGCTGTTCATCTTTAAGGAATTGTCAGTTAATATGTCTGGTAGTGCATTATCGCAGCGGCCCAAGTTGATCAGCTCGCACTTATGAGTGAGAAGCATTCACTCGGCATCCTGTTGAAAGAGGTGATCGACTCTGCAAGGAGTGGACAAGGCACCATCTCGATCTCTGCGCTGGTACAAGAGATGAAGAAGAAAGTAGAGCAGTCAGATCATTTCAAGGTTTTAGAAGTTGTCCGAGGAGGATATGATTACGGCAACGCGATTCGTGAAATAGTGGATGGGATTCCTATGGTCATGGTTCCTATGGGGCCGTATGCCTACTACTCGTCAGAGGACGTCGAGATCTTGTTGCGCACCCTGGGATCTCGCGGCGTGTTCAGAATCAAGATTGGCCAGGTACAATACCAGCGCCTCTCGGGGTGGGCGGGGGCGTATTGGGAGCGGCAGGTACTGTGAGAGGTTGATGAGCTTCTCGTTGGATATATCAACCTTTCTGAATCGAAGATATATAAGAGGGGTCATTTCCATTTACTATGAATTACGTTAAATAAAAACTAAATGCTACAATGTCATTGAACACAATGAGATAAAATATGATTGCTCGCTGCGTGTAAGAAAAGGTTAAGGCATGCATATAGTGATGAGGATAAGCAGGTACGTGTTACATTTACGGGTATGATTGAATACGAGCAGATGCAAGTGCGACCGACTGCATTGTCAGCTATTGTTAGTTGGGATGGAGTTAGTGGTTGGGGTTGCCACCGACCGCAGTTAGGGACCTATTTAAGGCAAAGTTAGCGTAACTAGTAGTGGCTAAGGGGGACCTTACCGCCCCCTGACCGCCTAATGCTAATGCAAATACCCCACTAGATAGAGTGCTGCGGTCCAGAACTGACGAATGATTTCTCATAAAGTTGATCTCCTTCTACAGTCCCTTTGGTCCCCTCCTTTTCTCGAAACATAACCTAAGACACCTAAGACAATCCCGTGTCTACAGTCCCATAATTCACCACCTTTTATATTTGTCCACTCTTTTACACTCTACACCTTCTCTTCTCGATCAATCCACCTTCATCAATCAAAAACCCCAGAACGAACAAACAAATTCAAGACACCAATCGACACAAATTGAACCACAATGAAGAAATTCGGTATCGGAAAGAAGCGCGGCGATGGCGATGACGACTCGAACCGTTCCGCCCTTTTTGGAAAGAGGGGCTCACCAGGCCCAGCATCCGACAACCCCTATGCTCAATCTCAACCCGCGAACGACCCATACATGAATGATAACAATAAATTCGCCAATATGACACCCTACCAGAAAGTTCGCTCCCGTGCCGACGCACCAGGCGGCCTTCCAAGCGGCCCATCCCCTCAGAGTGGCTACGGCGGTCCTCCCCCTGTCTCTCGCAGTGGAAGCAACTATTCTTCTACAACAACCCTCCCTCCCTATTCCAGCGCTCCGCCATCGGGTGGTCCACCTGGCGGCTACGCCAACGATCGATACGGTACATCCTCCGGCTACGGTGCTAGCAAATACAGTAATAACTCCAATTCCGCTCGTGCTGGTGGCTACGGCGGTCTGGGCCGAACCGACAGTAATGACACAGATGCTAATCGAGATGCGCTCTTCTCCGGCGCCCGCGACCGTTACGACCAACGACAGACTACTGGACAAAATGATGCTTACGGAGCATCTGGTGCGTCTGGACCTTCTGGCGCTGACTCAGGCGCTAGCAAGTACGGTGGCTACGGCGAGCAACGTGAACTTACCGAGGAAGAGCAAGAGGAACTCGAAGTGGACGACATCAAGCGACAAATCAAGCAAGAGAAATTGGCCTCTGCACAAACGGCAGAGAACTCGGCGCGCATCGGTCAACAGACAGTAGAACTCGCATCACAGACTCTCGCCCGTCTCGGTGGCCAAGCCGAACGACTCAATTACACCGAAACTCTTATTGACAGGGGCGGTTTCTCGAGCCGAGAGGCCGAGGAACAAACTAAGAAGCTCAAGAGTCTGAACCGAAGCATGTTCGCCGTGCACGTTAGCAACCCATTCACAGCCAAGAAGAGGACAGCGCAGATGGAACAGAAGGTTCTAGACGAGAACCGTGCTGACCGGGAATTGCGCGAGTCCACGCGAAAGGATGGATACGTAGGCAACCAGCGTATGGAAGCCGCTTTCCGACAAGTCGATGCCAGTGGAAAAAACAGCGGCTGGCAGAAGCAGAGTGCTGCCGAGAAGTCCAAATATGCGTTCGAGGACGATGAAGAGGATGAAGAGGCAGAGGATAGAATTGAGAACAGTATGGCGCAAACCGCCCAATCTGTTAGCCAGCTGAACACATTGGCACACCTCCTGGGTAACGAAATCGATACCCAGAACCAGGTCATCGATAGGATCGGCAGCAAGGTAAGCTTTCCCTCCCCTACACTATACCTAATTTGTGATGTGAAACTAATTATCGTAACAGAGCGACAAATTGAGCGATGCCACCGCCGTACAAACCCGCCGACTCAAAACTATCAGATAAGTCGTAATATTGGGTATATCGCGGTTGGATAGGCAGAGTAGGAGGAGAGCATTTACAATGTTCCTATAGCCTACAATAGCATGATGGGAATAGGCTTGATCATCTCGTTTTCTCGGTTTGCGGGCGAATATCATGTGCTTCGTGGATGAAGTATAACGAACGAACTATAGCATGTCTTCAAGCTTCGATTTCAAGGGGCTTGTTCCTATAAACGCCCTCAGGAGTGGCGGCGCATGGGTGCGCGATATCTCGATCCTGATATAGAATAATAGCACTGCATTTTCCTTTTCCTGAATGGATGAATGAACCTATATGCGCGTCTACGTAGTGTAGTATAATTGAGCTTACCTCGTAGAACTAAAAATTTTACAAGATGATATTAAGGAAAGAGTGTCAATATATCTTATATCTATCAGCATTACTATTCTTCTCAAACATAACCCTATTTTTTCCCTACGTCCTGCATCGACAACTTCTTCATTTCTATGGTTTAATGGGTGTACGGTGCGTTATATCGTATGTAAAACTACCGGACACTGTGCGGCCCAAAATCCGGTAATTCGTTCATAGTCAATTACGACAATTCGATATCACTATTCCACGAAACCACATTTCACCATGAAACCCTCATGGAGGTTATTAGCCACAGCAACAGCTGGAAATGGCCTAAAACCAGCGCCTATGGCGTTATTGCCGCCGTTACCTCTATATCGACGTCTATTCCGAGCGCATCGAAAACATTTACCGCATGATATGCGCCTGCTTGGTGACGAGTACATAAAGGCTGAGTTCCGGGCTCATAGGAATGTGGACAATCCTGCGCATTTGGTAGTATCACATCATACCCCAGATATAGACCTGATTGGAAGGCTAACTGCTTGCTTAGATTGGATTCTTAACGGAGTGGCAACTCTACGCTCAGAAGATCGAAGGTGATAACTGGGTTGGCGATAAGTTGGATCCGGAGAAGGTCGCGAAGATGAGTGGTTAGTTTTATTTGATTGTATTCTAATGTTCTATGGAATGAATAAATTGCTGACTTGTGCATCTAGACCAGCAGGTGGGACAGCTTTATGAACTTATGAAAGCGATACAGAAGAGGCATGAGGAAGAGGGCAATGAGGAATGATATTCAAGGCATAGCACCCGTCTGTTGAACCCTTATTGGGGCATAAAAGGGGATCTATGCTTCATCATATCGGGCAGTAATATGTAAATAGATCATCGCATTATATATCAAATATTTTCGTCTTAATGAGTCTTGGACAGAGAGGTGACTTATGGTGCAACGGCAACACCTATAGGCGTAGTTGATAGGGCTATACCGACCGCTGAAGTTGCTGAATTTAACCCACTAAGAGCTACCCGTTAGGGGAGATTTAGCTCCCAGCTTTGCACAGTGTTGTGTTGTATTTATATGGTCCGTGCGCCAATACTTAATCGGAATTTTTCATCGTCTCTATCTCATTTGCGACACATGCGCCAAACCACACAATTAGAAGCCAACTTAGATCTTTACTTAAGGGAGTAACATAATTCAGTTTAAGACACAATACAAAATGGCGGAAGATGAACACAAGTCGAAACGACGAAAAACAAAGGCGACAAATAATACATCCGTTGTGAAAATTGGGAACAAAGAGATAGATCTAAGTGCATATCTTCAACCTCAGAAAAAGCCAATACAACAGCCAACAGAACAGTCATCAGAAAATGAGCCGAATAATACAACATCAGAGCCCAAGCAAGAGCCTGCTGAGGAAGTTAAATCAGATACTCATAAGAAAAGGGAGCCAAAAGACTCAAAACAATTCAAAAGTAGCGGAGATCCGGCCTTGCTGAAAACTCGCAAGGCATTACCGATATGGACACATCAAAATGAGATCAAGGCTAGCTTGCGGGACAAGAATATACTTCTCATCGTTGGTGAAACTGGTTCAGGAAAAAGTACTCAAGTCCCTCAGTTCCTATGCGATGAGCCATGGTGTCAGAAGAAAAAGGTTCGGATACAGTCCGATACGGTGAATGTAGGCGGGATGATCGCTATTACCCAGCCGCGACGAGTTGCAGCTACAACACTCGCTAATCGAGTTTCGCGGGAGATGGGAACGCCACTGGGGAAATCGCGTGAAGGGTCTGTTGGATATTCAGTTCGATTCGACCATAACATCCCAAAGGGTACGAAAATCAAGTTTCTCACTGAAGGAATGTTGCTCCAGGAACTTTTACGGGATCCAAATCTGCGCCAATACAGCGCGATTATTGTTGATGAAATACACGAGAGAAGTGTTGACGTCGATCTTATTGCTGGGTTCCTAAAGCAGATATTGTCAAGCGATAATGCAGGACGAGGAGGCGTTCCCCTAAAAGTGGTTATCATGAGCGCCACCGCGGACGTGGAGAAAATCCAAGATTTTTTCAACCCGCAAGGCTCGGACTCAGCTGTTCAATTACTCCGAATAAAAGGAAGACAATATCCCGTGGAGATTAAACATACAATCAATCCCGTCCCCGATATCCAAGAAGCTCTTCTTAAACGAATATTTGATATTCATTTGCATGAACCATTGCCGGGCGACATCCTAGCTTTTCTCATCGGCCAAGAGGAAATCGAATCTGCTCAGCGCCTTATCGAAGAACATTGTGCAACGTTAGCATCCGATGTACCGAAATTGTCAGTATGTCCACTATACGGCCAACTCTCTATTCAAGCGCAACAAGAGGCGTTCCAGCCTGCCAAAAAGGGCTTCACACGAAAAGTAGTCTTGGCCACAAATATTGCCGAAACGTCCGTCACGGTCCCAGGCGTTCGCTATGTAATTGATTGCGGAAAAGCCAAAGTCAAGCAATTCCGATCACAATTAGGAATCGAGTCACTATTAGCAAAAGCAATATCAAAATCATCCGCCATACAACGAACCGGTCGAGCTGGTCGTGAAGGCTCAGGAAAATGCTACAGACTCTACACATCCGAGACATACGGTTCTCTCAAAGATGCCGACCTACCTGAGATCCTGCGTAACGATGTCTTAGGCGCGGTCCTAACCATGAAAGCCCGCGGCATAAACGACATCCTCTCCTTCCCCCTGATGGACTTCCCAGACCTCGAATCCGTCGAAAAAGCCCTATTACACCTACACTTCCTCGACGCCCTATCCGACGACGGAAGCATAACCCCCATAGGTCGCAAACTAGCCCTCTTCCCCGTCTCCGCACCCTACGGACGCGTCCTCCTCGCAGCAGCCGACCCCCAATTCGACTGCCTCCTCGAAGTCATCGACGTAATCGCCTGCATCACAAGCGGTGAAAACATATTCCACCAACTCCAATCCGAGGAAGCAAGGGAAGAAGTCGAAGAATACCGAAAAGAATTATACCGTCGCGAGGGTGATATTCTGACGTACTTAACCACAATCCAACGCTACGCATCCGAAAACTCGGATCGCGTGGCTTGGTGCGCGCAGCGCAAGATAAATATGAGGAATTTGCGACAGGCGCTTAATATCCGTCGGCAACTGCGTGGTATATGTCTCTCCCAGCATCTCCTCCCCTCTCCCCCACCACCGGATCCCCAACCTTTTATCCCGATGTCGCCGGAGCGCGGGACGGCGTTGTTGAAATGTTTCATGCGAGGGTTTAGTACGAAATGCGCGTTACTGGCTCCGGATGCGAGTTACGTCACCGTGCAGGGGAAACATGTTGTAGCTATCCATCCGTCTAGTGTTCTGCATGGGGAGAAGAGGGAGGCGATTATGTTTTTGGAACATGTGTTTACGCAGAAGAGTTATGCGAAGAAGGTTAGTGCTGTGCAGGCCGATTGGATTGTTGAGGCTTTGGGAGGGGGGAGTTGATATGCCTAAATCTCTTATAAAATACCATTTTCAACCGTCGTATATATATATATATATATGGTGTCTAGGAGCAGTGTAATATATTGGCAAATTAAGGTATAAGGAGGTACTCATCCCAAGGTTTATCATAAGTTCTTATTCATTGATGGGTATATCAATATTCTTTTAAAATACCATCACAAGCAGCATATACACCCTTTCGCGTATCAATATGTAACTAGGCCTCTCACGCCAGGCCCTATTTATCACCAGTCCCGTAGGTAGGTATCTACAACTTCCCCTCCAAATCCAAATACCACGTCTGATCCTCCCCCTCACCAACCTCCCTCGTCGAGAACCCATTCCCCAAATACGCAAACCGATTCCCTCTCGCGTCATCATACACATACTCCCAATCCTCACCCCTAAACGTCTCAAGCATATGGAAAAAATGCACACGACTCCCCGGATGTAGAGCTGTTACGGGTCCATCTTCACGTCCGCCTTTAAACCATGATTTACAGGACGAGGCCCATGCTGTGCGCGGCATGAAGGCGGATACGTGTTGTGCGTAGTCGGCAACGGCGGCGTCGGAGGGGACGAGGGATTTTATGTGTTCGGTTTGACATTTGGATATTATGCGCGCTATGTACCGTGCGATGTGCTCGCTGAGGGTGAAGACGCTGCCGTGTCCGATGGGGGCGTTGGGACCGAGGAAAGCTGTGAAAATACAAATGTTAGGGCTCTGGGCTAGAAATTGGGGTGAGTGGAAAGGGTGGTTGGGGGACTTACTGAAGTAGTTTGGTACGCCAGCAAATGCGCACGACATATACCCCTTCGGCGTCTCCGATTTCATGGCGTCCTGGACGTTACCATATCGACCAACGATCGGGAAGCGCGGAGCGAACGAATTATCGAACCCTGTGGCGCAGATGATGGCGTCCAATTTTATTATCTCGCCCGACAGGAGCTGGATACCTTCAGGTACAACTGTGGCGATTCCCTCCGTGATAGCTTCCGTATTCGGTGCTCGGAGAGCTTCTAAGTAACCCGGTGCCGGAGTTATTCTTCGGCATCCCAAGGGGAAATTGGGAATTAGAGCTTTACAAAGCTTCTCGTCTCCACCGAGCATGGCAGTCATGTACTCGACGACTTTGCCTTGTGCGAATGCTTGTACTGGGCCACCTTTCAAAACCTATACAAAAGGGATTAGTGATGATGTTCCTCGATAGTCTCCGTGATGCCGCGTACAATAGGGAATGTCCCACTCATATCCTTCTCCATAATTTTGACGAATTTACGGTAAAACGCAGGGTCGTTCTTGAACTTCTCTATTTGTCGAGGTGTGAAGTTCTCCTTCTCGTCGAGTTCTATCTCGCTGAGGATTTCCTTGGCTGGGCCTCCCATTACCATCATTGACATTATCCGCGGGGGGATAATCCATGTCGGCGTGCGGACGAAATGAACAAGCTTTTTGACAGCTACGAGGCGTTAGATGGTATTACTCGGAGCAATGAAAGGAGGTTCGCTGACTAACCTGGTTGGATTGTTGGCAGTAATTGGATGCCAGAGGAACCATTTCCAATTACGGCAACGGTCTTGTTCGTATAATCGAAGTTCTTAGGCCAGCTTGCAGTATGTACCAACTCCCCCTGAAAGCCTTTTATGTTTGGAATATCCGGCCATTTCCAGTTGCTAAAGAGATATTGGTTAGTGATGTGCTCTGCGGATTTCGTGCCCGGGATTGAGCCCTACTTTAAAATTCCTGATGCGTCGACGATGAAGTTGGCTTGATCCCTAAATTCTTCCCCATTCTCTAGGTTTTGGACTTTGATATCCCATAGACCGCGGTTTTCGTCCCACCATGCGCCTATGACCCTATGCCGCGTCTTGATCGTATCCATCATATGCTCTTCTTCACATATGCTGGTCAAATACCGCTCGATTTCCGGTGCTGGCGAGAAGAAATTCGACCATTCCGGATTCGGCCGCCATGAGAACTGATAATTGTGACTTGGTACATCACATCTGCACCCTGGGTAACGATTCTCGAACCAAGTTCCTCCCACTTTTTCGTTTTTCTCGTAGATGACATGTTCGTAGTTGGTCAAATTCTTTCGAATAGTGCGTATCATGTTGAGGCCGCTGGCCCCTGCCCCAATACCTACGATTCTGACATGTTTCGTGGTTCCCAAAGGTTGCTCTCGAATGGTATAGGGAGATTTGGCTATTGTTTCACGAATATTAGCGACGATGGTATTCTCTATACCATGGCTTGACGCACGAGAAATTCTATGGCGCGTCATGCTTAAAAAGGTAAGATATTAGAGAGACTCAACGTGGTAAATCCTTAAGTTCGCCCATATTGTTGTATTTCCGGACTTAGACTCTTTCTTATATGCTTAGGACCGAGTCGAGACTGGAATTAGCCACAAGGCGAGATATCGTATTGTACGTTTTTTTGAGACGTAACGAGGGACTCAGCTGAAAGTTGATTTTTGAGTGGGGGGACCAACCAGAAGTTGCGAAAGAGTTATTAAGAAGCGGTATAAGAGTTGAGTAACAGGAAGCTGCATATCTCAGCCTACCGGTAGAAGAGAAGACCCGAATTTGTAAGTTCCCAGCTACGAAGACATGTAAGGGGAAATAGTGACTGTCCACTCAAGTTTGCAATATATACATTCGCCCCTCTACACACACTTAGGATTGCGTATATGGCTGATGTTTGCAGCCCAAAGAAGGGCGGTTTCCAACATTTATTTACAGCCATCCCCCTGGTTAACTGACGGATGATAACCTGGTTCATTATAACTGGTGATTGTATTTCCTCGCCACGAAATTCAGAAGAGATGGAATAAGAGAAGGAAACCTAGCATGGAAATGGCAAGCTCTTCAACTAGGAAGCCCATATCATCCATCTGATAGGTTCATTATGCTTGGTTATCATGACGGGGCTGCGAATCTGTCGTATTTCGTCCAACCACAAAGCACAAACAAAGACTCCACAAATCCCATCATGTATTGCGCATAATTGTAACTGCACTGTACTTTGATGATAGACACTCGTCCCACCGAGGCTTGCGTCTATCCCGAAGTAACCGAACCAAATGGGAAGCTGAAGGAGGAAGGCCCTTTTTAAAAAAGAATACGATTAATGTTTTTTAAAAGGCGCGGAAGAGGCGAAGGTAAGAAAGATTGCCGTCGAGCTTCTTGGTTGGTTATGAATAAGCTTAGGCCATATTAAACTTATAGTGGACGTCCCTGTAAGGAATAAGAAAAAAATAATAAACCGTTATAGGCCCTTTTCAACCACTGAAAAGAAAGGAAACTCCCTTCCAAGGTTAAGTTAGCCCGAAGATCCCCCACACCATCATTAAGTTTAGCCTAGCATATACCCTCAAGCTAAGCTTTTTTTTCACCTTTTCCAGGGACTTAATCCATATCCAGACCTTGCAGGATGCACCTTTGCCTTTTGGTGTCGTGCGAATTCATCTTAGCATTATATTTATTGACCCCCAGTTAGGAAATAATTACACGGCTTGTTACTCTATAGCATCGGATATCCTACGTGGAGGCCGAGGATCGACCTCACTATTCCGACCGAATTAATATGTCCGTACAATTCTCTTTTTCGTTCTCCGGTGACGACATAGAAGACGATGGAGGGTCAAATTCTATGGCCACGGCCCCCAATGTCAGCGCAGCCGTGCAACCACAGCCCGCAGCTAGTGCGTTTCCCGTGCAAGGAAAACCTCTAGTCCCCGCTACAAGTCATGATCTACAATACATGTTGTCTCAGCTGCCATCCAAGATCGCCTATAGCATTTTGGATATCGATCTTGATGGCAGTGGTACGACACAGCTACCTCGGCGGGAATTATGGGACGTCCGAGTTCAATTAATGGCCGAGGATAGCGGGGGCGATGCCGAGCCTGGACTAGGCAATCACGACGTTAAGACCGGAGTCTACGAAGGAGGATTCAAGTCCTGGGAGAGCAGTGTGGACCTCGTCAAGGTCCTCTCCCTTTCGAAAACTTTTCTTTCCGACATGGATATTGTTCCAAGGTTAATCGAAGTATGTCCGCGTCGCTTTATGGCTCTTTAGTCGTACATGACGTTGCTAAGAGGAGCACTAATTGAGAATTGATAGCTTGGTTGCGGAACTGCGCTTCCCTCATTGGCCCTCTTCCGATGGAGCCTCAGTCTCCGAGCATGCGACGGAGATTCTGTCCTTTCTATAGTCCTAGCCGACTATAATTCCACAGTCCTGCAGCTCGTAACGTTGCCCAACTTCATCTTGTGCTGGGCTCTCCATCAACGAGCAGAGTCACCGCTGCTGGAGGAAGCGCTATCCTCCGAGGGAGAACTGGAACTAACACCGGAAGTTCTCAAGGCCTTCGATGAATACCTTCGGGCCCGAAGAATTTCCCTCTCTTTCTTCTCTGGTGCATGGTCACCTGAATTTGTTGATCTTGTTGGATCCAATACGACTTCTGGAATAGAGGTTGGATCCAAACGTCGAACGATTATACTTGGCGCGGAAACTATTTATTCCCCTTTCGCGCTTAGTGCATTTACACAGACCATATTGTCTCTCATGGAGCAGGAGAAGGCGCAAGGAAATACTGCTGAAACCCTGGTTGGCGCTAAGAAGCTATATTTCGGCGTAGGTGGCTCGTTGGACGACTTCGTCACTAAAACCAGAGAATTGGGTGCCAACGTCGAAGAGGTTCGGGAAGAGACTGAAGGTGTTCGTCGCGGTGTTGTCCGTTGCAGTCTCCCTTGAGGCACTTGCATAATAGGGTGTTTGCAGGGCGATATTGAAATGCCAGGCGTTATTCCCTGAGATAATTAGCCCCGCGCAAGTTTGGCAGTCGAAGTCACAGGATAGGATTCACGCTGACAAAAATTTACCGTCCCAACACTGAAGAACGATTGTCGGGGCTAACAGCAAAATGCAATCTGAAGAGCGATAAAGGTTGACGCCATCGTTTGGCTTTTTGGAACATCCTGATTGAGCATCTTCAATATTATGACGTACGCGGAGTTGAGGCAGCCTTTAGTAGAAGCGCACCAGTGTGCGCGAATTTCGCCACTTCGATTAGGTCGCACCTTTATGCTACTTCACCTCAACCTCCATCGGTGAGTTTCCATTTAAAAGTTGATGCACTAGGGTTCGCCGATCTAGTTCGAATTCTCTAAGGACTACATCAGATACGCCTATATAAGTCAATATGTACTCAATTGAGAGTTGAACCGATGTTTCATGTATGAACACCATGGGATTCGATTAACTCTAGACGGACTCTCGAGTAAATCCCTCGGCTAAGATGAGTTCAAGTTGCATTGCAAACATTTGAATTCGATTTACTCTGGGCGGTGCTACTAAGAGATGAGCTCTAACGATGGGACGAAGCCGGTGTAAAAGAATGAAACGCATAAATAAGGCTCTTGGGACGTTTTCATTGTGTTTCTCTAATCGAGCTTGATTTTTCTGACCACGAACTTTAGGATATGAGTATGATGAAGAGCGTAGATTGGTAAAACAATGATGGGACGAGTTAAGTAACATTGAAGGCAATTAATTTGAACTCCTCTGCAGCATATCCCCTATAATGCATATCGATATATCTGGGGAACCTTGGAAGCTGCATGGACGGGTTATTTCCAAGGAAGGCCCCTGTTCCTTACATAGATCAAATTGGGTCATTGATGCAGGAACCAATCACCCAAGACTGCTAAAACTTGACAGTGAGCCTGGAGTGGTTCTTTGGCGAGATTGCGGCGGCCCCGCCTGCTCGCTTCACGTTGGACAAGTCGAGATCCTGCCATAAACCGGTCAAGATGTACCTTCCTAACATGCATCTAGATAGATACTTCCTTACTCACAATGAATTGCGACTTCCCTCCATCTGCATCAACCACTTTAGGTAGGAAAGTTCTTGCCGCAAACCTAAATGTAATAGAGTTGTAGCATGACAAGGGTTCAATATGCCGTTAGTAACTACCCTAATGAGGCTCAGTCTTATGTGTGTTCCAGAGGATTGGTAGGTAAGCAAGGAAGGAAAGGGGCCCTGAATGAAACCTTCACTCTATCTGGGCGCTGTCCATGTGATGTTCCGGGTATGCAACTTTTGGTAGGTACGACAGACCTTGTAATGCATGAAGAAAGCTACATCATATGTAGCCAATGCCGGGACATCCTGGTGGTCCGGTAGGAGCCCATGCTTCATTCATCGGAATCTTTAAATATTGGTGCATGCATACGCAATGCACAATTATACTATATTTTAATAGTATTGTCAGCATAGGTAGCAATTCGTCAGCAGTCGAGCTGGAAGAGGTAATAAAAGGAGAGGATAGAAAATTTAGAAATTATCTAGATACCTAAGCAGTTTAGTACTCGTCCAACTGCGCTGAGAAATGAGATGGTACAAACATTGAAGCACGAATGCACTGACTAATTAGCAAACTTCGAATAGCCTAGACCCCCTAGGACCAAAAGTAATGATAGGGTGTGATTGGTAGAAAACGGATCTACATGCGAACCTTCAACCAAGATCGGTTATTTCCCTAAAAGGAAGTGCCTACCTCATTGTAAGACGTTGAAATGCTGCTTAATTGCAAGTTTTAAGCACATTTAAGTGCGCGCCAATCCTAATCGGGCGTTAAACCATGTCAGTTTCTTTAGCCGTTGCTACTATAGTAGGCGAGTCAAGCTTGTTATTTTGCAATTGCCAATTTCCGGGGACGCGGCCTCCTTGTACCTTCCTGGCGCCCCCAAGTCCCAGTCCAAGTTGGGTAATGAGCCTTCTTCATTTCTTTCCCACCGGTTGCCTATTCTCAGCTTCCACTCTTTTTTCTTTTTTTCTTTCCACACATCACGCTCGTTACGCAGTAATTAATCCATTTCTATCAACATCTTCAACCATACAAACTTCTAATATCTAGGTGCCTTAATCAACACCGGTAAGTTATTTTTTTTTTTTTTGTCGTCTATAATAATATTGCGCGCTTCACTTGGCATGGTGAACTTTCAGATGTCCTACCCACCACATATGTACTTACTTACTCGCGGTGTCGCAAAGAGTGCCAAGATCTCGATTGACATGCGGAAAGTAACATATTGTTGAGACTGAGGGACTGAGCTGTGTTTAACATATTAGGTATCTGGACGACGTCACGCGATGTTGTAATACCAGTTACATGCCAGTCACAATAATTCTAACCGTTTGAACTCTACTAATCCCATTCTCGTTCTTCCCAGATAATCTCGTCATTCATTCAATAATACACTTGATACCCATTATCACGAGTCAAAATGAAGTCCCTCTCTCTCGTCGCCATCCTCGCCGCTCTCCCGGCCTGGGTTAGCGCTGTCCTCATCACCAACAGCAACTTTGAAGGCATCACCGCTGGCAAGCCCTTCGAGATCACCTGGTCTGATGCCGCTGGTCCTGTCACTCTCACCTTGAAGGATGGCCCTGCTGGTAACCTCGAGACTGTCGGCGAGATCACCTGTATGTTGCGCCTCAATCCAATGACAGACTCATCGCTAACAAGATATAGCTGGCCAAACTGGTGAGAGCTACACCTGGGTTCCTTCCGCCTCGCTCCCTTCAGGCACCACTTATGCCTTGGAGATCAGCGATGGCACCGATGTGAACTACAGCAAGCAGTTCTCGGTTGAGGGTGGTTCCGCCAGCAGCTCTGCTAGCAGCTCAGCCACGAAGACTAGCACCTCTTCGGCTGTGTCGTCTACCACTGCTTCCAGCACCACCACTACTAGCAGTAGTGCGTCGTCGACCAGTTCTAGCAGCTCTGAGTCGTCCAGCGCTACCTCTAGTGGTTCTAGCACCTCGTCTAGCACTCATGCTAGCTCCAGTAAGTCCAATTAACGTGCTCAACTATCATGAAAAAAATTAGCTGACAAGATGACAGCTTCTTCCGCCTCCAAGACTTCGTCGGCGTCTACTTCCCAGACTGCCCCGCCCAACACGAACGCCGCTCAGACGGTGGTGCCGTTTGTGGCCCCTATGCTACTCGCCGTTGGTGCCGTCTTCATGTAAGCGACTGAGACATGATCTGCGCCTTTAATCCCGATGTAGCATGATGGTTCTTTTTTCGCCTGGGGAGTTTCGTTGTACAAAATAAGCTTTTGCCGCATATAAAATGGCACACTATGGTAGTTGACGGTTAATGGAAATGAAGCATTTGCTTTCGCGCTTTGAGTTGAGGGGTGTCGCTATTATCGCACGAGGAATTCTAAATATGGCTTAAAGCGCTTTGTGGATGCTCTCCGTTGTATAGCTACGTAACGTGTCTCAGACTCAATGTATAATCTTCTCAGCGACGGAATAATGTGCTTGTGCTCGTGCTTGCATGTATATGGAATCGTCGTGGTAGATTCTGCTTCGTGGTACATGTGATTGTGTAGGTTGTTGTACCGTGGTGGTGAGACATGATTCACATTGACGTCTACGGGTAGATGATACAATGTGGTTGTGAGACATCGGATAATTGCAGAAAGTTCGGTGGGTACAGACATACAGGCATGATTGTTACATGCCTTTGCCGTCGTGACTCGGTTGCGACGATGTGGCGATGTGATAGTTGTGACGGGCGGGGGAATTGCCATGACGTTGATGTTCTTATTGTGGCGAGGAATGGGAAATACGAAGCATCTGATCTGTCGATTTGTGCGGATGATCTTATAATGTGTAACCTCTCGGGTTGTTGTCACCATCGTCAACGCCGCGTAAATTGCTTGAGGTGTTTAGAATTATCGCGATTCCCCTACTTTTCCTCCTACGACTATGTAATCAAGTGCACAAAGGGATTATTAGCACCGAGCAGGGAAAAATATAAAATCATGGACGATGTATGCCTGGTTTCTATGTATAGTAGACTCTCGATGAACTACCTCTTTACACATCAATACCTAGGAAGATCTAGAATTCAACGCATCTCCCCTAAGGTCTCTTTTCTCCCCCGATTTTATGCAGACCCGCCTAGATCGCCTAAACAATGCATACCAGTCCAGTCTCGCGTGCCATAATTGAGGAAATCCGCTCATCCCACTCATCCATCCATCGTGTCAAAGCACGATAATCACAAGCAATGCCCACCGCGTTTCGGATCCGAATGATCTTTGATCCACTGATCGAGTCTGGCCAACTCCTTATTTAGATAGGTTATAGCCTTGATAGCTTCTCGCCTTCGTTCTTGGTTCGCGTCATTAAGTTGCTCGACTCTTTGACGGATCTCCTCAGCGGCACCTATCTCTGGCTGCCTAAGCTCAGACTTCAAGAAGGGTAGGAGGGTAATAGCCATAGTTCGCCTCGTACCTGGTTCAAAGTCCCCTTTATCTAGCTCCCCTTGGAAACGTTCAGCCGATTTCAAGTCATCCTGTGAAAGTCGTAGTTCACGCTCGCACTCTGCGCGTCGAGCAAGGGCCGCCTTCATACCTGCCACCTTCAAATACTTAGCCCTGTTCCTTGCAGCGTCTAAGCTCTTCCACAACTGGGAGTAGAGGGCGGGATTCCCTATCATGTTGTCCGAACCTGTTACGAACCAGCCATTGGCCACATTTCTATCCCATTTGGTCACCGACTTCCTCTAGAAGTCGACCTCGCCTCGAAACACCTCTGGGTCGACACCGGGCAATACTTTCTCAGCGAGGTCACGGCGGCCCATTTGGGTAAAGACGCGGCGTAATGTATCGTACAGATTGGTGCTCCTGTTCTGTGTGGTCATGGCATCGAGCTGTGCGTCGCTAACTCCCTTGCCTCCTAGTAGCTCGCGGGCTTTCTCGCGGCCCTCACGCTCTACGGACTTGTGCATACTGAGTGCTGCTAATAGATGACCTGCTGCCTCTGCGTGGCAATTCATGTTGATACAACTGACACCTAAGTTGTATCGTGCTCGCACAAAGTTAGGTCGCAGCGTTAGTGCTTTCTCGTAAGCCGCGATTGCCTCTTCACTCTTGCCGCTGTTGGCCAGCGTTGCGCCCAGGCGATTCCATAACAGGTGTACCTGTCCCTGTTGGTTCGATGCACCCAGTTCCGTTGACGCTAGTGCAGCTGAGAAGCAGTCTACAGCCTTGTCGTACTCTTCAGCGCCGTAGAATAGTACACCCAAGCCGACTTGTACATCTGGGTCCATATGCTCGCCATCCGGACTTAGCCGGGCTGCATTGATGAACAGCTCCGTAACACGGTCGTGGAGCCTCTGACGCTCGGTGAAACCTAATTCGGCAGCTGACGAAACATCGTTAGGCGAGATGATAGAAGGGTATCTGATAGAAAGCCATCGCTCCAGTGTTCGGTACGCTATACTGTCGTAGCCTTCATTCGTGTAAGAGACCGCCAACGTCATGAGTGCAGGTGCGTTATTCGGGTCGAGCTTCTTCGCCTGCTCAAGTGCTCGGATTGCTGCCGTCTCCTTTTCGTTCTGTGCCTGGGCCATGCCTAGCTGGACCCAAGCTTCAACATGCGTAGGGTCCTTATGAGCTGCAGCCTCAAAAGCAAGAGCAGCAAGGGAGAGATTGCCACCCTCCTCCACGATTCGCATACCCTGCTCGAAAGGGTTGTCTGTATTATTGAAGAGGTTATCATCTTCGAAGAGATAATTCTCCACTTCAGGGTCGCCGATCAACCTGGTGTTAGCGCCTGGCATGCCCCAGTCGAATCGCTCATCGCCAAACCGATCACTCCAGTTGGGATCTCCTAGCTGTTCAATCCACTCTTCCTCATCGAGCGTCTCTTTCGCAGCAGCCTCTTCTGAGCGGATACCTCTCCAGATTGACTCGAAATCACCGAACTCGTTGGTTTCCGATTCCAAGATCTTTTCATCTAGCTTATTCAGTTCCGGCTCTAGTGCTGCGGCTTCGTCACCTTCTTTCGTCTCTGTTTCTTGCAGTTCCAGTTGCTTAAACTGTTCCTCCCACTGCGAATCATCGAGCTCAACAACCTTTTCCTTCCCCTTTCCTTTGTTTTGTTCGGTCCTATCTGCGAATTGTTGGGGTGCGGCACCGTACATAGGCATCCCGGCCATACCGTAGTTCATGCCCATGCTGTTCATTCCCATTCCCATACCCATTCCCATCATAGGGGATTGATATGGCATGGCTGACGGCATAGGGCTTGCTCGCGATGAGGTAGCTTGGTTGGTCATCTGCTGGAACTTGGCGTAGTCCTCGGGACCGAACTGGGTGCCTTGGGGTACCTTAAAAGCCGACTCCATTGCAGCTTGGGGATTGTGTTGGAATTCGTTGGCCCATGCGGGCGATGTCGAGTTCGCTCGCAAGTGAACGCCATGCATGGGGT
This sequence comes from Hypoxylon trugodes, assembly GCF_022578975.1. Lineage (NCBI taxonomy): Eukaryota > Fungi > Ascomycota > Sordariomycetes > Xylariales > Hypoxylaceae > Hypoxylon > Hypoxylon trugodes. The sequence goes on along the minus strand of NW_026250019.1, from coordinate 3,452,698 downwards.
GATCTAATCTTATCTGATTCATGCCCTCGAGCGGCATGTCGGGCAAGCGACCGTTCTGTTGTAGGAAACCGTTCATCATCTGTAAGGTTAAGTTGTTAGTCTGTGCATTTGTCATCCATAGTCGCTGGATTAATTCATACCTCATCTTGCGGTCCATGCTGCGCGGCACTGCGAAAACCACCTACACCACCCTGGGGAGTCCCGTTCCTAATGCGATCCCGTTGGAGGCTGTTATCCTCTTGGGTATGCTTGGTGAATTGGCTGAGGGGGTTGCCCGCAGTTGAGCACTCGGGTCCGCCGAGAAAAGACATGATGGAAAGCGATGTACCGGTCGGCAACCGTTAATTTACGGAAAGAATAAGGTTTCGCGGTAGGACGGATTGTGATCGTTAGAAAGAAAATGGCGGTTGACTATTGTCAAAAACCGTTGATTGAGTTTTGGTAGAAACGATTATTTAGAAGTGGTGGTGGTGGAAAAGCGGCGGTGTTTGATATGTGCAAGCAAAGAACAAGAATGAAATTTGCAGTGACAAATCAAGTTGCTGATAGAAAGGATGGATGAGTCAACGGATTTGTGTAGTTGAAGATGGAAAGAATGATTTACGTAGATGGAAACATTGAATGTTAGAAGGTTCAGGTTTAGGTAGATAGATACCCCAGCTACCAGAGTCGTTGTTTCCGTCGTTTTTTTACAAATCTACCAGTGAGGTCACTTGCACTAGCCTACCCAAGCTGCCCAAGATGCCGAGGAACCCTGCGGGCAAGAAGCCGGTAGGTACCTTCAGTACCCGCCGAGGCAACCGTTTACCCCACCAAAGTATCGTGGTTTCCTTCCATTTGGCTGTGGAAAGTGGCCAATGCATCGTAACATGCCACTTCCACCTTCATATGCAAACTATATTTTATGCTTGTGTACACACGTATTGATATACTAGTTTATGAAAGCATGGGGCCCCATCTTCAGTGTTTTACAGCTGTTTGCGATAAAATCTAGGAATTGCATGTTATAGATGTGTATAAACTATGAGTAACAAACGCGGGAATTTACTGGTAACTCATTAGTAGAACGGAGATGTCATATATTCAGTCCCTTTTATACATGAAATCATTTCGTGGCAACCGCATGGGACTCTAATTTGAATACGGTTCTTTTACACCATGAATATGCGTGTGTTGTTACATACAATGGCCCGATTACCCAGCTCTTAAAGAAGGTAGGACATATAAGCTAAGGACCAGATCTCATCCACGTCGTGTCAGGCAAATAGGGCCTGCGTTTCCCGATCCCATAGTTTGCATATCCCATCGTCAACCTCATCATATATATCCGTGGCTACGTAAACTTAAGAGGCGCAACACCGGACTCGCAACCGACGACCCGAAGGGAAAAAAAAACCTCATCCCCATCGTCAGTCACCCAACCACACTCTATTCATTGTAGTGCCCGAATTCGTTTTGTTGCCCTCCCCTGTTGTTTCGGTTTGAGTAGCTTGGTGAACGGGGAGTTGAGTAGTCGATGCGGGGGACGCGGTCACCGATCTTGCATTGGGACAGTTTCTCGAAGGCCGCAATAGCGCTCTCGACATCAGTGAAGTCGGCATGGGCAAAACCGCGCGGCCAGCCCGTGTTACGGTCGACGGCAACGCGGACGTCTGTTACATTCTCCAATCCCTGGAACAGCTGGTTGAGGTCTGCATCTGTCGTCTCGTACGGGATGTTGCCAATGAATAGTGAGCTGGTGGGTTCCTTGGGAAGGTTATCGGGCCGGGGTCGATCTGATCTCGTGTTCTCGCTTTTGGGTAGTACCTGGATGCATCGTCCATGCCAAAACGATCTGTGCGCCTCCGCAATCGCCTTTTCGGCGGACTCCTTTTCAGCGTATGTAACGAAACCGAAGCTACGAAGTTGTTAGCCATATCCATGTACTACGATAGGGGAAATATGTGCTAGCTAGCCCAGCAATGATGAAAACGAATTAGTGCTTTCACTTACCCTCTGCTGACACCACGATTATCCCGAACTAAGTTCAACTGAATAATCTCTCCGAACTTTTCGAACGCCTCCCGAAGATGAGCGTCAGTAGCATCGAAGTTGATATTGGAGACATAGATGCCATGGCCTCTGTTAGCATTAGATCTCGATTCGGCCGGAGTGGTAGTTCCCTCTTCGACCTTCTCCGACTCTTCGTTGGCCATCCGCGACGTCTGCGAGAAGTAGCGGGTTAGCGGTAGCACCGCAGTAGCGGATTTCGCGTTGGCCCTTCCCATGCGCATGGCAAGGGAAGCAACCTGCTGTCGAGGGACAGCGACGGCAGCGATGGAGGATGAGCACGCTGCTCTAGCAGCTGCGCGACGGAGGGAATGCCTATTGAGTCCGAAATATTAGTTTTTGTCCGTAATAACCGTAATATAATTGACGAGGGGGTGGTGCTCTTACATGATGAAGAGAATTGATATTTAATTGAGGGAAAACAAATTGATTCTCTTGTTTGACAGGCGGGTACTTCAACTTCTCACGAGGATGTAAATTAAAGTGTCGCTTGTAGTATTGCAGCACTTGAAGAATTTCGATAGTTTTTTTAACAACAGAAAAAAATTTCGGCTCCATTGATTCAATGTCCCGAGCACGCTAGTACGAATAAGGCTAGACTGATTGAAATGGTACGCACTATACTTCAAATTTTACTAATAACTTCCCATATCGATAACGCCTTATCAACCAATAAGTCGGAACAATAACCAAAATGTCACTAAAATGGTTGTCTTTTTCTTACACATACAAGCAAGATACCTGCGCCTTATATAATTAAAATAAAATATTATGATTGCCCTTGAAATTCGGCGTCGGCATCGAGTCATAAGTGCCTCTACTTCTACCTAGGTACAGATGCCTAGGTTGCCTTACAGCCATATACCTACTCTAGACACATACATCATGTAGGCTGCGAAATTGGTAGCCCACCATCTTACACCGAATGAATATAGGCCAATCTTGCAAGGTAAGGTAGGTATTTCACGTATTGATTGTTCCGAGCTATACTCTATCTAACCCCGATGTCCCTTGGGTACGTGATCGACTCTCAAAGGATCGTTGCACGTTGTCCTAACTCCCGCCAGCAACCCCCTTAACCATTTTTTTCCCTGTCTCCACGATATCCCTCTGCCTACCCCGTCCCAGACGTATCGCCCCATCGATAGCAACCCTCGTGAATTTCAAACAGCCCTGTATCGTGACATGAATGTAGCCGTGTAATAAAACGGCGGGTATATATGCATATATACACACTATAGCAGTCCCAACGCTAGGACTAAGACAGATGCAATATAGTGCATCAAAGCGAAACTCTTACGAGTCTGCTTGTCCTCTAAAGTGCGTCTCTAGCTGGTAGCTGCAAAAGAATAGAATTGCGCACACCACTCTCCTCTTTAGGATTACCGAAGAGAAGAATTCCCCAGGCACTAGAAATTCGAAGGTCGAAATAATTGATCAATGATCGGCCAAATCCTTAGCAATCATCGGTAAGCCAGAAGGAATCCAGAAGCCATCCCGTCTCGCGGTTTTTCACCAACGCCCAAATAACAAAACACTAGATAATAACCTTAGTCCGACAAAGTATCCTCTGTACCAAGTCCGAGTACGCCTTGAGTTCCGTTAGGTGCTCGTCGGCAGCCCAACTAGAAATAACCGAGTGTGATAGTAGCCGTCAACTCGTAGGGGTATCGATATAAAAGCGTAAAGTTTCTAGTTTTTTTATGGCTGCCTCTCCCGTATAACACGTTTACAACAACAAAAGAAAGTTTTCGAATGATCGTAGTCGCATCCTTACTAGAATCGATTTTGCTGGAATCCGTTGGGCCTCTGGCCTTCATACTGGACACCAGTCATAGAGTCTGGTCCATTAAGAGCCCTTAAAGGAGGTAGTTCTGGCCGAGGCGGTGCGCCATAGGAATCACGACCATAAGGGTCCGTTGGCGGCTGTGGTGGCATAGGTTGATTCGGTGCGCCCTGACCTTGTGGTAGACCTGGTAGGTTTCCGCGTAGTTGCGCATTCTCCATGCGCATCCTGTCTAGTTCGCGACGTAGCATATCCGCTTCTTGTATAGCTGTTTGACAATGCCCTGACAGAGTTTTGATGGTATCGGTTTGCTTCTGGTGTTCGGCGATGGCTAAAATGAAATTAGTTCGGTACGTCTACGAGTCAAATTGTGCAACGTACCCTTCGTGAGTATCTCCCACTTGGAAGCTTTCGATCCTCTCTCTTGTGGCATCAACTCGCGCAACTGATCGAACAATTCTTTCATCTCTGTCCTACGTTTCCGCTCCGCAAGCTTGTGGCTCTGTCGCAACTCAGGCGTCCTACTGTATGGCTGGTTACCGCTATGGGGGCTCGATTCCTCACTATGGAGATCTGAAAGCTGCTTGTGTTGAAGTGTATGATGATGAATTGTTTGCTGGAAGTCTGGCGCCAGGCCGTCATCAAGTCGTCGTTGTCCCGGGGGTAATCGAGATTCAGTCGTAAATTGACTGCTAGCAATTGACTCCGCAATACTACTCCGTCTCGAATCGAAGAATGTGTGGTTGCCAACTGAAGAAGGCAAACGGCTCACACCCACCTCATCCTCTGGGAAGGCCCAGGCCTGACCTTTAGTGGGTTCCGCGGCTCTCGCGATAGTGCTCGTGGCGGGACCAGTAATAGCCGGTGCTGTTCGAGCAGCCTTGGGATTTTGCCCTTCAGGTGTGCGCTCAACATTAGGCTGGTACCCATTTGATATCCTATGTACGGAGAGATGGTCCATCCCCACGCGGGGATTCCGCTGCTGCGCTAGGGCCCCGTGGATTGATGTCGTCGACTGGTTCTGACTAGCATAAGGAGAACCACCACCCAACCTTAAATCGCCAAAGCCCTGGTTAATCCTGCTGTCAACGCTCTCCCGTCGAGAATCCGGTCCAATACTGGCTCCCCCTATCGACAATCCACCTGGTATAGAGTCTAATGATTGAGGTCTTTCAAAACGTCCGCTGCCCGGTGTCGTTGGCGACACCATCGACGCCACACTCATGTTACTCGACGGAGATACTAATGGCTGGGGTACTAGTGTCGTCGTGGTCGGGGAGGGAGTCTTGTCCTGTACCGAATGGTATACATTGATGCCTATGCCGGAGGCAGCCGATGTATCTACAGTCACAGTTCAGTTAACAATCTTACCATTCAACTCCATTTAAACGGCATAGCAAGAGGATTCATTACATACGTTTGCTAGAAGCATCGGTGCTTGAATAATATGCCGAATCACGGTTTTCCTCGGGGGCATTTAGGACTGTCGCCAGCCCAGCTGGGAGTTTCTGCGACGCTGGCCGAGGCTGTTCCGCCATTTTTGAAGATTGGAGTATTTGATTTAGACTACAAATGAGCTGGAGAATGAATCGAGGCTTTATAGGCTTTAAAATAGACGGTAAGATGTCAGAAGACTACTTTAATATTCGTTAAGGCCACGGTAAGTGTTGAAGAAGTTTGGACGCGCGCGAGGACGGACGTGGTAATGTCGTGGTATAGGAACTAGTTCGTCCTTCCTAGTACAGGTGAATCGGTGGCGGGTGACTTAGGACGAGACGTCCAATGCGATTTACATTGGCGAACGGATCAGAGAAACTAGCATTGACGACTAGAAGTCCAATTGCTGATCAGGCGCAACGGGATCGTCGAAAGCTTTGAACTTGGCGGATAAACCCAAAAAGCAAGAACGAGCGCGGGAGGGTGAAAAAAACAAGAGGAACTAACTACCTAGTCGTAGTAGTAGTAATAATAATAGTAGTAGTAGTAGTATCAAAGTAGTAGGAGTAGTAAAGAGTAGTCAAATAATAGTAAAGAGGCCGATGGGCAAACTAAAATGACGGGTCGCGAGGCGTCAGGAGCGTGTCTGATACCAAGACCCAAGCGCAAACATATGGCATAACGAAGATGCGCATCTAAGGAACTACGTTGTAAGAACTTCGATCTAGACGTGTGGGAAGTGGAAAACGGGAAAAAGGAAGTAAAATGGGAATTTTTTAATAATTAGGAGTGTCAGTATGTATGTCAGAGGAAAAGATCACATAGCCCCCCCAGTTCAAAAGTTCCCAAGTCAGCACGGGGCTCAATACTATGTAAGTAGTAGAAAAAGTGACAAGGCCCCCGTTGGTAACCCCAAGTGTGTAAAATGTGAGAGTAGTAGTAGTGTAGTAGTAGTGTGTATCGTAGTGTGTGTAAGTGTAAGGGGAGGGGGAGTGTGTATCTTTCTAAAGTCTTAAGGTCTAAAGTCTCTTCTGAATTAAGGAAGAGGCCTGGAGGGACCTTAGACTGGGGGTGTGGGACTGGGGGGGGTCGAGGAAGCTTTCTGAAAATTGAAAGCAAATGGGAGAATGGGAAAAAAAGGAACTAGCCCCCCCCTTGTTGAATCGAAGGAGGGAGCGGCCCTGTTGCGCGCGTGGAGGAACTGCAAGAGAAATAAATGGCAGGTGAAAAAAAAGAGCCGAGAGGACGACCATTCCTACCTTGGTTATTGTTCCTAAACTATGTACACATAATCTACATACTACTACCATACTACGTATATATGTACATCATGTAGGAGGTAAGTACGGTTGATGTACGTTCGATGGTACTGTACATCCCGTACCTACCCTAGTCCCCTAATCCCTACGAAAGAAACATGCAGTGCATACATGTATTAGGTATGTCGGTACGTACCTACATGAAGCACTTATGTACGTAAGTATCTAAGTACCTCAGTAGATATTTAGACGAGCATTTAGTATAGACGGGGACGTGCAATTCAATTGAGCATACATATGTAGTGCAGAAAAGAAGAAGAAAAAAAAAAGGCCAAGCCGCCTATACGGTACATAAGTCATAGCCCAATTCTAATACACTGGACGATGCGTCCGGCTTTTTAACTAAGGATTTTTTGTCGCATGGCTATTTCCAGGAAGATCGCTAGCGACTATACTCGGAGTAAGAGTATACAGTACTTACGACCACATCGATTTCCGACTAGCGTGTCACTAATGCGCCGCCTTCTGTTTCTTTTTCCTCGTGGCGCGTAGTGTACCGGGCACATGTGAGGAAGGTCGAGCAGGGATCCCTTCTGCCCATGTGCATGGAAAGTGGATACAGGACCATGAGCGGCACCGTGGCCGAAGTTATGTACATGCCATCCCATGTTTGTACATGAGATACCTTGCATGGGTCAAGTATCCAAGTACTTAGCAAGGTAGCACGCATATAAGCACAGAGAGGTATTGTATCAACTTTATGTATTCTAGCTTCAATCAAATGCACAAATAAAGTAGAGAGTACCTCTTCTATCCACTCCAGTTCCAACCAAATTCCTAATTGAAACGAACTCGACTAGGTACCGAAATACAACAGGACAAATAGAGCGTCAGCAAGAAGGCTCTCGTTCTCTACGAAGTATATGTACCTAGGTATCTAAATAGTTCTTATTTCTATTCGATGATATCTTATCTAATTGGAACCGGAAAGGCCGAATCATAAGAATCAAGGAGAGAGAATAGAAAAAGGATGAGGGATGCTAGTGCTTCTAAATTCTTCCTCTTCCTTCAACCATCTTAAGATCCAAACTAAGAAAAAAACGAGAGTTGTCTGTGTGTGAGAGCAAGCGAGCGAACGAGGATCATAGCGGGTCGGGTCTACTGCCCGAGTCCAGGGAACTGGTGGCCTGTTTGAGTCCGTGAATTTACAAGGACTCCCTCTACGCTGGGACGAGCTTGGGCAATTGAAGCGAACTTGAAGGGAAAAGGATAGGGGAGAAAGAGATCCAAGCCTGTCCCATGTAAAAGCACAAGTTGTCTAATGGCTCGTGCTGGAACCATCTGGTGCCCAATAACGGATACCAGTGCGGTTGGTAACAAGATCCTGGAGCGCCGATGTTGTACGGGGAAACTCTCTACAAGAACGTTTGGTAAAGGATTTTATGACAAAGATCTAGATATCGTGAAATCCTTACTTCGGTAGTAAAGTTTCCAAACCATCAAGCAACAGCTAAGCGTATGACGGGATTCCATATTCATAAATTTTACTGACCAACAGTCGGAATAAACGATATGCTGACCAAGGAATAACCGGCAGTCAATAAACTAGCAAACGCATTCAAACGCTTCAGGTGAGATCATACGTCAGGTAAGCCTACGATCGAAACCAATATACTATGAGAGCCGTCAGAGCCGTTATGAAGGATATATGCAGAAGGGATCTATACCTGGGGTACCTAAATACATAGGCAAATATGTATTCTTCTATTCAATCTTTCACAATTCTCAAATGAGCTACGGATTACACTAGTATTGGATTTATCAATTAGCCTAGGATGCATGTAAAGCATCATGTACAACTACGTTACCGTCGGTGTCCCTGAAAAGAAGTAATGCCCGAACAAGTGTCAGTAAGTATCTTCATACACTAACATGCCTATTATGTTTGGTTATGTACCTACCTCTTATATAGTATCCTTACAAAGTACACATAGTACATGCCGACAAATTCGCTTGGATCCGCTGTGGTGGAAGAATCTACCTATTATGTGTTGTTTATTACTGGAGCCTTCTTACGATACCTTGGCTATCCACGATCCTCCCGCCGCCACGTGAGGTATAGGTGCATATTAACCACACACACACACACACACACACATAATGCCATTTAGTAGCTCGACTAGCCGCTAGCCTGGTCTCGAGAGACTAGACCTAATACACTCCCATGTGTTAGTTGGCGAATTGTCGACTGCGTGTTATGCAGCAGCATATACCATGAATTATGCGGGGTGCGTTGCCAATGGATAGCTTTCCGACCGACCTGTCAAAGATGAATTGATCGTGTAGCTCGCTCGCAGGGCTGCTACATAGGACAGGATCTCCCATGCTGCCGACCTCGTCGCACACTACAAGGCAGACAGGCCTCAAGATCTACAAAGAGAAAGAAACAAGCTTCTCCACCGGTTTAGCTATAGAGTACATATATACACATGCACACGTACATAACGCATGTACGCCCCCTCTCATGAGCGGTGGAGACGCTGAGTTACTACAATGGTAATATGGCAAACAAAGTGAAGTCACCGCATAAGAAACGAAAGAACCCAATGCAGCACAATTGGAAAAGCTAGCTACGGCTTCTTACATCGCCTTGGCGAGGTGTTACCTGCCTACCAATAGCGCATCAAAGAAGAAGATACTGGAGCGCAAAGTATTCATCCTTTATTCATTAGAAATAACTGTCTCGGGATAAGTCAATTGCTCCTCATACGGGCTAAAAGCGCGGGATCGACGTCTGCCTAAGTGCTTGGTCATGGACTCGTCTCATTGATGGAGCCTATTCGCCTTACTGTATAAACCGGAGGAAAAGCATTACATTAGCTAGGCAATTGAGTAGTTTCTTTGTTACCTAACTATATCGCCAACTCAACAATACGATAACATGCACGAGAGCTGCTATGGAAATACTTTGTCAGCCTTAGTCAAATGAAGGGCTATACCTAAACGGCCTTCATTTAAAAAGATGGTTCGTCCCTGTTTGACAAATCATCAGGGTCCTATATATGATCTTATATACCTAGGTATGCTTTTTTCCTCCCGTCCCGTAACATCCAAGATAAAAAGCACTATATTGAATTATGCCTATCGAGAGGTAATATGGTGGTGCTCCGGCGAATAATAATTCTCTCGCTCCCTCAAGCGATTTCCTTCTACACGAGCGTCTTGCATTCTTGGGACGAATAGACCTATCACGGAAGGTCCGCCAAGGATGGAGCACACAAACATGACGGGAAGACACACGCCATCTCGGATTGCCGCTTGTCATCGGTCGGTGTGACATCTTATCATAATTCATTTTCGGTGTGCTGCACCGGTTTACTACTATGTTGGATTTCTTTTTTGTTCTTACTTCCCGGAGCACTATGGCAGTATGGTAGGGGAGATATGAAAGGCATAGGCACAGTGTCCGGATCGCTACTCAAGGGAGCATCTGTTTGTCTTGCAGAATTGCCGCGCCTCATGCAAGTCTTGGGTGAGACCTTACCCAGGTCCCTCTCATTTGGGCGAATAGGAAGCTAAGAAAGCTGTACAACTCGATATACTTCGTGGGTCTGTATGCATGTTGTGTATAAGGGGTGGGTGGAGGCCATTCACTAAAGCCACTCCTCTCCGCTTTATACAGTACTAATGCTTGCCCATTCAATGCATCGTACAAATGAAGTACACAAAGTACACGTAGATTAGTTCGAATCTATAGTATGTCTATATGTATATGTAGGTAGAAAAGATTTCCACGTGGTTGGCGGCGTTCCACACCAACTCGAGTCAGTCACATCTCTACTATGTACAAGAAGAATTCATCTTCTTCTAATTGTTCCTTCGTCTTTTTCTTACCTGCTTTTAGAGACATTCCACGTAAATATAGGCTACAGTGGATTTTATACCATGATGTAAGACTACATATCGACAGTTGAAATAACATGTTCATTAAGCAATCTGGGGGCCAACGGCACTTCTAACGTAAATCGACCTATGTGATAGCCTACAGGAGGGTACCGTAGAAGTTGGGCCAGTGAGATTTCTTCATGTATGATAAAAATCGGTACCAATTATAATTAGGTCTAGGTTCCATGTCTGCAAGGCGGATAACGGTGATCGTGGTTCCCACTCCTCCCCCTTCTTTCCCCTCCTGAAGGTTTTTTTCCCTTCTCTTTCATGGGACATGGCCGGCTCCGTTTAGGCTCGCAGGTCTTCCCCATCCCTTTCCCCCCCAAACTTCGTGTGAATGTGGGCGCGGCACGCGGCATGCCACGTTCCTCCTACGCTTTAAAGGGAAAATTCCCTTTACTAGCGTCCCCGCCGGTATCCCTGATTCCCTGCGCCGGGCGCCAAGCTCGTCCCTCTGTACATGGTGGTAGCATGGTAGCAGTAGTAAGGCTAACATGAGGCAGGGGTTTTCGGTGATTCTCGTCATTTCGGGAGTAAGATCCAAGTCCTGGCTCGGCCGTTCCCTATCCTTTTTTGGCCGAGCTATTATTCGATAGCCCCCAGATCTGATATTAGGAGGCAAAGCCTCATGGTGGCCCGTGGTTCGAACCCTTGCCAGCCTCCAGGTTCGTGATTGTATACATATCTCCCTATGCTACGGTACCGTATGTCTAGTTTTCCATGGCACTCAGGGAGAAATTCCTCTCGGTCAAGAAGCATTTGCCAAATAGGTATGCTCTTTCTTTATAGAGCCTATTCCTCGTATCACCCAACACCCTATACGCTATCCTTATATAGGTAACTTATTAACCCTTTTCTGCTTACTGTACCTATGGACAAAGAATGCCAAGACCTTCTCCAAGGATACGATCAGCCTTAGTGTTGTCAGCAGCTTCTACCAATGAAACGCATTTCAGCATTTACTGAAAAAGTTATAGTAACTTACACTAGGCTCGCCATAGCGCTCAGTACCTGGGTATGGCGGCGCATGAGTCTACAACATACATAAAACCGGAAGACGTTTATTACCACAACGACTATAAAGGGGAAAATCAGGTCATCCGGGGTGTTCTAGTGTATATGATCTGTTCGGGCCGGCACTAGGGAAGGAAAAGAAAGAAGAAAAAATAACGATAATGCTACCTACCTCTAACCGACGTATTAAATTCGATGTAGAAAGCTACCTAACTCCTCCTTACATCGACGGGGACGCTCGCAACAGTGCCGACTTCAACTATCTAAGCTACTGTAAGGATTATCTAAACGTTCAACCCACCGGACCTACTCTTGGAAAGGTGTTAAAATACATACCAGCCGCTTGCGGGCTGGGGTCTTGGTAAATGGATCGCCAAACTATTGGATGCGAGAAAAGAAAATACAGCATTCTTTATTTTATTTTTCATCGTATCAGTTTTTCGCCGCTGTACGCCTAGTTAGGTACACCTCCATTGTGGCTATTGCTTTTCTCTTGATCGATGCACGGGATACAGATCTACTGGAGATGGTGAACGCGATCTAAACCCCTTTCTCGCCCAACGTTGCGTAATTCATATTTCGCACGAGACTAAGTAATAGTATAGTATACCTATAGCAACTATCTATTTATCATGCACGTGCTAAGTTGTGGGGGTTCCAAGAGATCTAGCCTTACATACTATAACGTACGAAGCTATTATTGTGTACACAGTGTTTTGAATTCCCCGACCGAAATAAACCGCGCCGCGATGACCACCTAATACATTAAATACAGCGTTCATAACTTCAGCCACCATCGTATTACTACGGGTGCTTCGATCTTTCAATAGAATCTTCATCCTCTGGAGTTTGCCGTGCCCCCTGCCCATGTCTACGGTTATCGTATACGTCAACGCCACCCAAATCGACTCGTCTTTTCCGGATAGGCCTCAGAGAATAGCCGCGCCTCCCTGTCTGCTAGTTAGGCCTTACTTACACGTGTATGTAGGCAGTTAGATGTTGCGCGGGAGATCCCCGTGCAGCAACTTCCCCTTTCGTCAAATCCAAGCCAATTCCTTCTGGATCACCATTGCATCACAAGTCGATTAGTACCATCTAGTGGCTTTTCTTCCTTGCATCGTTCTCGTTCACCTCGGCCTCTAGGCTTCATGTGCAGTAGTTTAAAACATACCAAGACCAGAAGAATAACGATCGATGCTCGTCTTTCAGCAATCTCATAGCAATCTAACAGTTTATGTCTTTGAAAACATATACCTTGGCCCGCTAGATATCGCCGAAGGAATAGAGATCGGCGCGCCATTCCCGTCGGGGACCATTCCGTTGCGTCGCATAACTCTCGAGGGCCTTCGTACGTATGAAGGGGGACAATTCACCTTGACGCCTGGGACCATGGTCGTTTTGTCGTACCATGTACTAAATCCGCAGGGCAGGTAACCTCTTTGATCCTTCAAACAAGCTTGGCCAACTGCGGTGTAATATTATTATATAGATGCAGGCCGTACGGGCATGCCACGAGCTGAAAGATCGGTATCCTAGCCGGAACTAACTGGCCCCTGGGTCTTGGTTTCGCGGACCCGCCTATAGGCCGCCCACGTTCTGTCGTCAGCTTTCGTGCTTACTGGCCTACCCACTAACCCACTACTCGGGGGCGCCGCAGACCCGAAAATATTCAAACTGAGGCTCCTCAGGAACGTTTCCTCGCTTCCTTGCTCCCTTAGGTAATAAGGTACGGCGGTAAGACGATTCTTACTACAGGATAATTAGGAACTTAAGCGCTTGTCATACTGAATGTTAGGACCCCCAATGCTCGCTTAGGTATCTGCGCAAATACCTAAGCAGACGTCATTATACACTATCCACCTACCTGCTTTGGTACCTAGATAAACCAAATCTCTGGATCCAAAGGCCTCCAAGATGTCTCAAAGAGATAGTAATCATTCGGCTGCACGGGATATTCAACTGGAACTCATCTAGCAAATTTTCAACCCGTCAATAGTTAGCGCCAGGGGAGACTGATTAGTACGAATTGTAACTTTCCCATCACACAAGCCGGTCCAATAGTCTCATTGTCAGCAACGCATCGTAGTACTGTCACGTCTCGCTAAATCCTAGCCCCCCAGAAGGGAACCAAAATCCTACAGCACGTACGTATCCCAACTTACATGCGTTTCTGTCGACAAAGAAATATGCGAACCAGATATGCACGGAATTCGTCCAACGATCCTCAGTGTCCCCGGGTAGTTTCAATATCTTGCACTTGTCAGTAGATCTACCTATCCTAGAGACGACACGTTACACACGTCCTTGCATATTTCCTCATAGGGAAGATGCTGGCGAGAAAAAGAACACCCCCATCTGTCACATAAGTTCCGCACCCCCAATTTGTGTCTCGCCACGTTTGCGCAGCGCAGTCCAGTCGGACGGAATTCTTCCTAACTCTCGGGGCTAGCACAGTGAGACAGGGCACACCAGACATGGGGCTTCAGGAGTCACAGCTGATTCTGTACCCTCGATACCACGTTTCCAGAGCCCCGAGATAGCGCGATCTGATGCGATAATCCGACATGGCACAGCGTAAGACCCGTCTGTCTCGGACACGGATGGCACGCTTCTCATGTGAACAGTAAATAAGTTATTAGGCAGGTAGGTTGTGACAAGTTGGTCCGCCTGAGTTTGCTTGAAAAGTCTGCCGGTTCCCGTCTAAAGCACTCACCCGCTCTACCGCTCGACGGCCGAATCTAGATCTTGAATAGGCAGGAATTCGCGACCAGGTGGTCCGTCTTCGCGGCTCTTATGTGCCGACGATCTGAGACGATCTCAAGTATAAATGTTTTTCTGTTTACTCATATATGTCTCCAAGTGTGCAATTCCGAAAAAGCCTTGTATCATATATTACCTGTCAGTCCTCACGTACCTAGGATGGCTGAATGTCTCATTCCAGCATGCTTCTCTGCCCCCTTCTAAGCCAATCTTTTACCTTTCTCCTCTTCAGCACTGAAACAATGATGCCTCGCGCTGGAATCACTGCGACAATCGGCTGTGACGCCAACGCCGTGGCTTTCTCGGGACGAATCTGGTGTAACGGTTTCAGGGGAACGAATGGCGTTTTTGCAAGACGTTCCAGCTGGTCATGAGTGATACTGGGCTATGTACCTGGGAGATGGCGGACAAGTGTCGCAACTGCAATACGCCTTGGTGTCTGCCATTGTCGTCACTCAACACAGGGGATTGGAGGGCGACTTGAAGCCAATGACAATTTATTGGGATAGATAAAATGTTATCAATTGTGTGTAAAAGTCGAGGGCTCTCTTAGGCGTCGATACTAATAAGTTCCTGGTATACAGAGTGCGATATTAAATGTATCCGATATCGAAGCTTCCTTGTTAGCAAGTAGCAAACCGTGATACATTTCACAATGTGCTATTAATTGTAGCTGTAGTGTTTGTCGAACGCGATTCTCATCGCAGAATTTTAGAACCATCTAGGTTGGTATTGAGAATTGCGATAGGGGTAAGGTATTGAGGATTATTATAATTCTGTAAAAGTTCAATCCTGTTTAATATTTCGTTCAACATTGCCCGAGTCTCTAGTGATGAAGTCCGCTAAGTAATTCGTTGTGCTTCAATTCTGAGGTCTAGATCAGCGGATCCTGCGGAGGCCGGCAGCGGACTTGCGGAGTTCAGGACTTAGCCTCCGCCATTCACGTCTTGTACGATACTTGACTAGACAGAACTTGCTTCTATTCCACTGTTACGGTATCAATATCCCACGCGACAATTTCAGTTCTACCGTCAGCCCTCAGAATTACCTATCATCATATTTCTTTCATAGTGGAACCAATGGCTCCTAGCGGTGGTGCATCAAGACAAAAGAGCTGTAATGCATGTGTGAGAAGCAAACGTCGCTGTGACAAGCGGGTACCAGCTTGTAGTAATTGCACCAAAAAGCGTTATCTCTGTGTCTACGGTGGACAGTTGGATATGCAGTTGTACAACTCCTCACTAGATGCTTCGATGAACCTAGACTCATTCTCCGGACCTTCGTCCACTTCCTGTGGAGATGGCTCTACGTTAGATGGTGACGAACTATCCGCCACATTCAGCACGGAAGTAATGAATCTATCATCTGATCCGCCACTTCAGATCGACAGTACTCTTGAATCTTTACTGGATTCAATAGCACAACATGGATTTGGTGAAACCCCCGGGCCATTTGACCTCTTGAGGCAAAGCTCGCAAGTGGCGTCTGCACCAACAGGTAAATCATTGTCGCGGGAGGATTACACGAGAATGTGGGCTATGTGTGTAAGTCTATGTTTGGGATACTAGTCCCTCTCCTACATCGATGCTTACGATTGTAGGATGAGTACGCTCCATGGCAACTATCCGACACTTCGACCAGAATTTCTTATACAGTAAACGTCTTTAAAAACTTCCATACTACGTTTGCCCAAGAAAATTCTACTATATACATGCATCGCCAACTATACGTAGAAAACCCGCCTCGTTGGATTTTACAAGCCTACTCGACGTGTGCTATCTACAAGAACCAGACAGAGGCAACTCGTGGCCTTGTTCTGAGGATCCTACACGAGAACATCAACATTCTCAAAGAAACTGCCAGTGGTACGGCACTTACTCCTTTAGAGAAGCTCGCGAGAGTACATGCTCTTATTGCTTACCAAACTATTCGCATGTTTGACGGTGATATCACGCTTGGTCAACAAGTTGATAATGATTTACCACTATTATCGGCCTGGAATGCCGAGCTAGTAAAACTGAGAGATAATCTTGAAGAATTTGCCGAGTTAGATGATGGCGAGATTCGCAAGAAGCCGCCTGAATCCTGGGAAGTGAGGATAACCGCATGCACCCAAAGTGTTTGTAGGTGCTAATTATGAATAGCGTTGGTTCTTTGCGGAAAGCGTTAGGAGGACGTACCTCATATGTATTGTTTTCGAAGCTCTCTGGGACTTGCTGAAAGGACGAAGGGTAGCTGGTAGGACCCCTAGGTCGCAAAACTTCAGCTCCTCCACTGACATCCCGGGAACACCTAGGTATAACCGATCTTGGGTACTGGAAATATGTCCATCGATGGAGTTTATCAAAACATCTATGGAAGGCTACTAGTCCCTTAGATTTCTTTAGAGCATGGAGAGAAAAGCCTATGTGGATCATATCCGCTTTCGACTTTGACGAATTCGTGCGGACTGGAACAGGAGACGATATTGACGACTTCGCCATGTTCTTCCTGGCGTTGTAAGTATCAAATTACTCCGCAACCACCCTCATCGAGAGCTGACCTCACCCCCTTAGGTCTTTTGGTGTCAATGAGATGCAAATGTTCTGCGACGAAACAAGCAGACGAACCCTAGCGTAAGGATATACGTCATATCGAGATTGTCGCCATGGGTTTCAAACTCGCCACAACTCCGCAGCTCCGTCCCAAGTCCGCACCCACAAAGCGGACTACGCGAGACGGTCGCGGGGCGTATGGGATGAACTCTACGATCCGCCATCCCATCAGAGCCATGAACTCTTTTCTATAAGTAGAGACTAAATTTAATCGCAAATGTTAAACACGGCCCTCTTGTCATCCCCAAAACTCAATATACTATCCAGTTCCCGCTCAACTTATCATCTTACTCGAATTTCAGCCATGTCATCCATTCCCACGCGTCCACTAGGCAGGAATGGCCCACAGGTCCCACGCATAGGCTTCGGCGCCATGGGCCTCTCGATCGGATACGGCAAGCCCATGCCCGACGAGCAAAGACTCGCACTACTGGACCATGCGCACCAAATTGGTGAAACATTCTGGGATACCAGCGATTTCTATGTAAACTCCCCCTTTCAAACCCGTCACGCACGTTCCATAGCACCAACGCCTGATCCCTTAATATTAGGGCGACTCAGAAGACCTCATAGGAAAATGGTTCGCCAAGAGCGGCAAACGCTCAGACATCTTCCTCGCCACTAAATTCGGCGGCGTGCCACTTGGAGATGGGGGTTTTGGCTTCCGCGGTGACATCGAACACGTCAAAGAGGCATGTGAGAAGAGCCTCAAGCGCCTAGGTACCGACTACATCGACCTTTGGTACCCGCACCGACTCGATGGAAGCACGCCTATCGAGCATATCGTGGCTGAGATGGTGAAGATTAAGGAGTACGTGCACTCGATTGATGCTAAATATAGTAGAGTTAACAAATCACCTTAAACAGACAGGGAAAAATTCGCTACCTTGGTTTGTGCGAAGTCTCTGCGGCTACCTTGCGGCGCGCACATGCTGTTCATCCTATCTCTGCTGTGCAAGTGGAATATAGTCCCTTCACAACAGATATCGAGGACGCGCAAAACGGTCTTCTAGCCACATGTCGCGAGCTCGGCGTCGTAGTCGTGGGTTATGCACCGCTCTCACGTGGTTTGCTGAGTGGACGCATCAAGAGCCCTTCTGACTTCGGACCTGACGATGTCCGCCGACTGTACCCGCGTTTTTCGCCAGAGAATTTCCCCAAGAACATGACTTTGGTCGACGAGCTGAAGGCCGTGGCGGATGGGAAGGGATGCACGGCCGCGCAGTTGACGCTGGCGTGGTTGTTGAGCCAAGGTGATGATATCTTTTTGATTCCAGGGTAAGTATTTATGATTCCCCTTTCTAATAGTGACAAAATTTTAACGGTATATGTGCTTAGTACTACGAGAAACACGGCTTTAGAAGAGAACTGCGCCGCGGCTAATGTAGAGCTCTCGACTGAAGAAGTCGCGCGAATTCGGTCCCTTGTTGACGCGGCGTCATGCCATGGCACTCGCTACTCAGCCGAACATGGATTTGCCTTGTTCGCTGATACGCCGCTGCCTGAAGACTACGCGAGAGGCAAGGCCAGCCGTCCGGTAATTACTGGAGCTTTGTATGAGTATGAGTCGAAGTAAGCGGTCGGAATGTGCATGGTAAACTGGGGGATCCTTGGATTCTCCGGACTTCGGGGTTGAGTTTTGCTCTCGGAGTTTCACTATAGAACACTGCATTATCTATCTCGCTACTCCGACTTGGCGTGAAGTTTTGTGGAAAAAGTGGCTGAGACGTACATCTAGATGTGTATGATCTTGTGTTATATTCCCTCGCACATCCCTAGTTGCCTTGCTGCTCCTAACTCGGTATCTTATTTCAATGTGTCGTCTCTCTTACCAACACAACCTTCCATCAACGAAAACTAGTCACTACAAGCAATAGAAAGTCCAATATCACTCCACACAGCCTGGCCGATTGGGATATCCACACTAGCATTCGTCGCACCTAACGCAGTCGCAAAGTACGGTAGAGCCTGACCGTTGTTCGTCACATTCTTACCTGCGAGTTGGAACGTTAGAGTACCATTGCGCTCGCACCAAGGCCTCTGCGTTAATGCCTCGAGTATTGTCGTCTCGTTGATATCGGCCCATATGAAGAAGTCGTTAGTCATCCCGGCGCGTAGTACCACGTTTAAGATATACGCCGTCCCGATTTCGGTGTTGTTGAAGTAGGTGTGGAATGTGGTGTTGCCCTGTGTCATAAGTATCAGTCTGCTTTCTTTTTCCCTTGGGGTAAGAAGGAGGGGGTGACATACGATATCCAGCGTCAGATCAGACGGATTAGGGATATGAGCCGTGGCATTGAAGTTGTCGAATTGCCCGGTATTTACGTGCGGATTGGTCACACTGAGACCCTTGAAGCTGTTAAGTCCCTTGAGTGGAACCGTCTTCCTGAAGGTAACTGGATATGCGCACGAGATACCGCGAACGTGGGCATGTGTGTCCCCCTGAACCATCACATAGATAGATTCTTGCCGTATGAGGTGCTCGTTGAATGTTGTGAGAGCATTTGAATCTGAGATGGGAATCTGTTGGCTGATGTTGACGGTTTGTAGAGCGTGTGACGTTGTTTGAGGAAAGTCGATCTTTGCGAATGCTAGAGGAGGGTTAACATCCGCTAGGTACATTGTACCTTCGAAGCCGTCGATGGTAGCGTGAGTTGAGTCATCTGTGGTAATTGTCGAGTTGATGGCCATATTTAGAGAGTCGGTTTGAGCGTTGGTGACAGTAATCCCATCAATGCTTAATTTGGCTTCATTCAACTTCTTCTGGGCCATCCTGGGAACGGCTATGAGCAACCTGGAGCCGTACTGCATCAGTAACACTGCCAATGGCCAAAAAATGTGCTTCAAAGACTTACACACATGGAACAACTATAGCCACTATGATTATCAGTAAAATTAACAAGTAAAGCCACCAAAATCGTTTACAATGCCTCTTCGTGTTCCCGCTTCCTGTCTTGTTGTTGTTAACCGTATGCATGACGCCATTGCCTTCTTCGTTAGATATCCTCGACATGTCGCCAGTTACGTAGGCTTTTTTCGGTCCTCTTTTCAGGATAGAGAAGATGTAATTCAATATCGATAGTTACGAATTTGAAGGGAATGGCGAGGCTAGAAGTCTAACATTATGAAAACTGCGGTGACTACAAGACAACATTGTCGCAAGGGATTATTCAGTATCTGCAGAACTGCCGTACCTAACTCATGTTCAGGGGCCCTTAGTCCCGGCGTACCTACCTAAGCCTATGAGTGTTGAGGACGATGATATCTCACCGATTTTCGTGACCATAAAACTCTGACTATTGCATATCAAACCTGATCAAGCACGTAGTAGCAACTTAACCATCTACCTAGCCGTAGTAAAATGGCCTTATTATTTCGGCAAAATCAACCGCACTGAGCGGTGTTCGACCCCCAACACAGAGCCACAGTATTTTAGTCACCTTACACGACATGACGCCTCACCAATAGTCCTTCCTCTTTTGGGATGAGCCGAGGCCGTCTATCCTGTTTATTCTAGAGATCAGATCAGGAGAACTATGTAGATCAAAGCCACACCTCGGTATTTTAAGAGAGCACATGTAAGTTCCCGTTCGCATGAAGCATCTGTTCGACTGGTGTGTACACAGTGGGCGAGGGTCGACCGTTGGGGGCATAACATCCCTTGAAGGTGGCGTCGTGTGATGAACCTGGGGTTAGCACTAACTCTTCTATTTCCCGTAACTACCCCGGTATAAGTTCGTAGGCTCGCGAATCATGAGAGGATAAGCCATTTTTACCAGGCTTCATGCTGCAAGGGAGGTCATGATAATGATAGCGCGTAGATCTGAATACCTTCCCCGCAAACATCGAGTGCTCCCCATGGGGTTATTAAGGACTGAACTATTGAGCCCGAGGGAATGGTGACACATCAGATCGTTCGAACGAATACTACTTGAGGTATTATTCCAGGGCTAGTTTATACAGTGTGACGTTATGAGCGGAACTCTGTGTTGATGAGCAATATTTGTATGGGATATTCTCAACCAGAACGCTGCCGGATCTATCCGAGGCCAAAACGGTACCAAAGAACAGAGAAAATCGCTTCTAACCAAGTACAGTAATCGTTAAACATATAGGCAACTCAGCTTATAGCTTGGATTTGACCTTATCCCACAGCCCGAAGGTCTCTAATCCAGCATCGCCCTCAAAGATGTCTCTCTCGACCTTTCTAGAATTAATCTGCGAGGGAATACCATTAGCCAATCTTCTCCTTCACATATTTAATAGGAAGGTAACACTTACATGTCTCGGACTCAACTCGCTCACTTTCTCCACGCCCAGCAGCCTCATGCACGTTTCCGTCTCTGCCTTCAGAACTGTGCCGTGTTTGCATCGTTAGCGACTTTCATCAAGTAACCAAAAAGGGTAATAAAAAGAAAAGAAAAAATCCTACTTTCCAAAGTCCTTTCCACACCGGCCTGCCCCCCAGCCCCCAAACCGAACAATGCCGGGCGACCAATTCCCACAGCCTTAGCACCTAGACACAACGCCTTCACCACATCCGTACCTCTCTTAATCCCGCCATCGACCCACACCTCAATACGGTCAAGCACCTCAGGACAGTACTTCCTAATCTCAAGCAACGTATGCACAGCCGGAGGCGCCGTATCCAATGCTCTTCCCCCATGATTCGACAAAATCACCGCTCGGACCTGAGGCGCATACTTCGCAGCCAAATACGCATCCTCATGCGTCTGCACACCCTTCAACACAATCGGCAAATCAGTATGTTTCGCCAACCAAGGCAGGGTAACCTTCCACGTGAGATCCGATGCTGTACCAAAGAATAACTGTTGTCCAACTCCCCCACCACCAGGTCTATTAGGTTCAGAAGCAGTCTTCACGCCCGAGGCAACTGTAACAGCGTTCTTGAAGTTCTGCTTCTCGTCCAACTCGCGTTTTCCCGGGACGGGTGCGTCGAGGGTCAGACAGATGAATTTAAAGCGGTCACGCATGCGGTTGATGCGCGCGAGCATGGCTTCGCTTTTCGCGCGGTCGTTTTGTACGTATAACTGCCATCCGAACATTTGCCCTGGTTTCGCGTCCGCGACAATTTGTTCGGGTGTCATGGATGCGTTGTTAGATATAACCTGCATAGCGCCGAACTTCGCGCACGCACGCGCGATTCCAGCTTCGCCGTCTGGGTGTCCGAGACGTGCCATCGCAGCGGGACTGACGAAGATCGGGAGGCCGACTTTATGGTCTAGGAGAGTGGTGCTCGAGTCGCAGCGGGTGCAGTCGATGAAGACGCGCGGGCGTAATAGGATGTCTCGGTACACCTTGTTATTGAAGGACTTTGAGAAAGTGTCATCGCTAGAGGAGTAGTAGTAGGCCCATGCCTTCTCAGGCATACGCTTCGTGGCGACTTGTTCGATTTCGTCGAGGTTGAGGAGGCTCTCCATTGGGGGTATCTCGTCGGCGCTTACACCTTTCTTCTCTTCCTTGGCTGCTGTCTTGGTTGTCCGGACTAGTGTCTGAGGATCAATCTTGCCTAGCTTGGCTTCAGGTTTGAGGTTTTCTTCTAATGTTCCCGGGGGATGTATGGGATCGTATTCTTCTGTGGCATCACGACCGGCTAGTTGTAAGATGATCTTGGAACCCCCCGGATGTGAAGGGAGGAACTCGGTTACATCGTAGACATTTCCATATAGTACCACCCAACAACTCTCAGACGTGGTATGCTTCACGACTAACAACGCAATGGTTAGTAATAAAATAGATGCAATGGTAAGTTTCGTTTCGTTTCTTACCTTCCTCTGCGCTTATGAGCTTTTCCGACATTTTCATAACATTTCCGAGTTACAATACGATTCACAGTTTCCTCTTCTCTACTGTCTTAATCAATTTTATTTCTCTAATTTTTTAATGCTTAAAATCTTAGAATTAGATTTAAGAAAGGGAAAAAAAAGATAGTAAATAGATTCGGTTGTATTTGACCCGCGGCAACCCGGAGAACGATCGGAGTAGGTATAGCTTTGTAACTTCCCCCGCGCCTGCAGCAATGACGATACATCTTAATGCAGATAGCGCTGTGGGGTAAACCCCAACTCGCTAGGTCAGCACTATCTAGTGCCTCCTATTGGTGGTATTATATTACCTAAATATTATATATTAGCGCTGTATTCTCCCCGGTTTAGCGGTTTCATACCTCCTACACCGCTATACATACAGCACATATTAAGGTGAAATGAGAAATATCGTGAGATGCATGTACTGACCTTTATAAGAAATCCGATCACACATAAGGACCAAGCACTTTCTCCGTCGTCGTCAAAATCTTCTCCTTAGCCTTCTCCCTCATCCTTTTCATCCATTTCTCATCCGACTTCGTCGCATTCTTATGATTCACAAGAAATATGCCTCCCGTCTCCTCACCACGTTCCGTCAACCCAGGCACCACACCACCACCCAACGGAACACCATGTCCCCCATACTTCGCACTTGTCAACATATACAAAGTCCTCTCGCGGGACTCCTCAATACTCATAGC
Organism: Hypoxylon trugodes; assembly: GCF_022578975.1. Lineage (NCBI taxonomy): Eukaryota > Fungi > Ascomycota > Sordariomycetes > Xylariales > Hypoxylaceae > Hypoxylon > Hypoxylon trugodes. Next base: position 3,429,322 of record NW_026250019.1, on the reverse strand, counting down.
TATGAAGAAAAACGCCGGGGCTAAAACAATATTCGCAAGAGCCTGCAAGAACCAATGACCTCTCCATCCACGGTTCAAATTCCCCGTATTCACGAGCCCTGGGTACGAGTGAATAAACGTAACATCCTTATGCTCCTCAGCGAGCTGCTCCATGCCCATAGTCAACATGATAGACGAGTGGCACTGGCATTTGCCACCGCCGAAGTTTCCCGGTTTCTCGAGGTTAAGGTCGTTGATATCGAAGAAAAAGTCCATCGTGCCATGGCCCAAAATCGCAAGTACTCTGCCCTGAATCGTTGACTCCTTAAGAAGCGGGAGTAAAAGCTGCGTGAACATGATCCGGGCGTAATATCCTAGGACCAGGGGCACTGCTAGACCCTCCGTCGTTTCTTCGCATTGTGATCAAATTTAGTATATACACTCTCAAACAACAAACCACGTAGATAAAGATGCATGGCAAGGTAAGGCAAAATCGGACTCAAACTCACCCTCTCTTCCACCAAAAGGCGCATACCCCGGCGTAACCAGCAACAAATCCAAACTCCTCTCCCTCTCCCTCACCACATCACAAATCCTCCTAACCTCGCTCAACAACGAGATCTCGCCCTCCGTCCAAATAAGCTCCGCCAGGGGATTCATCTCCCGCAATCGATCCAAATTCGCATTAACCCTAGTCGCCGAAGCCGCGCGGCCAACAACATAAATCCTCACCGCGTACTTCCCCTTCCCAGCCAGCACCAATTCCTCCAGCGTCGCCTCGCCGATCCCGGATGTCCCGCCTACAAACACCGCGACGCGGGGGTACGTCTCGGCGTCGAGTCGGGCGTTGGAGTCCCGCACTTGTTGGCGGGATACCGTTTGTTGCGCCGGCATGGTGAAATGGTTATATAGAGATTTAATCGCGTCCATGGTTAATAAATTAATTACCGAGGCAATTCTAGCAGACCTGAGAGAGATCTAGAAATGAATATGTCCGCATTTTATAAATTATAAAAATTTGATCTCGTTCGATGAACACATCACCTAGTTGCCTAGCTATCGGGTTTCGGGTTGACCAAGGCATCCGAAAACTTGCTCTGGATCCCGTCAATAGGATCGGGTTTAGCCAGCAACATCGCGTGCGTGTACCCTGTCCAGCCTCAGCTACATACAAAAATATGCATATCGCAAATTATATCCTAAACAAGTTATCGAATAGTAGAATAGCGAGAATTAATATTTCACATATCGAATCGAAGGAAGGACAGTTTTAATCAATGTATAAAATCAACAACTTATTGGTATCTCTGTAAAAACTAATAACGACAAGACCTGCTCGTCAAGCTTCTGTTGCATGATTGTGCTGTTCATTCATATCCATTCTGTGCACTTCTCTATGATCCTCATCCAGTGAGAGCAAAGAGGCACAGCAAATGCGAACAAGCAAACGTCAAACTACTCCAGCCAGCGGAGCAGATGCAAATGGCACCCTTAATATCCTCGCACTTCGTGTCTCATGGCACAAAGCGCAACAAGTCCAGAAATACCAATTATTCTAATCAAACCAAAGGGCGGAAGAACAAATCTTCTAAAAGCCCATCATCTGTGTCCAAATCTCCTTCTCCATCTGTAGGAGCGCATGATCATGAGCGAGAACTTCAGGAAAGGTAGTGCATTCCTTAACAGCCGCCTGATGATGGGCGTCGAAATCATCAACGTGGTAGCGGGCTTTGACCACGTTAGAAGCTCCCTGAACGCCAACAAATTTGACAAGGTTGCTGACATAGGGCTTCGGTCTGGTTGAAGTAGGATCTGGGTGTCGTCTATTATAAACAGGTGCAAGAGTCTTCTGAGTTCTCACGCGGCCATCTGACTGTGTCTGGTGTAGACCAACAGTCGTGCCTTCACAAGAACTTCCGCTACCGAGATCCGCCTAGGGCTGCGGTGCAGAGACTGGCGTTTTTGAGCGACTACGGCCCGGGGCCTTTGCATTAGGCTTGAAACCAACACCCTTGACTTCCTCATCACTATATTCGTAGCTCTGAGCGTTAGTACCCGGAATTACGGGTGTGAAACTAGGAGGGATATTGGTTGTAGCTCGGTTGATGGATCCGGTGGGTTGAGGTGTCGTAGTCTGAACGCGAGGCGCGATTTCTCCTGACAGAATTCGCTGAAAATGTCTTGTGTGCAGAGTAGGCGAATCCGGGCTGTTAGACTGGTTGATACCGGTCATAACTGAGCTGGGCATTATTGTTCTAGGCGTAAAGGGGCTAGGAACAAAGGAAGACGAGCGTTGCTGGCGAGTAGGTGTAATGAGTTGCGGCAAAGAAATCTCACTAGTTGGACAATCCTTCTGGCCTTCTTTGAGCAAGTCATCGTGGGTAACCTCTAGGTCAAATCCACCATCACCCGACTTGCCATTCTCAAACTCTTCAGCTTCAGGTGCTTCAACCTCACCAGGACAGTCTTGGTAATCCTCGTCGAAAGCGCCGCCAGGGCCGCCGTTACAACCTCCACTGCTCTCTGCGTCGGATGAGGAGAAACCTGAAAAGCTAGACGATCCATACGAACTAGACGGAACCTCGCTAAATAACTCCTATGTAAGGTTAGCTTCAGGACTGACGGCCGCAGAATTACGTGGAAGAAAAACAAAGAAAACGAACCTCAATCGAACCAGTCACCAATGCGCCAGACATTTCAAAATCGCTAGGATTGACGACTGCTCCCTCCCCGGAAGCTCGACCTCGGCCCTTTTTCGGGGGAAGTCTATCATAGACCATGCTGTCACCATCAAGGTGCTCTCTTACGATATCGTTAAGTCGGCATCGATTGTCGAGTCTTACTCTTTCCTCCTCGGAGATGTAAGGTGTTCTGAAGGGATCACCCGCTTGGGTGTCATGGAGTTTAGCTTTCTTGCGGCTAATAGAAGACGACTCGGAAGATGAGCTATCCTTAGTGAGATCTACCACATCGGCTTCTGATCGCTGTTCCTCTTCATTCTCGCTTCTCTTACGCTTGCTGCCGGATGAATGACCGGACAAGCTGCTGAATGATTGGCGACGCTCCTGGTTGCTTTGCGCCTGTGTATCGTTGGATTGTGCGTTATTTCCGGTCTCCTCAGGTATGGCTGAATTCAACAATGCCTCCTAGGTGTCATTGAATTGATCATCTTGGTCTGAGTTTCCGTTGATCTCTTTCGGCTTGCCCTCACTATCATACATATCTTCAGCAGAGATCCCGCCCGACATACAGTTGTCAGCGTCTTCGTCATAAAAGTCGGCATCATCACCATAGTTAAGCGCACCCGTCATGAAAAATCCATCAGGGTCATTTTGATCTGCGCGGTTGGGGATGGGTTCTGGGGCCGACAGCCCACTTGTCATGACACATTCTTCATCGTTACGGGTCGCATCATCGATAGGTGCTACAGCAGATGTGCTATTTGTCGTAACGAATGCGTCATCTTCGGTCGTAAAGACAGAGGGTAGGGGGGGTAATGCGCCCGTCATAAGAAAAGCATTGTTGTTGTTGTTGTCATCGTTATCGCCGTCATAGTCATCGTCCTGGTTCATGTTGGACATAGTAGGTCCGAACGCAGACAATCCAACTGCCATGTAAAAGGTATTGAGATCAGAATCACCGTTTTCAGTGCTAGATTGTAGTGCGCCTGTCATGCGAAATTCTGCACCATTCCCTTCTTCGGCGGCGCGGCCGGTGTTGGCTCGCGGCGCAGGGTTTCTTCCGTCGAAATTCATTTTGCTTATATGTCTCTCATAACACTTGGATTTATTGCGTGATGAAACGGGATGGTTGTATCTAGAAACTTTGAGGTCTTCAAGAAGCGGAGTAAGGTGTGTCCTGTATTTGGAATCAAGTTCTTCAATAAGAACGTGATGGTACAATTGTCGGGGTGATATATTTTTGTTGTACAGTTCTTTTAACAGTGATAGCTTTCTTAGGTGTTTTCGTTCTTTCCTCTTCAGACGGCGTCGCTTCCAGGGTGGTTCACTTCGTGGCAACCGGTCTTGTGGTCTTATATTTATTTTGTTGGCTTCTCGTAGGAGCTTTCTGTCAAGCTTGTCGGTCGCGCGTGAAATGAAACGAAGATCTTTGTTCGCCAAAGGCCTTGTGGTCTTGAACTGCAAATTGCTATAGTTAGCGGAGAAGCTCTTGAATCGTCGTCGCATTCTCTTAGGAACGCAGCGCGAACCGACTTTAAGTGGGTGGGATGATGATTGGGATACTGAAGCGGATGTAGATTGCAACAGCGGCGGTTGAGACATTGTCTCTTCGAAAAATGTAGAGTTTCCAGCTTTGGAAAATATACATATAAGAAATGCAGTTGCATGAAGGGATTATTGCGCGGATTCATAGATTACCCTGCGTACCTAGGTAGGTATATGCCTATGAGTAGGAAAGGGGAAAAAAGACATCGGGTGGGAAAGAGGTGGGCGCGCAATGTGAAGAAAATGTACTAGTTGAATACGTACCTAATTATTTATACTTTTCAGGATTGATGTAGTAAATTTTCTTTGAGGACCTTTGTAGATGAAAGGTGGTCGGTAGTGATTGCTGTATTGAATAAAAAGGTTGTCGTAATGAGAGTGGTCTCGATGTTGAATGTTGGTGTGGATGGAAATTTTGAAGGAGGAATCAGTTTGCGATTGAAATTCAGATAATAAGGTGGGTGGGACATGGCAGAATGACGCTGGTGGGGTGCTAAAATTAGGTTAGGCAGGCGATGAGATTTAGCAGCTGGAGACTCGTACCCCACCACTAAATTCGTACCTCCACAGCCCTGGAGCTTCTGTAGGTACGCAATAATACCCCACAGATCCTAGAACTAGGGCTAAAAAAATAAAGTGCCCCATAAATTCTGTGCCTCGGCTCAAAGGTTGATCGTATCTAATCAGATGGCCGGTCCCCACCCGAGTACTTGAGCAGTCTCCAGTCTCGGAGTCTTCTTTATTACATCCAAGTTTCAATTGATTTGTATATATACGTCCAAAAACCCAATTGCTTGTATTCCAAACCATAATTGCCTCTAATATCTCACTGAAATTATATAATTCTCAATTGAACGTAAACGAAAATGAGCGGTCCTGGAGCTGGCTTTGAATACCCTCCCACGGAAGTATCGTGGACAAAGCGCGATGTCCTGCTATTCGCCAATACCATAGGATGTACCGCCGATGAGCTTCACTTTCTTTATGTTAGTATTTGCATCCATTTTAAAATTGGTGTAGAAGTCCCCTTCTAATAGCTTAGTAGGAACTCGATCCTAACTTCTCAGTATTCCCGACTTACCCGGTTATTCTACGTATGAAGTATCCCGTAACCGGCTGTGACCCGTATAACTAACAAGTAGATGCGCAGCTTTCAAGAAGGCCGAACAAGAAGTTATCGACTTCTACGCCGCCCAGAAGGCCATCAAGATCCCTGGTGTTCCTGATTTCGATGCGCGTCGTGTTGTAGATGGCCAGCGACTAGTCCAATTCCTCAAGCCCTTGCCCACAACATCAGCTGGCAAGAAGTTTGAGATTCGAACTAAGGTCCTAGGTGTCTACGACAAGGGGCGCCCGGGTTCGGTCGTCGAGATCCAGCAAGACCTCGTCGATGCTGGTACTAATGAAGTCTATACGCGCGCCATCGGCAGTTCGTTCTACGTCGCACAGGGTAATTGGGGTGGCCCTAAGGGACCAGCCACCGAGAACTTCCCACCTCCCAAAGGCAAGAAGCCCGATGTCGAGTTTGAGGACCAGACGGATACGCAAACTCCATTAAGATACCGACTTAATGGCGACTACAACCCACTGCACGCGCACCCAGAGCCGGGCAAGAAGATGGGTTTCGGTGGTGTTATTATCCATGGCCTTTATTCGTTCAACTCGACTTGCCATGGCTTGCTGCAGAAGCTTGGTGGTAGCAACCCCGCTAATATTAAGGAGTTCCAAGCCCGATTCGCGAGCCCGGTAAGGCCCGGTGACAAGCTGGTTACTTCTGTGTGGAGAACCGGTGAAGTTAAGGGCGAATGGGAAGAGGTGAGGTTCGTGGTTAAGGTAGCTGGTGGAAAGGTATGCTTGAGTAACGGAAGAGCGTTGATGAAGGTGGTAGGGGAATCTAAGAGCAAGCTTTGATTGGGGAAAAAAAGGTTGAATGATTGAGAGCGATTTTCCATTTGCAATATTCGATTCAAATTATGTATGAAGTAAATAACAACTGAAAGTATTCGAAGTTTCCCAACTCAAGAATGGCAGTTGAGGTGGTGCTTCAGCTAGGTAGATATTGAGTGTGTAACAAATCCACATGTGACGCCGTAACAAATTGCTTCGTAGCAAGAAAAACGGGTGCCTAATTGTTAACTTTCCCCCAGTATTCTACAACATCAACCAATTCGACCCTTTCGTCAATGGTTACAAATTTGTTATTCCGAATGATTTAACAGTAATACATCTATACTCATGGCTACGAATCCTAAAGTCGGTGACCGATTATCCTACGACGGAGCTGTATGTACGGTCCGCTATATTGGTGAGGTCAGCGGTACATCTGGTAACTGGCTTGGCGTCGAATGGGACGATCCATCTCGAGGAAAACACGATGGCTCTCATAAAGGTGTAAGGTATTTTGCTTGTAAGTTCCTCCCTTGCTCGCATATGATTAAATACATAAGTTCTAAGTACAAAAAGGCCGGTCTAAATCAGCCACCGCTGCATCCTTCGTACGACCAACTCGCCCCGCAGAGAAACCTCAGAGTTTCGTTACGGCGGTGACAGATAAATATGCGTCTGAGCTGGCGAAGACAATTGCCATTAAATTCTCAAATAAAGTAGCAGAAGAAGTTGGGTTCGACAAGATCCAGCGCAAGCAAGCTCAGCTATCCGAATTAAAAGTCGTCATCGTCGATGGCGCACGAATTGCATCGGCTTACTTTGATGGTAATGAACGCATTAGCCAAGTCTGCCCGAAGATAGTTGAGCTAGATCTCAGCCGAAACCTTTTCCAAAAATTAAATACTGTTGTGGATATTTGCTCGGAATTGCAGTCATTGCGAAGCTTGCGATTGAAGTAAGTCATACATTGACGTAACCTCTGAAATATTCCTGTGACTAATTGGCATCAAGTGGCAATCGGTTTCAGGACATATTCAACGATGACGGTCTTGAAAGTGCGAATGACGCCCTGAGGGGAGTCAAAGACCTAGCTCTTGAGGAAACTCTCATGAGCTGGGAAGAGATATGCCATATTGCAACCAAGTTTGAGACGCTCTCCACACTCTCGGCCAGCGCAAATCAATTATCATTCTTACCAGAAACGCCACTCTTAACGCTATCATCTACTTTGGTCTCTCTAGATTTGGAATTTAACAATTTCACCGCCGTCGCCAATCTTGCTAGTCTCTCTGGATTGACCGCTCTCCGCAATCTTCATCTGAAGGGTAACGCCATATCTACCGTCACAAAAGATCCGACCCATAACCCACCAATATTTTCGTCAAATCTGAGATATGTGGACCTATCATACAACCAAATATCATCATGGAAATTCGTCGATACCTTGCCAATATGTTTCCCTGGCATGACTTCTCTCCGCTTCTCCCACAACCCTATTTACGACAACCCAGATCCCGAATTTTCCACCCAATCTAAGACCATTACGGAGGAAGCGTACATGTTTACAGTTGGCCGTCTTGCAAACCTCAAGACTTTGAATTTCAGTACAATCTCCAATTCCGACCGTCAGGACGCAGAAGTCTACTATTTAGGTCGCATTGCCAAACATCTAGCTACGGTACCTGAAGGCCAAGAGGCGGATATAATCAAGCAACACAAGCGTTACGCTGAGCTATGCGAATTATACGGAGAACCCGTAGTAAACAGGCGGAAGGAGATCAACCCAGCATTTCTAGAAGCCAGACTGGTCACGGTGCACTTTGTTTTCCATCCTTCTACTAGTGAAACGGATAAAGTTGTGGAGCGAACAACTAGGATTCCAAAGAGCTTTGATATTTACGCTGTTAAGGGGATTGCTGGCAAGCTGTTTGGCGCGAAATCGCTTGGATTGCGCTTGATCTGGGAAACAGGGGAATGGGATCCGGTTGCGGGGTTCGATGATGAAGTGGAAGACAGTAGCGATGAAGAAGAGGAAGAAAAAGAGGAAGAGCAGAGAGAACCGGTAATATCCGAAGAGTTAGGCGAGAATTCTCAACCAGATGGCAAGACTGGTAAGTGGGTCAAGCGGGAGGTAGAGCTGCACGACGGGCCACGGCAGCTTGGGTTTTGCGTTGATGGTTTAGATGCGAGAATCAGAGTTGAGGCCCGATGATGCCCGGATGTTTGTCGATAGACATGAACCAAGAACGTTGAAGTTGTGATCAAAAGCTTACATTTTAACCAACTAAACCGATAGCAGCGTAAGAAACCTCCCGGAAAGATATTAACAGTAGGGCCAACAATTTGACTATGATATATCTTGACTCTGGATTTAGCTAGATACCTAAACAATCGACAACATTGCTACAAGCGACAGCCTTCGCAGCAACGATGTAGCAAACGGACTTATATGGGTCAAACGAGACAACATAGGCTTAAGCCTGGTATAACCGGATTGCTAATGGAAAATGGGACTATTAGACTTACATAACTTGAGATAACTGACTCATACCACCATACATCATCTCTATTATGTCTTTTTCGCTTCAATTCTGATGGATAATGAACTATCCCCTGAACACGAACGATGAATGGCACGAACAGCACCCGACATTCCGTCGGCAGTGAAGGAGTGACAATAGGTGGAATACAACGCGCCAGCGGTGGTAGCTCATTATCACCTATGCCTCCTCAACCTAATAACAATACCATCCCTCCATCAGCCCAAAGACAGAACCAGAACCATGTCCCACTACCACATCATTTCATCGTGCGTCCGGGCGTGACAAGACATACAGCCTCCGGCACGGTTACAGCACCGGGTCCCATCGTACCTCTCGTGCCCGTAGACCAGTTACCCGAATGGGTAGGTATAATCGGAGTGCCGCGTGAGCTAGGCCTCGAGCAGACCGTGGGACTCACTAACCTAGGCACTGTTGTGCGGAACCCTGATTATTATCAGGTGTATATGCACAATAGCCTTCAACAAGCGCCCCCGGCACCACCTGCAATACCAAGTAGTATTACGGAAGGAGCTTCTCGTGAGAGCCGTCAACACCAACAGCAGCAGCAACAACAGCGTCCCATGGATGAAAACGGCATTAGGAATGATAACGGGGTACTCATACCTGTTAACGCATCCTACATATCTGCCTCCTCATCTACGTCATCCACACTTTCATCGTCGCTTGAATCAGCAACCGAATCGCCACTGAACACGCGCGTAGATCCAGCCATGAGGTCTCTCGCTAGCAGCATTCATAACCCCAACACTAACACAATCCCTAGCAAAAAGGCAGAAGGAACTGGTAATCCGACTACCGTTACCAAACCCGAGAAACCTAAGGCTATCAGCAATGGCAGCAACATACCCCTTCTCTACCCACAACAGCGCCTCCCCTCACCCACTGTGGCAGGCAGCACGCCCCCCATGAACCCAAACTCAAGCCCCTACCCAATGATGCACCCCTACAACCCTCTCCAGCCCTCTCTCTACGTAACCCCCTCAATACCAACCCTCCACCCAGCAGACCGCATGCAACAAACATGGTACAACCCCAGCGCGCCCTCGGGAGCCAAAAACTCACACACCTCCATACCCCCCTCCACATCCACCACCCGCAAAAACACCTCTTCAACATCAACCTCCCAACCCCCAAACCCGAGCAGTGGAGGCGGTAGTATATACTGCAAACACTGGTGCCACCGCGGAACCTGCCGCTGGGGACCGCAATGCCGGTACGCGCACGCGATGCCCGCGACACCCGAAGGACTCCGCGAAGTCGGATTAGGCCATCATCCCGCGTGGTGGACCGCGGCTATGAATATGGCGTTTGGAGCTGGTGGATTCGGTGGTGGACAGTGGTACGCGGGTCCGGGGACGGCGGGGGGTGTGCCTACTGTGGGGATGTTGGCGCAGGTACATGCTCGTGGTGGGGGTGGCGGGAGTGGTAGGAGGGCGTTGAGGGAGGAGAGGAAGAGGGAGAAGGTGAAGGAGAAAGAAAAGGATAAGCAAAAGGGGGCGGAGAATGTAGTGAAGAGTAAGGGGAAGGGTGTGGATGAGAAGAATATTGGTGGTCAGGCTAGTGAGTCGAAGTCTAAGGTAGACAGTGAACAGGGGAAGAGAAGTGTTGTTGAAGGGAAGGCTAGCGCGGTTGTTAGCCAAGGGGATAGGAAACCGGAGCAGCCACAGGAGACCCAGAAATTGGTTGAAATCTAGAGGTTAGCATAGTAATATTCCAACGCGATATTTCATTTACTGTAGTAATGGCACATAGAAGTAAGCAGTCCTGCTCAACGCACATGCACACGCTAGGATAGACGGGACGACACGCTCAGCCCAGCTAACATAGATAATCCTGTATTTGATATCACGATTGGTCCTTACTAAGCAAGGATAATAAAAATAAGACTCACAACTCCAACCATGCTCGCACAAGACAAAGGAGCACGACTGGCGTATACAACCAGCCGGTGATGAACGAGAGAAGGATCCCGTAACATACATATCTCGTAATCGAAACTTTGTACAATTGTCTTCTGTCTTCTTCCACTGTCTCTTCTTAAACTCCCTTCTCGTGGCTTCTAAGACCCTCTCATAGCTCGTCTATGTTTCATAATTCCGGCTATTGTTTTAAAACGACATTTCCTTCTTGATCTCGGCGATCGCTAGACCGGGATTTAGACCCTTGGGGCAGGTTCTTGTGCAGTTGAGGATAGTGTGGCATCGGTACAAGCTCATCGAGTTGTCGAGCGCGGCCTTGCGCTCCGCCTTACGCTCGTCGCGGGAGTCGGCTAACCAACGGTATGATTGTAATAGGATAGCGGGGCCTAGGTATTCCTCGGAGTTCCACCAGTATGACGGACACGATGTTGAGCAGCATGCGCAGAGAATGCACTCGTATAGACCGTCTAGCTTTCGTCGTTCCGCTTTGCTCTGTCGGTATTCCTTGCCCTAAGAAGCCAATATAGTCAGTATATGGTGACTAGTATATAACCCTTGAATTATGATAACGTACGTCTGGTGCGGGTGTATCCCTTTGTAGATATGGCTTGATCGACTTATATTGCTTGTAGAAGTGCGTCAGATCAGGGACCAGATCCTTGACGACGTATGTGTGGGGTAGTGGATAGATCTTCATCTCGGCGCTTGTATCTGTGGGAATACGGCCTGTGAAATCAATGTTAGCTACACATCGTACTACCTTATTCAATTATTGTCGCAAGATACTTACACAAGCATGCTAATGTATTCGTTCCGTTGATGTTCATGGCGCAACTACCGCAGATACCTTCTCTGCAACTCCTACGGAAGGTCAACGTGGGGTCTAACTCGTTCTTGATCCTGACCAAAGCATCCAGTACCATGGGTCCTGTCTTGTTCAGGTCCAATGTGTACGTCTGCATCCTCGGTTTCTCGGTCGGGGTGTCAGGATTCCACCGGTAGATCTGGAAGGACTTCATGCGCGAATCGGTACTGCCTTTCGGGTTTGCTTCGACCGTAGCACCACCTACAGAAGCCATTGATCGTACGAACATCGTAGGAAGCGTCGCAGAGCGTGGCGACGCAGCTGCGGCCAGCAGCCGAGTCGAGGTAGAGCGAAGAGCTGCCATTGCGGGCAAATTCGGGATAGTGTGATTGGTTGGTTGGTCGATTCTCTGTTCCTTGGCGTCGCGAAAGGTATAATTAAGGAATTAATGGGAAGTAAAGAAGAATAAAATGTATGACGATAGTTGTAAAAACAAAGAGAATCAACCGACCGAAGGGTTCTTGTAAATTGTTTTGTTTTCTAGTTAAGTTGTTACGGGAATAGTGGCAAAGGAAGAGAATGTATTCATCATTGAAACTTTGAACTTTCCATTTTCCTCTTTCCTCTTTCCACTTTCCACCCGACCCGGCTTGCCCTCGGCTATTGCTATCATCGTTCCCGGCCAATCACATGCTTTCAATTAATCAACCATATCGGCCCGTCATTTATTCCGACAAGATTTCCACATGCGGTCATTGTACCATCGTACTACTCCAAGCACACTATCCGAGCCACCCGTCCGAATTCAATTCCCTTTCTCCACATAGACCACTACATGTATGTAGCTCTTTGAATTACGTCATCCAGCCACATTGGCAACTCTACAGTACATAATTCCGCATTATTTCCTTTCACTCTCCCAATCACCATATAGCTTATTTTCTCTCGCTGACTCGGGGGACTCTACATTAAATTGAAATCATGGTCTTTTTGGGCATCATAATCTACGGTATTGCCATAATAATCAATATTAGCAGTTTGTAAAATACGACTTCCTAGGCGAGAAAAAGGCAACACTGCTTACCTCTGATCATGTCTTCCTCATCTGCGTTCGAATCGTGTACTTCAAAAACGATGAAAAGTTCTTCCATGGTGAGACTAGCGTACCCAATATCGCGGTGCCGAGTCTTGACTTTTAACATTAGTATCCGCAATAGTCTAGAGGCAGAGCTGGTTTATACTTACGGCAACCCGGCTGCCCGGTATATATCCTTGGCCTAAAGTGACGGGTTCCCCTGGAACCCTACCCATGTCTGGGCCTGCGTAGCAGAATGTTCCATCCCATCCATTTCGTCCATCTCTTGGCCCCCATTGTGGACTAAAATGAACTTCTCCATTCATTACTACTTGTATGTGACAAAAATTCACCTCTTGGAGATGTTTACCGACTTGAGCCGACTGTATAGCGAATTCGGCCCATTTGTTGACAAGTTGGTCCATAGATGAGCCGACGAGTCGGAAAAGCCATTTCACGGCACAGAGTTTCAGTTTTCGTAATGATACCGAGAGTTTCTCTATAATGCGAAGAAAATCGTAGTTGGCAATGTTTACATGGCTGAGCTCAAGCTCAGATAAGCCCATAAGCATAGGAAAGCCAAGCAACCCAGCCGTCAAGGAAGCATGATACTCTTCATTCAAAATATATGCCGGCGCATCGAACGTTCTATCGAGGTATTGACCTTTGAGGCAAAACCGGTTGATCTCAGTTGGTACAACAATCGTCTCAGACAATCTCTTCAGTCCCGATCCTGCTTTGACCAACGCAAATAATACTTTCCGCACACAATTCCCCGTCAATTGGTAGACGCCATAGGGTCTCACTTGGTTATGTCGTACGTAAACTGAGGTTCCCTTTTCGATCTTTGACACCCCAATAGCGGAGAAGAAGCGATCATCGTCTGGACCGACTGATACCTTATCTAAGCTGAGGTTGCAGAACGCTTCAGTGAGCATCCGTAGGTCATCGTACTCTAAAGTAATTCCTGGTCATTGCGGAATTCCTTGAACTTATCCAATTGGAGGTACAGTCCACGATTTACAAGGCGGTTTCTTATAGCGATAGATACGAGAGGGTAATAGACCCACGTTGAAATGACTAGATGTTTGAGATAAGGTGACACACGAGACTTGGAGAGGTCCACGAGGGTTTGAAGGCCATATCTGGTGCAGAGGAAGTGAATCCTACGGAATTTTTGACGGGCAAATGAATCGAAAAGAGATGCATCCGTCCATCTACAGGTCGTGCGCGGAAATTTAAGTGCTCGTGGGTCGAGGTATGAAGTAATTTCGAAGAGGACTTCCGAGGGGATGCTGGTCGGACCCGAGGAAGACATCGCCTAGGTTACAATTGAAAGCAAAACCTGGTTTGAATAAAGGTACGACGAATTAGGAAAACGCGAGGGCAGAAAACATACTACATATTAAATACTACAACGGTGTTAAGGATTTTCAATGTTTATTTTGTCTACACCGGCAAACGGGATAGCTCATGGGAGCTAAAGAGGGGGCCGGAATAACGGGAAGCCACAGACGGGAGACAGCAAGACGAGCGATAGATGATTAATCATATCAGTATGAGTCAATGTGAGACCTGCAGAAATAAGAGATTATATTGTTACACGTAACGAAAATGATAGATGCTCCTGCCTAGATGTGATGCATAAAACACGGGAACGTACATATCTTGCACCTATCCTGGCCGCCGACACTACGCGCAAGCACGTGCCATGGAGTTTATACTTCATCGGTTGCATGGTGCCGAACTCCGAGAGTCCGCCGGCCTACAAATGCCAATGCAGCTGCTGTCATCTGCCAAGACTTTGCCTTACTAGCGTAGTCTAGATAGAGAGAATTAATTGTAAGTGACGACGAATTGCACCTCTTAAGAAAAACACACACAAAAAAAGGGCGAAGTTGGTGAGGTAGGTAATTCTATTGCAGTCCATGGCCACCCATGGAAAGCCACCTCCTCAGGTTAAACCACGATGCTCTCGAAGATACATAATGGGGTACCATTTAAATATCTAATAGCATCTTTTCAGCACCAACCAAGGCCGACATTCCCACGCACATCTCCCTTACCGCTGCGAAGCCGTCCTATCAGGACCTTCTCTGTACAATCTATCCTCCGACTGCCAGATTCGAAAGCACAGACGGGCTCAAGACATAAATTTACCTACGATGCCGCCGCTTCCTTCTCCGCAAAGCACAAGGACTTCAACGCAGCAACCCACGTTTTCCACTTCAATCCATACAACCGCATCCAGACACAAAAGCGACCTAAATCGAAACGGCCGGCTAGCGGACAAGATGCCTTTTTTATAAGTCGTGTGGGCGAAAGCAACGCCGTCGCATTTGGAATTGCTGACGGTGTTGGAGGCTGGGAGGATAGTGGAGTTGACCCGGCCGATTTCTCCCATAGTTTCTGCGATTACATGGCGTCGGCAGCTTACGAGCATAAACCGGACGCGGGCGACCCGACACTGACAGCGAGATCGTTAATGCAAAGAGGATTCGATGACGTATGTCGGGATGGGTCTATACATGCAGGGGGTAGTACGGCTTCTATCGCGATCGCAAGCGAGGATGGCATGCTAGAGGTAGCGAACCTAGGCGACTCTGGGTTTGTACACTTGCGCCTGAATGCCGTACATAGCTATTCGGAGCCGCAAACACATGCTTTCAACACACCTTACCAACTTTCCATTGTGCCGGCCAGCATGCTCGCACGTGCCGCAGTATTTGGCGGGGCTCAGTTATGCGATTACCCAAGAGACGCGGACGTGACACAGCATACGCTCAAGCATGGCGATATCTTGATCTTCGCGAGCGATGGAGTGTGGGATAACCTATTCAACCAGGACGTACTCCGACTAGCTAGCCGACGAATGGTTAGCCTCGGTGCTTGGAAAACTAGCGATGGCGGCATATTAGTTGCTGATGACCTGAAGCCGTTTACCCAAAGCCTAGCCGAGGATTCAGCACAACGATCCTCGACACTACAGAGTGTAATTGCGACGGATATTGCCGCAGCGGCTAAGACAGCCAGCAAAGACCGGCGAAGCGACGGCCCATTTGCGAAGGAAGTTCAAAAGTATTACCCAGAAGAGGACTGGCATGGCGGCAAGGTCGATGATATTTGTGTCATTGTTGTCATTGTATCCGAGGAGGGCAAACAGCAAGCGATCAAGAGCAAGTTATAAGAGTTCCACATACATAGAATTTGCATCGTCAGGCGTTCAAAAGGGCGGAGGGAGGACTCATTCTTTTAATAAAGCATTTTTTGTATAGGAGCAATCGGGTAGATAGGTGCGAGAGACCGTAAAGTTTTCTCAATATTGGTGTATAGTATTGGCTAGGCAGTCGCTTCAATTTTACCAAGCTACTACGTACCTATTTTATAGAACTTTCGCCGTATGGAAGAGGCAGCTGATATATATCAAACAATCATACCTAGGTAGTTCATATATCTTCTAACATTTTTCGGTTTACCGTTCTTAACGATGCCCCGCTCGCCGAACGCGGATTAATTATGTTTGCTTGCCTCATACGGAATTTCTAAAATTTTATGCAGAGTTAGATCCCACCGTGACTTCCATCTATGTCTGAAGGTGAAGCTCGAAAAAAAAGAGTTGATGGTGGGGTGTGGGTCAGACGCCGTGTTTCTGGCCAATCAAAGCCTTTAGTAAATACAGTGTGGTTTACACTGTTACTGTGGGGCATTATGTAGATCCGTGATTGACCAATCACAACCTTTCCCGTAAGGGTACCTTCTCTGTGTACATGTGCATGCAAGTTTGTAGGTGGGGCACTTCTAGTACGCGCAAGCTGCTACAATCCAACTTTACTTGTATACTTAAATTTTGATGGTTCTACCATTCATTCATGCTTCTAGCATCTTTCTCAAATCAATTCCTTAGGAACGTCCCTATACAAGCAACGCTGTTATGGACTCCGCTGCTGGGCTTCCTGAAGGTGATTTTTTGACCGATTCTTTTGAGTTGAATGCCATGAACGAACCCGTTCCAATGGCAGATTCCACCTCCGCCTTCGACATAAATGTCGAAGCTTCTCCGGCGCAAATCCCCGCTGGACTTGCACAAGACACCCCAATTGCAACGCCTGCGATACCTGCAACACCTGCAACCGGTGAAGCATTAAAGCGACCGAAGCCACATGACGAGCCCGACGAGGGATGGGAAATTGTCGACCGACGCTCGTCCAAGAAGGCGAAAAAAGATAAGAAAGAAAAGAAGATTCCTGCGCCGCAATCGACAAATTATCCTTCAATTGTCTTCAACTACAACGCCAAGCTCCAATCAAAAATTGGACTTGATTCGCTGCGCAGCCTTATCCTTTATATTTTCGCCGATGGTATAGCGCCGCAATGGGTCGCCGTCTCCCAACGACCTCAGTTCCGAAAGATTGTCGCAATAATGGTACCGGGACTGGAGGAGGCTATGTTCAAACCAGACACCGACTTCGCGACATACAATGCCGTTCCTCTCGACCTCGACCAAAAAGCTCGAGTACTTACATCGCCCGACGACTACTATCCGCGATTACTCAAAAAGGACGAGCTCCCGGAAATCTTAAAGGACTTTGCGGATATGTTTCCACACCTTTGGCCAGTCAAGACTCCTGGAAACGAGAAGTATGGAACTATACGTTCGCCAATTGGGACCGTACTTACAGCGCCCAATGAGAAGACGAAAGAACCCAAAGGCCAGAACGGTGCCCGGCACGTGAAGGAGCCCCAAGGCTGGAAGGACGAGCGAACGAGGATCACCGAGTTCCTCATGATGCCGGAGGATTTTCAATCCAATGGCTACTTATTACATCCTGCCCTCATACCCATCGACCGTCGTAGAAACTACCAAGATCCAGAGGGTTGGGTTCACACCAATGTCCAGAACCCCGAAGATGGTGACGCTCCAGAGGAAGAGATACAGCAAGGAAGCGTCACAGCGGGTCGAGAAGTCCTTGCGCTAGATTGTGAGATGTGTATGACAGGTCCTGACGAATTCTCTCTCACGAGAGTGAGTCTGCTTAGTTGGGATGGGACCGTAGTCCTTGATGAGCTCGTCAAGCCAGACAAGCCGATCACGGACTATCTCACCCGATATTCCGGCATCACGGAAGAAATGTTAGCGCCAGTGACTACGACACTACAGGATATCCAGGCCAAGCTCCTTCATATCCTCCACCCCCGCACAATTCTTCTAGGGCATTCGTTAGAATCGGACTTAAAAGCTCTACAACTCACTCATCCCTTTGTTGTCGACACCTCGATCCTCTTCCCACACAACCGAGGACCCCCCTTGAAGAATGGCCTAAAGTTCCTGGCGCAACGATTCCTCAAGCGTGAGATTCAAAAGGGCGCCGCAGGGCACGACTCTATAGAAGATGCGAAGGCCTGTCTAGATCTCGTCAAGCAGAAATGCGAGAAGGGCAAAGCTTGGGGGAACAACGACTCACAGGGTGAGAATCTGTTTCGCCGACTGACGCGACAAGGCAAAGCCTACCGCGCTAACGGCGGCGTCGAGGCCAAGGGAGGTGTGAACGTTGGGAAGACCAGTGCTATGGTGGACTGGGGTGACCCGATGAAGGGTGCTGGTGCAGCCGCGACGTTTCCCATAGGTTGCGGATCGGACGAGGAGGTAGCCAACGGGACTATCAGAGCCGTAATGGGTGATCCGACTGGGGAGGAAATACCTGCTGGTGGTGTCGATTTTGTATTTGCCCGATTCCGCGAGTTGGAAGCGTTCCAAGGATGGTGGAACGGAAGAGGTGACCTGACGCCTCCTGATCTCTCTGGCGTGTCCCTTGAGACATGCATACAGAACCTTACACAGCGCATCAAGCGCATCCACGACTCGTTACCCCCTTGCACAGGTTTTATCGTGTTTAGCGGTTCTGGAGATCCCCGTGAGATGGCAAGGATGCAAGCGATGCAGGCCCAATTCAAGAAAGAATACAATGGGTCTGGTAAAGCTTGGGAGGATCTTAGTGTTAAATGGACTGACAGGGAGGACCAGGCGTTGAGAAAGGCGGCTGGCGTTGCGAGAAATGGCATTGGGTTCATTGGAGTCAAATGAATGAGGCGAATGTTGTTCCTGGGTTGGTGGTTCTCTGATATTTTCATGATAGGACATGTCAGTGGCGTGAGGGGACCCATGAGATACGAGAACATGAGCCATGAATGCGGTTTAGCACTTGGGCATTGGGATTATGAGATACCCCGTTTCATACTCTTTCTCCATTTGGGATGGGTATATAGGCCTACCAAAGAAATAGGTGGCTGGCTTTCAATATTCATTGTTTTTCGGGATCTTGGATAGTTTTACGTGAATTATGTGTGAAGTGATACCATTTTATGTACTTAACTGGTCGGTATATGCGTTGTTTACGATATAACCTCATTGACATCATACACGTGAGTGTAGCGGCTGCCCAGGCGGTTCTAAGTTCACATTACAGGGGGGGTTCTGTATCGCTTATCGAGACCCGCAGTGGGTCTACCAGCCCCATAAATGCAGGAACCCGCTGAACGATCTCCGATGGATCCATCCATCAATTGTTCAATCATTCCATCCATTACTCAAACTGAATCTTAAAGCATTGAACAATACGTTCTACCTGATGCGCCAATCCCATGTAGTATCCCGTCATTATGGATCGAGTATTCTGCAGCTGTACGGGATGCGATCACCTTCTAGGCGAATTCGTCAATTTGTGGATCAAGATTGGGAAAAGCTACATCAGTCCAGTTATTGACAATGACGATAATTTGAACATTGCGCCTACGGGTGTACCGCGACTTGGTGAGGAGAATACGTTGATAGATAATTGGTATGAATTACCTATATCCATGATCCTGGAAAATTATAGCTGATAAATATTCTCGTAGTCAATTGCAAGATGTAGCATGTGTCAATTGCCGTGCTAGAGTTGGACTTAGATGTCTCGATACACCTGTCAATCATGTTCTGCACCAGTAATAATTCACGTACGTTTCTCACCGCGAGGGCTTAAGCTAACGCCTGCAGAGGACAACTATTCTTACGATATTCGTCAATTAAAACGACTGCATCAGACGGTAGTAACATTGAAATTACTATTCAGAGGACTCTCAAGCTTAGAGAAGCTTCGCATAGCGGATTCACTACTGCTGGCGCAGACTCGGCCACTGCAGGCGGTGCTCATATGTTCATGAATGGCGATGGCCCTTCCGAAATACAAAGCCAGATCCTTGACCATCTACAAGCTCAATTGGATTCCCAGAGGGATGAAGTCCAACAATTGAATCGCGCTGGTTACCAAATGGCCTCTTCATTTGACAATGCTGTTCTTCGTATTGAAGGTGAAGCCAAGAAGTTGCGGGACAGTATGGCAAAATTGCAAGATCGTTTAAAAGATTATCAATCAAAGTCTGTTAATGTGGAAAACAGCGTTTCTTCACTCAAGACCGAACTTAGCCAGGTAAAGAAGATATCACAAGATCGCTCAGTTTATGTCGGTCTTGAACGGGAGCTTGCTTCTGCGAAGCAGACAATCGCGGATGTGAGGCAATCTTTAAGCGGTGATCTTAAGAAGGTGACCAAAGAGCAACAACAAAAACATGAAACCCTCGCATCAGAACTAAATCGTGCGCAACGCGATATGGAACTCATGCGAGAAGAACTACGCGGGACCAAAGAAATTGCAAAGCAAAATAACACCACTACGAAATCTTACACGAAGGAAGTAGCCTCACTAAGAACTGAGCTGAAAGAACTTCGAGAACAACTAGCTCAAGAACGATCACGCAAACAACCGAATAATACCATATTTCCAACAGAAGAGATCGAGATTCTCACAACTAGTATCACGAAGATTGGCCAGAGAGCAAGTCAAGTTGAAACCCTCCAAATGGAATTAGAGTTGCTTAAAGGACGGATTCAGAGAATGGAAAAGGCGCAAACGGCCGACCAGGATGTTACAGAAGAGAGAATCCAACATAAAAACCCTGCGCATTCTCTCACCGAGTCATCTGGGCGGAAAAGAAAGCGTAGTCCTCAGTCGAAGGACACACCGTTAGCTACTCCATCAACTAAGAGATCGACGCGAGCAACATGGTCTAGCGTTTCGGTCAAGAATCAGGGTCACATTTCTATGAATTCGTCATCATCTATTACCGCCCAGGTATCAGATGACAAGCTATCTGACTCACCACGACTTACTAAGTCGGGCACAATTGACAAGAGGGCGTTGAAAAAAGGTCTAAGGCAGACAGTAGTACAAAATTCATCGTCGAATGGCTGAATGTAAAAACATTCTTGGTCACAGTATTCCACACCCTGCGACTATGCACCAAATTCAGCATCCATGACCTCAGGGAAGAAACCCGCAATTGCTTTGAGTGGTTCCAGGACCGTTGTCTCGAAGAAACGCTTTTCTTCCAAGCCTTTCGGGTTTTTGAAAAAAGCGTCAATCATTGCATCTTCGGTATCGCGGCCAGCAAGATTCTTGGTGTCATCCAGCATCTCTTTGGCTTTGTGGTATATCTGCCACTCTCCCGAATGAGCCGCAGGACAATAATGGACGACCATTTCTAGGACGACCCGGCAGATGGTTACTTGATCCATTTTGCTTAGAACCTCAGTAATTCTTCCCGCAAGAGCACCGCCTACCCCCTTCGATTTGTAAGATTTGATGATCAAATCGGTGTTGGTTAGAAGTTGCGCTAGCGTCATCATACCCCTTACCCGTAGCTGGGAGAAAGGGACCGGGTTTCTGTATGGTTCAACATCCAAAACCAGGAAACATGTGATGACCAGGGAGGATGCAAGGTTCTTGGCCTCGACGAGGCAAAGGCTGGCTTCGACAAGTATGAAGGGTATTGGTTCAATAGCATACAATCCTGTGTCTCGAAGCTGCTTACACATATTCCATCGTTGACGGAGTTGCTGCCGGTTTCCTGAGGGATTCGATAGCGGTAGCGGTTCTTTGCAGATTGGGTAGATCTGGTCGATGTATGCTTGCAGATCCTTACTCGAGTTTAGGTTCTGCTTGATGGGGGGATTGCGGAGTTTGTCCAGATCGGGAGTGAGACTGAATGAGTTCAGCTCGAGATGGGGATGTGTCTGGCAGACTTGGTAGATGTCTAGATCTCTTTCGCATCTAAGACAGGTACATTTAAAGAAATATTGCTTCATGCCACGTTGACGTTGCGCGAGATGTAGTGTTGTGTCTGCTGGTTGTTAGTAGCATGATCATAGGATATGCATACTAGGGTGGAGCTTACCGATGTATGATATCTCAACCTCCTCGCCAGCTTTGATCTCGCGGATCGCGTGAAGGACGGCCTTTCGACCTACGAATTGCACGAATGCGTTCGGCATACAGGAATGGTTGATCATGGAAAGCCCAGGGCTAACGTACATGCCGCTCTGGCCCGTGTCTTCGTCGCGTCGGTTGAAGGCGTTGACTTGTAGCTACATAGCAGTTAGATTGGATCCTCTGAACGAATATAAAACAAAAGCTAGGAACATATCACACTCACCTTACAAGTAATCCCAATCGCCACCGCAATTGTCTCAGAGGTCATCTCGCGACCTAAATAATGCAACGCACCCTGCGCCTGCAAAACCATCTCCTCCGGCTTCGTACCCTCCCCCGTCCGCGCATCAATCGAATCTAAATGCCCCTCCAACTCCTCAACCGCGGCTTTCATCTCCGGCCGCACGAGGACTTGGATCAAAGCGCGGATTGGGGTTGGGAGGTTAACGGGTCCGCCGCCGGGTCTTGGGGGTAAAAGGGATGCCATTTCTGCTAGGGACACGTTGACCCGTTTGAAGGCTTTGCATTCGCCTTTTCCGTGGGCGAGGGCCCAGTCGGATTTTTGGCAGGTGGGGGTGCAGTACCGGGTTGTGTTGCAGCCTGTGCATGTCCGGAGGGTGATTTTGGTTTCATTATTTCCACCACCACTTCCACTACTGCTGCTGGATCCTGGGATGGGAAAGGGGAAGGAGAGGGGGAGGGAGGGTGCTGCGACCGCGAGGCAGTAACTACATGTTCGCGCTAAACTGGGTGTATCTGGGATCGCGATGCAGGGAGCGGGATGGGATGGGTCTTGATCTGTGAATTCGGCGATTGTGCTTCCCGGGGCGAAGGTCTGCGTTGCGTGGACGGTGCGGCCGCGGGGGGTGCTTGTGGGGCCGGGGGTTAGGCCGGGGGGGAGGGGTGGTGGCATTTTACTGCCTGGGTACCGGGAGGGGTAGCTTCAATGGTAGGGAGGCAGTGAGGTAGCTTAGACCTTGGTTGGGGTGGGTAGAAAGGGTTTAGTGTACGAGGGGGAGGGGTACGAAGGATAGGTTGGATGGAATGGTTGGATGGGTGTGTTATTTGTGGGGGTTATAGCAGTCTAGGTGGGAGTGGTAGTGTTTGTATGCCCCTATAGATGGCGTCTGTTGATGAGCTCATACGTCGGGTAGGTACATGTGTGCCGTATATTTGGATGCTTGCTTAAAGCAGCTTCAGGGCTGTATGTAGTGTACCGTCGGTGTACCCTATGTTAGTTGTAGGCGGCATGTAGGTGTATGCAGGTGCCTATCCGTGCTGTGTTGTTGGTAAAGATTCCGTTGGAGAAATCTGCAGCGCATAGTTGTAGCGGAATTAGTGATGATCTAAGTGGGGTTTGGGTGCATGTCTTGGTTATCTTCAGTGACAACTATTAGAAATTATCTTTGACTTCTCTACACTGGAAATTCCCAGATACATAAATCTACCTATAGATTTCTGGTAATATTAGGTACTTCCTAGTTTTCCTGTAGGTATATTCCTGATAGACCGCCTAAGTTTTGGTTTGTTTTCTTCGTACATCATTGGTATATGGATTTGCTACATTCTTGTCTATATCAACAAGTTTCGTCGGTGTTCGCTATTACCTACACACCGGATATACACCATCTTTAACCCCCACTCCAGGAATGAGTCATTCTACGATGCCTATACGAAGTGCAGCCGCTGCTTTTCTTTTTAAAGCCACCGAGATGCATGGCGTCCAGGGGGGGTGAGAGACCGGTAACTAGGTTCTTTGAAGGAGTATATCGCAATGAGTTTACCCGAACTATACGAATTATACACTGTCAACGTTGCAAGGTATAATGAGAGTCTAGTATAACTAAAATCAGAGAGCCGTGGGATAAAACTGGCGAATCTACAATTTCTCACGTTATAGCTAATCTAAGTCGATTATCACGAAAGTTATAGTGCATCTTTCCGTTTACACATAGCCAGGTACTTATAAGGTAGCCTACCTAGGTACCTAATCACTCCATCTAAACAAAACCATGCCTCTAGAACTCCAGCCAGCCACCGAAGCAGACGCCCGCCGATCCGCCCAGATCGAGCACGAGGCGTACGCACCCAACCCCAACAACAAGATTCTCTTCCCGGGACCCTTTCCGCCCAACATCTTAGATCTGCGTGCGGGACAGCTGGCCGCGGAGTTGAAACAGGATCCTACGACACGCTGGCTCAAAATTATCGACACGGACCTCCCTGCAGATGGGGAGCAGATGGTGGCGTTTGCGAAGTGGCATGTCTATGACGATGTGAAGCCGCATTGGAAACCCCGCACTTTTGGTGCTGGGTGTAATGGCGAGGCGTGTGAACTGTTGTTTGGGGGTGTGCAGACGCAGAGGGAACGGATCTTGGCGGGGAGGAATTGTGTCTGTGAGTACTCTACTTGAGCAGCCTGAGACGGGATGGGGTGGTCGTTTAAGGGGTGTGAGGAGTTGGAACAGGGGATGTGCTTCTATCTACGAATGTCGTACGGGCACTGCTAACGCATACAAGACCTTTCGCTGTTACACACCGACCCAAAACACCAGAAGCGTGGCGCAGGCGAGCTGCTTGTAAAATGGGGCATTGAAGAAGCGAAGAAGCTAGGTCTAATCGCGTACCTTGATTCTTCTCCAGCAGGCCACTCGCTATACCGGAAATGCGGTTTCCGCGATGTTGAATGTCTAACCACTGATTTATCTACGTGGGGAGGAATCACGGAATATACGTGGTCTATGATCTATGACCCGGCTGAGAATGCTATTTGAATATGTACGAGATGTATCTAGGTATTTTCTATATATTTCAATTCAGATTTCGTGAGATTGCATTTCTGCTGATAGGTGTTTCGCAGGTTCACTATACCTAGATGCTTGGTAGATAGCATCACTCATCCTTTTCGCTTAATACAATCCTCGTACTCCTCCACAGTCGTATCGTCCCAAGCTATGTCAGGATAATGCTCCTTAAGAGCCTCTCTCACAGCCTTCAAGCAATCCTCCTTGCGATAAACATCTAAATTAGGCCACCCATGCTGTCTATAGATCTCCTGCATCATGGGGAGCATGCCCTCCTCATTCTCAGAATAAATCATATAAATATCGGTCACCTCCCTCCAGCTAAGCGGTACGAAATGCAAAGATCGGTACTCGTCTTTAATGACCTCGAAGAAATCAGCAATGGCCCACGCGGGTTCCCATCGCCAATCATGCTGCTCCTCTGGCGCGTAGTCGTCAGGTTCATCCAGGATTCTTTCCCGCGATGGGTTCTCTTGTACGGTACGGTTACTATGGTCGTTCCAGTAGATTACACCTAGATGGGTATCAAGCAGGAAAGCAGCGTAATCGCGCCCCCCGCTAGTGAGGCCAATAACGTCCGGGGGTGTAGTTTCGAACGCTTGCCACCCCTCCGTGATAACTTTAAGGCCCTCGCCGTCACCCTCGAGTAGCGCCTGGTTCTCGCGACCACTACGCCAGTCTTGCAAATGAATAAAAGGACCGCCGTAGAGTCGGTATTTATCATCAGGAGGCTCGCGGATATAGGGGAGATGGCGGAGAAGTTCGATGACTTCGTCCGACTTTCCTAAGGGGCTGAATTTCTCTTTCGTAATTGTTGGCCAACCTTCTGGTGGTGGTTCGACTATGGCGGATTCGGGGAGGTACAATTTCGTGAGGAATTGATAGAAATCTCGGATAACAGCGATGGTTTCCTCGCGCGAGTATTTGACGTCTTTGAGATAAGGCATTGTGAATTTTTATACGAATGAGAGAATCTTCTAATGATCACTTTTAGGGTAGATTAAAAGGGTAGTGAGTATTCAATTCTTCCATTGTCAATTGGCGATTTGGACCTGGCTTTATACGTGTTGATCCTCCTGGGAATATTAGGCAACGAAGGCATTTATTAATTACAGGCTGACTATATAAACGTATAGTTGAGGTGCGGTGAGGTGTTATAGAACCAACATCGAGGAAGATCCCTCTTCTGCCTGTTAAGCTGGTCAGTGAGCTGGAACAGTGAGTGGAGCCTGAGCTGTGCGACCTAACAGGTACCTATCCTACGTAATACTATGCGGAGTTTCTATCGCCTCATATTTTCTTACAATCTCGATTCTTATTCTCTCATCCTTTCATACGAATTTTTTTCAAGAAACTCTAACATAAGTTATTTTCTTACAATTTGTGTTAATATTAAGTATTCTAGTATTCCAATATCAAGTACCAAGCTATTAAGACTCACTAAACCCGCTCCACTCACTCATCCGCTTTGTTGCGTCATTTCTGAGTAAAGCTACATATTTCAACAAACAACCCAAACTATTAATAAAAAGAAACCATTTTAACTTCTACATCACATCACAACATGCTATCCTCCCTCTGGAAATCACCATCACACACAGAACCACCCACCAATATGCCTCCACCCGGCCCTCCCACCACCGGCGACGGCGCCGCAGATCCACCCGCACCCCTCGTAAGCACCTGGCAAACCCGCGCCGACGCCGGACAACCCGTAGCCCTGGTCCGCGTGCGTAACCTCCAGGGCGCGATACCCGTAGGTCGGGACGCATGGGGTCGGTCAGGGAAATTACAGCCCGTGTTACTGTCCTCTGAGATATCTTTCGCGCATCCGTTTTCCGGGAACGCCACCGCCTCATCTACGTCTAAATCAGGCGATACGGATAAACTCGACGCGGGGACTGTGCATTATGGCACGCTGAGTAAGAATTTGCTTAGTAGTTTAGAGCTATGGGGGCAGGGGAATAAACCGAGATCGCATCCGACGGGTGAGAGCTCGGTTGCTGCGAACGTGATTGCGGCGACGGGGGCTACGACTGGGAGTAAGGAGATCGAGACTCCGCGCACGGCGGATGTGTTTGAGTTACTCTGGGTGCGGATGACGGGGCGTGTTGTTGATGGGAGTCGTGTTGCTTTACCCCCGGATCAACTGCCGTTTTTAGATGCGGCGAGATTGCGCTCGTTGGCGCTCGAGGTTAGGTTGCCGAAGGCGTCGTTGCTTGGCGCTGGGGTGAGTTTGGAGGTTCGTGCTAGTTTTAGGGATCATAGCGTTCCTAAGAAGGAGGAGACGACTAGTAAAAACCCATTGGTGTCGTACTCTCGCAGCTTAAGGATCCGGGGTCTTCATGTGCCGACTTTGATTGGGGTTAATTCGAATGAGCGTGGTGCGAAGCAGATGCTGATTGCGGATGTGGAGATTGATCGGTTTGATGTTGCGGAGGATATTCATAGTGAGCTGGAGAAGATTGTGGTGGAGGTGAGTGCTTGGTAATAGCTAAGTACTGACTTGCTGATGCTGACACGTTGTATAGACGATGGAAGCTTCATCCTTTGAGACGCTCGAGGCCCTCGCGTCCCATGTCGCTAAGAAAATATTATCGGACTTTAGGATTGGTGACGATCCGAAGCCCATGAAGGAAAGGGGGTGGCAGGTCAGGGTCTGTCTAGAAAAGCCGATTGCTGTGCCTTTTGCGGAGTGTCCTTCTGTGGAGGTAACGATGGGGTAAGCCGAAGAGGAAGTGCCTGAGTCCATATGGTACCTAAGTCTCTTTGTCAAATATCCAGGAGCTTTTTAGAAGGTAAGTTTCGTGAACATATCTATTACTTGGTGTTTATTCTAACATCTCAGGATGGTAAATTGTTATATGTTCTAGGCTAGGGAATCTTGCTCAACATCAGGAAGGAATGTCTTAACACAAAGCTGCCACGATACCTGGCTCATATTCGCTGAGGGGAATGACAGATGGTATAGTGTTTTTTTTTCTTAACACCGTACTAATGAACTTGGAGAACTTCCACCTTGCCCGTGTCCATAGATCGACCAATACTAACCCACGGGTCATTCACTTTCAGCAATTTCGAGACCTCGCTATCCCTTAGCTCATTGCTCTGTTTCAAAATAGATAGTGTGGGTTCCGACATAAGTTGCGAAATTGTATGCCAGAAATCTCCCTGCCTTGTATATCGGACGTTCCTAATATAGAGAGCTGTAATCACCCAAACACATACGAGATCCACGGAGGCCATAACAAGAACCGCTATCAAGCCGTTCCACTGTTTGGGGATGCGCGCTTCGGTTGAAAAGACGACCTCAATGTTTCCAGGTACGTCAAAAAGGGGAAGGATAAGGTAATAGAAGTTTTGAACCAACTTCGCGATGTACGTATCGATCGCTACTGCGACTCGGTCACTCGTATTCACGATCTGCTCGAAAATCGCCGCTCCGTCCTTCAAGGCTGTAAATCCCCTGCTCTGGCAGGACGTACACACAATTAGACTTTCATTATTACTGGCCCATGCCCAGATAGCCGCAGACGGACCATGCCACAAGGCCCACTCGCTAAATGAGGTGTCATCTATAGACGATGTAGAATTTACCTCTGAGGTAAAGGCGGGAGGAGGTATGGGGTACTGGACGTCCTTGATGGCGAGAATGCCCCTGTCTTCCGGGCTCTTGTGCACGTTGTCTCCCCCCATGAAGGTCTGTAGCGTAGCTATGTTTGATGTACTCCGGTTTGTGCTCCATTTGAACTGGGGTTCCGACAGGTTTGTGGATCCTGTGGCCATATCAACACTAGAGACGGTTGTGTTAAGGGTCGAGAAGCACAAGCTGATGTTTAAGAAACGCCCAGGATATAATTCATAACCGTTCCATTCCTCAGATTGCATTGGTGCACCGAGTCCATTACGGGTGTTGTTGATGTCGTAATCGGCTATATCCGCGTTCGTCGCAAACGCTAGGAAGATCATTGAGGTCGGCCCGTATAGATCAGGTGAGTCCTGCCAGAAGTCAATGTCGGCTTCTCCTTCATCCATCCCGACAGCATCTAGTCGACAGATGGCAGCCGACCAACCAACAATATCGGGATCGGGTTGCGAAGGCATGGTACAATTAAAAACTTCCGGGAAGCAAAGAGTAGCCCACGTGTCATCCCACCCACGGTAACCCTTGAAGCAATCTACTGTATGATTTATACCGTTGTCTTTAAATGTTTGGTTGTATAAGATATTGCCAGATAAAGACGCATATGGGAGGTCGAGGGACCATGGATGGACTTGAATTTGTGCGTCCATCGAGGGCCTCATACAGGAAACTTCCGTCTTCAATGTGAAAGCCGGGCCCTTGTAGGACTTCATCCTTGTGCGCTCTTCGCTCTCAAATGGTAGAAATGCTCGTAATCTGGGGCCACTATGCGAAACACCGTGTTCATCGGGCTCCGCCATGCTATTCGAGTCCAATTCCCCAAACAATGCGGTCTCACCTTGTAGGGTAGGCCACGTCGTCGCAAAGATGTCCGATACAGCGTCCTGGTTGTCTGGTGTAAGGGCCACATTATGTCGAACTGTTTCTGAATCTTGGACAAGAATAACAGTTTCGAAATCCGGCAAGAGAAGCGTTGAAGAGAATTGGATTCCTAGAGCTCCTAGGCCTAAAACTGTTAAAAGGAGAGTCCCGGCATTGAACACCATCTTGGAAGACCTCGACGAGATGACATCTCGTAAGAGTTGCTGAGGCCCATCGTTGACGCTTCTGGCGATGGACATTTGGGTAATCTGCGATAAGCGGACTTGGCGGCGTTCTATTAGAAGTGCGGCGACTAAGGATGTACACACTGTCGCTTGAGCTGCGATGACTGAGCGTAGAACCAAAGAAGATAAGGTGACTGCTCTAGTTGCCCAATCGTTAAGCATGATTTGGCGCCATGTATGTGTCGCTGCTTCACCACCGGCAGGCCCCTCTACTGCCCAAAGGAAAATAAGGAAAGCCATCTAGGCAACCATAGTTAGTTCATAATCCAAACACATGACTTTAATTTGGGAATAACTCACAACGCCTAAAGTTAAGATAGACCCTCCGAAGATAACTAAGCACCCGTATAGGCTAAGTGACTGTCTGATAGGCAGTCGAGAGTCGACCTTTGTCCCCTGCCCTTCCGTATCGTCGCTAGACACCACCAGTGTAGACGAAGGCGAAGCCTGGTTAAGCAGTACAGGGCTGTTGTCATGGGTATCGTTACGATTCCCGGGAAGATCATCTGCGCTTCTGTTTGACGACGTATTCAAATGAGACGGTTGGTCCCTCATAATATGCGAGTATACTGATATCGGTGAAGATGGGGCTATCGATTCAATGGATATTGACATTGGGAGTGTCTCCTCTTCTGACGCATGCTGCGTAGGTGGTTGGATAGAGGACCGCTCCGCTACAGGAGTAAGAGGCCAATCTTCGAGACGTTCTAATGCCATTGTGGTGCAGGTCACAATATGATTCAAGTCGTAATGTCATCACTGGGCGAAGCTGGCTTTCATGAATGAACCTATATAACCAGTTTGTTGGTAGATGCCATTTATATGTTATAATGCCCCCTATTCATCTATTTTTCGAGTAGTTTCGTTTGATAGCCCATTGTCACCCCCCCTGAGTGTTGAAAGGTAGGGACTCCTAAATGAGTCTGTCGTCTAAGACATTATAACCCCCAAGTGATACTGCATACCGTGCTACCTTGGCCATCACGTCTCTTAGGTAACCTTGTATGGATAGCTAGGTACTGTCGTACAGCAGAAATATAAATAGCTGTACGTGAAGAAGTCTTAAAGAAGCCATGAGATGGAAGATTAGGGTTGTAGTGGTGCATTACTAGAGTATGTCGAGTTACTCAAAACATATATGCGAAACATTCGGGTCTTTATGTATTTATATCTCGCCGTGCCATGTGCGAAAATCTGAATTCCATACTTCTACTGGACCACGAGAAAGCCACTGGTGAGGAAATAATCCAGCCCCTTTGGAGTCATTATCCTGTCCACAGGATTAGAACTATTGGTCCAATGAAGAGGCGAGATTTACAGGACGATAGGGGGTTACAAAAGTAGCCCCCATGCTCGCGAGAACGCAATTGGCTGCCTACCTAGGTACCTAGGTAGACACTGTTGTATCAAGCAAATCTACAGCTTATCCCTCGGCCGTCCTGTGGGGGAAAATCGCCAAGAACATGCCATGCACAGCCAACCCTATATGAAATGCCTGTTTTTCAAACCACCTTGCTCGCAAAAGCAACCTAATTCACCATGAATAATAGGCGTTATATTTAGCATGTGGTTGTATGGAAGCTGGTCCAAACTCTGAAGATTGAGTTGTAGGTTGACGTTGCATGCTTGACTCATTCGTGGAATTGGAAGCTTTGCGAGAGACGCATTTCCGAGTTTGTGTGCAATGCTTTCTTTTTGACTGTGACCGACAACTTTCACGATAAATGGGAAGGTTTTGGCGTGGGGTAAGCGCATCTCTTATGGGCTTCTATGTTTAAGATCTACGTGTGGCAAAGGAGAGAAAATTTTGACTGCACGATCTGGTACATATGCAGTCATTTGTCTCCGGTGCCGGCGCATCCCGAAGTTGTGTTTTATCTTATGCTGCATAGGTAGCCTTGCGAATAGAAAATGGGGGTATCTAACATCTATTGGTCTATTATGCGGGTGGCCTAAACGGAATGCCTCGTCAAAATTTGCGACACTGAGGAACATCGCCGTGAGTGATCTCGTCGACAAATTTAGGATCAGGATCGAAGAGCATCACGTGGAAATGCTCTACGGCATGCACAGATTTCAATGACCTCCAATTTTTGAACCAGATATACTATCATTACATCTCAGCGGGGAGGACGAGGAGATATGAGGGAAACTAATGAGACGCCACTTACGCGATCACTTGGTATCCTAGATCCGAAAGTCTTCCGAACGTAACCGTCGATCTCGGCCCGAGCCTCGTCCGTGAGGTCACTGGTGACAGGATCTTCAGCAAGATCGAACTTAGTCCAGACAACAAGGTGAACTATCCTCTTATCAATACCATATGGCCAATCGTTCCAAAGGATTTTGACATCGTCTTCAAACTCAAAGGGTTTCCCTCTCGGCTTTATCGGCGCTTCCCAATGTAGCCGTTGAGTTAGGACGAAATTCATGACACTACCGTAATCCCGCTTTAGCGTCCATATATACTCTAGGTACCGTCGAAGGTCAGATGGAACTCTTCGAAATGTGTCTAGTCGGTTCTCCGTCACGATTTTCTGGACTTCGAGCCATGTCGAGACGTGGTATTCGGAGTCTGGAGTGCCAATGATGCCGATGTCTTTGGCGCTCAAAGTACTAAGATATTCAGGGCACTCCTCCGTTCTCTCGTTTTCGGGGACATTTACATGCCAATAAGGCAATTGCTTATCTATGCTTCCCATCTCGTATTCGAAAGTTGAAGTAGAAAGGGGAAACCAATTCTAATAGTGTGGTTCTCAGCCGCTGGCGAGAGCTGTCGGATATGAGGTGGATGTGCCAGGCCAATTGTCACGTCTTTAAAGAGTAACGTAGCGGGGGGGAGGGATGAATTGGGAACTCAGCGCCGTTAAGGCTGAGAATTATTGGCAATAAACGTTATTTATAAAGTACAGTAGCGGTTGCTCGACGACGGGAAGTCGAAGCTGGAATTCGGGCTGTACAGTACCTGCGGTCTAGAGCTTCGTAAATTTATCGATAGAAAGAACTTCAGGGGTAGCTGCCTACCACTGTAGGTAAGCTTACTGGCAACTGTGGACGGACCGTGTTCGGCGGCAAGCACGAACCTGTATATTTCTAACATGCGCTAGAAGTGGGGTCAAATGCACCTATATCATGTGTAGACGCCACAGACGCTGCAAACGCCATCGCGGGATTACCCGATTCACTTTCTCGGAAGAGGGAATAAAATATTTATGAAATAGAGCTTATCACTGTGCTATTAGAACTTAATTGACCGTATACTTTCTTTCCATTCTTTTTAAATTCTTCAAAACTTAGACCGCTATATTGCCGTCTTAACCTTACTAGGAAGTACCTAGGTACTCAAGTATCCATACCGATGTAATGGAAGGGTTATTGTACTCAGAAATCACCTCAAGAGCTAAATCCTTTTTAAGATGACGAGTCAGAAGGTTAATTGAATGCGGCTCCAATCTTAGTCGTGGAATCGTGGATCTCACTTAACCTAAACCTAAAGAATATTATATACGACTCGCTTTAATTCGAAGTCAATACAAGACTTAATTGTTAAGCCTTGCTTATACATCAATCATTTCAATGTTCCCTTGCCCCCATAGCCCCCACGTGGAAACCTCGCGCCTATCTATTTGCTACAACTTCTGACGTGGCTGGTATCGTCATTTTAACCTCACGAAACTCATCAATATAATCTACCATTTCCCAATCAACCGTAAGGAGAAACCCACTCTTTCCCGGTACTTGATTTGCCCGAGTTGTCGGTGGAAATTCCACTCTCCCGACACCGTCAACCGGCCTTTGACACCTTTCTACCTGTCTACTTAAGTACCTTGATAGCTAGAAGTTGCTCGAACCCAGAAATCTTAACCAATATGAGGGTTTTATTAAATGCTATCAAGTGGATTGCTCCAGAACTTAACTTTCATTTAGTTCCCGCTGGACTGAAATGAAGGCCACAACTAGTTAAACCATGGTGGAGACAAATATGAATACATCGATACCTACCGACTGTTACGAGATCTACCTACCACTGTGGATTTGTCAACCGATAACTAATACATATCTCACTGGGATTTAGGATGGTTTACTCCGAAGGACGGCAGAGATAAGTAGAATATATTGCAAACATCCTCAACGAGGACACCTGCATCGGCTCGTCTAGATTGCGTAGTAGAGGGTAGGCGGTGGCTTCAACGTCAATCGCAGCGCTGAGAATAGGTCAAAATACTACCTACCCACATTGTAGTCCGGTCAGGCTAGACTTTACGCCGGGTGCCAGCCTAAGCTTTTTTCTGTCCCACCCTTCTTCATGGGTGGTGTCAAACAGACCAGACATAGATGATAAGTGATAGGTTTCTCGGCTAAGGTAGCTTTTCAAGTCCTACAAGAGACCATAAGCTGCACGCCCAGAAATGTCGTGAAGCCAAAGAGGATAGCTAAGCTTAGATAGAGGAATAAAGCTATTTGCCACAGTGGAAAGATACTTTGATTTTATTTTTCTCTCTTTAAATATTCAGGAGGCGGTAGCTTTCCACTCCAAGATTTGATATCGTCGGTATAGATAGGTACTAACGGTATTTTGGCAGTGGACCTTTAGCCGCTTAGCTTAGCATGGTCTAGCCTCAGGCCAACTAATGCCCTAAAAGTACTAGTCTGGCGTGTTTGAAGGGGCATTTTTCATAGTAGTGATCCATCTACGAATCGAGTTTCGCAGTCAGGTACAAGGGAAACTATACACCGCATATCGAATTGGCACTCCGCTACATCGTGACCATGGGGCAACCGATAATTCCCTGAAGCAACCACCCAGCCATCAAAGGGGGGGTGGTTAGGGAAGAAGAAGGTTGGGAGGGAAACTAGATAAAAGGACAGGAGATGCTCCTCGATTAATTTGTTTCAATCCTCTTTTTTTCCCCTCGTGCGTTTCTGATTTGGTTAATTCGGAGATATTCGAGCGTAGGATAATCGCCAGGTATGTTTATGATCATCTCTTTTCTAATCTTGAGCTCCGATGTATCGCATGTTTTCTGTTTCAACCCCGGTTTAACTCTTGCATGTGATTGAACGATATGCCAAGGGCCAAAGAAGTTTTTAGCTATAGCGAGCTAGGGGTGAGGAAAAAAAGAAGAAGAGCTGTCAGAAAAAAGAAAAAAAAGAATTGAAAGAGAAAAGAAAACGCCACATCCAAGTTGTGAGGTGTTTATCGCGTGCTACTTAGAGTTAGGAAAATGTATATAACTTTAGATCTTCTAAAGTTTGTACAATTCTATTCTAGTAGTTTCGTCACTAGCCTCGCTCAAATAGAATGAGATGAGGTAGTGCTTAGGTTGGCGGGTTGGTTGAGGTACTTGAGGTACTTTGGAGAGAAAATGGAGATGGGGTGAATTTTGGTTGGATTGGACGGGGAATAGTTGCGCGAGTTGAAGGCAAAATGCACCAGAGACGCAGCCATAGCTGCACCAAAGCAAGCAAGCAGGGAAAAGACAGGCTCTAATTTAATCTGCATTACGTCAATGGTGCATTTTACTGAGCTAACATTCGAACCCCCCTTTTTTTTAGGTACCAAAAAATTACCGTAGCTGCCAAAGCTCCGCCGGCCAACCAAATTACCCCGCCATTTCTTCCCCCAAGGGGCCTAGAAAGACATCGTCATTTCGTTCTACCTTCGATAAAACAATTTCTTAACCTTCTTCTTTCCCCTTTTTTAAAAACTATACACAACCACTCTTATACCCATCGACCTTCTGGGAGCGATATCTTTTTTTTGATCTGATCGCTTCGGACTAATCTGATCACATACCACCTACCTACTTTTTACTTACGCTAGCGCATACAATGGCTCAGGCAATTAAGAGCGCGCTGCCTTCCCACCTCAAGCCCGGTGGAGGTAAAGACTCGGACGCTGAATTCGCTGGTAGACATCACGGAAAGACTCGATCACACATGGTGAGTAGATTACGATATCCTGCTATCTTACCCCTAAAATAGATGAATCATCTATTTGTCGAAGGCAACAATGAGCACCAATCTTCCAGTTTCGTTGTTCTTTGTTAGTCTTCTATCCCCCGTTTCCCGCCCCTCGTCGACTACCTAAGCAACGGAGCTAGAGCTGTATATACCTCAGAGCTTCAGATCGCATGACTGGATAAAGTTTTCTCTTGATTTCGTTAGCATCTCGGAAGGTTTGCTACCAAAAAAACAACAACAATAGGATAAAATCACG
Source organism: Hypoxylon trugodes (assembly GCF_022578975.1). Lineage (NCBI taxonomy): Eukaryota > Fungi > Ascomycota > Sordariomycetes > Xylariales > Hypoxylaceae > Hypoxylon > Hypoxylon trugodes. Next base: position 3,393,789 of record NW_026250019.1, on the reverse strand, counting down.
TACCGCCCCCTTCATCTTGTTCGAGGAAGCTCATTACAATTCCCTGAATCACATTCTTGTCTGTTCCCTACCATATCACGATTCTTCATCTTTCCTGAGACTACAACTTTACAACAATTTGGAGAGCTTGCGTATCCCTGATACGATCCATTCATTTTATGGATTTGACAATCGTCGCCATAAGCATCCAAGCCTTATTCTTTCTCTGCGTAATCTATTTATATTGCCTTTTTCTAGACCTGATCTAGTCGTCATACTTGTAACCATGGCTGGTTTACTAATAAATGGCAACAAGGCCTTCGAGAATGCCTCAACCAACGTGGCTGCCGCGCAAATGCGCAACTCCCTAACCGAGCTTGCTGAGACCGTCAAGGATCCAGAGCAGAAGAAGGTAAGTTTCAATGATAGACACGTATAACCTCGCTAGTTATCAGACTGACACTCGTTATTAGCTATTCGAGACCGAAATGGACAACTTCTTCGCTCTCTTCCGCCGATACCTTAACGACAAGGCCAAAGGCAACGCTGTGTACGTATAAACCTCCGTCGCGACCGTAAATAAACGCTAGAAACAATTTAGAAGCTGATATTGGTTTGGATAGTGATTGGGATCGCATTAATCCCCCTGCGCAGGGCCAGGTCGTCGACTATGAAGACCTAGCCAACTCCGAATCCGTCGGATTCCTTAATAAGCTCGCCGTTCTGAAGCTGAACGGTGGTCTTGGTACATCTATGGGTTGTGTTGGTCCCAAGTCCGTTATCGAGGTCCGTGATGGCATGTCCTTCCTCGATATGTCTGTACGACAAGTCGAGTACTTGAACCGAACATACAGCACAAACGTCCCCTTCATCCTCATGAACTCGTTCAACACCCACGATGATACCGCTGCTATCATAAAGAAGTACGAAGGCCATAACGTCGATATCCTTACTTTCAACCAATCTAGATACCCTCGAATCTACAAGGACTCCCTCCTACCCGTCCCTAAGAGCTTCGATTCCTCCATTAACGAGTGGTACCCTCCCGGACACGGTGATGTTTTCGAATCTCTCTACAACTCTGGTCTCCTTGATAAGCTCATCGAGCGCGGTATTGAGATCATCTTCCTATCCAACGTCGACAACCTAGGTGCTGTGGTAGATCTGCGCATTCTACAACACATGGTTGAGACCAAAGCCGAGTACATCATGGAGCTTACCAACAAGACTAAGGCTGATGTCAAGGGTGGTACTATTATCGACTATGATGGCTCCGTCCGTCTACTCGAAATTGCTCAGGTACCAAAGGAACACGTAAACGAGTTCAAGTCGATCAAGAAGTTCAAGTACTTTAACACCAACAACATTTGGATGAACACCAAAGCTATCAAGCGCGTGGTAGAGAACAATGAACTTGAGATGGAGATCATCCCCAACGGCAAGACCATCCCCGGTGATAAGAAGGGCGAGTCCGATATCTCCATTCTTCAGCTTGAGACGGCTGTTGGTGCTGCCATTCGCCACTTCCAAAATGCGCACGGTGTCAACGTACCTCGTCGCCGATTCTTGCCGGTCAAGACTTGCTCAGATCTCATGCTTGTCAAGTCTGACTTGTACACCGTTAAGCACGGCCAATTACAAATGAGCCCAAGCCGTTTCGGTGGTGCTCCGCTCATCAAGTTGGGTAGCGACTTCAAGAAGGTATCGGATTTCCAGAAGCGTATCCCGTCGATCCCCAAGATCATTGAACTGGACCACCTGACGATCACTGGTAACGTCAATCTGCATCGTGGCGTGGAGCTAAAGGGAACCGTCATCATCGTCGCGACAGAAGGCTCCACAATCGACATTCCTCCTGGATCCATCCTAGAGAACGTGGTGGTTGAGGGTAGCTTGCGTCTGCTGGAACATTAATCGGCGCACTGCTCCTCAATTACTTTTTGTCGTCGTTGTAACCCACTCCTGCATTTTGTCGTGTTGTTGAGCGTTTGGTTCTACCACCATCCGTACGTTCGTACCTACGTATAGCATATACGTATTGACGGACGTTTTCACTACATGTTCGTTTTTTAATCATGTAGAAGGCGTGCTTTTACCTTCCACCATCCCCATTTTCTGTTCCCTTCTCTTCCCTTCCCCACCTCGACGTATTTAGTCCCTTTACCCACACACCACCCATGTTTAGGTATTTAGGGGGATTCTTATAGAGATAGCAAGTAAAGCAGGCAGGCAGCAGAAAAAAGTAATTGCGCAAGGACGGGTGGACAGAGTTGTGTTGTGTTGTGTTGTTGCGTCTGAGAGAATGAATGTATGTCACATAACGGGGGGCGTCATGTTATGTAAACGCCAGGGAGATAATGCAATGCAATAAAAAAGGTACATGCAGTCTAGATGGTTATAAGTCATTGAATGTTGTGCTGTGATATGGTAGTAATGGTGGTGATAATTGGTATTAGGTAATCATTAGTTGGTCTTCGGACTATGTTGTGCTTGTTTTACGTGAACTGAAGGAATCGTAGACTTGGCTGATGTTTAATGTTCTTACCATTTATTATATCTGCCTACCTGCAAACACTACGTCACAATAGTCACAAATCTAAGCATGAGGAACCCATTTATTGAATTGTAAATTCATAGGTGGGCGGTTATATACTGCTGGTACCTACACCTAGGTGTCTTGCGTAGCTGAATAGGGAGTTATCTAGAGATCAAAGCATGCTGTGACTCGGGAAATTCCTAACACCGAGGCCAAGATTGCCTTTCATTTCATGTGTTGATAGAAACCCCGTATTGATAGCGGCTCATCGTACCTCTTCATCCTTGGTAATGACCACTTCAGTCACGAGCTTTAGATTTGATGCGTTGAGTGTTGGGTTCGTTTGATGTATACCGTAAAATATTCGATGATGGGTAATCGAACCTGGGTACTCTTGAATTCGTAATAATTCGATGGTATTAGAAGAATCGGTTCCATGTACGTAGCCCTCGCGTCGATCACCAAGACGACTCATTCGAGTCCATAGAAACATCAACGACCTCCACCCCACCCTTCCCGCAAGATCCCATGATATCAATGGGGCCATTCTACTTCCCCTTCTTTTTCATGGTTTCCGTGCACGAGGGACAATACCACCGCCCCTCAGGCTCGGATTTTAGACCCACGCAAGTCCAATGGAACCATTCATAGGGACAAGCCGGATTATCGCATGCCACCATGTCGCCGTACGACACGTGCTGGCAGAGACAATACTTCTTCCCTTCTTCGTCTTCCTCGTCATCCGATATCCCCGATCCCGCTGATGCCGAGCCACGATCCGGCATATCCTCGTCTGGATGTGCGCGTTTCCGATGGTGGTGGTGATGTGGGCGAGGTACCGGCGTACCACTCCCAGCACGCGACCCAGCGCGTGAAGACCGAACTGATTCCGCATCCGAGAGTTCGCTATCCGCCGTCGAAGCCGGAGATCCTTTCGACACACCCGCCCGCTTCACGCGCGATAATGTCGATTTCGAGTTCGGTGGTTTCTTCCGTCCGACGCCGGCCGATGGTGTGCCTTTTCTTCCTGTACCGTTACCTACTGTTTTCGAAGTACCCCTGGGACCTGCACTACCCGCCCTCGCGGACGCTACCGGTGTCCCTGCCTTCGGTGTACCGGGGCCAAGAGATGAGTGCCGAGCTAAACCGCTGGATGCGGTTGGGAGACTGCCTAGACCGGAACTTATTCGTGGACCCCTCTTAGGAGCGCCACTCCCACTATTGTTTGCTGTTAGTATTTTGTTTTTTGTTTTGTGTAAATGAGCGATGTCTGGTGTGTTGTGGCGCATGTTCATGAGCAAGTACAAAAATTTGGTTGGTACAATTAAGGGACAATTGGGTGGGGAGGTCCCGATTATGAGTGAGTATATATATGTTGTTGTAGTATGTTGTAGAGGGGGACAAGTAACTCTGGATACTCACGGTCCAGCAGAGGACTCGCGCTGGTTGCGGTTGCTCATGATCATACTGGCGGCGGGGGAGGTGGGCGCGGAGCTGGAGATGTGAGCTTGCGATTGCGTCGTTCGGATCTGTGGGTTGGAGGCTCTAGGACCGCCCGTGGCGGCGTTGTTGGAGATGGGATTGAGGGGCGTGGTATGTGACGTCGTGACGCCTAATACGCGGAGGCTAGTATTGCTATTGTTCGCGGCGCTGGGTCGTACGACGGAGGGTATTTCGTCAGGGTCGGTGAAGCCGGGTTCGCCTCGGTCGCCTAGCGCTTTGATCTGTAGGTCAAGATGTCGGAGGTGCTTGTCTAGAAGAGCCTGCGCCTTAGCTGCTAGGGCTATCTTCTCTTCGGATAGCTTATCGGCTTTAGCATAGTTCTCGCGGATGATCTCGCGCAATGCCTGTTCGCGGGGGAGGGGTGCGTGACTGCCATTCTGACGAATCCATCGTTGTATCTTAGCATCGTTCTCTTCTATTGTCTTGAGGCATTCGTTAAATGTGCGGTCTTTGTCGGCGATCTCGTCTTGGATGAAACGAATCTCTTCGGGCAAGTTTGCGGTTCGATGGATAAAGTCCTCGAGGACGGCCGCTGGGTCTTGCGCCTCGGCCGACGGCGCCATCTTCTTCACGAAATCTATAGAGAGGTCGTCTCTAGGCATGGCTGTTAACCTGGCCCTCTAAGCGGAGGCGCGCGCTTCGAGTATGTAAGGTGGAATGATGATGATGGTACGAGGGAGATTCAAGGGATGTACTGAAGTAATACACGCGCACGTAAAAGTCAGATGGAGGGAATGGCAAGGTGAGAAACTGATCTGATCTGGAATTCGGTTGCTATGTTGCCGTTTCTTTTATTCGCTTCTCTTTTTTATTTTCTCTTCATGTCGTGTTTGTGTTTGCTTGCTTGTAGAAAGTTTTCTTCGGGTTTTCCTGTCCTATGTTTTTTTTTTTTTTTGTTGCGACGCCGTCCTAAAACTAGAAACAGTGCAGTGTCTGCAAGGGTATCATGACTGGTAATGTTTTTTGAATAGGAATAGGAAGAGGAAGGAAAGAGAAAGGATGATTTGGAAATCAGGAAATCACATGCATATAAATTTATGATTTATTGTGATATCGGTGTGAATTCGAGCTCTGGCTCACCTTCCTGACCAGTCCCGGGATTGGATCACAAAATCGGATCTCCAAACGTCAAGAGCGACGTAACGTATAACGTAGAGAAGGAAGGCACCTAAGCACCTCAGCACCTAGGTACGCGCCAGGAATAATTAACGGAAAGAATAATGGATTCCCTCTATTGCTCCTTTGGGCAACGCCAGGCACAAAAAATTGTAAAATTGCTTGCACAGACGCGGCAAACGCGAGATCGTGTGGTTCTAGAATCCCCCCGGAGTGGGGAGCGCGTAAATGAAATTATGAATCTGCCTAGGTCAAGGTGAGCCTTGAAAGACGAATACTGTACTATGTAGTCGTGACGGCCTTGTTAAGCCGACCATTACGTAATTACCGCGATCCTCCTTTTTATGGTTCTGGGGCTTACCTAAAGAGCTTATATAATAAACTTAATACCTAGCGGCCTAGGTACAGTAATCTAAAGTTAGAAGCCTACGGTATTTGTATATGAATCATCGCCTACTTATTTGCTTTTAGATTGTGGAAACTATCATTCTGAGCCTATACTGCTAATTAATTTGTATATTTTGTACAGTTCGAACATTCAATTGTCCCCGATGAAGTACCTAGGTACCTACTATTAATCTTTCATCGTAAAAAGCAAAAGAAATTCAAGGTTATGTAAGCCCTTTTGCACTTTCCGAGCCGCACCATCCAAGTCAGCTATCGGGTAACGCTAGACTCAATCGGAATTTCAGGGGGGTAACCATGCATGCACATAATATAGCTAATACAATAATGGCTTAGGGTCTTGAATTTTGCATCACTAGCCCCAGGTCTACCCTGTAATGGGCCTAATCGGCAGCTACCGCATTTTTGGTGGGCGGCGGATACGAAAGTCGCCCTCGATTTCATCCATCTTCATCTTCATGACAATATCGTCTTTCTAGTCTTTATTCGAGGAAAAAGCAAATCAAAGTCGCCAAGTTCTAATAATCATGATATAGTTTTGATTATATTCAACTTCCCATCATATGGTTCATGAATCATTTCGATGTTAGACCATACTGTGGTCATAAGGAATTCACAATAGCCTCGTCTTCATCCGTCTCAGATTTAGAACACCAAAACCCAGGACGACTATCGCGTAGGGCTGATTCTGTGGTTTCGATATCCCTACGCGCAACAGCTCGTATAATCATACCCCTAGATACACCAACAACCTTATAGTGCGCAGTGAATTCGGCGCATCCAATCAGTCGATTTTTCACGATGGAAATAGACCCCGCGAACCACTATTCGCTACGCCTACCAAAACCCAACTATCTCCCTCACAAAGTTGCCGTGGATGAACCGGTAGTTAAAAAGTTTAATAAACCTTTGGACCGGCCAAGCGATCTTGAAAATGCCACTTATCTTTCCAAGGTCAAGCACTTTGTTCACAGCCATGGCATCACAAAGCCCAAGGGCTACACCGTGTCATTTCATTACAACCCTGAGATGGAAAGGCATCATTTCGGTCAAACACATCCGATGAAACCCTGGCGCTTAACTCTCACCAAAAGTCTAGTCTCATCCTATGGAATGAATTTCGCCATGGACAACTATACCGCCCGCGCCGCCACATATGAGGAACTCACCTCATTTCACACAGATGATTATGTCGAATTTCTCGCCTCAGTTCCGCCTCAGCCACTTCCGCTAGATGTAGACAATGCTCATCCAGACCTTAAGTTCAACTTGGGAGGTAGTGACTGCCCACTTTTCGAGGGACTGTATGATTATTGTTCACTATCAGCGGGCGGTTCCCTAGACGCCGCGAGAAAATTGTGTACAGGACAATCCGACATCGCCATATCATGGGGCGGGGGGCTACATCACGCCAAGAAATCGGAAGCTTCAGGATTTTGCTATATCAACGATATTGTCCTTGGTATATTACAACTCCTACGCATCCACCCCCGAGTCCTCTATATTGATATCGATGTGCATCATGGCGACGGCGTAGAAGAGGCCTTCTTCTCCACAGATCGTGTTATGACTGTCTCTTTTCATAAGTACGATCCCCAGGTTTTCTTCCCCGGCACCGGCGCTTTAGAAGACAATGGTCCTAGAAGCGAGCACAATCCGGGCGCCCACCATGCTATCAATGTTCCCCTCAACGACGGTATTACTGATGAGCAATACGAGTGGCTTTTCAAGAGTGTAATCTCCAGAATTGTCGAAAAGTTCAGACCTGGCGCTATCGCATTGCAGTGCGGCGCCGACTCCCTTGCTGGAGACAGATTGGGTAAGTTCAATCTGCTCGTTCAGGGTCACGCATCGTGCGTGGAGTACTGTAAGAGTCTGAATATTCCCCTCCTCATGTTTGGCGGGGGTGGTTACACCCCCCGAAATGTCGCCCGTGCTTGGGCGTATGAGACATCTGTTGCCATCGGTCACAACAAGACCATCCCCACCGAGATCCCTATACATACACCCTGGCGTGAGCGTTTCCGGCAAGATACGCTTCTACCCACTCTAGAACAAATTCTAGGCGAACCGCGTCAGAACAAGAACCCCAAGAAAAAACTAGACGATATAATAGAACACGTCAGCGAGCAACTACGATTTGTCGAGACCGCACCTAGTGTGCAATTTTCCACTATCCCGCCTGATTTAGGACCTATCAGAGACGAGGTCGAACAACGAATTAAGGAAGAAGTCGAGCAGAAAGATGAAATAGGGCGAAAACTTCGAGAAGAAGGCGTCGGAGATCGCATGGAACTTTAGTCCTTTCCCAGAGACTTTCAGCACTTAGGATTTTGTGCAATAGCAGGCTTGGTTTACATCAGGTGTGTTGGTTCTTACCTATGAGATTTCCCTGCCGGAAATGATCTGAAATACCCCTTTGGTGCGTGCTGCATCCTCTTGGCTTGCGCTGCGTATCTAGTTCACTATAACAAGAAACAAAATTCGGTCACAATTCCTATTGTTTGATTATGTGATATTCTCATCTTTGATCCTTTATTCTTAGAACCGCTACTCTACAGACACGGACCACTTCATATGATACTAAGAGCTCTTCATTTGACCTTGGAAATTTTGTAGCCGCCCGGAACTCTCTCTTGGAAAACTCCGGTGGGGTCGTATTTCGCTGACGCCTCCCTCATTTTCTTAATGTTCTCCTCTCCGTAACTCCCCATAGGGTTTTGCGAGCCGTCGCAATAATTCAAGTAGAGGTAGTCGACATGCTTATCAACCGATTTCGCATACGATTTGATATCATCAAACATCTCCTTCAGCACAGGGGCACTGACATTATCCGACAACTCAGCCGTCCCGACTTCATTTCCCACCACTAGAATGACACAGTCGTCTGACAGGTTTTCGAGACCGAGCATATTTCCACCCCGTACCACCGAATGATGTTGCCAAGACGCCAACAATGGTTGGAAGACCATGTTAACGCCGAAATTGTTGTCGGGAATAGCTTCTCTTAGCTTATCCAATAGAGCTTCGTACCTCTCAACTATTCGATAGATGACCTGGCGGTCAAGTTTGAAGGTGTACGTCAGCCAAAAATTGCTACGTCAACCAATTAGTGGCGTTTTCCAATTAATTTGACTTGGACTTGGCCTTTTTTTCTTTTTCTGAAGTCGGACTTACTACCCTCCCGATGGCAGAAGAAACTCGCCTATTTTCTTAGCCACGGTCGTTGTTCTCATATTATGCTGGCCCGGAATGGTCATAAACCTCTCAAAAGGCTTCGGGTTCTCAACACCGTCGAGGTGTGTCAATACCACATTGATTATGTATTCGCTAGCCCCTGGTAACTGAGTCCACATTGCGAGAATGTGACTGTCGGGGCTCTTAGCGAGGTCTGCCGAGAAGTCGACGTATGCTTCAACCATCTGGTTAGAAGTAGTTTTAGAATAGGTATTAAAGCCATCCCAGATTTTCTTTGCTTCGAAGGTACGCATGTCAAACCGGGTGACAATACCGAAGTTGTTATTACCGCCTTTCAACACGCGGAATAAGTCTGGATTCGTTGTGTTGGTGGCCTCGACTATGCTACCATCGGCCAGGACGACCTCATACTTTTCGATCTGGTCTAGTATTGAAGTGCCACTTTAGTACCTATTGTATGAGCAATTCAAAATCAGGTCGACTTACCACAGGCAAATCCGTATCGGCAATTATAGAAACTGAGACCTCCCCCGGTTAGAAAACCACCAAGTCCAACTAGACCTTCACGCCCTCCAGCAACCATTACTCCATCTAGGGCGTATTAGTTTCAATGCTACGCGACCGAAAATATTCGATATTACTCACGCCTTTCTAGCTCGACGTAGACATCCCTCCATCTACTGCCCGGTTGCAGCGACGCAAGTCCAGTATTAGAGTCGTAGCTTATCCCTGTCATCAATCCAAAATCGATAGTCACTCCCGACTCAATGTTGTTGCCAGCTCCCACCCATGACATATGCCCGCCACTTTTTAGCGAAGGTGTCAGCGAAATTTCATTATCTTCGAGTAACAGATACAAAAGAACCTAATACAAACCTTCGAATGGCAAAGTTGCAGCCAGGAGTTCCCACGAGAGCCTTCACTGCTTTGGAAACCTCTTCCGTGTTACGAGGCTGTACGAAAGCCCACGGGCTGAGTTGGGGTGTCAGCGACCAGTAGGATGTCCGTCGCGCTTCGTATGCCTGCTCGCCGGGGACGTAGAGAATGTCCCCCAGACCGGCTTCCTTCAAGTTCGAAATAGCGGATTGAGCTATGGAAGACATGATGTTGTTGGGCCGATGGCGTTATCCTATTGTCTTTACAGCCATGGTTAGTTCCACATAACGAGGGGCGGGAGCCAAGCAATTATATAGGTGTTCGCCGTGTGCATCTTCGACCGCATATCCATCCCACACCCGCATTTCGGCTGGCTTGGCGATGATGCTAGTTTGGGATAAAGAGGTCATCCAGCTCAGTCTTACCTTTACGAGCTATCCAATGGAACTTCCTCTATAGACTGTGTCATCCTATAAATCGTGTCTGAATGTATTCAGCTATGGCATTTTAGAAGTTTCTTATCTTGTACACTTTGGATATGCACATATAGCGATGTATAAATGCCCAATACACATACTTACAGCATACAAAATACACGAGATTCACAAACTTACCGCCCCCCGATTCGCCAGAAGCCCCCTCGCAGACCCGGTAAAAAACAAGTCTAATCAGGGGTCACCACACGATAGACCACAGGCTATAGGCTACGCTTACGAAATGCATAAGCTTACCAAAGTATTTGAGGATATAGACCCTAGTCACTATAGTCTCGATGCGGGGCTTCTAGACTCCGTCTATATCAACTTCAATTCAACTTCATGACTACGTTGCTTATAAATCCTTCTTTGATATCGTGCTCTGGTGGTCAGACGATGTATATGGAAAGGCGAGAATGATGATATCTTCTCGGAATTGTTGTTTGATCAGTGTCCCCTCGATGTATCTAGCCTATTGCCCTTCATTGGCTCTCCGAAAATAACTTATGGGGTTCTATCGTGATCTTCATGGCAATTATAGCCGTAACGATCAAATTTTATGCTTGGTTCATTGCACGAAAAGCTACTCTAAAATGACTCAATTCCATCGTCGAAAGCGCGTGACGACACTTTTGATGCAATATATGCCACAAAGAACCAGCTCGTAGAAATTATCTACAATTCAGCCTTCACATCCCCCTCATAAAAAGGATAATCAACATATCCAACACTATTATCCTCAAGCGGCCCATAGAAAAGCGCGCGCTTATAATGCGTAAGCGGCCACCCATTCCGGAGCTTCTCAACTAGATCCGGGTTGCTAATGAAATAGCGACCGTACACCAAAGCATCATAATCGCCTCTTTCCAGCACTCCCCATGAGTTTGTATCATTAAACCCTCCGGCGGAAAAGAACGGCGTGTCGCCGAAAATCTTGCGGAAGAGGGAGAGGTCGACGTCGGGGAGTCCCCATGAATCGAGAAAGCTTTGTTTCTCGGTTTCGGAGAATAATTGCTCGTACCGCGGCTCGATGAAACTGACGTAGGATAACTTGGGATGGTTTGCTTTTAACTCGCGGCAGAGATGACTCCATGTTTCCAGACGCTGGATACTGCGGATCTGGTTGAATAACCCAAATGGCGACAAGCGGATCGCGAGATTCTCTTCACCGATGGTTTTAGAGAGCTCGTACATTAGTTCTAGCATGAATTTGCAACGTTTCTCGGGAGTACCCCCGTACTCGTCTGTCCGGCGGTTGACGTTAGAACTCAGGAATTGTTCCGGGAGGTACCCGTTCGCGCCGTGGATTTCGACGCCGTCGAAGCCGGTGTCTATGGCTAGTTTGGCGGCCTTGCAGTAGTCTTGGATTGTGCTTTTTATTTGGGCGATGGTCATCTCTGAGGGTGGGTAATCTGCGAATTTGACCCGTGTTGTTGTATGGTGTGGGGGATGTTCTGTGGTAAGTTAGTACGGTAAACGCTCACTCTTCCCGCGTTTCAGGAGTTGGGGGTAATCCTTAGAGTTTAATCCCCAGGTATGCACTTACTAAAATATTCATTCGGATCTTCCCATGGTACACTAGATGGAGCGAGAATTGGAGTACCTATAATACTCAAAGTCAGCCGATCTCATATCCAACTGAAGCGGTCTCGCGAAGTTAAAATGAATAGTCTCCCAACTGACCTGTCATATGAGGAATATTTGATCTGCCAGAATGCCATAATTGCGCATAGATATATGCCCCTTTAGCGTGAACAGCGTCAACTACTCTTTTCCACCCTTCTGCTTGTTCCGGTATGAAAAGACCTGGTACACCAGGCATACCATTTCCCTAGAAACCCCATTAGAAATGGCTTCAGAAATGTTTAGGAGCGGTTGATTCATACCTCAAGAGAAGGGGGGATAGCTTCTGTTATCAAGAGACCGCCATCTGTAGCCCTTTGGGAATAATGCTCAACCAAGAGATCGTTAGGTACCCATATTCGATTCGGGTTCTCCGGGGTAGAATGGGAATTTGGTGTCCCGCGATTTCGCGTCAATGGAGCAAGTATAACACGATGCTTTAGAGTGATATTGCCATTAGCTATGGCTAAAGGCTGGAATAGTTTCGATTGTGAGTTATCAGTAGCCATTTCTGAGATGTTGGATGTCAAGTATTGGCCCTGTATACTCTCGCTACAAAGAGTGGTGTGTGAAGTATAGTTGGAACGTGATTTCAAACTACCGAGCTCGGGTATAGGACGGTATCGCCGTAAACCACGTGGAATAGCCGCGGGAACGTCAGCACTCTATATTTGCCTATGTAGAAAAGCTGCAGCGGGGATTGTTACATCCTCGTTTCGTACCGTCCCGAATTAAAATCTGATTATATAGTGGGCATTCCAAAATTGAAGTAACGTAGGAAAAGCGTGGTGGGGTTTAGAGATCTTATGGGCTTGAAGAGTGCACACTTAGTAATGGGATGAAACAATATCGCCAAGAAATCTCAAGGGAATTTTAGTCTGAATTACCAATTAGCATTAGAAGACTATACGAACTAGTATAAACTAAATTGTGTGCTTATGTGACGTAGTTATAGAATATGTTAATGATCACGTAAGTTCTCTCTGTACACTAAGAGATCGTGAGACTGCCTACTGGGTACATTTTCGCTGACAAAGATGAATATGTGGAGTTATAACGATGGCGGCTTAGGGGCGGAGGGGAAGTCTGAGCGGCTATTGGCTTTAGTTAGAATATGATATCCAGTTTTCCTCATGAAGTTGAAAAAGGGGGTATTGTGTTACGCGAGAAGATTTAGGGGTTAAAAACCTGTCTTGTTCGCATTTACGCAACGAGATATGGTAAAATGAGTTTAAGTAAATTTTAACTTAGCTTACTTTTCAAAGTATGTGCGATAGATAGTTGAGTCGAGTGGATATACACGTATTTTGTTCATCTTTCGTTAGGTGACTGACGATGAAAATCGAAGGAGTGTCACCAAGATGCAAAATACCATACTGCCCTGAGATGAAGCAAAAATCAATTTAACCTGGCGCTTTCAACGACCGCGCAAGCCTTATTTATGACTTTTGCGACTTCTTGGGTCCACATGTTGGCACCTTCAATATCGTTATCTTCAATGCATTCGGTAACGCCGGGAAACACTACCCCATCGTATCCCGCCCATAGTCCAGGCGCAAAAATCTAGAAATACATGTTAATGACCAACAGGGTAGCTAGATTACCGCAAATATATTACGTACCATATGTTTATACCAGGGCCGCCCTGGTAAGCCACTATTTTCGAGCAGAAAAGACCTTTCGAGCTTAATGTAGGCTTTGTTCGCTTCAATTGCTTTCGGCGATATCTGGCGGGATGTGTCCAATTCCACCCGATGCACGCTTGAGTCAAGTGTCTTCATCGTTACTTCGAATCGGGAAATAGAAACCTCTAAAGGCTGAAGATCTAGACCAGGTACACCCTTGCCACGAAGCGACTGAACGTGCCGCTTCAAGGCCTCTGTGTAGTCGGAAGCTCTGAATGGGAGCACAGGAATTCCGGCTAGTTTAACAGTGAGGAGGCCCCAAAGCCTAGCCATGGCTTGGTGCTTCTTGAAACCTGGGTCCCCAAACTTGTCGACCCAGTAGTAACTATCATAGTTTGAGTGGTATGGGTAGACGGATGTTCCCTTTTGATTGAAAAGGAGGTCTATGGAGGAGATACCGAGGTGGTGAAAGAAGACAGTGTAATCGCTCCCAGTACCCATCACAGTCAAATTAGGTTTCTCGAGAGAATCCACGGCTTCTCGTTGGAGATCCAGCCAATCTTCACATACTGTCTTGCCTTCATTAACTGGCGAGGGTATTACGTTCGTTGCGTCGCGGAGTATGTGAGTCAGCAAGGGGCTCCCGTAGGCCCCAAGAATGTTGCCACCATTAGTTGATTCGTCAACGTTGATATCTGCCGCTATTAGACGTACACTACGCGGATAGGCGGAGTAATAGGAACTTACAAGCGACACAGTTCTCTGTCAGCCATTTGGCATTGTCCTCGCCATATTCAGTAGAACCTATGAGCCCGTACTCCTCATTATCCCAAGAAGCTAGAACACTTCACCCTGTTAATTTGTAACGAAGATCACCCGATCGATTGAAACTCACATTTTTCTGTACGGTTTCCAACCTTTGCCTATTAAGTCGCCAAGCCCTCTCGCTACTTCATTCATCGCTGCACTCCCGCTTACTGGGTCAATTGCGCCACAACACCAGGAGTCATGATGGTTTCCCAATACGATGGATTCATCAGTTAAGCCCTCAATAGTTCCGATCACATTATATATTGGAGAGTAGCGATAATCCCCTTCACTCCGTAGTGTAACCTTTGCTTTGCTCGGGCCAGTATCATAATCGATGTCGTCCAAAGCTCCCTTCCAATCGCTTTCTACGCCACCAATTTCATCAGGACTCAATCCTTGATCATTAAGCGCCTTGAGGAATGGAATCGCATCACTAAACGAAATCGGCAGGGAAGGAATAGAAGGGACTGCGTGCTTTGGATCTCTTCGTTCTGTGTCGTCACCTGGCAGGCTTGGATAACCTGGTGTAGTGGGGTCGCCGACACAGACGGAAAAGAAATCAACGCTGCCACGCTGAATGCTTTTTGGGTGTCTTGCAGGACCGTGCGGAAACGCCTCGTACCCGTTCTTTACGGTGTACTTCCCGTCCTCTTGGGGGTCATTGTATATAATAACTCCGATTGCACCAAATTTCTCTGCCGCTCGGACCTTTAATCCCCTGAAGACTTTGCTGTACTTGCAGATCACGACCTTGCCCTTGACGGATATGCCTCTTGACTCGAGCAGCTGAAAATCCGATAGCATGCCAAAATTCGCATAGACCAACTCGGCATGTACCGTACCATTCGCGCCGAATCCAAAGAAGGATGGTAATCCGTTTTCTGGGGATGATGTTGGATCTTCTGGAACTTCATCCTCCTTCAGACTTGCGCTGAAAGCGACCGAGTCGGCGTTTTCTTCGTGGAGGCTCAGCGCTGAGTGTTTGGGGAAATTCTGCAGCACATCGTAGCGGACAAGTTCAGTGGAAATGCCGTAAGAACGCCACAGGTCTCGGATACGTTCCGCGTGTTGTAGATCCCCAGCTAAATGAGGTTTCGCACTGTATGATTTGGAACAGGACCGGAGTTTCTCAATCTCCGGGATTTCGACGATGAGCCTTTCGGCGTCTTCCTGGCTCAAAATGCGCATCTTTTTTTCTCAACAACAAACGAATAACCATCAGTTCATCATAGATTTCGCCAGTGTCAAAAGAATACAAATCTTATCTTGAAAAATACAGGTGTATTACATTTTCATTTGGATATTTCATTAGGAGTTCCTATTGTTAATCACTTGGGGATAAGTGAGTGTCTGTTCCTAGCGCAGCCGACGATACCACGCCATTGGTGACACTACCTAGGTACATATATGGTAGTAGAGGATCTGGTGCCTTGGACCGTGTGCTTTTGGGGTATTTTCAGGGAAGTCCCCTCTATTTAGACCCCTATTAGCGCTACTGATGTCTCGCTGATGATTCCTTTTCATAGCGATCGGAAATAGCCGACCACCCCTACAAACCCTTCCACATTCACCCGCAGATATCCACGATAACCCTCATGAACATTCGAATACAATCCAAATAATCGGGAATATCAACGGCCTCATCAGGACGCGTATTATACTTGCCACCCGGCCCACATACGATCCCTTCCATACCAAGAGACTTGTAGAGATGGCCAGCGTCAGATCCATAAAAGCAAGTCGGGGCCAGAACCCCAGTGGGCTGTTCTTCATTTCTTATCTGGAAATAAGCGTCGTTCAGGGACTTGACTAGCTTCGAGTCTGGCGACACTTCGAAAGCTGGCATAGTGGGTTCGAATCGCTGCTTCAACTCGTATGTCATGCCGGGGAAGTCTTCTATACACTTCTCAATGACCGCTCGGAGATCATTCATAACGTCTTCTTGGGTTTGGCCAGGTGCGTAGCGCGCACTGCCAGCAAGCTTACAGACATCAGCAACCTGGGCGGGTCGCCATTCTGCAAGTTCCTTCCCCAGCGCGCCGTGAACGATGCCGACCTGGCATCGATTGCACTTTTCGTGATCTTTACTTTTAGCACCTCGGAATGTTAGATCATTCAATTCGGGGATCAACCGACAGGCTGCCATTATAGCATCCTGGGCTTCCTCGCGCGCGGACATATGTCGAGTGATACCTTTCAGAGTGATTTCAAACGTCAATGCTTCGGCATGCATCGTCACGGCTCTGATGTCGGATGGCTCGCAATTGATAAAGTAATCGGCCTTAATCTTCCCCTGCTCAATTAAAGCAACAGTTCCGACGCCTCCTTGAAGTTCTCCAACAACATATGTCAGAATCACATCCGCGCGAGGGGTCCAGCCAGCTGCTTTGAGAGTCTTGACGGCACAGTAGTATGCGGCGCAACCAGACTTCATGTTGCTGACTCCGATGCCGTAGATGAATTTATCATCGATCTTTCCTTCCCAGGGGTCTATCGTCCATCCCTCGGAGACTGGATTTGTGTCCAAATGGCCGTTGAAGAGAAGTGATTTTGGCGTTCTCGATATCTGCTGAGATGTTCCTTTTCCCCTCCACACACCCAACGCATTTTGTCGTTTGCCATTGTCAAACGGAATCAGTTCGGATTCAAGGCCGATTTTCTTCATCTCCTCCGCCATATACCCCGTCGCTTCCAATTCTCCATCTGTTTGCGAGTAACTCTTGATTTGAACAAGCTTCGACAGGAATGCAAGGCATTCATCTTGGTCGATTTCTGGGATTTGCATCTTGATTGATTTCTTGATGATCGGATAGCTGGTAGATGAGAATCAGTTACTCTCTTCACGAATCGTCGTCTTAACTCCTAATTGAAGTCTTACTGCACATTAGTACCTAGCAATTAGTGCTTCGGCTATCGCCAATTCCCGCCGGTGTTCATCGGCAGAAGCTACCGAAAGTCTTTCCCGAAAAGGAAATTTGCGTCGGGAAGATAATTCAGTAAATGGCAATTGAGGAGATATCCGATCTCCACAGAACTACACGAATTGGTATTGCTGGGGTCGTATCCTTGACCTTGTCCCCTCTCTACACCAAATGATAAGACTCAAACCATTCGATAGCATTGGTATTGAACATGGGCAACCTGAAGTCTTGGAGATAAGCCATGCTAGTTCATGTTTAGGGGTCTTTTGGAGAGATATGGCTATCACATATTCGGCATGGCACAAGCTGCCGATGATACCTGATTCTGTATTTCAGTGAACGCGAACCCCCTGCATTCTTCTTGGGGTCTTGTCAATTCACAAATCAACACATCCAAGGTCAAGCAATTCTGTGCGCTGCGCATCGAAAATCATGGGCGAGACCGATAGAATTGAGGCAACTTCCGTATCTCGCGATGACGGGACAGATGTGGAGACAGCGACAAAAGGGGAGGTTGCCGATGAAGGTTATGAGCTCTTCGATGAAGCTAGCCCTCAAGCTGTCTCTCAAGAAGCTAAAGATGCTGTCCGGAGAAAGATCGATCTTCACCTTCTCCCCTTGATGTGCGCCCTCTACGGGCTAAACTATGTTGACAAGGTCGCTCTTGGTTGGGCTGTCCTTTTCAACTTCCGACAAGATCTTGGATTGGTTGGAACCGAGTACTCGTGGGCGAGTTCTATGTTCTACTTCGGCTACTTGATTGCCCAGTATCCTGCGAACTACATTCTTCAACGATACAAGACCGCGAGAATTCTAAGTTTATCTGTCATCACCTGGGGGGTATTGATGCTTGCGTAAGTCACGTGTACCTGCCTTTTCGAAGAGCAAACTGACCCAGACATAGCCACCTTGGACTACGAAACTTCGCTGGCTTGATGGTCATCCGTTTCCTTCTTGGTGTCGCTGAAAGTGTTGTTACACCCGGATTTGTCCTTTACACATCCATGTTCTACACGCGACGAGAACAAGTCATGAGAACTATGCTCTGGGGCGCGATGCAGGGAGCCTTTTCCATCGTCTCTAGTCTGTTGTCGTACGGTCTAGGTCACATCACGAACACAGCACTAAAGCCATGGATGTACATCTTCTTAGTTCTCGGCCTCCTCAGTCTTATCGTGGGCTTTGCTTGGTTGTTCTTCATGCCTGAAACCCCGAACAAGGCCAGGTTTCTCTCGCATGAAGAGCAGATCATCGCCGTCCAGAGGGTTGCTGAGAACATGATGGGAATTAAGGGATACCAGTGGAAGAACTACCAGATGTGGCACACAATCAAGGACGTGAAAACCTGGCTGGTACTCGCATTCGTCCTCCTCACCCAACTACCCAATGGCGGATTGACGAGCTTCGGCTCTTTGGTTATATCAGGGTTTGGGTTCGATTCATTTAGGACGCTGTTGATCGGTCTTCCATCATCTGTCGTTAGTGCCGGAAGCATGGTTGTTTGGGGTTTCCTATCTATCAAATATGGCAACCTGCGAACTTGGGGCATGATAGTCCCGCTGCTCCCGGCCATTGCTGGTATTGCCGCAGTCTATGGCACGATTGGTACCGATGCCAATAAATACGGTCGGGTTGTCGCTTACTGGCTTATAAACTCCTACGCCGTCACGGTTCGTTTCCACCTTCATAGATATCATTCATTGAGGTGTCGTTAATACTGACTTAATCATTTAGTGGCCATTCTGCCTTACGATTGTCGGACAGAATATCGCCGGGCATACCAAACGGGCGTTTACGAATACGCTTCTCTTTATCGTATTCGCCGCTGGAAACATCGCTGGGCCGTTCTTCTTCCGCGAACAAGATGCGCCGAAGTATGTGTTGGCCATCACGACCATTCTCGTGTTCTTCTGCGCTGCACTCCTCTGCGCCATCGCTCTTCGTTACTATATGCTTATGCAGAACAAATTACGAGATCGTCAATTCGGGGCGCTCGCGACGACCGAGGAGAAGCTAGAAGGCATGAGATTGGGCATGCATGACAAGACGGATCTTGAGAACTCGGACTTCAGATACGTTCTATAGATAGCCTGCGCCTCACACTAATTAAGCAATTTTACGAGTTACAACCAACACTTTTTGGTTCAAGCGAATCAACGCAGGCCTCAGTGAAGTGAGGGAGAAGTGTTGTGTAACTTGCAAAACAAAGGGACATAACCGTCCGCGCCCTGCCATCAATTCTCTATTACTAATTGTTCTCCCTCCATTTAAATGACCTTTTACTTCCTGCTCCGTCTATTTTCCACTTAGATTCGCTTAGTTCCAAGTCCCGCTGTGTCTTGAGTCCGCTATGCATTCTTTCGACGCACTACATACGTCTACGGCGTATGCCATTTGCCTCGCGATTCTCTGGGTAAGTAACTTGTAATTCAAACTATATCCTATGTATGGATTGACAAATTTGCTGCAGCTTCTCTTGACTATTGTCCTCCGCTCGTTTTTCCATCCCCTGCGCAGCTATCCAGGGCCAATTTTCGGGAGGATCACAGATGCCTATGGTGGTTATTTCGCTCTTGGGAAGCGTCTTCACCTTACAACATATGAGAATTTCCAGAAATATGGTGAGAATTCATACTATTATTCTCCTTTGAACTCTTGCTAATTAATCGTGCCTAATTATAGGACCTGTGGTTCGACAGGCGCCAAATCGCCTTGTATTCAATACAGTAGAAGCTTTATATGGTAAGTGGCCTCAGGTCAGAGTCCCTTATTCCAGTGGCCATAACGTCACTAATAACCAAAGACATCTACCTTAATTCAAGAGTAACGAAAGGACATTCGTATACGAAGTCCCAGCTCAGAGCGAGGTATCCTAGTATTATCAATGTCATTGATAAGGATCAACATCGTAGAAAGCGCAAGCTTATAGGGCAACCCCTCACAGAGCGCTCAATGCGAAGTTTCGAACCCACAATGGAATCGGAGATTGATGTCTTCCTAAACCTACTTCTTGAATCAGCCCAACCCGGCCACGTTGTTGACATGACCGAGAGGTGTCAACGACTAGGCGTGGATATTGTCGGTTTACTAGCCTTTGGTTTCCCTCTTAATACGCAGACTGACGAGAAGTTCCGATTCATACTTAACCTCATGGACTCGATGGCTTGGCGGATTAGCACCTATATGCAACTTCCAGCCCTCGCACCCCTGGAGAAGGTTTTGGCTTGGCTTGGTGTAAGGCAGGTTCTTAGATTCGGAACCGCTGTGCAGACTATAATACAAACGCGCATGGCTCAAGAAAAGAATGCTCATCGCGATCTTTATTCCATGGTCGCCGATTATATCGGAAAAGGGCAGGAAGGTCTCTACAAGGATGAATTGTGGCCAGAGGCTATTCTCTTCATTACCGCAGGTATGCCAACCACCTTGCATGGTATTGAGTGAACGTTACTAAATGCGACATGTTCGTCTCAGGTGGTACTACAACCGCAACGACCATGAGCGCCCTCTTCTTCTACCTTTCACGCAATCCAAAGTGCTATGCCAAATTAGCCGCCGAGATACGGTCAACCTTCGAGTCATCCAACGACATCCGTTCAGGCCCTCAATTGAGCAGCTGCAAATACCTCCGAGCATGTATCGACGAGACACTCCGCATGTCGCCGCCTTCACTTACCACTCTCTGGAGGCAACAAGACACTAAAGACGACAGCGGAGAGCCGTTCGTCGTAGACGGCCATGTGATCCCGCACGGGACCCAAGTCGGAGTTAGTCTATACTCGATAATGCACAACGAAGAGTACTTCCCCGACTCCTTTACCTTCAAGCCCGAGCGTTGGCTCGATGACAGCAACGCGTCGGAGGTGGATGGGGAGGGGGAGAAGGAAGACCGTGCGACCATGCGCAAAGCCTTCACCCCGTTCCTTATTGGCGATCGCGCTTGCGCTGGTAAATCTATGGCTTATATGGAGGCGAGTCTAACGCTTGCACGGACTATATGGCTATTTGACTTCGAAGTGGCACCGGGGAAGTCTGGTGAGGTCGGCGGGGGCAAGGCGGGTCGTACCGATGGGAGAGGCCACCCGGGCGAGTATCAGTTGGAAGATATCTTCGTCGCTGGCCATCGAGGTCCGAATTTGGTGTTCCGCGCAAGGGGCGGCCTCCATAAAGCGCTCTAAATAGTGTTGTACTACCGTGCTACTAGGGACGCAGCTGGGTCGTACCACGCACCCGAAGCTAGGGGATCGCCCCCATACAAATGAATTTGTTCAATAGGTAGGTAACACCTCAGCTGCACCAGTACCGACAGATTCTATACGGTTTCATATCATCTACGTAGCAGTAGGATTATGCAGGGCTCTATAGTCGGAACCGCAGCAATGGGTGTGACAAAGTAGCGTGGTGGTGAGGTGTAACCTCTCAACAACACCGACATTGTTATATACCAAGGTATCTCCCTCTCAATCATTAAAGCAGATATCAAGTTTAGTAACTTATCTCTCTAACCCCAGACTATATATTGTTATGTTTGTGCGACCTTGATTTGATCGTTTGCAATGTCCGTGGATTCTAACGACGTAGACAACTGCTCTATTCCCGACGCCGACCCTCCCGATGGAATTACTCCTAATTTTATCAACCCGCCAACTATGGCTCCAACTCTCATTTCTATCGCAGTTGTCTTGAATGTGTGGGCTACTGTCTTCGTAGTCGCGAGACTATATGCCAACCGGTTCAAGCTGCATGCGTCTGACTGTACGTTATGCACTCTACCTATGACCGACAAAAGGGTGAATAATTGATAATCGAAAGACCTTACTGCGCTAGCACTTATCCTTAATATAACTTACGCAGGAATCGAAATATCAAGTAAGTTGTTTACAATTGAATAGGTAACTACCCGGGTAGGTAGTCTACTTGAGTTCCGACCTAGGTACTGACTCTCGTATCTAATAGTAAGTAAACACTTTCGGCATACGTGGGACATACCAGTTTGTTGGATTACCGTGAAATATATGATAGTAAGTGATCCATTCACGATCGCAGGAGCTACTATTAAAATATCGTACGCTAAAACATGGCGGACAGACCAAATTCGCTCTCTATATGGTCGGTGTACCTCGTTCCTTATTCTCGAAATGGGCAGTACTCCTACTCTACCGGCAGCTTTTCGGCGTGAATAAATTAATAAATGTTGCTGTCTGGATCGGAGTTATATTCACCCTTCTTATCTCTATCTTTGGTTTCGTCGTTGAAATCATCGTGAATGCACCGAAGCCAGGTCAGAGTTGGGAGGAGTGGATAACTACCCCCGAGGACGAGAAGACATATGAGCTATATGAAAACTTGACAGCCGTGGGGAATAATGTCAGAACTGCTTGTATCATGGCGGTGGATTTATACATAGTCATCCTACCGCTCCCTGCCATATCTAGGCTGCATCTACCCCTCAAGAAGAGGCTTCAGCTTTTTGCATTATTCGCTATTGCTTTCTCGTAAGTTATTCGCGCGGCGCCAACATTTGACAAATTTTCTAATTATGATTCGATAGTGCCGTTATAGCTAGCATTTTACCCCTTGTTTATAGCCTTGGGTATCTTCGTGATGACGATGGTACCTGGGTGTGGTGTTATGTGGAGATTTGCAAGTATGATGATACCCATAGGATCGATCATACGGAGTTTAAATAATCTGACATTAGTTGATTCTAGTACCGCCGAAATCAGTGTGGCTATCATTGCGGGATCTGCGCTGGCATTCGCCAAGTTTGTAAAGACCTACATCGCGGGATCTTCCACCGTGAGGATGCTTCGTTTAAAACTTCGAATAAAGCCACCCGATCATTCCCACACTTCACCTACACCGGTACCTCCACCGCTTCATGGAACAATCGGATCCCCGCCGCGAAAGCATCCACGCCACTACTTGGAACTCAACGATACGGTGCTCATGGAAACGCAAGCTAGTACCGACGTTAGAACTACTTACACAGCAGGCTGGGGAAGTCAGGAAGAAATTTTACGGACAATTGATGTCATCCAAGATTCACGGCCTGGAAGTTCCCTTCGTTCAACAGACAAATACGTATGAGAAGGAACCCGCGCCGTTACAACAACGTTAAACACTCATTCAGTTAAAGGGTTGAGGCTAGGAATAGATAGGTCTGGATTGTGTGAATAAACGTACCTACCACCTAGGAGGTATTCATTCCATTTAGGCTCTCAATTTGATGATTCTCTCGTTTGAATTACCTGTGCTACCCGTGTTCTCGGGTGACTCTTGACTGCCCTTAATTGGCACCCGGTCCCGAGTCGCGGACTAGGATTTCCTACCAGCGCTGGTTTCATTTGATATTGCGGAGTACTTAGCTGAATAATAGGTAGGTAGGTGTGCAGATATACTTAAGGGGCTATAGATACTTTTCAAAGCCACTTGTATTAGCTTAGGCGATGATCTCTACCGGCAGTTTAACGTAACGGAGTGCTGACGATGACGTATCGAAATCGAAAGTGTGATTCAGCCAGCCTCTCTCACGGCAATTCTCCCCGCTTGTGATGAGAACTTTGGCTGGCTGAATTATATAAGATATGCCGGTTTTGAATTGTAAGTGGCCTATTAGTTCAATTCATATCTCCTCTACTACCTCCAATTCACTATGGGATACATCTCCGGGCAACGGCCCCCAAAGCAACACCTTAAGTGCACCAGTGTACAACAGATTTTACAGTTTCATCAATCATACGCAACTGCACAAGCCTGCAAGGCTCTACTGTTTCGATCGTAGCATCGGGTACGATAAAGTTAGGGGGGGTGAGACGAAACCTCTCACCAAATCTGATACCATCAAATACTAAAGTATTTAACTCTCAATCATTTCGACTATATGTTCGATTTATTAATATATCTAGATTGTCCTGGATCATGTCGGCCTCACTTTGTTTGTTTAATCATATCAATATAAATATAATTGCTTACAATGGCTCCAGACTTTGGTAACATAGATCCCTGCACCATTCCATTGAGCGACCCTCCAAATGGAGTGATTCCTAACTTTGTCAACCCACCAACCCTAACCCCGGCCCTCATCTCAATATCAGTTATCTTTACTCTATGGGCGATCCTCTTCGTAGCCGCAAGACTGTACGTCAACTGGTTCAAGCTACACGCGGCCGATTGTAAGTTATTTTACAACACAAGGAATCGTAAATGATTAACCGTTAGAAGACCTCATGGCGCTGGCGACCATATTGAGCATCACCCAAGTAGGGCTTGCGGTCCCCTGTAAGCCACCCAAATACGTACCAACTCTGTTTCTGGGACTCTGCTGATGACCCCCTGGTAGTGAGCCGATACTATCGGCACTCGTGGGACATACCATTTTGTTGGTACGATGTGGAATATATGAAAGTGGGTATATCGTTCGCCAGCGTAAATGCTACAAGCTAAAATGATGCTGATAGCTCTTCTTTATCGGGGACGTTTTCTCAGCAGTTGTTTTCTTTTCGTCAAAGTGTGCCATACTCATTATGTATCGCCAAATATTTCAGGTGAACAAGCCGACAAACATTGCCATCTGGGCTGGCATGGTGTTCACCTTTGCTATCTGTATACCCGGCGTGGTTATCGATGGCCTCTACAGCGCACCGAAACCTCGCCAGAGTTGGGAAGAATTTTTATGGGAACCACCACCTGAGAATGAGAGTGCACTGGCAATGTTGATGATTTGGCCCATTCTTGTGGGTGCTCTAGCCGTCATTCTAAACCTGTTTATATTCATATTACCACTACCCATTTTATCCAAGTTACACTTGCCCTCGAGAAAGAAGTACCAGCTTTTCGCCCTATTCGCTACTGCCTTCTCGTAGGTCATATACATTGCCCTGTCTATTAGTGGGATTGCTGATCGAAAACGTGTAGCGGTGTTATAGCCAGCGTTCTATCCCTCGTTTTTCGTGTTATGTATGTTTCTACATATGACGATTCCTCTTGGTTGTCTACCGAAGTGGAAATCTGCACGTACGCCAATACCCCTGAAATTATCAAAGTAAGGTCAACTGACTTTGATTTATTCTAGTGTCATCGAGACAAATGTAGCTATTATTGCAGGCTCTACGCCAGCGTTTGCCAAATTTGCGAAAATGTATCTCTCCGAGTCTCCTCCCATACAATTACTCCGATCAAAACTGCGTGGAAGCACCAGTGACCGTTCTCATGCCTCATCCACCATAGCACCATCCCCACTAAATGCGACCTTCGGATCGCCGCCTCGAAAACACTTACGTCACTACTTCCAAGTTACAGATACGACGCTCATGGAAACGCGCGCGGTCGGTTCCAGTGGCGGCAATGCTGGCATGGCAGATATGTTAGATCAAGCCGAAAACGGTATTTTCCGGACGGTGGATATTACTCAAGAATCGCGGCCGGAAAGCTGCTCTTATTTAATGGACAGATAGCTTTGAGAGGGAAACGATGTTATTATGTGATTTACGCCATCTTCTCCAATCTCTCTTGGTTAGGTATACGATAATATCTACCTCTCGGCCAGGAATTATTAGGGACTCCGGGTTATACAATGTCTTTGATGCTTTTTTACCTCGAGAGGCTCACAAGAAAACGTGATTGTGTACCTACTTCAATACCTACCTAGGTAGGTTGTGGCCGACCTAGATTTACTTCCGATTGGACGTATGACACTCCGTGTGTATGTGTTACGACCCCCGTCTTTCTTTTAGATTAGCGACTATAGGCCGCACAGATGTAATTTACTCTCTAAAAGACAAGTTACATTGGATAACAACCACCCGGGGTTGAGTACTTATGTAGCGAGCCGTGAAAGGACGGGGTGGCACAATGCCAGCCAGATGCTACCTAAATGCTGATACTTGTACAACAAAAG
Source organism: Hypoxylon trugodes (assembly GCF_022578975.1). Lineage (NCBI taxonomy): Eukaryota > Fungi > Ascomycota > Sordariomycetes > Xylariales > Hypoxylaceae > Hypoxylon > Hypoxylon trugodes. Next base: position 3,367,822 of record NW_026250019.1, on the reverse strand, counting down.
TGATAGACGCGCAAAGGCTGCGATCAACTCTGCCGTCTTGACGCATCTTAATACTTGGATACAAGCTGGCGAGGCTCTGCCGACGGCGCTGCTTCGTATCATTATGACGGTATTGCCGTCGTGAAACCCTCTCTCCATACCAAATACAAGAAGTCCCCCCCACGGTTCCGGTTGATATCAGGCGAATGATTGGCGCTATAGCCCCGGGCTCGAAGGCGCTTTAAGTCCTCCTCATTCATACAGCCATCCTTAGAGGCTTTTCGGTACAACGCCACTTCTCTGATCTTGAGGTCGACGTGTTTGTCCCTTTTCAGAAAAAGGTAGCGGTAATCGCCACCCGCACCTGCTCCAAGGTCATCGGAATAGGGGATGGCGCTGCTTGATATATGCACTCCTAGATAGGTGCATGCTTCTCCCGGGTTCTGTGTGTATTGGGGAACAAGCCAGACATACATGGGTATAAGGTTGGTTCCTTATTAAAAACCAACAGTGCGGAACTATGTGGAATACTTACTTTCCTCCAAAATTATAGTTGATATCGGAGATACCGGTGTTGAGCTCGTGAACGATGTTTGTTGATGGAACGTTTTTGTCCGAATACAGAACCTGATATTTTTAACCAGAGTTTAACAAAACAATAATGCAAGGAATGTGTTTGTATACCTCGAATCCACTAATAAACGACGGCATGGTAGTACAAATATGTGTTATGTCAGTTGTGGTTACTGCCTACCTAGGTACATAAGAAATGAGCCCGAGGAAAGGTGGGAAGCGTTTATGAGGCAAAATAATGAAAACCGCTCCGAACACGCGTGTAACGTACTAGTTAGTAAGACGTAGGAACCTGGAGGTAGGTACATCAAACGATTGAGATATTGAGCCCCTTAACGTACCTTAATGCCAATAATTTCTCGCCGCCTAAACCGACCATAACTTCACCGAACCTCACGGTGGGGTTGCATTTATATATCCTGTGTCACAGGAGCCCTACTACCCCAGCGTATCTCTCATCATCCTAATCCTCATCCCCTCTCTCAAGCTCGAAAAAAAATTTCAATCGATTTTCCGCGATCCCTATCTTGGAGAGCAATCTTACATGTGGGTGGTTGCATTCACACCCGCTTCGTGTGTCATCGAGCCTACCGATATGTCTATCTTCAGATTACCCTGGTATAAGCCTCATATGGTGGGGTCATACTTCGATTTACCGACTTGAAAACTCACATCAAGAACCAACTTCCAGGGTATTTTGCGGTGACTCCAAGCATTATTGTCTTGGCAAGGCTCTACCATCGTCACTCCATTTCCGGGAATGTATTCTCGCAGTCGGCTCCCTTCCCTTGGCGACGCCGTGCGACCACACCAAAAACGCCTATTTCCGACCCAGACCCTATACCCGATGTCCGTATCCTTGATACGAGCTCGACGCCAGCGCGGGTAGCTACAGAAATCCGACTCTAGGATCCTTGTGAGACATCGGCAAGACCCCACGTTGAAGTCCGTACGTCTGTGCGTTGACCCATCCATCTGCCATTCCAAGGAAAACAACCAAAAGCATACATGTACCTTCTGCTTTTTAGACTGCTACTTAATATGCCCCCATCTATTGTTGTGATCTCCTTTAGCCATTAGTAGCAGTACGTATGCCAGGAACTCTGACAATGCAGACAGACTGGTGGATGTTGGTTGAGCATGGCGATCTAAGCGCACGTACCGTGCGAATAGAAGCGGTATACACTATAGGAATGACATCAAAGGAGCAGGGATGCCTACCTAAACCAAGGTAATGATGCGAAACAGGCCTGACAGCGCGGTACGGGTCTCTACTTTGGTAAATACAGTGTTTTTGACGATTTTTACGCGTTCCGCGAAATGCTTCAAGTTGGTAAGCCCTCACTTACCTAAGATACAAATTAATGCGAAACCATGTTACCTCCCCTTTTCTATGTGATAGATCATATTGCAATTCGTTCATTACTAAAAAAGAAGATTTCGAGAAGATGAGATTGTAATGATACGCGACCGTCGAATTCATTTAGTCATAACGACAAGGTCACTTCTTCTGGAGCTTGAGAACTGATGAATGCAGTGTAAGGTTTCGGGGGCCTTGACATCATCGCGACTCCAGGAGACTACACGCATACTGCTAATTCTAATACAGAGCTACTAAATGCCCTTAAAGCTATTCCAGAGAATATCGAGGAACCACTACGGAGCGACAATCTCGAAAGGGCGATACAAGGATGGGTTTCGAGTGTCCCGGGGATGCCACACGCTGGCCATTGGATATATCTGCTTGAGGACTCCCCTAAACCGGACCTCTCCACCACCGGCTCGCCGCGGAATATTTCGGATACCATTCGTTTCTCCTGCTTGCAGAGACTTGAGCTTCGCTACCCATTCAATGTCTTCATGGCCCAAGTAGAGAAGCGCGAAATAAACCTAGAGCATGACCCCGCCCGCGACTGTAGTGAGGTTGAAAGCGAAGAGGAAGACAGTCATATATATACGAAGACTGGTGGTACTGATATAATCTGGGAATTGCGAGTGCAACTTGAGGCCAATAACGGTCTAGAAACACAGTCTAGATTTCGACCCTAGTTGCATTCTTCAAGGCGATGTCTCCAAAGACTGCCACCCCGATGAGATAGGCGATCCTCCAGATGGCGATAATTGGATGCCAATCGACCCCGAGGTTTGTCTTAAGTCCCGATTTTAAATTCTGCTAGCTGATTAGAAAGACGTATTCTGTCTGTCGATATTATAGGTCATTAGTCAGTACTTACCTGGTATCCCTCAAGAACGATTCGTACCACAGTTACTAACTAACGTCTCCCACCCTAAGGCTTTGTTTGTGGTCCCTCAATCTGCGGCCATCACGGTTTTCTCAAGCATTTTGATGGGTTACGATTCGGAGCCGATTACAGACCTTATTGAACACTACATCTCACAATGTGACAAGGCTCACCGTGAAACTACTTGTAACGTGATGATTAGTCTATGCAGAGAGTACTTCTTTCGGCAAGACTCGGCGACGAGTAGAAAGATAATCATTTCCGAATGTGACATCATCATGCTTCTCGAAGTAGCGATTGACCTTAAGAATCACCGCTTATTTTCGCTAGTTTGCGATAATATCAGAGTAAACCTTTCACATCGGTTCTTCTCAAGGATGGCGATTTGTCTGCGGGGGTCGGGATTTTCGATGGCTATGCTGGCTCGAGCGTTTGTACACCCATGTTTGCGAGTCGAGTCCCATTATTAACAATTACAGTTTTGAGCGTTCCGTATTATCCCAGAAAACGCTTTCAGACCAATATACGTATATCTCGAATTTCAATGTTGCTGGCGACGAAGTATGGAAACAACTATGGAGACTGGTATTCGACGTGATGGAAAGGATGGTCGACACCTGTTACAACACTGCACTATATGAACAGGATGGAGAAACTCTCGTGCTCATGGCCTGCGATCGCTAGGATGGTTCTTGGGTTTTGAAGAGGTGAGTTTTCAGCTTGACTTGGGAGGTCTCATTGAAGCCTGACATGAAGTAGGTTAGCTCATTTAGTTCGTCGTAAGCGCGAGAACGTTGCTTTCGTGTTGGGGTTTAGTTGGCAACTCTATACCTGCGCTGCCCAGTTTGAGCGGATGTACTCTTCGGATTTATCTGGTCTCCTTAAAGAGACTGTTAGGTCTCTGGTTACGCGCCTCGATATTACCCATGTTATCAGCGAGCAGGGCTTCTCCGGTTGGCGTTCGCGGCAGAAACTGGAAGATAATTCACAGCCTCTCTCGCCAGTCAAAAGCCAGACTCTTCTCAGCTTGGATATGGACGATTGTTTACGCGATCTTGCAAGGAAGATAATCGAGCAAAGCGACAAAATCGACCCATCAGAGTTTCCAGAGCTTTGGGTTCTTTTTGTTGGCGGCATCCTAGATGTCCTCAAGAACCGACCAATCTCATCCGAAGACCCTGTGATTTCCTCGCTAGTCCAGACTATTATTAAGCTGTACTGGACCCGATATGTTACTGTCGAAGAGCCCGGCCCCGAGGTACAGCGTCACGAAATCTTGCTCCCTTGTAAATGTAATTTTTGCAAGGCTCTAAATATTCGTCTTGCCTCTCGTACTATGAATGAATGGAAGTTTATGTCCCGCGAGCGAAAGCAGAAAAATCACGTTGATGATGTACTCCGGGGGCTTAGCCGGCAAAACCAATGTTCCTATACGTGTTTCCAGGTCAAGGGATGCTGCACATGGTCAATTACTGTTACGCCTACAGAATATGAGAAAGCCAAAGCCGAATGGGAAAGGCGTGTGACACACGCTGGGCATCAATTCGCGGCGTTCGACCAAGTTAAACTACGAAAAGTACTAGGACAGGAGGATTACCATTCTATGACTAGTGGAGAGATGCTTCTTTCTAGAGATAAGAAGAGTACTCCCAAGACGATTGAATCGCCGAGAGATGCGCAGGCCCAATCAAATAATACGGTAGTCATGCCTCAGATTTCACCACCACCCGGCCCGGATCCAACCTCCCGCCACCATATCACAAACGGCCTTCCATCGACGGCAAATATCCCTAATGTGCCGGTTCATACTGGTGGAGCAACCTATACTACATATTACGGCACGCGGCCACCGCCGAACTGGCTTCTCGAGGTACGACAATCGTGGCATGCGAATGTGATTTGGCCTACCGGACACCACACCAGTCCACCTACCACGAGCTCGCTTCCAGCGCAAAACACGCCAGCTCAATTGATTGACGGGACAAATATTCACCAATCAGAACGAGCGCCATTGGCCTCTTTCTCTCAAAATTTGACACAAGGCTTGGGACCGGGACTAAAGCGCAAGCAAAGCGACGATTGTATAATTATTGATGAATGACCGGTGAAAAGATAAGAGAGGCGGATACCTATTATTTAGTAGAAGATTGGCGAGTTCCACAACTAAGTACGATTAGCTGAGTAAACAGTTCGGCGGCATTAATACATTTATGTATATTAGCAGCAATTATGATAGGGGGTATATAGCACTAGAATATATATACCGTTGTCATGTGGCCCATTGGCTCTACCTCTTTATAGGCGAGATCTTCCCTATCAGAGCGCTACCCCTGACAGAAAAAGGGGGGCTCCAGGGCATTCTAGGGCATGGGTGAAGCCAGGGTAAAGGGGCGTAGGGAATTGCCGATGCCCATAGCTTTAATGAACTCACTCCACTTTTAAGCGCGTGAAACGGGATCTACAACATCGTTGGGCGCGATTTGATGCCTTAATCATTGTTGTCGAAGAATTAGAACAATTGTTGTATCTCAGTATCTCAATAGCGAAACATCGGCGTCAATGACGTCGGTGGCTTGTGAAATGTAAATGTTCTCAGCGACGAACATCGAAAATCTTTGAGAATGAGAATCGAATTAAGGGCCGAATTGTCGTTTGTTTTTGAGCAGATGGTCTACGCAGGATGGGTTCGGGCGGTGGGGATCAGGGCGTCTCTACAGCAGGCTGTTTCCACAAGTCGGAACTATTAAATGCACTCGACTCGATCCGCACCAATGGACCTTTCGCATCACCTACACAGGTTAGGCGTTCTGAGGCGGATATTTTCCCGCAACATGTTGACCGGGTCCACATCCCTCCCTCGGAAGCTCAGGCCAGCCAACCCGCTATGGAGTCACATCAAGGAAAAGCTAGCGAAATCCCAACTGCCGACTGGAGCCTTCAGCATCACGAAGCTCGTAGGGTTCTCGAATTGTGGTCTCAAGAAATCAAAACTGGGTCGAGACGGCCTTCACCACTTTACTACGTGTTGAGACACAAGTACGCTGAGGCGAACCTTTCCATCCAAGGATTGAGACCGTCGGACCTCAGTGTTGTCAAATATCTTGAGGGACTTTGCGCCGAACTCAATTTTGATATTTTCCTTAATGTATTGGAAAAAGGGGAAAGTGGCACTGTGAGGCGTAATAGTCGTGAACTTCAGCGTGACCATTATGGTAGTCACAGCAAGGCAGGCGAGAGGACAAGCCAAGGTCCTAGTTACCACCACCTCGACGAAATCACTGATCTGTTCCATCGCTGCAAATATGTCTTTGACCTTTATGGGAATAAGTTGACGTCGAATCCGCAATTGGAGGAAGAAGACATCTTACAAGAACAACCTTTTGGAGAGGCGCCGGATGATGAAGATATCGAAGGATCTAGTGGTAAATTTGTATAATTCATCGACCCGTAGTTGAATTGGCAATAGGCTAATATGCGAATAGGGGAGTAGAGTCATACACCGGTATAGGTTATGGGTAAGTCAATCTCATTCCCAGTACAGTGGACAGAACTCCCTTACTAACCTAGTAGGCTCTCGCTATTGTTCCTAGTGATGGGACCGTCTCATTTCTAACTTCAAGCACACAAAATCACGGCTCCATGCATGGCCTTCCTAGTGGTAGCCATTTTCGTGGGCTTTTTGATTATTTCATTAACAAATGTGGAAGCTGTCCTGAAAATAGTCAGCCTCTGGCACAATTACACGAATTCTTGAGAACCGCCTCGAGAAATCCCCTTTCTGATCGACAGCATCAACTCACCGCTGTACAGTTCTCTAAGGCACTTCAAGCATCTATACGTGGCCATGAACCCGGATTACTGGACTTGATTCTATCACAAAATAGCCAAGAGCCTCCTATCAGTTTCTTCATTTGGATAAGAGATCAATATGACAAGTCGGCCATTTCCATAGCTGACTTAGAGAAGCTGTAAGATATCATCTAGTCACTGTTTGATAATGGGGGCTAATTCATTTCAGTCTGATCCATGCTATTCGCCTCCAATCCTCGGTCTACCAAGTGTATAATGCTGTCTCCTTTATCGACAGAATTATTTACGCAGACGACAGGGTGAAGAGTATCGTCTCACGGGCCATTGATGAATATCTAGGAAAATGTCGAACAAAAGACCTGTATGAGGAGGATGGGCCTGCAATTTTTGACCTCGCCATGCGTTACCAAGATTTCAATTACCTTAAAACAGTGTAAGTGCTGCTAACTACATTTTTAAATCAATGTCACTAATATAGTCAGTGTAATACCCCTTATAGAAGAAAACAGCGAATCTTTGGCGTTTGTTCTGGGCTTCCTTAGATCGTTATACCAGAGTATAGAACGCCAGCAGATTGCCTTAAGCGAAGCGCGGTTTATGTATGAGCACATAGCATGGCTGGCGTTGAATAATATTGAGGTAGCTTCGATTTCTGCTATCGATTATCGCCAGCAGGGCAAGGGAAATTGGCGGCGCTTGGAAGATATACCGCATTTCGAACACTTAACCTACGACTCTATGTTAGGATTTGTCTCCACCCTCATCGCTCTCAATCTAGACGGCCATATACGACTTCTCGCCGAAAAGATAAGCACCCAGGCGGAGAATATCAAGGGACGGGAGTTTAAACCATTTTGGATACCATTACTACAGGGATTGTTCCCAGTCTTTGAACAATACAGAGTTCCCCTTCCATCGCCACACTGGACGCGGATTTACCAATTACTTTTTCAGGCCTATCTGAGCAATTTCGTCCAGAAGCCGCCATCGGGAGTTCCTATTTCCCGCCAACGAATATCCTGCAACTGTAAAGATTGCATAAATCTTAACCAATTTCTCGCCAGTCCCGCCGAGGCAATCGGTCGCTTCCCGGTAGATAAAAATCGACGAACACATCTCCATGATATGCTTGATATGGCCGGCGCGGACTGCACGATACAACATGAAGAGGAACGTAGTGGCAGCCCACAGACCCTTGTTGTGAAAAAGACGACGAGTCAATCTGACGAAGCCATGGATGCTTGGTGGGAGCGACGACTCCAAGCCGAGCGCCAACTGAAGGCATTTAACCAGACGTGGCTACGGGTCGTGTTGGGGGATTGGTACGACAATATTATGGGCATGAGTTTACTCAACTACATGCCGACGAGTACTTCGAGGGCATTATCATTATTGTCGCAACGTCCCGTCGCTTCACTCGCAAGCACTTCACATGACATCGCTGGTCAATCTAATGTGGGGATGACTCGTCTGCCAAGTTTATCGTCGGTGGTCCCAAGCCCTTCTATGCCAGGACCGGTGCCCACTTACCCCCCGATGACAACGGAAAGTGGTACACAACCACCACCAACGCAACAACGGACACAATCCTCATCGAAACAGCGACCGTGGTTACTATAAGTCATCCACAATAATGGCGAGAACAGCGATGACAAGAGAGTGCCAGAACCTAGGGACACAGTGTCGGATAGAACATGAATGTAACTATTGTCAATACGACAGATAACAACAGCGAAAAATAACACTGAAACCCAGGCAGTGAAAACCACCAGCATCTTAGAAACGTCCAGACACTTCCCATGGACCGGTTTGCATTATCAGTTAGGCGCATCGGGAAATTGCATATCCCTTGGTAGGAGTTTAGGGGGAGTTTTGAATGTGTATGAGCTGGTCTGCATTAGTCGACATACCCTTTCATCAGGGCAGCCATGTACAATACTATACGCTCACTTAGCGAAGTGCGATGAAAGGAAAGGGGGTGTGGTTAGATCGCGTGATTTTTAATATATCTACCAAGAAAATAAAGTACGATTGTATCTAGGGTCGCATAACCAGTTCCTATCTATTCCATCGAATGGGTCGCTATATCCAGTATAGGCCCTTGGGTATTTGGCGTATCAATACATCAAGACTTTGACGTAGCCAGAACTTTCCTATTCGCTTCATCGGCTTTCTCACAGCATTCTTCAATGACCTTCCAGAAAAGTGGGATATCGAGACCGCGGGGGATGCGCACGCCTTCGCTGCCGGGTGGTAATAGCTTCACGATGGTACGTCCTGTCTGTGCGCCACGATGCAGCGCATCCTCTAGCGTGCCCTCTATCACTACCTCTATCGAGAACCTTTCCCGACGCTCCGACTCCTTAGAGTTCTTCGGGTCGTAATCGTAGAAAGGAACTTCGTGAGGAGTGCCAGTTAGGATAGCCGCTACAGCCAACGGGTCATGTAATGGAGGACCTTCTGTGATGCCAAAGACATCGCTATTTAGTAGGGTGGTTAGTAATAGGCATAGCGCCAGCTTAACCATCAGTAAAATAAAAAGGGAATAAGGTTAACTTGCCGGTATGTATTCGCAAAGAAATTCAACAACTCGACCAACATAACCCTCAAATCCGTCTTCCCCCTACCCTCACGCAAGCCCTTCTCAATACTCTCATCCCCAGCCCCCTCAGGCGCCGGCGGTCCATAAAGCAACATCTCCTGGACCTCCTTAGTCGCCAGCACAAGATGCGTCAAATCCAGTGGTATAAGCGTAATCTTCCCCGCCAGCACCGGATTCTCAAAAAGCGACTTGGCAGCCTCCGGATCAATCAGAACATTGAACTCAGCCCAAGGTGTATAATTCCCGACCCTAGGCTTCCCATCCACGATCCCCATAACCGCGTCCGTGAACCCGTCCCCGACGCTTCCACCCATTATGCTTAGACCCTTGATATGCTCCGCTAGATCTGGTTCTTCGGTGAAGAGAGAGGCGACGTTGGTTAGTGCGCCTGTGGCTACTATCCATGCGGTGCCTGGTTCGCAGTCGCGTAGCGCGGCGGACATGGCGTGGACGGCTTGGATTTCGTCTTCGGCGCCGGGGGAGGAGAGGGTGCGGAGGAGGGGCGGTGGGGGTGGTGGGAGGAGAGATGTCCCATCGAGACCGGATTCACCGTGGATATCGGAGGGGGCATGGATTGGGTCGCGGTGGAGCGCGTGTGAAGCCCCCGGGTACACTGCTACATCGGGGTGTCTGCCGATGGCAGCTAAGACCGACCGGGCATTACGGGTGGTTTTCTCGAGAGAGGCGTTCCCGTGTACTGTGCTTATGCCGAGTAGCCGGATGCCCGGGTGGTAGGCTGCTAGGAGGATGGCGAAGACGTCCTATAAGGGTGAGTTAGATCGGGGTATACTCAAGTGGGTACAGCTATGTGGTTAAGATAGCAGAGATATTTTCATGCGGTATGACATGGTAGGCTTTCATGCCGAGCTGAGTTAGGCACGCGGGGTCCCGAAGCCGGCCGAGTTCACCATGCTTCTCCGACACGGGTCGGGTCCGCCAGGATACGGCATGATAGCCGCTCCGGAGTAACTGCATCGTGAAATATCACTAAATATCTCATGGTTGCTTGATTGGTTGGGGAAAAAAGAGTAGGTTATGGATAAATCCGAACTCACATCGTGGCCCGGATCGCAGTCCAGCCAAAGTGGGACAGGGTCCGTGTCCGACATTATTGATTCTTAATTCCGTGCTTTGTACTCCCTCGAAATTTTAATCCCTCACTCAAATCTCAACAAACACTAGTAAAAATATGTTTAGTAAAGATCCCGACTTGATTTGAAAAAAGTCTCGACCGAGGCGGGGAAATAAATATGGATTTGTAGAAGGGTATGAAGTATGAAAAAAAGTGGAAAGGAAAATGGAAACTTGGTAAGTCAGAAGAAGTCAGAAGTCATCGTACATGAGACTTACGGGGTTTTTTACTGTATGTGGGACTCGGGCGGAGAAGTCAGCGTTGGTGATTTTCGCATTTCACGCTATTATCCTACTCCTTTAGGTATTTAATACAGATAGAAATAATAGAAGGAATAGGTAACCTTTGTCATTAAGTAGTCATACTACATGAAGGTGGCGTGAAGGATATTTCTTATAGTTCTCATAATATAATGTGTTATTGTTTAGTATTATACTTAGTGACGAACTATTGCAACTCTGACTGGATCTTTGTCGAGTAATAATCATTCAGCAGCTCGTCGTTTCTCGATGACTCGCAACACATCCGCAGCATTATTAGCATCACCTTTTCGTTTCTTAGGTCCTCTCTTCCGTTTAGAACCGCCCCCTACCCCGCCATGACTATCATCTCCCTCGCGTCCCCATTCTGATAACTTGACTTTCTTATCCTCAAAGTCCTCTTCGTCCTCGAATCTACTTGTACCAAAGCCCATATCCATATCTTCCGCATCACGGTCATTGTTCTGTAACATCTTCTTAAGTCGCTCTGCTTTGGCTCTGGCTTCTGCATCCTCTTCTTCTGTTGGTCTGGATATGGGATTAAGCGATGCTGCCTTCTTGAGGGCTGCTTGTATAGCCGGATCGGACACAGAGGGTGCCTTGAGTGATTCGGATGATACCAATCCCGTCTTGGAATCTTTGAAGTAGTTCCGTGGTTCTGCTGTAGTAGTCGGTGGTGGAGGCGGAGGTGGCATTGCAGCCTTGTCTTCCTTGTCGGCTCCAGAAGGTTGCGCTTTCTTCTCAGTAGCTTCCCCATCTTCAGAATCATCCTCTTCTAGCCCTGCAAAAGGATCGTAGTCATCACCGACATCGTCGAAAATATTAACATCTTCATCTTCCGGCTTTTCTACCTGCTGTTTCCTGTAAAATCCCGGAACTTCCATGCCAAGAGGTTTAGCATTCTTATCAGGCATCATCATATCCGTCGGCCTTGATGCTATTTCCTCGGATTCGGTCGTCGGCTGTGTCTTTCGTATCTTTCGCTTCTCATGGCCGTCCTCATCCACTATTATCAGCACTTCTCTGCCTTTGCTATCCCGCTCTATCCTCGAGCCCGGTGTTTTCGCACCAATCTTTTTAAATCGCGATCCTAAACTACTCTCTTCTTTCGCTTTCGCAGCTTCTCTTGCAGCTTTCATGTCGGCTAGAATCTGGTCTCTCGTTCGCTTTTTCGATGGATTCAAAGGCGCAGTAGATAATTGTCCCTTCTTTATCGTTTTCTCCTTCGCGACCGCCGCAATCTCCTTCTCTTCTAATTGATCCAGTTCATCATCGATGTCATCTTCTGACTCTGAATCTTCTTTTTTCGCATCACCTTCACCGTAAACATTTTCGCCCTTGCGTATTCGTTCGAGGAGTTTGAAGTCGAGACCTTTCACTAAGTGGGTGCTAGATAGGTCGCCGCCAGCGATTTGACTTCGTAGCTTGTCGTAAGTTTCCTGGTCGATTTCTTCCTTCTTCAGAGCCTCTTCCAATGCCTTCATTCGCGCTGCTCGTTCGTCTTCTTCTTCTGAGGTTCTGTTACGAGCACGATCGACATATCCATCTGCTAGTTTGCTACCTTTCGGGTCGTAGGATTTGAATTTCTTCTGTTGTTGGTGGTTGCCGTGGCTTCGCTCTGCTAACTGTCGCGCGAAATCGGACTTATGAAGGCCAACTGAGCGACTGGATTAGTTAATAATGTCTGCATGGAAATGTAAGTAATCGTATAGAGAAAGGAACACTTACGGCGTCATGGGTATACTTGATTTTTGTTTCGATCCAAGAGACACTCCCCGTGGAGTAGCTGAACCTGGCGATGCGCCATTGTTGTCCGTTGAAGGCTTAGGAGTATTTGCAGAGACGAGGCGACGAAATTGTTCGTTATTCATCTTTACAAAGTTGCGACCAACACTATTTGGTGTGCACCCTTGAATTCGATATCTTCAGCCTACGAGTCCGAGATGGTTGAAGTAGAAAAAGGTCTAGGTATGAATTGTTGAAGGCGACCTGAGCTTGTACCTGCCTAGGTGCGTACCTAAGTACCCACATACCTTGAAGCGTGCAGTACTCCCCGGAGTAATTACGATAGTGTGGATACCAGCAAGCCAATTATAGAGCATCTTATTATCGATAACAGAAACACTTTAAGGTGATAGATACATTGAGTCACGGGATGACGTGATGTTACCCGCGCTCCATTAATCAATCACCGCGTCTTCCATTAACATATCATCGTCGACGAGGAAGAAGATCGAGCAAATCAATATTCACGAATGATTTGCAGCTGAACCCCTCTTAGATCTGAAGGGAAACTTATCGCTATCTTCCTCTTGTCCTATGTGCACTGCGACGACAACTCCGTCATTTCCAAGATGACCTTGCATCGAAAGATAGCCACTGGTAATCGAGTAGGTTCGCATACCAGTATCAGGAGTCATCTGCTCTGAGATTAACCTCGAAGTAAAATCAACATGGGGAGTCGACTCGAGAGTAACTCAAATGCTGTGCGAAAACGCATAGAGAGCCATACTTTCTCAGATGAAGCCGGCGAGGAGTATGAGCCTAGTGCTTTCGGAGGCTTTGGAGATTACTTCCGTCGCAAGAAAATCAAGTTACAGAATCTTGACTCGGAGCTGAGAGCTTCATCGTCAGATAAGCCCGCGATATTTAAAGGAGTTGTCGCGCATGTCATCGGTTACACACAGCCTCCGCTTCCGGTTCTTCACCGCGAGTTGGTTCAACATGGCGCCGGGTTCCTCCAATACCTGGATTCTAAGACTATGGCTACTCACATCATAGCATCTAGCCTACCGCCGAAAAAGATGGTTGATTTTAGCAAGTACAGGATAGTTAAACCTGCTTGGGTAACCGATTCTATCAAGGCTGGAAAACTTCTCCCATGGTCGGAATACCGGGTGATTGAGGAGACTCCCAGGCAGAAGACATTGAAACTAAACGGAAATGGGATATCCACCCAATCTAGTCCACAGCAATCACCCCTAGCAGGATATCGGGAACAGACCGAGAACAGTTTCTATACTAGTCAGCTGAAAGATATTGCGCAGTCAATTGATGGGAGGCATATCGGGGATATTTCGCCTACCCAACCAGGGCCGGCCGCTCCAGGTGCTCAATATACTGAGTCTAGTGGGCCCACAACACCCTCGAGATTACTGTGGAAGCCGCAAGATTCATCCGGTATATCCGGTAAATCAGCCAAGGACCCGGCCATGTTAGTTGACGATACGGAAGCTACAGTCAGCGCCGCGGATGGAGACCCAAACGCCATGGTTATGGATGAAGTAGAAGATGATGCCCAGCCCGGACCGTCTCTTGAACAGCAAAAAGCCATGACATCCGAAGAGCATAACGCACTTCTACTTCAAGACCCTCGGATGAGGAAATCCTCTACTGCAAATCCGGATTTCATTCAGCAGTATTACTCCGAGAGCCGACTCCATCACTTATCAACATGGAAAGCCGAGCTAAAGTCTAGGATGCAGAGGTTGGCAGCTGAAAAAGGCCCTCAAAGGAAGCCAATGAAAAGGAAACCAGGTGCGAGACGATACGTAATGCATGTCGATTTCGATAGCTTTTTCTGCGCAGTCTCACTGAAAAGCGCGCCTGATTTCGTTGACAAGCCTGCTGTTGTCGCGCACGGGACGGGATCTGGTTCGGAAATCGCAAGCTGCAATTATCCAGCAAGGAAATATGGCGTCAAAAATGGTATGTGGATGAAGCGAGCCAAGGAATTATGTCCTGAGCTCAAAGTACTACCATATGACTTCCCGGCGTATGAAGAAGCCAGCAAGCTATTTTACGAAAGTATATTAGAAGTTGGTGGGGTTGTGCAGAGCGTCAGCATTGATGAAGCCCTTGTGGATATTACTTCCGTTGTTCTATCTGCGGTTGGTTCAGATGGCTCTGGAGTCGATGAAGGCAGTTTGTGGAGGGAACAAGAAAAGGCGGACCAAATGGCTTTAGCTTTGCGTGATCAAATCAAACAGAAAACAGGGTGTGCTGTTTCTGTCGGAATTGGCAGTAATATTTTATTAGCAAAGGTCGCCCTTCGGAAAGCTAAGCCAGCGGGTCAATTTCAGATCAAACCCGAGGATGTATTAAATATCCTCGGAGACTTAAAAGTTGATGATCTCCCTGGGGTCGCGTACAGCATTGCAGGCAAGCTGGAGGAGATTGGTGTGAAATTTGTTAGCGATGTTCGGCAGACTTCCAAGGAACGCTTGATTAATACCCTTGGACCGAAGACAGGCGAGAAACTCTTCGAGTATGCTCGTGGTATTGATCGCACTGAAGTTGGTGAACAACCAATTCGAAAGTCTGTCTCGGCTGAGGTCAATTGGGGTATCCGATTTATTAGCCAAGAGGAAGCAGAGGAGTTCGTATTCAATTTGTGCAAGGAGTTGGAAAAGCGTCTACTCAATGAACAGGTCAAGGGCAAGCAGCTTACAATGAAAATTATGCGACGTTCATTCGATGCCCCTCTCGATCCACCCAAGCATTTAGGTCACGGCAAATGCGATACCTTCAACAAGAGTGTTATGTTTGGAGTTTCGACTCACGACTATCAAATACTGGGTAAAGAGGCCGTTTCAATTCTTCGCTCCTACAAATTCAGCCCCGGGGATCTTCGTGGCCTTGGAGTTCAGTTGACCAAACTTGAGCCCATCAAAACTTCGATATCTGGTCCCGATGGAAGCCAGAAGAAGCTTACGTTTGGATCATTCCGTCCCCCGAGCTCGGCAAAAAAGCCGAATATGGAGCAAATACAAGATGAAAATGATATGGAAGAACCCAAATCGAAGCAGAGTCGAGGTGAATCAGATCCAATTACGGACAGTCCTTTGACTCCACGAAAGCCGAAACCAGAGATCCGTCACCCAGCTTTTAGTATATCACGAGCGAATGAAGCAGACGCCAAGGCGAATACCCCTTTGAATATTGGTGGAACTCAATTCATCATGCCATCAAATCCAGATCCTGCCGTGATTGCGGAACTCCCTCCAGATATCCGAAGCAGGCTTATGGAGCAAGGTAGTAGAGGAGTTTCAGAAACTCGCGAAGCACAAACAACGAAGTCAAGAAACCAAAGTCCAGCACCTAGGGATGAAATACCTCCCGAGATCGACCCAGAAGTGTTCAATGCTCTACCAGACGACATGAAAGCCGAAGTTCTAGAACAATACAGACCTAGAAGCAGACAGAATCCACGTCCTCAATCGCCACGCAAAGATCGTCTCATCCAGCCACCGAAGCAAAAAACTCCAACAAAACGCCGCGTCCCGGGTATTTTCGCGCGAGTCCGCGAGCGACAAGCAGACGCCAACGCCAAAATCGTTCAAACAACCTTCAAACACCAAGCAGACCACGCCGGACCAAGCGACATCGAAGAACTCGACCAAGACTTCCTGGCCGAACTCCCCGAAGAAGTCCGCAAAGAAGTCATCGCCGACCACCGACGCCGCCGCGCCCAGCGCTCAGGTCTAGATCTATCCAAACTAGGCCAAAATAAAAACCAAGACGCAGATAACAACGCCGCTCTTCCAGGCGGACAGATGAAACTCCGTTTCGGCCCGAAACCCGCTAAAATCGCATTTACTACAAATGGATTAACGACATTACCTGAGATCAGAGATATGCTCAACGTATGGCACCGAGAAACACGCGATGAGGGACCTCATCGACGGGATGTTGATATGCTTGAAAAATACCTAGTCCGCGTCGTATTGGAAGAGAAGGATATGGATAAAGCCCAGAAATTAGTCCGGTGGTTGGAGTATCTAGTTGAAGATAGCGATGATGGCGGTGAAAATAATGAAAGGTCTCAAGGGAAAGAGGCCTGGCTTAACGCCGTAAAGCATGCTAAGCAGGAAGTACAGAATGCGGTGCAAGCGAGGGGACTGGGACCATTGGATATATAATTACACGACGATAAGTATTGGTCCAAAGTCATGATTTGTACCTACTAATAATCACGACGACTTCAGTACCTACGTAATTAACACAACAAAACAAATACAATAATAATATCTAATAAGACCGGGTTTTCAAGTTTAACGGTGGTGGATTTAAATTATTCCAGCTAACGCTTTTCCGGGACGATCCAGCATTCATTCCATTCCTTGAATCCATACATCTCAACTTCATCCTCTCCCGTTCCATAATTCCTCCGAGTATAATGAATTTCGAAAACAACGCTATGAGTGCCGCAAACTTTGACCTCTAGACGACGAACTCAGAAAGCAGCGAAAATGAAAAACAACTCAAACGCTGTCTCCGTCAGAGAATAGTGTGGTAATCAAGCCCCCGTCCCATCAACATAAAGTTCCCTTATCATGCAACTCTTCAATACGCCTCTATAGGCATCCCCATCCCAAAGCAAAAGTAACAGCAACAACCAGAACACCCACACTCACAGCTTGTAAAACAGCCTGATCAGAAGGAGGCTTCTCATCACCAGGCTTATCCCCGTTATCATCATTTCCATTTCCCCCATTGTTACCATTCCCACCATCATTCCCATCACCAGGAGTCTTCTCCGTGATATTGTACAAGGTAAGCGCAAGATGTCCACCACAAGCGGTAGTATTCGCACCATCACAGGGGGTATCACAAGCCGAATCCACAAGATGGAAACTATGCTCAGATAACGTATCGCCGCACCAGCATTCACGCGAGAACTCGAGGCCCGCGTAGCGGTACCCCTTTTTCTCGCCAGTGGGGTCGTGCTTGTTGTGCGACATTGAGCAGAAGCCTAGACATGCGGAGACTTTCATTAACCCGGGGACGGTGAGGTATGGTCCCTCCAGAGCGTGGACTTCTGGGGTTACGGGTGTGGTTTCAGACCAGCATCCTACGTACTTGTAGACTGGGTTGTCGTCAATGATGCGTAGGTTGGGGCCGGGCTTGCCTGGGATTGGGTCCGCGGGGCCGGGTCTGCCGTCGTCGGCGGTGACGATGGTTGGGGTGGTTGGGATGGTAACATTGGCGAAAATTGGTGAGGGGATGGGGGAGGGGACTGGTGGCTCTTGGGCTAGTGCGAGAAGGGAGGTTGTGGCGAGCATTGTGAAGAGGCTCAGGACGTTTGTGTGTGGTGCCATTGCTCCTTAGTTCTGCTTGGATATGTGTATAGTGTAGTTCGACAGCGTATGTGTAAAATAGAGCAAAGCTAGCAAGGAATTGCTTGTGGTCTCTGCTTTGCTACTCAAGAAGGGTTAGATGTCGTAGAATAATGCTAGAGGATCGTGGTTCTCAGTCTGATTCTTCGGCTGGGTTGTCAGTGTGAACTGGTATGAATTGACCTGGTTTCTCTGGTGGAACAACGTTGAAGTTGACGAATCTTGGAATCCTCGTAAGAATGAATGCTCAGTATAAAATGAAGCTCTCGAGCAAGATCGTAGCAATGATAGCAATGATGATAGCAACGTAACCTTTTGTAGTACTGACTGTTGTTGATGTGAGGACGGAGAGAAGTCAGATTTTCTCTTAGGGGCGAAAAGAAATATAGTTGCTCGCTCGTTCATGTTTCTGCCAATAGTAAGTGCGACTTGAAAATCTGGTAAGAAGCATGTGTTGATGTGAAGGAAACAGCAGGGACGATATCACTCGCGCCCACTGCGATATGATGAAGGGAAGCGACGGGCTACGCATATTACGTAGCTAATGTGTAGGATAGTTCAAGCGTGCATATTAGCAACCAATTTCATTCTAGGGAAACAGCATCTTTAGGGACTCGCAGTCGGAAATCCCCTCTTCTTTCCTCAATTTGCCGCCTAGGTGCGTGTAGGAGGGAAACATCACCAACTCACAGTAAATACGCTTGACTCTGTTTAGGTGCGGCGCGATACTGGTCGCCCATATCAACATAAATGTATCAGAGACAAAATGCCAATGGCTGGATGGGGGTATTATTGCTATACACACCATTAGTCCTAGACAAATCTACCTAGGCAATCATATACAATAAAGCTATCCGACTGGCTAGGTATGCGGGTTGTCCTTATCGACCCAACTACCCACCAGCCTCATAGCCTTCTCATCTCCATCAACCAAACGTTCATCCCGTAGCGCGTCTGAGAGACATCTCCAAGGATCTCTGCTACCACCCCATTTAAGCAGATTTTCTTTTAGTCTCTCGCCGTTCTCCCGATCAAGCGCAGCGCCATTTTGGCCCGCTGAGAAAACGACCTGCCACACGCGTCTGGAAAGCACTTGGTCGAAGAGGTAACTATAGTATGTACTTCCGTAGCCAAATAAATGGCCGAAGAATCCTTGCCATCTGGTACCTCGTGGATCAGATGGAAGCTTCCCGAATCTCTTCTGAAGACCTAGGTAAATTTCCGTCGAATCGAAGTTACCTTGGCTTGGTAGGGCTGAATGGTATTGCTGGTCTAGCATAGCGAGAATGATTTGATTCTCCCTGTCTGAGGCCTCAAACCTCCTAGCAACGTTAAGCTTATCCACGACCATTTCATATGGAAGTGGTTCATCTGTGATGTGATGTCGCGCGAATAAACCGAGCACAGATGGATCTGCGCAAAAGTGCTCCATCAAAGTTGAGGGCAGCTCTGCAAAATCAGTCGCACATCGGGTTCCGGCGACATTCTGTAATGAAGTGCGAGCCAGAATCGAGTGAATGGCGTGTCCCATCTCGTGGAAAAGTGTTTCCATTTGATAATAATCTAAGAGGGCCGGTCCATTTCGACCTTTGTTCTCTTCGAAATCACATACCAACGCAATCGTTGGTAATTGTTTAACCGAACCAGATTGATGAGATACATGCATCCCGTCATTTGCTGCATCAATAAGCGATTCGAAATCAGGGACTCCTTCGACACCAGCTGCCTTCTGTTCTGCTACTTCTTGAATCTCGGCTTCCGATATTTCTCGAGAGCAACGCACTGTAAAATGTGCGGGATTGGGAGACTTATCCTCTCTGTAGAAAAGATCACAATAAAGTACTGCGACATGTCCGTCGGTATCAGAGATGACATCTAATCGTCTTACATCTGAATGCCACGTCTCTCCGGGCAGCGTGTCTCGAGGGACCAACCTGATTCCGTATAAACGGGTGAAAAGCCGCGAAAGACCCCGCATGACAGTCCCAAGAGAAAAATAGGCTGATAGGAAATCATCATTTCGCCGTCGTGATCTCATAGCCGAGCGTATGCTTTCCATATAATAATCTCTATCCCATGGATGGAGATCAGTCGCTGTAGACTGCTGTTTTGCACCCTTCTCTCGAAGGAGAGCTGCCACCTCTTCCTCAACCAGTGGTGCGTTGTGTTTGGATAGTGCAAGAAGGAATTGATGTACCGATTCTGGTGTCTTTGCCATCATTTTGTCGTGAAGGGCCAGCTGGCTATAACTTTCAAAACCTGAGAGCTTTGCAAGCTCGGCCCGCGACCTGAGCATGGCTTCTAGAATTTGGATCGACCTATTAGAGGCCGTGCGGGTGGCATAGTAGATCGCTTTTCTCGTATCTTCATCGTGAACGGTCCTTAACGCCACTGTCGCCTCAGGTGACATTGTTGGCAGACGAATAACACCTCCGCGAGTATACCTCTTCGCTATTTGCGGGTTCATACCGTAAAATCGACTACTCGGGAATTCGAGGAATCTCTGTTCAGGTTGCATATCTTGGACAAAATATGATCCTAGCTCGCTAATTTGTTGAGATAAATCGACGAACTGGTCCCGCGAGTCCTTGGGAAGATGTATTGCTGACTTCATGAAATCTTGCTGCAGCAACTTTGCAACTGTCTGCTCCTCTTCATTCCAGCTAGCCATCACATCGGGATTGTCCAGAGCCTTCCCTAATTGGTCGCTCAAACCGGTGGTCGTGTTCAATTGGTTCATATACTGGTATACCAACGACCAGGCTTGGGACGCGGCTGCTTGTATCTTCTCGTCGGGGTGGGTAACCCGTACGAAGTCGGAAACATCCAATACTCGGCATAACAAATCGCTCAACCTATCGAGGTCTCGGACAAGCGCCTTGTAGTCCTCCAACGTCGATGCATTCAGCACCTTATTAACCAGCTTCTGGGCCCTTTTTATCGTGACGTCTGCGAATGTCAGGAAGCCCTGAGGCGAAGTGAGGTACTTGTTCCGGAATAAGCCAACATTTTCGCGGCTCCCAATTTTGAATAAAGGTTTCGCGAAGTCTTTAAAAGTCGGTGGTGAGTCGAATATTCGGCGTAATAGTGAATCGTCATGTTTTGAATCTGGCGGAGTATGGTCGATGGGTATATGGGTGGAATCGACTTGGGCGGCGCCGGGTGCGGAAGAGAGCAAACGCCTTTGACTCCCTCGAGCTGGAGCAGCTTGTCGGAGACATCTTGAACAGGTCCAGAGACCCGATCGCGCAGTTTTTATCATGATGCACGGAACATCGTAGGGAAATTTACAATTTAGCAAAGTTGCCAATTTAAAACAGCTTTACAATGGGAAGAAACGTATAAATTTACAGAGTCATTATTATTTTGTGTATAGATCTAAAAGTTAATCGGGAATTGACTGTCGACGTCAGGTGCAAGGGTCGATCGGCACGTATAAAATTTCACCGAGGGTCCGGAAATCGCCGGGACAGAAAAAGCAAAGAAAAGTACATAGGTACATAGTTACAAAGATTAGTACATCATCGGTTGCAGTCCAATGTCCTTTTTGAAGCTTTCCAAGTTTTAATATTTAATTAATAACTCGACCACCACCAACCTCAATTGAGCGCAACATGGCTGCGAGAGTGCTGCTGCGACAGGTAACTTTGATTACTCTACAACTACATGAATTACCTACATACTAATTAATAAAAATAATAGCGTGTCGCTGCGCCTTTCATGGCTGCGACTCTCGTCGGAGGAGCTTTATTTCCCTCGGTTGTGATGGCTGATGCGCCCTCACACGACTACGTACGTCTAGACTTTCTACCTATAGAAGAACAGGTTCATATATTAACTTCCAATACATATAGCATTCTAAGAAACCTATCTACGATGACTACGAGACCTTCCTACCTCCGAAATCCAGTCCTTCGCCGGTCTCACCACCATCCTCAGACACCCTTCCACCAACATTATCGTTACCACCATCTTCATCACCGTCAGAGCAAAAGCACCACAGCCCAACGCCAACAGACCGACTAGCAGTAGAAATAGGGAAAGCCCGTCTATTCCTATACCGATATGCCACAGCCACAGAAGATGCCGTCAACGGCGCCATCGACTCAGCATTCCACCTCGAGCGATCCTTCACCGAGACCGTAGCCTCCCTAGCGCCCGCGCGCGAGAGCGGCGAAAAACTAATGCCGGGATTAGTGTACGTCTTAGTAGCATCAATGGCCGGCAGCATCATGACACGAAACCGCAACATCGTCCTGCGCGCCTCCATGCCCCTAGCCCTCGGTATCGGCGCCGGATGGTTATTAATCCCCGTCACTATGGCCAACGTATCCGATCTTCTATGGCGATACGAGCGACGCTTCCCGGCTATCGCCGATGCCCATATTGCGACCCGCGAGGGCGTGCGGGACGCATGGCGATTCGCTAGGGTGCATGTCGACGTTGGGAAAAATTACGTTGATGAGAAGGTTAGCGACGCTAGGGATATCGTCGAGGGCTGGGTGAAGAAGGGTAAATAAATGAGCAAATAGAGAGGAACGGCTTTACTCGGAAAAGGAGAGCTTCCTTGTACTATAGACGAATAGACACAAAATTTGCTTTGTTTCGAAGCTAGGAGGGAATATACTTGTGTACTAGATCGAATGTATAAGCATCCACGGATATCATGAATGTTCTAGTTTATGGCATCCATAATCTTCCAGTGAAATATTGATATTCCTTGGCTTGATACTAAATTTACGGTAACGAATATTTGCGTGAAATCGAATACCAAATGCTTTTGTAGTTATCTCTATAGAATCTAACGCAAACGCCAATTTTTCCATACTCAACCCACGATATACAAAGTGAGTAGCAGCGTCTATCGGAATTTATACCAACGCCATTACGAATCTCGTTATCCTGCCATTTTATATGCAATATCGCCCTTTTACCCTACCGCTTTCTAAGCGCCGATGGTATCATTTTTCTCCCGCCGTCTAGTAAGAAAATTCAACATCCGTTCATACGTCCACATTGTAACCGCGCTCGCGGGTGCCGCCTTAATCAAGCTAACCGTAAGGCCTCTATACAAACCCCTAGCTCCCTCCCTTTGTAGTATCGCACGTATCGTGCTGACGGTACCCACGTACTCGGGAATATTCTTATGCACATAACGCCCACGCGTCGGGCCCTGGACCTGAATCCTCTTGCGCACGAGATCTAAGGGGAAAACGCCTGTCTTGGCGACGATACTAGCGATCACACCCGCTGTTGCATCACCCGCGCCCCATGGGAGTTCGATCTGACCAAGATGCAATCGCGCGCCCTCGTATACCGCGAAGAACAAACCCATAAACGGCACAATTTGCGCTAGAGCGGGACTTAATCCGCGGAAGAACCCCCGCACACCCTCGTCGCGCTGGATGTCCGCGATCGCTCGTCGGAGAGAGGTGTACACGCGGTCGTTGCCCTGGGCCGCGAACCGCGTGCGCAGTAGGTCTAACGGATACGTAGTCGCGGTAGCCGTCGCGCCCGCCGCAGCACCAGAAACAAACGACTCAACGGATTTCGGAAGCCCTTTTTGGCCCTCTTCGCGATCCCCAAACACACGGCGCAGAAGCATGGTCGTTGATCGGTATGTAGTGAACTGGACCGAAGCGTATGCTACGTACATAAGCTCGGCGGGGACATTGCCTTTCCAGAGGGCGGTGATGCCCTCATTTGCGATAATGTGGCGGAAGGTCCCGATAGTCCCTTTGTAGACGGGCGAGCCGCGGAGGTCGAGGATTGTGGATGGGTTGGAGAGGGAGTGCGATTGGAGCTGCAGGCGGATCTTAACGACGTCTAGGGGTGCGATGACGAAGCGGGATATTAGACCGGCGGTTGCGCCGGCGGCGACGACTTGAAGTCGGGAGCCCTACGATCGTGATTAGTATTCTTTTTCCTTTCCTTTGATCCGTGCATCGCATGGCGCCACTATAGTTACAAATTTACTACACAAAAACTTACCTCATCTTGAAGGCGCTCAGACTTCGACATACATCCAGAAACGGCCTTAGCCGAAACTAGGGGCTACTCGATATAGCAGAGTGGCAACCTCTAGTCGAGATAGTGGGAATCTGTCGTACGTGTTGTATATATTCTAAAACACGAATGTGGGCGGCGGCCCTCCGCGACCTTTCGGACGCTCGTGAGATTTTACCCGTTTCCCGATGGCGCAGATTCAGCTGCAGGAGCGGCAAGACAAGAAAGGGTTAGCGGCACGTTCCGTAGTGCGTATGTAAGCAGGGTCTTCTAGAATTCTTTTTTTTATTCTTTTCGGGCTCAGAAAAGAATAATGTATGAACTCTATTAGTGTCGGTCGATTATTAACTCGCGATCTCCTGAATTCCACGGATGTTCATGTAAGCTTCAACAAGAGAATTAGAATTAGCGCCGACATTAGGCGAGCTATCAAAATGTCTATCAGATTCGAGCCGCAATGACGCTTTCTATCGGACCTTAATGAATTTTAGCACCGATGAGATAAATAAGTGCAGCCAATGAGAGCTCACTAAATCAATGCCCGATTCCGAAAAGAATCGAGTGACGTCGCGCCTACATACCTAGATAGGCAAGGGTTTCCTAGATATGGAACATTTGAATTATGGAATTATATCAAGTTCTCACCTCACGTGTGCTCCTCTTTCACATTCCAACTTATTCCACTCGGGCATAGCGCTTAGCTAGTCCCCTGGGATTAAATCGTAACAGGGCATAACAATGGGATTGTGTGCTGTAAGGCGAAGCATTCCGCTTGTCCGCTTACCTACGCTGGGTTGAAGAAGGAATCAAGGATCATACAATTTCCGGGTAGGATAAGCCTCCTTCTGAGGAGCCAATGTATTGCTATCAACTCGGATTCAATAATGATTACTCACATACATGCATATATACTCGCATCGTGCACTTTGTTTAATTTCGAAAAGAATTCCAATATATTAGAAAAAGGTGTTCAAAAGTTATAAAACAACGCGGCTGATATCAACGGCCGAATCTCAGTTTAATCTTAATTCTTATTCTTAAAAAAGCCAAGACTTCCCCCACTAGGACTAGGCATTGTTACACCTGCATTCGCTTTCGTGGCCACTAGTTCGAAGCTTCAGCGCTAGTACACCTCATTCATTAAGTCATTGGAAGCTACCTGAACAAGCTTCCGCCCGCCCGAGTTGTCGGCTCCCATTTGTCCTCTCCCCAGATTTAGAGTGGATCCTCCGTAACGCGACCCCAATCGACCATCAACCCATCAACATCATTGGTTTCTGTCTCCCCTCTGTCCCCTTCCAAGCGTCCAGGCTCTGAGGGGGTGACCTTATACTACATACCACCTGGGCACCTGCAACATACTACATACGACAATCATATACAAGTACAATAAACGGGAATTCGAGGTCGACTTGAAATTACCTAGCTGGCTTTCTATTCTTCTCTTCCCGGTGGTAAGCTTCCTTCGAATCTTTCTCGCTAAACGTCTACCCTATTATTGCCTGCTTGCTTGCTTTTGCTTGCTTTTTCTTTTTTTCTTATCTCTTCTAATATCGACCTCGACCCGTCTTTTTTATTTTATACCTTTCCCGGATTTTTTACTTGGGTTCAGCATTCTAATCCTGAAACACAAAAACACCGTTGGTAAGTGTCAGCCCTGTACCTTAGAGAGTTAAAATAGAATGGTCAGCCGCTAACCCGAACTTTTTCTGTAGGCTGTGTTTTTGGTTTGCATGTGATCAGGATCCATTCATCCATCCCATGGGACTAAAATACTACGAACACCCAACAACAACTTCTTCCTTCACACAACCCTCATAACGACACATCGTCAAATTCGACTGGTGGAAAGATGGCAACCTCGATTATCAGACAACCGGATGTGCAACAAGTCCTAGGACCTGTTTTACCCTCACTACCTGCCGCCGCACTATCAGTATCGCCAGCGGAAACCGTATTGCCTCTTCTCTCCCCCATACTTAGGCAACGCGTGCAAT
The DNA here is from genome assembly GCF_022578975.1 of Hypoxylon trugodes. NCBI lineage: Eukaryota > Fungi > Ascomycota > Sordariomycetes > Xylariales > Hypoxylaceae > Hypoxylon > Hypoxylon trugodes. Next base: position 3,342,102 of record NW_026250019.1, on the reverse strand, counting down.
TATTATCAAACGCTTCCAGTCAAGACCCATGGATTCGATTATTATGTTATGAACCATCCAAGGTACCCAGATTGACTGAGATCGCCCAGAGTGAAGAACTACAACCACATCCTGTTTCAGGCGAATTGGAAATTGATTGGGATTATGATTCCGAGATTCAGTATCGACGAGTGGACGAGGAAACTCTCCAAGCATTCGTCGTATTTAAAGAGTTGGGATTAACGTTTCGATTGGTGTATTGTATTGGTGATCCTGTAGGAGACGGCTGGAAGGTTGGCGAAGTCAGCGTCGCCGAAAAGTCGTCTCCATTTTCTTCTTTTGGGGGTGTCTCGAGTATCGCGGAGGCAGAAAAACAATTCAAGGATTCACAATCAAAAAGTACACAGAGCAACGGCATCGTAAATGGTCGGAATGCTCTAGAAGAGGAGGATGACGGCGACGATGACGACTACTGGGCGAGATACGATTCGACACCTGCAAGAACACCTGCTATTAAACAATCACCCGCACCACAGACAATGCAGCGTGTCCACCAAACAGCAGAAGAGGAGGAAAATTATTACGCGCAATATGATGACGTCCAACCAGCCATGGACAACCATGATCCGGACGAAGAGGTAAACCTACCCGACATCGCACCACCTCTAGGATTGGCTTCAAGGCCAGCAAGCGATGATGAGGAAATAGACGGAAACGAAACTCAAGGAGCATGGACACTTGCAAACCCAGAAAGGTCGTCTTCGATCCACTCAAGAAGTGGTGACGACCTAAACATAATTCACCCGCATCCGAGACCAGCATCAAGCGCAGGGTCTAACGCGTCAGTCGAAAAACTCGAGGCCCTAGCAGCGAAACAAGAACAAAACGACTTCGGAGTCAAACAACACGTCTCTCGAAGCATCAAGAGCTTATTTATGTTGTCTCGCGCATCAGGAATCGATCGCGAGGAATTCGAACGATTGATCAAGACGGAATTAGATATGCTAGGATTGATGGAGGATTGAAATCTGAATCAAGAACTGAACTTGATATCTGGTATCTGATTGAAGAACACACAAAAAACATATTGTTGTATACGAATGGGTTAGGAGGTGTAAAGGTTGGGAAACCCACCTGTATTTGAAATGGTGTTCGGGGTGTTTTTCAATTTGGCGGGTACTTTTTACCGGGGGATTTTGATTACCTCTTATGAAAGTTGTTGGGGGGAAATGGCATGGCCCCGGCAATTCAGGTCATAAAGTCATAGCGCAAGGCGGGAACTATTTCAGATTGGCTTCCTTGCATTTTATGCATCATATGGCGTTATCATCACTAGGAGTAGTTAGTTAGGAAGGGTAAAGGAAGCGAAAGGGGAGTTTTAAATATTTATGTATCTCATAGTAAAAAAATTTAAAATCAGTTATAAATAATTATACTCAAGTGTAGAATTTGTTTGTGATTTTTTTCTACATGGATTGTATCACGGATTGTCTTTTGGAAATGACCATCGTTTCGTTTGGAGGTGAAGGTGTACTAAGTCACATCGCTATGAAGCGAATTGATTAGGATACCGATATCTCCGGCGGGCAGCCCAATCGGCCCCACTCGTCCCTGAGTCGGTGCCCCTCTACCCCTCTGACTCAAAAATAAATTATAACACGTTCACCTCGAATATTTACCAACATAGACAGACGGGATAAAACCACAATTAGACAGAAACCAACCTTTCATTTGTTTGCCTATAATTCCCACTTCCCTACGAAATCTCAATCGCAAATATGACTCCCGAGGAGTCAATCGCCTTAATCAAGGCCAACCTAACCGAAGTCCTCAACCCCGAGATTATCGACGATGTAATCCTCAAAGAAAAGCGAGACCTCAAAGTCTACTGGGGAACCGCGACAACAGGACGACCGCACTGCGGATACTTCGTAGCAATGGTCAAGATAGCCGAACTCCTAGCCGCGGGCGCACACGTCAAGATCCTCCTCGCGGACCTACACGCTTACCTCGATAACATGAAAGCCCCCCTAGAACTTATCGAGCAACGGCTCAAGTACTACGAATTCATCGTCAAGAGCTTGTTGAAAGCGGTCGGTGTGGATATCACGAAACTTGAGTTCTTTAAGGGGAGCTCGTACCAGAAGAGCGAGAGCTACACTATGGATCGGTTTAAGCTCGAGGGCATGACACGGATTTCGGTTGCGCAGAAGGCGGGCGCCGAGGTCGTGAAGCAGACTAGTGATCCGTTTTTGGGCGGACTGACGTATCCCCTTATGCAGGCGCTTGATGAGGAGTACCTTGATGTCGACGCGCAGCTTGGTGGCCTGGATCAGCGTAAGATTTTCACGTTTGCGTTGGAGAATTTGCCGAAGATTGGGTATAAGGTCCGCGCGCACTTGATGCATTCTATGGTGCCGGGTCTAGGGGAGGCGCAGAAGATGAGCTCGAGTGAACCGGATTCTAAGATTGATTTATTGGATTCGCCGGATGTGGTGGCTAAGAAGCTGAAGAAGGCCGTGTGCGTGCCTAAGAAGGTAGAGGGTAATGGTGTGGTGGCTTTTGTGGAACATGTTATCTTCAGAGTGGTATCTTTGAAGACTGGGGGAAAGCCACATTTTACAGTTGAGAGAAGAGAAGGAGAACCGCTGGTCTACGATGATATTGAGAAATTGAAGGCAGACTACGAAGCGGACGTAGTAAGTACTTCCAATTGTCCAAGTGTTTATCAGGTTACTAACCATTGCCATTCAGCTCACACCACAACTCCTAAAGGCTGCCTTGACGAAGGCGCTAAACGAACTACTAGACCCCATCCGCAACGAGTTTGCAACGTCAGAGGAATGGCAGAAGATAGCAGCACTAGCTTACCCGCCAGAAGAAAAGGAGAAGAAGGTAAAGAAGCAGAAGGACAAGGGTGACCCGGCTAAGAAGGCAGCTGCACTTGCTGCAAAGGCAGAACAGTTGAAGTTGGAGGGTGATGGAAACTAAAAGGGGCAAGGTTTGGGAAGTTGAAATGATGATACCTCCTGGCAGCACTGGAGGTTTAGCTGCTGCTGGCATGAGACGGCGTTGTGCATATTTCTAGAGCCTGTGGACAAAAATACCATGACTTCTTGCGCACCTTCTATTAATTAATCCTGTGTGAATTTCGTAGCTGTTTTTCGCGGTAAAAAAAAAAAATAGAAGTAAATACGAAAATAAATAATTTCTATATTTCTGAATGAAGTTATTCCCAAGAGAAAGAAAATAGGTACATCAATAAAATAGTAAGGAGGTACTTAGGTACAAGATAAGCTGTATAGGGTGTACGGGGAATTCAATGTTCCCCCGCCGAGTAATTTTAACCAATTAGATCGATGCGCTCTTGTGCTCTCAAGAAAAAAGTGAGCTACGAAATACCTACAGCGACTAAAATTCCATTTTGAGATCGCAACATCTCAATCTTCACACATACCTACGATGTTGCGACCGAGATTAAGGATACCGAGAGCGAGCCGATTATGGCGTCCAGCAACACAATCACGATCAATACACCATGTCCCTCCTTTAAGTCAATTCAAACCAGAGGAAGGTGTTCCTGAATTACTATCTCGAGGAGGCTACGACTTTGCATGGACACAATATATGCAATTTGTTATAGAAAGACTCAATGCTCTAACTGCCGGTACGTTTAAGGGATGGAATTAATGGTCTATTGCTCAATTCAATATGGGATTCTACGTTGCTAGTTGCGTGTTTGCAAAAAGAAATACAAGGCATTGGATATAGCTATATGTAAATCAAATGCGGAATTGATAGCTAACTATGAGACCAGGCACTGAGTTCGAAGAACAAGCCCCATTATCGATCCTCAAAGCGACCGCACGAGAGCCTTCTCAGGCACCTATCTTTAACTATGCCTCCATGGCACATAACAACCACATGTTCTTCCAGAACCTCGCCAACGTAAAAGCAGTTGGACAAGAAAACCCAGGTGAGCCAGGAAATACGGTATAAATTCAAAATAAATACGGAAGCTGATATATCGCAAAAGAAAACCCCGAGGACAGAATCCCTTCACGACTAAAGATTGAACTCACAAAACAGTTCAGCTCGATCGAAACACTCCGCCGCGAAGTCCTCGCCACGGCAATGGGCATGTTCGGCCCGGGATTCGTATGGCTAGTCAAGAACGCGCAGACGACTAATTTCCGCATTTTAACAACATACCTAGCAGGTACCCCTTACACGGCAGGACACTGGCGTCGCCAAGGAGTAGATATGAACACCGAAGGCATAGGCCAGCCCAGCACAGTCAATGGCTGGCTTGAACGTACAAAGACCGGAGCTGGCGCGGATATTGGCTCTAGATTTGTATCTCAAAACCAGACGGGTCCCGGTGGTATTGATGTTATCCCACTCTTATGCTTGAATACATGGGAACACGTGTGGCTGCGAGACTACGGTATCGGTGCTGGTGGTGTAGGTGGAAAGAGACAGTTCGTTGAGGATTGGTGGAAAGTCATTGACTGGCACAAGGTCGAAGACTTGGCAAACCTAGAGAGGCGCACGTTCAAGACGTAAATCAAGGGAGTTTACTAGGGAACCAGCTTGGCTGTGTATGATACTCGGAAAATCCCTTGCAGATATGTACATATGGTAGGTACCTAACTGGTAGGGAGGCCCATGTGCTATATATACCAAAAAGTGTAACATGTTCAAGTATGTAGTCTATTACGTGCTATGGTAAACGAGTGATATGTAGGAAAGGCATTCCATGTTTCTTATCATAAGTGCTAAGTATTGAGGCATTAGAAATTTACCGCCACGTTCTAGTGCATAAAAGCCTCCAGGTAAGGGATTAGTTTCCGTCATTAGCCCAATAGCCTAGGGTTCAAAGTAGGGAGCAGCTTAGATACAATTTCCATATATAGAAGGTAATTTGACTACAGATTATAAAGTAATCACCAACAAGCTCACGATAGGGAAGTATTAACAATCAACCAGGTTATATTTTTAAATCAATCTTCCCTTTACCAAGTTTTTGGGACTAATTCTACCAGGATCCTAGCATATATAACATATAAGGAACGTATTATGTCGGTATCTTATACGCCCATCACTGCCAATATTTGTTGACCAAGATATAAAAAGCGGAAATGTCCTATTCAATCCATTTGTCCCTATATCCATCTTTGAAATAAAATAAAAAATTGGCTTCGCTAATCGCAGCAAAGGTAAAGGAAGACGAAGAATCAGAAGTCACATAGTCTGCTCGCTTGACCTGGATATCATTTCCATCACTCCCTTGCCGTCGTGGCCCCTCGATATAAGTAGCCAACATTGCAATTAACATCAACTATCGTTAACATTCCCATCGTCATAATCGTCATCAACCCCCAACTGCCCAAAGACGCCAAAACAAGCCTATAAACCTACTAGGCAAGTAGCAAGCGACGAGAAGAGTGACTAGCTCGTAGGACATCGCCATATGCCCAAGCGAAGTCGGTAGGTATAATATAGCAGGCATTCAAGCCGCAACCAAAAAGAAAATCGTGAAAGTCAAGATACGACAAAAGACAATAAAGTCAGTCAGTCCACCCCAATCCACCACCTACTACTCCATCACATCGTCATTATATCATATTGCCGTTAACACTAACCTCAAACCCCTCACCCTTCTGCTTCAACGCCTTAGCCAGCATCAACTCCCTCATCCAATCAATCCTCTCATCACGACTCCTGACCGCAAAATGATGCGTCTTCCCCGTCCCATTCACCGCGCCCTCCAGCGGCGGGGGGTAAGTAATAGCACCAGGACCCATCAACGGTCCCGACCCAATACTCTGACTCTCCCTCTTCCGCAGTCTCCCACCTTTGCTCACATCGCTCTGCGGGATTAATTGGAAACTAAACGCCGCGATACTATCCATATCCCCAGCACCGGGCGAAGACGAGTTACGCGAGTGGGAACTGTTTTTGGAGCGTACTATACTCATCGCTTTAAACGCGGCGTTGAGTTTGGACCCGGTGGATAGGGATGAACATGCGATGGCGTAGTCGTCGATATCGATATATTCTAAGGCGCGGGAGGACTTGCGCGCGGCTTCTGCGCCGTCGCGGTGGAGTGCTAAGCGTGTGCCTTTTAGGGTTGCGTATTGGTCGTGCCATTCATGGCGCAGCATGCGGGTTTTACGCTTCTTGACTGGACCGGCGTAGGTTACGCCTTCCGCGTCTTTGACGGTGGGAGGGGAGTAGGCAGCCTGGTTTTGGGGTAGGGTTGTGCGCTCGAAGGCTGCGCGGGAGGAGGTTAGGGGTGGTGACCATGGGTACTGGGTTCGTGGTGGTGCTTGGAGCGGTTGTGGGGCGCGGGAGGGGACTTTGGGTGGTGAGGAGGTTTTCGGGGATATGGAAGACCCGGGGTATCGCCCGTTGGTGTTTGCTATGCGAGCGATGGGTGTGGTTATCATGTCTGCGTCTTCCTCGAGGGGAGCCATGACTTGGAAGGATGGACGACGTGAAGCGCGGGATTGGGAGCGGGGTCCTTGGGCTACGACGACGGATGGACCCGCGCGGTAGTTCATGTCCGGAGGTACGGACTGTGAGGCATCTCTTGCTACAGGGCCGAGAGGGACGGCGGTTAAAGGTACGTCCATGTCCGAGAAGGGTGTGCCGAAGCGGTAGGGTGCGTTGTGTAGATCCGGAGATAGAGCTTCGGCACGGTCCATGCGCTGCGGGTATTGCTGATGCGAGGGCTGTGGGGTTTGGTTGGATGCAGCACGGATATGTTGTTGGTGCGATTGACGGTGCTGTGCCTGGTGCTGTTGCTGTTGACCCGGAATGGCTAATTTGGGCAGAGAGCGAAGACCTTCATGGGGAGTCCTTGATGATGGAACACCAGCGGCGGCAGCAGGTAAGATCTCAAAGGGAGGAGTCGGGGGAACTTCACTGGATCCAATGTCGCAGTCCTGGTGCTGGAAGTCGAGGAATTGACGCACGTTGTCTTGGGGATCTCGTGTCTGAAGATTGCGTAAGGCGGCTTCCTGCAGATACTGGAAAGGGGGCATCCCGGGGCCGAGGACGTCCGACGAGGCGACCACCGAGGGCACTGCATCAGACATTGGCCGCAGTGCTTCAGTGGATGATGGGCGATTGATTGCCGGTGCAGTTTCTGGATTTCCTGGATCTCCGGCCAGCATGATGATGCCGCCTTGTTCAACGTCGACGAACGGGTGATCCTTCTTGAATGCTTCGATCATCCGTTGTTGTCTCCTATACTTGGAACAGTTTTCGCCTTTGGAGCAGTGGTGTGGCTTTGGCATCATTTGCTCGATGCCGACAATGGATACGGACTCCAAAGGTGAGATGATGTCTTCGTGCGCAGGCTTTTTGCTTTGGGATCGCTTCAAGCTCTTAGAACGCTTGACACTTCGGCTGCGTTCCCTCGCACCACCTTCTTCCCCTTCATTCCGCTCCCTTCTTCGTTCCCTTCTTACTTCCTTGCTTTCGACATCTTCTATCGGGGTTTCTGGTCTCGGTGATGGTTCTGACACTTTATGGTCTCGCAGTGTGTGGATTTCCTCCCACACCTTCGTCCGTACTCCGAAGGACTGGATGTTGAGTTCTTTTAGATCCTCGAACTTCAACGTTATTAAGATAGCTCCGTTGATGTCGTTCTCGACGAACTTCTCGGCGATCGGAATTTCAACGCCAGCATTGAGCATCCATTGCGCCACCTTCTCCGGCGACCAGACATTCAAATCGCCTGGGTCTAGCTTCTCGTGCGTGAATTGGAACGGACTACTCCGGTTACGAGGTGGTAGTGTCGGTTCGTAAGTGAGAGGAAGCCGATGGTCCGCCTCGAACGGCTTTGCCGTCTTCGGAGTTACCGGCGAAAGAGTGAGTGTGGATTGGTATTCAAAGGAGTTAAACGACGACGTCATGGAGGCTCGGAATAGATGCGGGCCTCTAGGTCCCTCGACGGGCTTCCTATGAAGGTCAAACGGGTACACCTCGCGAGCCCTGCTCGACCTGGGTGTTTGCGCTTCATCGTATGACGAGAGAGTTGTTACACTCGGTTGACCAGACTATCCAATCCTATTAGTCGCCGACGTTCAATTGGGGACGATGATTTGTCGCGGGGATTTTCTTACCGAATTCAAGCTTATTCGTGGTGAGTCTGGGTCATCATCTTCTATCTCGCTGACAATATCCTCCTCTTCATCCCAATCGGTATCTACAATCTCGGTTGCTACCGAAGTCGGGCGTGGGTCGAGCCCTTTTAGACCGAAGAAGGGATCATGTAAGTGACTCTTTTGGCGCATTTCTCTTTGCGATCGCTCGCTTATCCTGAGCGATTGCGAGGTATTCTACGAAAGCAAGGCGTTAGTAAACCTATCGCTACTAGCAGATATGACATATTGGAAATTGAATCCGGAGGAGGGGGGTAAAGATGACTACAACCGGAACTAAGGAGCTTACCATTTTGGATAATTATAAAATGGGAAAATTGCAGAAAAATGCGCTTTTGGTATCTCTTTGCCGTTGCCGGCCTTAACTAATCTCTTTTATTTCTCTCTCCGTGTCTAAACCAAGGGGGTATATGAGATGCGAAGACGATAAGGAAAAATAAGCTCGCTATAGGTAGTCGAGGGACAGGTTTGACGTCGCAAAGGAGAGAAGAGAGAGACACTGAAGCACAGCGCGGGCACCTGCGGAACGTATATGTATAGTATATAGGGTGTAGTATGATCTAGTATAGTGTACTATAGCCCCGGATCGCAACAGAACTGTGCTATAATATGCAGGAGGAAGTGAAACGCTGTAGTGATGGGGAGAGCATATCACGATGTGATTTGCTTTCTCGGTCCTTCACACAGCAGGGCCAGTAAGACTCTATACCTAGCCGTTGGTGCGGAGAGCAGGTCACCCATCCTAGAGTTACCCATTGTAGTGCCTATCTGTCCCTAATAATAGCGATGGCATTGCCTCTGTGTGTGCCCCGAATCCCACGAATGTGCTCCCAATCAACCCGCCCAGCGTCAAGCGAGCCAAAAGAAGAGGGCTGGTTGGACAGAACGGCAAGGTGTGCTAGGAAATAATTGGGTCTTGTTCGAATTCTCATTGGTCACAATATTCCCTACCACCCCGGCAGCATCGTCGTCTAAGCGCCTGGATAGCCTAAGCATGGACGGGCAGGGATGGTCCGCCCATGTCCATCTTCTTCAATTCAAACCCGATTAGGCATCGTTCTCGTAGAAACGAGCTAGCAAAAAGTGGCGTACTGCACACAGGGACCAACGAGGCCATCCCCTCCATCACCCATAAGGGAAATGCTCGAAGAAATAGCGCCTCGAACATACATACATATCGAAGTTTGGCCCCTTACAGAAAATGCTATGCGAAGCCTTATTTCTTACCTCGATCTTCTCCGCAAAAGCTGTGTGATGGTAGTAGTAGGTGTGAGTGTCACTGGAATACCCGTATTACGGGAAGAGGTCCGCGCTACTGCATCACCGCGCCAATTTATTTTATTTATCAATCTGGATACTTCTCGATCTACGTTATCTTGAAGCGGTCAGAGGTGAGTAACTCCTCTTCATTGTGGTCCCAAGCGAAGTCGGCCTATCTTGGGTAACTGAGCGGATCAACTCAGTGGATTGCTCCCGGGCTAGGATACGACTGCCCGCTCGAATGATGACTGAAATCACCGGCATTAGCATTAGCTATAGCAAGCAATAAGCATTTGCAGTCTGCGGTTTGTGCGTTGCGCTCTGCACATGCTAGTAAGATGAGACTGGGACAGAGACAATAGTCCACTATCCGTTCCAGGGCTGCTAGGTCGGATAGACGGACAGGGTAAGGAAAATGCCACCCCGAGCCAGGGGGGTTCTCTACCGTAGTTTCTCCACTGGGTATGTACAAGAGGACTGCTGCTTCCTAGGGTATTCATGGTTACTACCATGCGGTAACTGTACATTCCTCTCTATCTTTGGATCCAACCCCTCTCCTGTGGTACGTTGCAAGGCGACAGGATTGATGTTTACGACATCTTATTAATCTCGACAGTAAAGTGAATTCGGAGAAACTAGGATCTACCTTCATCAATCTCACCAATAGCGGGAATATCGTAAAGCCAACAACGGATCGCGACGGGCTCTAAAGAGATCTTCGTATTCTTGACAAGACAATAAGCATTCTAGTTAGGTATCCCGCGCGAAGAGTCACGTTGGATCTGGAACGGTCCGGTTTGCTAGCTAATCATTAGCTTAACGGATCTACCCAATGTGCGAATTTGATGAGGTTGAGGTTGAGAGCGGTATTGTTGAAAGGAACAAGTTTTGGAAAATTCTATGGTCCCTTGCAACGGATCCACCTTGATTTGGTACCCAATAGTGGGCATATCGTGGGAGTCAGCGTGACCTGGCTACGGGCACATGACGGGGGAATATCAGAGGCTCTATGTATGTGAATGGCCGAGTCCCACGATGAGGTGAGTTAATCGAGGGACGATATCCTCCATTCAGCGACTTGGCCGAGGAAAGACCCCCCTCAATTGCTCGGTCCCGGCTTGTGATTGAGAGGAAAAGCCACGTAAGATTGGATAGGTCATTAAGAAAATAAGAAGCTCGATATCTCTAATTCGGAACAGGGCCGTCGGCTCTAAGATCAACGATGAGAGACAAATAAGGCAGTTGGCTGGGTAATTCCATAACTCCACGAACGGCATGTGGCGGGGGGTCACACTGGTCCTGCAAGTCCGCTGCACGAGCAGCAGTAAGCTCCCGCATACGGTATACAGCTTTACGAAGCTGTCTTTCCGTCTGCTCCCCGCGAAGTGAGTTCACACATAAGACTTTAGCGTCGGTCAGCATAATTCATTCATTAGTTAGTCTAGCGTAGCGGAATACACCGATAGTTTGATATTGATGAACAGATGCAAGATCGTCAACAAGCTAGTCGGGGGGTCATCAAGGAAGCAAACCAAGATCTAAGACAATCTGATCCTCCATGCAGCAATATACGAAGTTGGTGACCGACAGTACACTAAACTTCTTTATGTTGTGATTTCTCAAGCATGTAGATTTTTTGTGTGCGTCCCCGCCATCGTCACTTTGAGATTTGGACGTTATAGGTAGCTATGATCTACTTCCCTGTCATTAGCTTGCGTATTGTATTGTAGTTAATGATCCACATATGAGCCATCGCGATTCATTCAACAATATTCTAATGAACATGGTCTGTCCCGATTATATCCGATTTCAATGTCACGTTTAACAAACCCCAGATAATAGGAGATAATAGGTAACGAACTGCTAAAAAGCGAGTCGTCATTTTTTGATCCCCGACGCAACCATATCACGTTGACCAATACCTGCTCAGCTCGTCGAGCAGTTTCGGAGGTCATTGTTGCGAGCACGACTTTCTTGGCTCGGAAGTCAGCTTTACGGGCTGTCTTCCCCTGGGACGGTGAGGGTCGCCTTATTTTAAGCGAAGTTGGTTCAAGGACTACGGGACCCAATGGCACGCCGAGAACACGCAATTTCAAGTCATCACATGAGGAAACCTCAATGCGAGACTCGTCTCGTGGTGGATGGTCGATTCTCCTTTTATTCCGAATAGAAATGAGCCCTCGTGGTAAATGAAGATCTGTGCTCTTCTGAGATGCCATCTCGAGATTCTAATTTGTGCTTTGTCGAGTCTTCATATTTTACCGTTGAGACCCTCCACCGGTGAATAGGCGAATAGGGTTGAACAGGGAAAGACTTGACGAATGCAGGTAATTTCACTAAAGAACTAGTAGGGGACCTCGAGATCCCTGAATGCAGCCGAAGCAACACTGCTAGTTAGCACAGACTAGACCTACTGAATAGAAATTAGAAGTTATCCTAGTATAAATAATGATTAGTAGATCGTAGAAGCCTTAATAACGAACTCGATTTGGTGTTAGTCTGGTCTCCACTACAGCACGTATCACAGCGGAAGACGAGGATTAAAACTTGGGTGTATTAATCCTTTCCCATCGCGAGCCGGCGGATGATAGACCGGGACGCAACAGCTTGGCTGCCGGGTGGGAGTGGGAGTTTGCTTTTATGATGATTTGCATCAAATGCCTTGACAGGGTTGGC